>NC_069796.1:10000-1210000 GCF_027406575.1 Nycticebus coucang
ATTTTTGGTTGCAGTTGTCAATGTTGTTTAACAGGCCCAGACCAGGCTGGAACCCACCAACCTCAGTGTATGTGTCCAGCATCCTACTCACTGAGCTTCCCACACCAAGCCTAGTATTGTATATTTGGTTAGAGCTGAGAATGCTTCATCTTGCTTCAATACACAACCCTACCCATACCCTACTCCTAACCCCTAGCCCTACCCCTACCCCTACTTTCTGCACACTACAGATACATTATAGAGCTCACCTTGCCTTTGATGGCCAGGATCCAGCTCCTGTGAAGGCTCCTACAAAAAATTTTAGGAAAAAATTATACTAATCTTCTATAATTGAAGATAGAAACAAAGCGAAATCTTCCTAACTCATTCTATGAGGCCAGAATTACCTTAGTACCAAAACCAAAGACATTATAAGAAAAAAAAAAAAAAACACTACAGACCAATATATCTCATGAACATAGATGCAAAAATTCTCACCTAAATATTACCAAATCAAATCCACTAATATCTATAAATAATTATAATCGTGACCAAGTGGGATGTATTCCAGAAATGCCAGGCTTGCCTAACATTTGAAAATCAATTAATGTAACCATCACATCAATAGACTAAACAAAAATAAATCACATCATCTTAGCAGTAGATGCAGAAAAAGCATTTGACAACATTTAACACCTGTTTATGATAAAAAAAAAACTCTCAGAAAACTAGGAATAGAGGAGAATTTTATCAACTTCATAAAGAACACATACAAAAAAACCTACAAGTGATAGCATACTTAATGGTGAGAAACTTGACAAATTAAATCAGGAGCAAGGTAAGGATGTCCCTTCTCACCACAGTTTTTCAACAGCATACTGAGAGCCCTACCTAATGACAAAAAATAGAAATATGATTATGGAGGAAGAAATAAAATGGTCTTTGTTAAAATATGACACAGAAAATGCAAAAGAACTGACCAAAAAAAAAAAAAAAAAACCCAAACCCTGGAACTAGTAAGTGATTATGGCTATGTTGCAGCATATATGGTTAATATTGGAAAGTCTACAATAAAAAAGTAAAATTTGACATTAAAAAAAATTATCATTTACATTACCACACCCAAAATGAAATACTTAGATATAAATGTAATAAAATATGTACAAAGATCTATGAAGAAAACTAAAGACTCTGATAAATGACAACTAAACAAATGGGAGAAATATTCTGAAGAAACTTCAAAAAGTTTGTGCGAAAATGGAATTAAAAGATAAAAATAAAGCTGGGTGCAGTGGCTCATACCTGTTATCCTAGCACTCTGGGAGGCCAAAGTGGGTGGACTGCCTGAGCTCAGGAGATCAAGACCAGCCTGAGACAGAGCAAGACCCCCATCTCCCAAAATAGCCAGGTATTGTGGTGGGTGCCTATAGTCTCAGTTACTCGGAAGGCTGAGGCAAGAGGATAGCTTGAGCCCAGAGTTTGAGGTTTCTGTGAGCTATGATGCCATGGCTCTATCTCCAAAGATAGTGAGACTCTATCTACAAAAAAAAAAAGAAGAAGAAGAAGAAGGAGGAAAGAAAAGATAAATATGAAGTTCATTCATCGACATATACTCCATAAAGTCCAAGATATTTTTGTAAGTGATGATAGCACCCATTTAGTCCATTCCTAAACAACTGAGAATCCTGGGAATATGACCGTGTCACGGCATTATTAACTAAAGAAAAATGAGTTCCCTTTTTAAGTTTGGGAAACAAAGAGAAGTCCAAGGAGACCAAATCAGGACTGTAAGGCTGGTGCCTAACAATTTCCAACTGCAACTCTCACAAAATTGTCCTTGTTTGATGAGAGGAATGAACAGGAGCATTGTCGTGGTTGAAAGGGACTTCAAGTCAAGCTTTCTTGTGTGTTTATGCTAAATCTTTGGATAACTTTCTTAAAACATTCCCATTATAAGTACGTGTTACCATCCTTTGGCCCTCCAGAAAGGCAATAGCAAAATGCCTTCCTCATCTCCCCAAAATTGTTGTCATGACCTTTTTTCTTGACTAGTTGCCTTTTGCCTTGACTAGACAGAGACAGAATACAAAAGACACAAAGATACAGGAGAAGATGGGAAGTATAAAAAGACAAAGGGGATAGAGTGAAGATGCCCAATCAATCCACAGAGCTTCACTCTTTCGAGCAGTTATTCTACAGCCCTAAGGTAGTGATCAGGCCCCATATGCTAGACCCTTTCTACCTGCCTCCTCTCTCCTCCTGATCTGACCACTACTTCAGTCTAAGCTCCCTGATTGCACCTGTGCTAAGCTAAGTTCCTCCTCATTACCTTTAATGAGACACTCCTCTGTCTGGGGGTCCAAAGCCCTGTACCACTGCTCACACACTACCTCCCATGGGGAGCCCACTCAGATGCTGCTGCTGGAGGGGGCACCTGCACACATCTCCTTTCTGTGCCTTATGTTCTCCATGCTGCTCATCATACTCTGAAATGCATTATCCATTTATCTGTGTACCTGTTTGTCTGCTTCTTACCAGAATGGAAGACCACGAAAGCCAGGACTTTTCTACATTCCTTGGCCACAGCATGGTCTGGTGGTGTGTGCTCCACCAGAATAAATACATGTATGAACTGACAGATGAGTGAACACTTCTACCACAACTTCTCCTCTGTAAAATGGTGATGATGATAACTGCTACCTCCAAGGGCTATTTGCAGTAATTCATGACATTTGTAGCTTTAAGTTATTATCATAGATGCGCCATATTTAAATTTTAAAATGTAATTTATGCAGCTGACTCCCACACTTTCACATTTATGTCTTATCAAAATATAAAAGTATGGTTGAACAAAAATATTTGACAACCTTTCTAGTGAACCTCGCCTATAATTAAGGTCAAAGTTTTACATAGTATGACCCTCATGAGCCCATTGCCCTTATCTGCTGGCAATTATTATGGCCACTGTTATCCCAATAACAATTGCATATGAGACACTGCTAGACAGCCCCCTAGAGAGGCCAAATGACCCTACATGCCAACATCTAGAATTTTTTTTTTTTTTGAGACAGAGTCTCACTATGTCACCCTCGCCCCCATGGTGTCATACCTCACAGCAACCTCAAACTCTTGGGATTAAGCAATTCTCTTGCTTCAGCCTCCCAAGTAGCTGGGACTACAGGCACCCGCCACAACACCTGGCTATTTTTGTTGTTGTAGTTAGGCCCGGGCTAGGTTCAAACCCACCAGCCCTGGTGTATGTAGCGGGCGCCCTGGCCACTGAGCTACGGGTGCCAAGACCAATCTAGAAATTTTTTATTCACTTCCAAGGCCTGCTGTCATAGATAAGTTAAAAGACTGGATTCCACAATACCAGTCAAGGAAACAGGGAATGCTGTGCACCCAGTAAAATATTGACTAACTATAAATTTAGTCTAAATAAAACAGTTTAAAAATATAGCCACTTTAAGAACAAGATATATTTTAACTTTGTAATACAGGGGGATCTAATATATACTGCATTAACTAATGACATTACTAATTTATACTTTTACTATAAGCGTATAAAAATAACAAAAGAAAAACCCACAAGAAAATAGAACAGCTCTTTAAAGAGATATTCTTGCTGTTCTCTGGAATTTCTGGCTTTCCTCTAAATAAAAATCAAATTATTAACCTCTCATCCACCCTTCCATTGATTGGCTTGGGTGACAAGTGGAAGGACTCATTGGTCTGGCAACATATTTTGGTGACCACAACAGGACCATTGGCTGGGCAGCTTAGTAAATAGAGACTCGCCTAGGGCTCTGCTGATCTGCCTAGACAGGTGAAACCAAAAAGTGCCTCCCTGCCACTCCTTGTAGCACTGCTGGAATACTTTCTTTCTGGGAACAGGCTGCTGTGGTGTCCTTCTCTTGTTATCATCTCCCACTTATAAAAAAATATTTTTCACTTTTGTTCAAGTGAGCACAGGGGTTAGAGTCCCCATCTAATTGTACACAGGCGTTACAATTCCCTTTGATTGTACACAACAGTCACAACGGTTCATATTCCAGTCAGTTTCTAATATTTAACATAAACTAAAGAAACTAGTAAAAGAACCTCAGACACTACAAGTAGAATTCCAGATGTGGCCTTCAAAAGTCTGGAGAGCAGGCCTGGAGAGCAAAGAATCTTTTCAAATGGTACTAACACTACAATAAAATTTTTTCAGAGAAAGAGATACCCTAAAAACTCAGACAAGATGACAGCAGGCCTGGAGAGCAAAGAATCTTTTCAAATGGTACTAACACTACAATAAAATTTTTTCAGAGAAAGAGATACCCTAAAAACTCAGACAAGATGACATCAAAAATATGCCCTGCTCTGGGGGGAGTAAACTACTTCTTCTGCATCCAGCTGGATTTCTAGATAAAAATGCCCCAGGAAGCAGAGCTGATGCCCAGAATGAACAGAGACCCCCTGAGCTGGCATCCTCCACGCCCACATACCCTCTAAAACTACCTCAATAAAATGAACAAACCCCAGCCTTAGAACGAACTCAACCTTGTCACACCAGGATAGTTGGGCCTCAGATAACTTTTTAGATTACAGATAAACAAATTGATTTTAATAACACCAGGGCTACTTCCTCTACTCTAAATTTATATTCTAATTTTTTTTCTTGAGACAGTCTCACTTTAAAGCCCTGGGTAGAGTGCCATGGTGTCATACCTCACAGCAACCTCAAGCTCCTGGATTCATACAATCCTCCTCCCTCAGCCTCCCCAGGAGCAGAGACTGAAGGTGCCCACCACAACACCTGGCTAGTTTTTCTACTTTTCATAGAGATGGGGGTCTCAGTCTTTCTCAGGCTGGTCTTGATATCCTGAGCCCAAGAAGTCCATCCACCTTGGCCTCCCAGAGTGCTAACATTACAGAGTGAGCCACTGTGCCTGGCCACGTCTCTGTTTAAATTTTTTAAACCACTGTTTTCCTCTATCTCCATCTTCAGAATAAAAAAAAAAATACAATCCCTTGTATATTCCACAACTTCTCCACCAACTGGGAAATCAAATCAAATTGCCCTACTCCACTGTTTAAATGAAATTAAACACTTCACTCCTTTAACATTCTAAACTTCCTTTCTCAGATTCTTAAAAAACTAAGACTTTATATACAACCTTCTTTTCCCTTTTTATAAGCTTAGAATTAAAATTTTAAAAAGCCAATAAAAAGGAGAAAGATATAAAAGGACATAAATATAAAGGTATACTTTTCTCACCTAATGTGCACAATCTATATAATGCGCATAACCCTGGATAAAGGGCTCAACTACAACTTGAACTTTACTTTAGAAACACAACCAAAGTAATCTAATTATTTGTACCCTCATATTAATCTGAAATGAAAATAAATAAATAAAAATACAAAAACAAGTAAATTTTGGTGAAGTCTACTTTTAAAAAGATATATTTTTAATAAACAATTTTATATAAGAAAAAATCCTACATAAAAACTTTTTATCCTAAATAACTAATAATTTTTTAAACAACTTAAGACAGAAACAGGACTTAAACATGTCAAAAATAGTTCATATAATTCACAAAAGTTCATTAAAAGTTTTTAAAATTTTATATGTGATAAGTAAACTATAATAAAAAACTATAATTAAATCATCAAAGTTTTCTGTTCTCAGGTTATAAGTCATATTTAAAGCATCATAAATTTCTGTTCTTATACAAATATTTAAACTAACAAATACATCAAAAGTTCAAAACTCAAAGAGTTAATGTGCCACTATAAAATTAAAATACAAAATTTATTAAACTCTCTTTACCTGCTAAAAACTGTGGTTGCTATGTTACAAATGTCCTCAAGGTAAAATATGAATGCTTAACAAAAGACCCAAGATCACCTGCTCATTTAAAACTACAAAGGGGGGGGGGTCTTCTTTGGCTACTTTTCTTTCCTTTCCTAATTAATGCTACTGTGTCTGACTCTTAAAATAGCTGCGCATATTCTTAACAAATGACTTCTTTTAATTTACATTACATTCTAGGACTTCATTTCTTATCTTCCCTTTATACTAAAAGGTTGCTGTGAGCTATGATGCCATGGCACTCTACCCAGGGTGACAGCTGAGACTCTGTCTCTAAAAACAAAATAAATAAATAAATAAAATAAAAATAGCCAGGCATTGTTGCAGATGTCTATAGTCCCACCTACTCAGGAGGCTGAGGCAAGAGAGTCGCTTGAGCCCAAGACTTTGAGGATGCTGTGAACTGTGATGCCACAGCACTCTACCAAGGGTGACAAAGTAAGACTCTGTCTCCACCAAAAAAAATATATCCCTCCATCTTTTTGATCAACTTAGACTGTAATAATTTCTCAAAATATAGACATTCTACCTTTCCATCAAGATAAAAATATATAAACTTCTTTAATTCACCCTATAATAAATACATCAAATTTTATTTAACAGTTGTAGGCCCTATACTGTTAACATCTTATACCTTTCTTACAGCATATACAAAACATACTACACTCACTAGACACACATAATAAACATACCCAAAAACTACATTTCCCCAATACCTGCCATAGTGATAGACACTTATTCAGTCCTACCAAATGTCTCCTTATCCATTTTTATAATGCCTAATATAACTATTAGTCTTAATATTCAGATTAGCCACTTGACCTGTACTGTAACAAAAGCCTTAAATACTACTTCTCAAGCTAGAAACACTATTACTAAAAAATTAAGACAAAGTACAAAAACAAAAAAAATTAAACTGCACTAAGCAATGTCTCACTAAGATATAACCACAAATGCCAAAATTTCAAAGATATGTATTATTCTGTCAAATAATGCCCAATTAAAAAAATACAAACTATTAATAATATTATCCAAAATATAACTCAAACGAACAAATTCTTTAACACTAAAATACAAACACTATGGTCCTAAAACAACAATAGCCATGTTGGTGGAGGGGGCGGGTACCCCTGTTAGTTCAATTACTATCTATACTATCTATACACAAAACATGCCTCCTTTCCTGTCTCTTTACTCACTGTATCAATTTTCAACTAAAATACCTATGATCCAAAAACTAATACTTTAAATCACAGCCATTATTACCATGTCAAAAAATGAAAATTCATAAATATAAAGCCACAAACAAAAGTAAAGAAATAACTATAGCCACTGTTATCATAAATAACCAGTACATACTAGACACTACTAGACAAGTTCTGATGAAACCAAATATGCCTACATACCAATGTCTACAAATTATTTATTCACTTTCAAACCCTACTGTCACAGATAAGAGACTAGACTTCATAATACCAAGACCCAGGACTCTCTATACACTCAGTAAAATATTAACTATAAATTTAGACCAAATAAAAATACTTTAAAAATGTAACCATTTTAGGGCAGCGCCTGTGGCTCAGTGAGTAGGGCGCCGGCCCCATATGCTGAGGGTGGCGGGTTCAAACCCAGCCCCGGCCAAACTGCAACAAAAAAATAGCTGGGTGTTGTGGCGGGCGCCTGTAGTCCCAGCTGCTCGGGAGGCTGAGGCATGAGAATCACGTAAGCCCAAGAGTTAGAGGTTGCTGTGAGCCGTGTGACGTCATGGCACTCTACCCGAGGGTGGTACAGTGAGACTCTGTCTCTACAAAAAAAAAAAAAAAAATATATATATATATATATATATATATATATATATATATAACCACTTTAAGGCAGCGCCTGTGGCTCTGAGGAGTAGGGTGCCGGCCCCATATACTGGAGGTGGCGGGTTCAAACCTGGCCCCGGCCAAAAAAAAAAAGAAAAAAAAAATATATATGTATATATATAACCACTTTAAAAACAAAAAGAAAAATGTTAACTTCATAATCTACAGACAGGGAGATCTATTTAATATATACTATCCTAATTAATAACATTACTTACACTTTTACTATAAAAATATAAAAGTAACCCCCCAAAACAGAACAGCTCTTTAAAAAGATATCCTCGTTGTTTGCAATTACTGACTTTTTTATAAATAAAAATGAAATTCTTACTCTCTCATCCACTTCTCCGTCAAGTAACTTACATGACAGACTCGTTAGTCCAACAACAGCCACACTCACGGAAAGCACGAAGGTGCAGGGCGAGCTGCACAGACAAGCCTGAGCTGCAGGTGTCTGCAGACTGCTGGGATTTGCACCTTCCGGAGCAGCCGCAGGTGGTGAAGTGAGGTGGCCAGTGGATTGAACAGTGGTTGGAACTGGGTATTTACCGATTTAGGGTTTAATGGTCGCTAGCAGAGACAATGTCCCTGCTTTGGGTCAAATACCTGGGAATACTTTGTGTGCAGTGGCAAATCTGATACAGCAATCAGTCGTCCCTGGGAAATCTGAGAGGAAAAAGAGCACTACTTGTGGTATTTCTGTTGCGAGTTCCCTAGAAGTATAAACTTATTGGAAGTAAATGATTTTTTTAAAGACAGTCTCACTCTGTCGCCCTGGGTAGAGTGCCTTGGAGTCATAGTTCACAGCAACCTCAACCTCGGGGCTCAAGCGGTCCTCCTGCCACACCCTCCGGAGCAGCTGGGACCACAGGCGCCCCCCTCCCGCCCCGCAGAAGTAAATACTTTAATAAACAACCCTGTCAACGCCCTGTCAGTAAAGCAGAGACGACCCAAATCCAGCTCACCACAGCTGTGGAACCAAGCGCCCAGGTAAGTCTGATATCACTTTAGCGTGAGAAGCCACTAAATGGACTTCACACCAGTGGCCAAAGCAACTCGTGTGTGCAGGACCTCGGCGTGGTGGACACACAGGGCTCTCCATTTCCCACCCGGAGCCCTCCTCCAGGGTCTCTGAACACCAGCTGCCCCTCAGCAGGTGGAGCTGGGACAGGAAATTCGCTGTCACGGCTGGAGTCCAGAAGCCCCAGCGTCCTGGTCTTCACGCTGATGCGGTGGCCCGGCTTCATCCCCTCAAGCAGGGCGGCGCTGAGCTGTCCCGAGTTCTCTCAGCCTGGCTCACCTCAGGACTGAGCGTTCTCTCACGCTGGCCGCGCGGAGGAGGCGGCGCCACGTCGTCTCACGCCAGCGCCCACGCCACGGGCAGGACAGGAGGTTCGCTCCCTGCTGGCCATGGCGTGCACTGCAGCCTCGCAGCTCTCTGAGCCTCCAAGAATAGGGTGAGACCTCAGCTCCAGTTGCTGTCCCGCCACACCCCTTTCCTGGAGCTGTCCCTATCCTAATCCCCATACACTGTGAATGTTCCTGCACTTGTTGAGAGGAGCTTGGCTATGTGATTAATAATGACCTAAACTGAGGCTAATACAACTGCTGTATTGAGGAGGTTTTGTAATCCTAGATGAGGCTCTGAGAAAAGGGACTGAATCCATAGCTGCCATATTGAAACGAGTGTGCAGTAGAGGGTGGGACTTGACCTAAGACTCTTTCTACTTAATGACTTGCTCTGTTTTGGAGATCATTTAGCTTTTCCTAAACTTTTGTTATAATTCTTGCCTCTTCAATTCCAGAATATTTATTTAGGGTGCAGGGCAGTATGATGAAATGTCCTGTAGATCAAGGTTCAAAAAACTGTATCAATCCTGATCCTGCTTCAAACTTTCTGTGTGAATTTGGGAAAATCACTTACCTTCAGTTTCTTTGTCAGATCTGTAAGGACTTGTGCTAGCTTTAAAACCTTTACTAGTTGTAATGTTCTTCCTTTTCCAGTTGTGTGAGATGTCCCATTAAGTTGTTAACTTTCTCTCTTTCCGTTCTCTTGAGGAAGGCTTGCAGTGCTATAAATTTCCCTCTTAGAACTGCCTTTGCAGTGTCCCAGAGGTTCTGATAGTTTGTGTCTTCATTGTCATTTTGTTCCAAAAAATTGGTGCATCTTACAGGGGTATTTGCGAAACTTGGTAAATGTAGAATGTATATGTTTTGGCACAGAAACTGAGATAACGCCAGAAAGGCTATGTTAACCACTGTGATAAAAATGTGTCAAATGGTTTATGAAGCGAGTGTATGATGCCCCATGATCATATCAATGTATACAATTATGATTTAATAAAAAAAAAAACCTTTACTAGTTGTAAAGCTAAAGACTACCTGAGTAAATGTCAAAGTCTGTCTCTCCACTATCACCAGTAAAACACACTGTTCTCTGGAAGTGTCTGCCATAAGTAAGTGAAGACCTACCGCTTAACTTAGCCCAATAATGCAAGTTATAACCACATTAATAATTTAATATCTAATATTCATTACATATTTTCTATTTGCTAGTTGCTATGCTGTGCCAACTTCTTTTCATGAATTATTTCATTTAATCTTTCCAACACAAAGAAGGCACAATTACTATACTCTTTTACAGATGAAGAAAGTGGTGCTCAAAAAATCAGAAACTGCCCAAAATCATACAGGTAATTTTGATGTAGCTGGTGTTGGCTATTCTGATTTCAAAGCCCAAGAATTAATGACATTTTCTTTTTTTAAATCTTCAGAAATTCAAGTTAATAGGCCAATTATGACTTATCAGAGATTATGGGAACATTAAGATTTGGTAGCAGTAATTTAATGCTTATCTTTAAAAGGCAGGAGTGTCATTATTTAAAAGCTTTTTTTTTTTTTGCTCCTTTAACAGTACCTATTAATTGGCATTAATATTGCAAATTGGAAAATGAAGTAATTATATAATTATTTCTGAAGAAATTTTTAATGGTTAAAAAAAAAGAAAAGACAAAGGACAACCATTAAAGGGTTTAAGTTGGAACAAGGAGGAGGTTAGTAGAGGCAGGTGGCAGGGTGGGAGACAAAGTTGAATTGGCTCTATTAATTACGTTGTTTGTCCATATTTTATATATTTGTACCTTTACCTTTCTAGTAGGAAGAAGCTGCCTTAAATCAAAGGCAGTAAATTCAGTTTGATTTAATTATGTTTTCAAAGGTAGTATAAAGTGAAGAGGAACAAAACAATTTTTAAAATATCTTCAGTTAGAATATTATAAACTCAAATTTCGTTTCCATGGATTTTAATGTATTGGATTTTTTAAAATTTGGATACAAAATACATTTATTGAAGCTGCTTATTACATTTATATTCCTAATATCTTTACTAGTAAGAGAAGCCCCCAGCCAGCTCACTTACCCCTTAATTTCCAACTAGAAGTATTTGCTCTAGTGAAAAGTTCTGCCTTCAGCAGAGCTAACAAGAACTCAAAGCTTTTGTAGTTTGTTTATTATTATTCATTTGTATAAATTTATGAAGTAAAAATGAAATTTTGTTACATGAAAAGACTGTTTAGGGGGGAGGTCAGAGCTTTGAGGGTATCTATCACCCGTCCAGCGTACATTGTTCTCATTACGTGGTTTCTCATCATTCACATTTCTCCTGCCCCAGATTTTTATATATTAGAAACACCTACCTAGGCCAACTCTTGATACCAGTAGCCGTAGAATAAAGGGAGATGGTGTTATTTATTGAAAGAGGTGATGTTCAATGCCATCCATAACAATAATGATATCTGATATAACAAGAACACAGGGTATTCTTTGGTGACTGATTAAGACAAAATAGAGAAATGCTGCAAAGTTTCCTTGCAGGCATGCAGGCAGCTCTTAAAATGATGTAACCAAATGTTAAAAATGTTCGAGATGCAATGAATTTACACATTTGTCTTCTCCTCATTGTACAGGGATGCAGAGGAAATTCATTAAACACAATTTTAAACCAAGGTCTTTTTATTTGAGATCTATGAAATTTTATTTGTAATAACCAGATGATAGGTTTTATTGGTGAATTAAAATCTTTTTCTTCATGCTATGAATGCTTTTTCTTTCCTTCTAGATCAAACCCATCTATTGAAACATATTGTTCAGACCCTGGGTGTCATAATTAGAGTCAAAGCAGTACTTCAGAGAACTATAAGAGTAGCCTGGATATTAAATTATCTTCTAGAGAATGGATTCAATGTTCCATTCTTCTGCAATGGTTAATTTACACAGAAAACCAATATTTGATATTTACATAGGATTTTACTGCTTAGCAGTCCTTGACCAATATATTCATTTGCTGTCAATTTTCAATGTCATCCAGTTATTAGTTCAATAAGGATCCTGAGGTTTTCCCAGCAGCCACCAATGGGGAACCATTTCCTTGGCCAGAGCTAAGGCTCCCGGACATGGTCACTCCCCTCCACCATGACCTTTCCATCCACCCCAGTCTCACCTCTCTGGACTTTGTTGCATCTGAAAAGATTGAGGCCTTGGCCAGAGAAACTGCTGCATGTATCATCTCTCACAGCAAAGACTTTGAAATCCCTAATGCCATCCTTCAGTCAGAGGAAGGTTCCAACCAAATAACCAGGAGAAAATCTGGATTTTTTGAGGTATCCTACTCATCAACAAATTGCATTGCTGGTTCAAGAGAAACTTATGTTTGACCTGAAATACTATGTGGATACTGACTGCCAGGCCAAGTTAGCAGATGACTTCAAAGGGTTTTATGAAAGCACATACAGAACTCTGGGTGGTAAACAAAGGTAAGACCTTGCTTAGGCCATTCACAGTCTCCTTATGAGTTGCAGCTCTTTGCCAGAGCAGTAGTCACTCACAAAAAGTTCAATAAACTATGGGTAACTGATAAAAAGAAAAAACTCTACAATTTTAAGGTATTTGCAGTAGAGATAGGAAAATGGGATACAAAGGCATAAACAGCTGGAGGCAGCATCGCTAGGAGAGCCAATCTAGGCCTGCGTGGAAACACCTGTGGACGCACTGGGGGACGGCTGGGGCAGCACTGAGGACTGGAACCCAAATGGCTTCTCCAAAAAGGTGAATCTTGATCTAGGGCCAGAAGGAGATGAAGTGAAACTGGGGTTGGGAGAGAGGAACTGAGAGGAACTGCACATTGCCCAGAGAATGGAATGACTCATATCCAGGAGGCAGGATCAAGTCTGCATGGAGAACTGAGAAATAAGGTCTGTTTGGTCAACTCACAGCATCGGGCAGATTCCTGCTGCACTGTGCAAGGGACCCAGAGGCTTACAGGTGGGATGTGATAGACAACTGGAAGGGGAAATTAATGAAAAGGATGTGGTGAGAGATCAATGCCATGAAGGAAATAAAACCAAGTGATGTGATAGGAAGCATCATTGGAGACTGAGACTGATTTCGATGAGTGGGCCACAGAATCTTTGCCAAGGAAGTATTTAAACTAAGACCTGGTTGTTTTTTTTTTTTTTATTGTTGGGGATTCATTGAGGGTACAATAAGCCAGTTACACTGATTGCAATTGTTAGGTAAAGTCCCTCTTGCAATCATGTCTTGCCCCCATAAAGTGTGACACACACTAAGGCCCCACCCTCCTCCCTCCATCCCTCTTTCTGCTTCCCCCCCCATAACCTTAATTGTCATTAATTGTCCTCATATCAAGATTGAGTACATAGGATTCATGCTTCTCCATTTTTGTGATGCTTTACTAAGAATAATGTCTTCCACGTCCATCCAGGTTAATACGAAAGATGTAAAGTCTCCATTTTTTTTAATGGCTGAATAGTATTCCATGGTATACATATACCACAGCTTGTTAATCCATTCCTGGGTTGGTGGGCATTTGGGCTGTTTCCACATTTTGGCAACGGTAAATTGAGCTGCAATAAACAGTCTAGTACAAGTGTCCTTATGATAAAAGGATTTTTTTCCTTCTGGGTAGATGCCCAGTAATGGGATTGCAGGATCGAATGGGAGGTCTAGGTTGAGTGCTTTGAGGTTTCTCCATACTTCTGTTTTTTTTTTTTTTTTTTTTAAAGAGACAATCATGAGAACATCTTACAGCCAGCACAGAGGTTCTAAGTAGGGCTGACTGAGAACAGACGGCCTGTGTGAGATAGGGCAGTGAACAGGGAAAGAAGAGGGGCGGGCGAAGGGGTCTGTGGGCCTCTTGGCTAGTCAGACTTCTCGCTCAGGTGCTTCAGGTGCGACAGGAGACCATTGGGAGGCTGTCTTTCACTTTTGAAGGTGGAGTCCAAGTTGAGAGTGTGTTGCAGAGAATAAAAAGGAGAAGCAGAGTGATTATGTGGGGTCATTGCAGGAGTTCGGGTGAGAAGTAACTAATTTGGGCCAGGCTAGTGGCAGTGCTTAGGAGTGAAGTGAATGAACTCCACAGTTATTTGGGAGGGTAAAACAAGAGAGATTGCTGACATGTTGTTATGTGAGCTGAGAGAAAGAGAAAAACAAGGATGCTTTCACAGACTGGATGGTCCAGTTCCCCAGGGCCAGGGTCCAGCTGGGAGGTCAGAGGGCGGACTCAGCTCAGTGCCTCACCACCAGTTTCACCAGTTGCATTCAACTACCAGTTGGGAAAATCCACACTGGCTCAGCCGTCCAGGGCATGTAGTTCTCAACCAGCAGAGAGCTAAGAAGTAGGCTGGCTCAGGATGCTATGTTGCTGTGGTAGCCAGCGGTGGTGCAGGACACTAAGGCCCTGCTCCTCATCCCCAGGGGGCCATTTGAAGGTGCAGTTTCCCTTCCAGAGCTTCCTGGGGATGGGGCAAAAGCTGAGAGTTTGTCTAATACTGTGTCCTTGTATGTCTGCCCTGTCTTACTCCCTCCTGTCTTGTCCTGCCTCTCCTGCCCTCTCCTGTCCTGCCCTGTTCTATCCTGCCCTGTCCTCACTCCCTTACCTGTTTCTCTTAGCAGCATGTTCTTCATAAATTTGGATCTTCTTACTTAGAACACAGCCAAGGACATGACTCACACACACAATTATTCATATGTCTGACTGAGACGATTCTGAACATTAATTTTCTAGTCAATTTTGAAGTCAAGTTGACAACATGACTCCTATTCCAGCCATTTACCAGCTAAGGATCCTGGTAAGGTCACTTGAGTTTTTGGAGCCAAAATACCATTGTCTGACACAAGCATGAAGGAAATGATGTAATTAGAGTTTCCGACAAAGGGCACTGCTCATGAGATTTTAGCCTCATTTTCCTCAAAGAAGGAGTTTAAATACACAAGATGGTAGTTTAAAAAGTCAATATATCACCTCCAGATTTGATAATCTGCTGAAATCACAATTTCACTTCTCTTCTTGGTTTTACTTGTGTACTTCTGTTAGGGTGGGTCTGTTCACAGAATAATTGCTGTCACAGATTTTGAGCCACAGAGGCTCATGTGGGTTTCCCTTGGTGTGATATGCCATGGTTCAAAGCCAATTTTTCAGTCAAGATAAGAAGAGAGCAGGCACATTGGACTATCCAGCATGACAAAGGTACTTGCACCTCAGAAACTTTGAAAAAATGTTCTCAAATTGAACCCCAGTCATTTAAAAAAAATTTTCCTTTGTTTTCAGGATTTAAGCCATTACTTTGTTTTTATTCACCTGCATATTGTATAATTATCCCAATTCTTCTAGAGTAAGACTTGGATATCTTTCTGCGTGAAACATGGTTATAGAAGAAAGGAGCTTTTTTTTCACCAAGCAAAATAGTTTCATATTTTATTTGTGTTCATGTGGAAGCAGTGCTCTTTTAAATCAATATTGCTTGGCCAGAGATGAAATTCAGAATGAGCTAGAGCAGCAACTTTCAAACTCCAGTGTTCAGATGGATCATCTGAGGTGCTTGGTAAAATTCAGGTTCTGATTCAGTAGGTCTTGGGGTGTAGCTTGAAATGCTGCCTTTCTGACAAACTCCCAGGGATGCCACAGCTTTAAGTCCAGGGGCATTTGCAGCTGGATGGCCTAGAGGATCCTGCCAGCCCCACCCTATGAAATTCCGATCTAATAGTCTACAATGAAATTTAGAAATCTCTCTCTTAAAATTTAACCTACCACAGGTAGTTATTTTTATTTTTATCTTATATATTTATTTATTTATTTATATTTCAGACAGAGTCTCATTCTGTTGCCCTGGGTAGAGTGCTGTGGTATCATACCTCACAGCAACCTCAAACTCCTGTGTTTGAGCAATCGTCCTGCCTTAGCCTCCTGAGTAGCTAGGACTACAGGTGCCCGTTATAACGCCTGACTAATTTTTCTATTTTTGATAGAGATGGGGTCTCATTCTTGCTCAGGCTGGTTTCAAACTCCTGAGCTCTAGTGATCCTCCTGTCTCACCCTCCCACCATGTTAAAATTATAGGCATGAGTCACTGCACACAGCCCCACAGGTAGTTCTTAAACTTATTTAGAAAAAGTATTTATTGTGGTTATACAACTCTGTAATTGGAAGAGGCCTTTGGACACTCTTATCTGGCTTATATTAGAACTCACAATATAACACTCTGAAAGACACAGTATACCTTTTGCCTCATTTGATTTTACCTCACTAATTGACAGTCTTGCCCTTTGTATTGTGAATGAAATGTGAAATAGTTTCCCTTCACTGCTTACAAAGTAGGGCAGAAGTAGAGGCTCTCCAGCCAGTGCTTCAGAAAGGCAAGAGCCACAGGGAGCAGCTCCAGCAGGGAAGCTGCCAAGTGGACTTCACCCCATTTCCTCTGCAGATGCAGCAGAGAGATATGTCCATAATCCAGACACTGCATTTTTTAAGAAAAATAAGCAAACACTTTGAAAGCATTTCTTATAATCTTTAAATTGCTGCATTGCCTCAGATGATTGGGGGAGCCCTCTGGATTATGCTATTCAGCTGTTTATTGACATGACCAACCCAGACTTTCATGGTTATTCAAAAAAGGAGAACTGAAGTAATGATACATTTGAATAATAACTGAAGCCCTTATGATGGGGTATAGACAGGTGGGAAGAAGGAACACACACCAAATTCCCAATTTTCTTAGTTATGAGCACATAGTTTAAGGGAAGGTGCCACCCAAGTACCAGGTGAGGCAGCATATCTTCTGGATATTACTTTGTCTCCTTCACCTTTTAAGGGAGCTCACACCTGCTGGTGACAGTTGCTATGCTAGTAGAGTTCTGCTGGCATTGAGAAAACAGCTAATTCCTTATCGAGCATTGGGTGCATTATACTTAGACTGTACATCATCATCCTGGACGAACTCACATTAATACTGCACATGCTTCCATGTAAGGCAACGCCAATCTACATCAATAGCTCCAGGATCATGAACAAAACTCTGCCTCCATGGACTGCATCTTCATCTGGGAGTAAAATCCTGTAGCCATCTCTGTCATCCACTTTATAGCCGCCTAGACTCACTTTTCTTTAATCCTACAGCCTCACCCAGGCTCCCCTCACCCCTCCATATACTTGACTAAATGGTTTCGCTGCCTAGTTTGGCCAGAAGACCACAGTTACACCCTGACCCCTGACGCCAGCCTTGAGACAGCTTTTCTTTGCTAGAAGTGGATAGCCAAAGAACTCTGGTTGAATCAGACTCCTAACAAGAAGAGATTGCTATTGGGAAAAATTAATTTGCTGGAGAGGGTTGAAAATTATAGCCCTATACATACTTCTACCTTTCTTTGAGTTATTGGTTGGTGTCTTCATTTTTATTGGGGATTAGAAATTGATTTTCAGTAGAAATCAGTAGAATGAAATTCTATAGAACTTAATAGTACAAACATTTGCCACTGAAATAGGCATGCTATAATATTACATCAAGCTATTTTTTCTTTTTGAAGCAAACTGTCACCTCATCCAACACATCAAGCATGCTTAATAAGCCTTGGTCAGCATTGTCACAAGTCTGTATCCATGAAAGGGGGCAAGGGTGGGGGTGGGGAAAAGCTAGTATGCAGATTGTGACCAGTTTGAAGAAATGAGTGTTTTCATATTGGGTCTTTATTTAGTATTTAGAGTGTTGTATCATGGTGGAGACCATCTCCAGAACAAGCTACACAGACCAAAAGAAGATGGAATTCATTAATTACCCAGTGAGCTTGTGGATGCAGCTGACCAGACTATAGGCTGAAAACTTTCTGCATTCTCAGAAGATGGGCAGAAGCTTAAATTACTAATGACCTTCTTGGCCTGACTGCTTTCATGGCTGAATCAATGAAGCAAAGATAAAATAAGACTGTGACTCAGGCTGTCACACAGCAAGTGAAGGAATGAGGAGCAAGGCACAGTTACATCCACATCTCAGTCCTACAGAGGAACCATCCGTGTGATCTCTGGCAATTCAGGTGACATTTCTGAGCTTCTGTTTCCTCACCTGTGAAACAACTCCTGTCTCATATGCATCTAATAAGAAGATTAAAAGGTAATGTAAAGCTGTTTTGCTTCCTATTTCCTTCTGCCACAGAGGTTTATTTATTGTGCAACAAAGGGAAAGAGGCCAATTTCTGGTATTTTTATTTAGGAAACCAGAACTTGGATTTATGCCAATGTTGGAGATACTGCATTTTTTTTTTTTTAAAGAAATGAAGCATCTGTTTTCGCACTTTCAAGCAGCAAAATAAGACTTGGCATTTTTGTACTCTGGGGATCTCAAAAGCAGAGCACTGTGTCTTGAAAAGCTCAGAGAGACCACAGAATGCTATAGGGGGCCACTGGCCTCCCAGAAGGTCATCTAGTGTCCTTCAGAGTAACAGGCTTCCTCTAACTCACTTGCTGTAAGCCACAGGAATGGTTGTAAAATACTCCAGTTTTCAAAGTCTAACTTTTTCCCCTATAGGGAAAGACAATTGAACTTCAAGGAGGCCTCTTGGAAGATCACTTTGAAACTACTGTAAAAATTAGTACATAACTTGTAGCCCACATAGTTTGTGATTTCAAGTCTATCAATGGCACAGCCTCATTAAGGGTCAAGGTAAGACTGAGCTCTAATTTCCTACACTGTGCAGAATAGTATCCTGAGAACAATGAGCTTTTCTTTATTTTCTTAAAATGTTTTCCTATTATCAAAGCATTATGCTTATTTTACAAAATAGAGAGAGATAAAAATTTAATTTTATTTAAAACTATCCATAATTTCATCAAGATATAACTACCAATAATATTACTATAAGCCTTCCATAGGTATGTCATATGTCAGTATATGTGGGTGCACATAGTAATAGTATACACTGTATATAGATGTATTTATATTTTTTGAAGTACATATATAAATACAATTTTTGCAAAATAACATATTGCCTGTTTTTAACCAAATTTTTTATTGTAATATGCCTTAAAAGTTGAATTCTATTAAATATTTTATATAACATTATTTTAATAATTGCAGGTAGGTTACATAAGAGTTTTTTAAATACACATCTTATTTTAGGACATTCATGCTGTTTCTAACTGTTTTGTATAACTTCTTTTCTCAGTGAAAGAAGGTCTTTATGATTTTTATGGTATTCACTGTTTGCAAAAACTTATAATACCCAAAGCTTATCTTGCAGTTAAATATTTCAAACATCAGTGGAGACATTAAAGAAATTAAAAAGAATTCCTTACCCTGAGGAACCAAACTATAAACATAGAAACATCTTCAAAGAATCATAAAATAATACTCACAAAAATCAGTGTAAATGGGCATTACAATTGACATGCATATTATAGATATGTAGGTATCTGAGCTGTGTTTCTACATACGTATCATGGCATTTGTATGTGCAGATATGTGCTTGTGAACATAGATAGATGTATGGGAGGTGGATGGCACTTTACTTCAGAGGACACGTTCCTGTTAGCCTCCTTGGATTCACTACCCAGCTCTGTAATTTTCTATTTGATGATTTGGAGGAAGTTGCTTAATCTCCTTGTATTTTTGTTGCTTCATCTATAAAGTGATGATAATAGCACCTTCTTTGTGGGTGAGTGTAAGTATTAAATTAGATTTTATGTATAAGCATTTAGTGCAGTGTCTAGGAAACTGTCAAAAAATTGTGACCATTCGGGCAGCGCCTGTGGCTCAAAGGAGTAGGACGCTGGTGCCATATGCCGGAGGTGGTGGGTTCAAACCCAGCCCTGGCCAAAAACCGCAAAAAAAAAAAAAAAAAAAACTTGTGACCATTTACATATTCTCTGCACAAAAGTTCTGAGGTACTTTAGTTAGTTCAGAGCATGAAAATGGATCATGAAATCAAAGTATCCCATCATCCCTATTCATGATCCCCATGAATCAAAGTATCCCAGGAGAACTGGAATCTAATTCTGTTTTTTCTACTTAATAGCTAGCTATGTAGGGGAGAGTCATTAAACATATTTGGGCTTTCTGTAGTCTAAAACAAACTAAATGGATGATGGATCAATTAAGCTCTTAGGGCTTTCCCACAGAGGTCTACAGACAGATGTTTTATGTGAATTTTGTTTGTGGTCATCCTTTTGGAAAGCTAATTCTGCTAGGATGTACCATAGAGATGAATTCACATGGGTTTTCATCATGTGATGGGTTAATACAGCCTGAAAGTTACAGGTAAGCATCTGGGATATGGCTTGCAACAGAGAAGATGCAGAATTGTCTCCAATTTTCAATATTTATATATTTTTCATTAAAACTTTTTTTTTGAGGCAGTTTCTCTTTGTTGCCCTTGGTAGAGTGCCTTGGCGCCATGGCTCACAGCAATCTCAAACTCCTGGGCTTCAGTGATTCTCTTGTCTCAGCCTCCCAAGTAGCTGGGACTATAGGTATCTGCCACAACACTCAGCTATTTTTAGAGATGGGGTCTCACTCAGCCTTCCAGAGTGCTAGGGTTACAGGCGTTAGCCACCACACCCAGGTTATATTTTGCATTAAAACTTCATAGAACCTCTTATCCCTTACCGACAACACACTTATTGGTATCTCAATACTTGTTGAAAAGTGCAATCTATATAATTTTAATGCAATTCCTATTAAAACTCCATTGTCATATTTTAAAGATCTTGAAAAAATAATACTTCGTTTTATATGGAATCAGAAAAAACCTCGAATAGCCAAAACATTACTCAGCAATAAAAACACAGCAGGAGGAATCACGCTACCAGACCTGAGACTGTACTATAAATTGATAGTGATCAAAACAGCATGGTACTGGCACAAAAACAGAGAAGTAGATGTCTGGAACAGAATAGAGAACCAAGAGATGAACCTTTGATCTTTGACAAGCCAATTAAAAACATTCAGTGGGGAAAAGATTTAACAAATCCTGGTGTATGTCACACTTTATGGGGGCAAGACATGATTGCAAGAGGGACTTTACCTAACAATTGCAATCAGTGTAACCTGGCTTATTGTACCCTCAATGAATCCCCAACAATAAAAAAAAAGGATTTAACAAATGGTGCTGGGTGAACTGGCTGGCAACCTGTAGAAGACTGAAACTGGACCCACACCTTTCACCATTAACTAAGATAGACTCTCACTGTATTAAAGATTTAAACTTAAGACATGAAACTATAAAAATACTAGAAGAGAGTGCAGGGAAAACCCTTGAAGAAATCGGTCTGGGCGAGTATTTTATGAGGCAGACGCCCTGGGCAATTGAAGCAGCTTCAAAAATACACTACTGGGACCTGATCAAACTAAAAAGCTTCTGCACAGTAAGTAAAGCAAGCAAACAGCCCTCAGAATGGGAGAAGATATTTGCAGGTTATGCCTCCGACAAAGGTTTAATAACCAGAATCCACAGAGAACTCAAATGTATAAGCAAGAAAAGAACAAGTGATCCCATCGCAGGCTGGGCAAGGGACTTGAAGAGAAACTTCTCTGAAGAAGACAGGCGCACAATCTACAAACACATGAAAAAAAGCTCATCATCCTTAATCATCAGAGAAATGCAAATCAAAACTACTTTGAGATATCACCTAACCCCAGTAAGAGTAGCCCACATAACAAAATCCCAAAACCAGAGATGTTGGCATGGATGTGGAGAAGAGGGCGCACTTCTACACTGCTGGTGGGAATGTACACTAATACGTTCCTTCTGGAAGGATGTTTGGAGAATACTTAGAGACCTAAAAATAGACCTGCCATTCGATCCTATAATTCCTTTACTAGGTTTATACCCAGAAGACCAAAATCACAACATAACAAAGATATTTGTACCAGAATGTTTAGTGCAGCCCAATTCATAATTGCACTCAGCATAACATCTTTAAGGTTCACCTGTGTTGTGGGATGTGTTAGAATGTCCTTACTTTTTTTTTGTAGAGACAGAGTCTCACTTTATGGCCCTCGGTAGAGTGCCGTGGCCTCACACAGCTCACAGCAACCTCCAACTCCTGGGCTTAGGCGATTCTCTTGCCTCAGCCTCCCTAGTAGCTGGGACTACAGGCGCCCGCCACAATGCCTGGCTATTTTTTTTGTTGTTGCAATTTGGCCGGGGCGGGGTTTGAACCTGCCACCCTCGGTATATGGGGCTGGCACCCTACTCACCGAGCCACAGGTGCCGCGCATGTGTTTGCTTATGTGTTTGCTTTCCCATAAACCAATATTAAATGCCAAACCTTGGCCTCAAGTTTCATCTTTGACAGGAAACTGATGATTTGGGCCATCAAAAAGATACTGAAGAAAAGCTGATTCTGGTGGTGAATATAACGGGGAAGATGGCAGGGAGCAAACGTGTGTGCTGCAGTTCAGTTTCTAAGAGACCTCACAGTCTTTCCAACAGAAGCCTTGATTTTTGTCCAATGGAGGATTTTAAATTATTATTTTTAAAAATCTGACTCTGGAGTTGGATGTTATGGGAACTTAAATTTATATGTGAAATAAGGACTTTTTGCTTAAATAGAAGAAAATATTTACAATTTGGGACCTTGGAATATAATGGTATCAACTTTTCCTATGCCAAATTCCTATGATATACTATCATAACGTCTTTCCCCATACCCAAAACTCAGTGAAGTTTTTAGAATCTTTTCCTGAATACAGGTTCGAAAAAAAAAAATAAAATAATTCAAGTTGTCTTCATTTTTGAGTTTTCTACTTGTTTTTAAGCCTAAAATCAGTTTTAGCTAAAATGTATCTTAGATCTATCATTCTCTTCTGTTTTTCCTGTTTGAATGGGTTGTACGAGTGAAGCTATAACATAAACATCCTGCTGCCCTATCAAAAAATAGAACACAACAACAACAAAAATAGACAAAGGGGACTTAATAAAGTTGAAAATCTTCTGCACAGCTAAGGACACAACAATTAAAGCAAATAGACAACCTTCAGAATGGGAAAAGATATTCATATGTTATGAATCTGACAAAGGATTGGTAACTAGAAGCTATAGAGAACTCAAATTAATCAACAACAACAAAAAAAGAAAACAATCCCATTTATCACTGGGCAAGAGACATGAACAGAATATTCTCTGAGGAAGAAAGAGAAATGGCTAATAAGCATTTGAAAAAATGTTCATCATTCCTAATCAAGAAATGCAAATCAAAACCACCTGAGATATCACCTATCCCCAGTGAGACAAGCCCACATTACAAAATCGCAAAGCCGCAGATGTGGAGAGAAGGGAATGCTTTTACACCGTTGGTGGGACTGCAAACTAATACAGCCTCTTCGGAAAGAAGTATGGAGAATTCTCAAGGAATTCAAAATAAACCTTCCATTTGATCCTGAAATCCCACTACTAGGCATCTACCCAGAAGAAAAAAATAATTTTATCTTAAGGACATTTGCACTAGAATGTTTATCACAGCTGATTTTAAAATTGCCAATATGTGGAAACAACCCAAGTTCCCATCAACTCATGAATAGATTAACAAACTGTGGTATATGTATACAATGGAATACTATACAGCCATAAAAAGATGAAGACTTTACATCTTTTGTATTGACCCAGATGGAGTTGGAGAACATTCTTCTTAGTAAAGTATCACAAGAATGGAAAATCAAGTATCCAATGTACTCAATACTGATAAGAAGGCAGTAGACAAACTAATACACACACACCCATATAAGAGAAAAACTCAATTCAAGTTGAGAGGAGGCCAGCACCTGTGGCTCAAGTGGCTAAGGCACCAGCCACATACACCTGAGCTGGCGAGTTCGAATCCAGCCCAGGTCCACCAAACAACAATGACAGCTGCAATCAAAAAATAACCGGGCATTGTGGCAGGTGCCTGTAGTCCCAGCTACTTGGGAGGTGGCAGCAGGAGAATCGCTTGAGTCTAGGATTTGGAGTTTGCTGTGAGCTGTGATGCCGAAGCACTCTACCCAGGGCGACAGCTTGAGGCTCTGTCTCAAAAACATCAAGTTGAGGGGAGGGAGGAGGAAAGTGCAGGACACAACTATAATGGGGACCTCACCTAACAAACACAAACATTGTAATCTGATTGTACCCTCATAGTAATCTGAAATTTAAAAAAATAGAATGCCTGGTATTATTATTCCATCTTTATAGTAGTTACAAGAGGGATGATCTTAATCTGCAGTAACTTATCTATGGTAGATATAAGTGTTCAGCATGTTGACTATACCTGTGAAAATATTCTGGATGAAGCTCGATTATGCTTGTAATCAAGAATACATAATTAGATATTGTAAGGTTCTTTTCCCAAAGTCCAAGTATGAATCTTAAAGAAAATTTTTCTTATATATATTAACTGTTTACTTCATTCATTTGTGAAATGTAATTATTTGCATATCTTGGACATGCCAGCCTGGTAATACTGTAGGGGTTAAGGATGAAGTAGTGAACAAAGCAACTATGTTGCCTGTCTTCCAAAGTTTACAGTATATGTATTTGTTACCAGTTTTCATAATTTAGTACAGCAAAATATGCTAAAATAGAAGCAATATGGATTGTAATTTAATTACTTAATTTTTATTTTATGATTCAAATGGCACTTGAGATATTTAAGTGAACATAGTACAGTGCAAATAGCACAAGCATTACAATCATAGGTTTAAATCTCATCTCTAAAATGGATAGTTATGGCACCTGGTGCAAGTTATTATACTTGATCTTTTTGAGATTTATTTCCACTTTTTAAAAATTGTGATAATAACTATCTCACTGGGTAGCTTTCACAGTGAAATAAGATGCACAAAGACTAATATGATCCCTACCATATGGTCACCCCTGCTCCCTCCCCACTGCTGCTCTGTGTTGTGTTTTTTGGGAACCAAAAATATAAATAACAGGTCTTATTGATCTATCAGTATTTGAGATTAAAGATTATATATACCAATTTAGAATAAAAACTGGTTAATGTCCTATAAGACAATAAAAACAAAAATCATAGCATGTTCTTTAGAAGGACGGAAAATAATGTCTTTGCATTTTGTTGGTTTTATGAACCTGTAAAATGACTGGGCCCTGAAAAATTGTGCTAAATTACAATTCTCTAAACCTAGAGAATCAGGTGACCCTCAGAAAATGTTCTTAAAGTGCAATTAAATAATTAAGTAATCATATTTTTAAAAAATCTTATTGCACAAATAGGGGCTATTTAATCATAGAATATGTATTTAAAAAGTAATTTTGTATTTCAGAAATCATCCATTGATTCTACCAACTTTCTTCTTTCACCAGAGTAGGTTAAAATTTTATGCTTTTTCTGCTCACTAACATCTTATTTGATATAAAACACAAATAAATTGCAAAGTAAAATTACATATAAAAGTTTGACAACAAAAAAGGTTTAATAATTGACTCCTAGAAATAATTCAGGAGTGATTTTGTTATGGCAACTTAAAATTGAATGGAAGAACATACCATGCTCATGGCTGGGAATAATAAACATTGTTAAAATGTCTATGCCAAAGAAATCTACAGATTCAATGCTATCCCTATTAAAATACCGACATCATATTTTCAAGACTTGGAAGAAATAATTCTTCATTTTTTATGGAACCAAAAAGAAAAAAACCGTATAGCCAAGGCAATTCTTAACAATAAAATCAAAGCCAGGGGTATCAATCTACCAGACTTTAGGCTATACTACAAGGCCATAGTGGTCAAAACAGCATGGTATTGGAACAAAAATAGAGACATAGACATTTGGAACCAAATAGAAAACCAGGAGATGAACCAAACATCTTACAGCTGCCTAATCTTTGATAAACTGAACAATAACATACATGGTGGGAGAGAATCCCTATTCAATAAATGGTGCTGGAAGAACTGGATTTACACATGTAAAAGACTGAAACTGGACCCATACCTTCCTCCACTCACAAAAATTGATTCAAGATGGATAAAAGACCTTAATCTAAGGCATGAAACAATTAAAATCCTCAAAGAAAGTGTGGGGAAAACGCTGGAAGCTATTGGCCTGGGGAAGGACTTTATGAGGAAGACTCCCATGGCAATCACAACAACAAAAATAAACAAATGGAACTTCATGAAACTGCAAAACTTCTGTACAGCTAAGGTGACTACAATCAAAGCAAAGACACAACCTACACATTGGGAAAGGATATTTGCATATTTTGACGCAGGCAAAAGTTCGATAACTAGGATCTACAGAGAATTCAAAATAATAAACATTTAAAAAAGCCAACAATCCCTTAGATCACTGGGCAAGAGAAATGAATAGAACCTTCTCTAAAGAAGACAGAGGAATGAATGGCTAACAACCATATGAAAAAATGCTCATCATCCCTAATAATTAGAGAAATGCAAATCAAAACCACCCTGAGATATCACCTAACCCTAGTGAGAATGGCCCACATCACAAAATCTCAAAACTGCAGATGCCGGCGTGGATGTGGAGAGAAGGGAACACTTTTACACTGCTGGTGGGACTTCAAACTAATACAACTTTTTTGGAAGGCAGTGTGGAGAACCCTCAAAGAACTCAAGCTAGACCTCTCATTTGACCCTGCAATCCCACTGCTGGGCATCTATGCAGCAGAAAAAAAAAATCCTTTTATCACAAGGACACTTGTACTAGACTATTTATTGCAGCTCAATTTACAATTGCCAAAATGTGGAAACAGCCTAAATGCCCACCAACTCAAGAATGGATTAACAAGCTGTGGTATTTATATATCATGGAATACTGCTCAGCCACTAAAAAAGATGGAAACTTCACACCTTTGTAATAACCTGGATGGATGTGGAATGCATTATTCTTAGTAAAGCATCACAAGAAGGGAGAAGCATGGGCAGAGCCTGTGGCTCAGTCTATAAGGCGCCGGGCCCCATATACAGAGGGTGGCGGGTTCAAACCCGGCCCTGGCCAAACTGCAACCAAAAAATAGCCGGGCGTTGTTGCGGGTGCCTGTAGTCCCAGCTACTCAGGAGGCTGAGGCAAGAGAATTGCTTAAGCCCAGGAGTTGGAGGTTGCTGTGATCTGTGTGAGGCCACGGCACTCTACCGAGGGCCATAAAGTGAGACTCTGTCTCTACAAAAAAAAAAAAAAAAAAGAATGGAGAAGCATGAATCCTATGTACTCAATTTTGATATGAGGACAATTAATGACAATTAAGGTTATGGGGGGGAAGCAGAAAGAGGGACGGAGGAAGGGGGTTGGGGCCTTGGTGTGTGTCACACTTTATGGGGACAAGACATGATTGCAAGAGGGACTTTACCTAACAATTGCAATCAGTGTAACCTGGCTTATTGTACCCTCAATGAATCCCTAACAATAAAAAAAAAAAAGATCCTAGTACACAATTGGGGGTGGGGGATGGGGAGAGCTGAGAAAGGGAAGGAGGGAGGGCATGGGGGGTCAAGGGATAGGGATCACCTTTTGGGAGTGGGACACAAATATAAGAGGGTTCTTATCTAACAAAAGCAATCAATGTAACCTGCTTCTGTGTATCCTCAATGAATGCCCAACAATTAAAAAATAAAAATAAATAAATAAAATAAAAGTGCACATAATTCAGTCACAAAAAAATTGTCACAAGGAAAAAGAATTTTTCTTTCATAAAACGTTTTCCCTCACTTTTATGCTTAATATTATAGTATTATAATACTATAATTAATATTTCAAGCAGATGCTTTACGATTGTGTATTCTGTGGGTGTTCAGGTAAGAGAAGGATGGAGCTACCTTTTACAGAAATATGAACTGTCAATGTCAGGTGCTGAAAAAATAACATTTTGTATGCACTGTCAACAAGCAAGCATCAAGAAAACTTAATGAAGTAAGTTCATTAATTTGACTAAATTGTAAAAGTAAACTGACACAAATTCAGTAAAGTCATTAATATTTCAGCTACAAATTTTAAAGGCATAAAATAATTGAATCAGAATTTGTATGATTTTAACTTTACTTAAAAAATATATATATTGCAAAATATGTATACCATGGATATTCCCTAATTATTAACCATGTGATTGATACTGGACAAATGGCTATGTTTTACTTTCAGAACCTTGAAGGAAAACTATTGTTATAAAAATATATCCTTGCATACAAGAGGCATATAAATAAGATGTTAATCAAAGTTCTTTGAAATAATAAATAAAATTCTCCTAGAAAAAAGTAAAAGTTTCAACTGTTGGGAAAACCAGAGCTCACTCCACTGTGTTCCTGGACCTAAGATATCCCCTAGAGAGTACCAATAATGATTACATTTTGTTGGAATGTACAGGATGGCATTGCTTTCTCTTACACAAAAAAGCAACAAACAAACAAACAAACAAAAACCTAGCAGGGCATCTAGCTGGTAGATGCCACCAAATCCGAGTGGCACCCATGACCTACCTGTATGGAAACACCTGAATCAAGGACTATGTGACTGGTTTGTTCACCTGAGGGTCAGTGGGCCTCTGACATCATTTGTCCCATTACTTCTCTCACATTCTATAGCCATGGGGGAAGTCAGAATCCTCACAGCCTGTATTTGCCCCCCAAGGCACATTTCCACTCCTCTCCCAGAACTGCAAAGAGCTGGTATCTACGCAAGACCAAATATAAACTGCTTTGTATTAAAGAGTGTGTTTCTTGAAGACTACTGGAATTAATTTTGCTGTTTCGATGACTGGCAGTTTCCTCCTGAGGGGGTATGACTTTTTCTACAATACTGAAAATTTTTTGGTAACTGGAAAATATGCTCCTACCAAACCATGTGAAAGCAGTTTTCACACTCTGCCTTCTCAGTGTGATCATGTTCACTGTAGTACAGGTTTCCTATTTATACAACATTGGGGTGAAGGATGCAGTGTACAGCTGAGAATGAAGTTCAACCGAGCAACTTTGACCCGATAAGCACAGAGCTTGAACACAGCAGTGTCCAGATGGGATGGGGAGTATGCAAGACAGGACATTGGACTGTGAAGAGAAAATCTTACTGCATGCTGTATATCACTTCTTATCTCATGTTTTAAATTTTACGTTCTTTGTTATAAATTTACAAACATAAATAGCATACAAAATTAAATAAGTATGATTTTATGTTTTATCTCTTGCTTTTAACTTTTTACCATACCATAATATAATTCATCAATAAAAATATGTATATTGGGAAGTTCTTGTTCAAACAGTCCTTACTAATAGGAGTCCATAATCAAAAACAATGTAAAGAACACTGCTTTAAACATAAAGATAAATTTAAACATAAACATTGCTGAATGATCTAATAATTTTTGTCAAAGAAGCTTCATCTAAATTTTCATTTTATATTAAAATTTAATAAATTTTATAGGTTCAGGTTTTACTAAATGAGTGAGTTATGGTTATCTATTGTAATGAACAGACTTACCATATAGTTATTAATATAATATATAAAAATATTATCCATGCTATAATAAACCTAAGGCTGTTATTTCTATTACTTAAATCTATGAGATTCCTTTTATTTTCAAATTTGACTCAGGCTCATCTGCCATGAAAACGATCATCCCTATTGCTAACAATTTCAAAATAAATGTTCAAATTGCAGAATCAAAGGTATACTGAGGTACAGTCCGGTTTGGACTTCTCGTTTTAGTTTTTATTTCTATTTATTTATTTATTTCTGTCTCATTCTGCAGCCCTGGTAGAGTGTCATGGTGTCATCATAGCTCACAGCAACTCTTGGGCTGGAGCAATTAATTCTCTTGCCTCAGCCTCCTGAGTAGCTGGGACTACATGCACCCACTACACCAGACTAGTTTTTCTATTTTTAGTAAAGATGAGGTTTCACTCTTGCTTAGGCTAGTCTCTAAACTCCTGAGCTTAAGCAATTCACCCACCCTGGCTTCTCAGGGTGCTGGGATTACAGGCGTAAGCCACCATGCCCAGCCTTTCATTTTATTTTTTAAAAAGTTGTTGGTCCCATGTCACATAGCAGGTAAATTGGGGATATGATTAAACATGTTAAGTGTTCACAGCTTCAAACTAAAAATATACTTTGAAGATGAGTCCTTTTGTATTCTTTCATTCATATTGTATCATGATGCAGGATTACAAGAAGTTCTAAAGTATACTTCATGGTCTTTTAAACAACTATTATTGGTAATTCTAGTTGTCTTTTTTAAAGCATTCTAGTATTTTACATCTTCTTTTCGTACTCTAGTGCGGGGGTCCTCAAACTTTTTAAATAGGGGGCCAGTTCACCGTCCCTCAGACCGTTGGAGGGCTGGACTATAGTTTAAAAAAAACTATGAACAAATTCCTATGCACACATCTTATTTTGAAGTAAAAAAATAAAATGGGAACAAATAAAATATTCAAAATGAAGAACAAGTAAAGTTAAATCAACAAACTTACCAGTATTTCAATGGGAACTATGGGCCTGCTTTTGGCTAATGAGATGGTCAATGTTCGGTTCCATATTTGTCACTGCTAGTCGTAACAAGTGATGCAAGTGTGCATCAGTTTGCCTAGATCTGGTTGGAGATTTCAGATGTTTCATTCTGGAAAAAGTTTGTTCACAGACATAAGTGCTACCAAAAGTTTGTTCACAGACATAAGTGCTACCAAAGATATTTTGAGTGCATGGTTCCTTAGATTAGAATATGTTTCAGAGGGGAGAGATGCATAGAAATTAGGAAGGCTGCTTGACTTGAATGCATCTTTCAGAGTGTCACAATTCTGCAGTTCAGCCAGTTCCATTTGGTAAATCGTATCCACATTTTCAATGTCAATAGAAAATGGGTTACAGAAAAGCTGTATGTCCTGTTCATGGAGATGAAGCTCTTTAAACCTAAATTGGAACTCCTTTTGCAACTTTTCCAGTGAGTCCACACGTTTTATTTAGGAATGCAACCAATGGATTTTCTGCAACAGATTTTGATTTGTGGGGAGATGGCAGAAATTTTCCTCTTTCACTTGTTTGACGAGGAGGCCTAATTTTACTTCAAATGCTTTCACATGTGATTGCATATCACAGATGAGCTTCCCCTTTCCTTGAAGTTGCACATTGAAATTGTTGAGTAGCTCTGTTACATCTATCAGAAAGGCAAGGTGCCATTTCCATTCTGCACCAATGAGCTCTGGTACTTGTTTTTTGAAAGCATAAAAGCTGTAATCTGTGGAAGTAGGTCATAGAAATGTTTCAAAATTCTCCCTCAACTCAGCCAATGGACTTCTATGTGGTATGGAACATCTTCACAGGCAACATTTAGCTCAGACAGAAATTCCTGGAATTGTCTGTGGTTTAGTGTATTACCTTAATGAAGTTAACACAAGATACCAGTTTTCATAACAGAGTCCCACTTCAGTGATTTACTACATAGCACTTGTTGGTGGATGAGGCAGTGTATGGCTATTGGATGAGAATGGTTATGTTTGTCCATCTCTTGGTTAATGCGAGCAATTACTCCTTTCTTAGACCCCACCATGCTAGGAGCACCATCAGTTGTCACACTGGCCAGTTTTGCCCAGCCCAGCTCCAAACTATTCACAGTTTGGCAAACCTTTTCATAAATATTCTCTCCTGTAGTTGTTCCTTTGATGCTTTGTAGTGCAGCAAGCTCTTCTGTGACTTTGAAATAGTCATTCATACCACGAATAAAAATTAGAAGTTGTGCAGAATCACGAACATCATTACTTTTGTCAAGTGCTAAGAAAAAATAGGAAAGGTTTTTTGTGGAGTTTTGCAAATGCTGATGCAAATTGTCTCCCATTTCTTCAATCCTTCATGTAATTGAGGGTCCTGAAAAACTCACTGTACTAAATAAATCGGCCTTCTCTGGACACATCTCTTTGGCAACAGAAAGAAGGCTTTCTTTAATAAATTCTCCCTCCACAAATGGTCTGCCAGTGCACGCTATTATCTTGGCAACTTGAAAACTTGCTCACGGTAATGAAGTATTTAGCTGTTTCTGCTTCACAAAAGTATTTTGCTGAGTTGTCAATGTATATTTCAGTTTTAATATTTTATCTTTTCTCACTTCTCCGACCAAACTATCATATTTATCTTTATGTTGAGTTTGATAAAGTCGACGCAAATTGTATTCTTTAAACACAGATGCTATATTCTGGCATCTCAAACACACAGCTCTTTCCTTGTACTGCATGAAAAAGTAATCATAAGTCCACTGTTCTTTGAATATCCTACACTCCGAGTCAATTTTTCTCTTTCTTGATATCATTGTTTTCTAGGGATTCCAAATTGCTATTAGTAAAATACCAATATATATATATATATATATATATATATATATATATATATATATATATATGTATATATACAGTGCTTCAAAAACAATATACCAGCAATAACTTTGCCCACACAGAGACATATAGACTGCACTGCCCATCAATGCAGTCTGATCAGTGCCCATCAATGCAGTCTGATCAGTGTCCATCATTTCAGCCTTGCCAGTGCCCATATGGTGGAACTCCGCTTTTACCTCAGGCTCACACTGGTGTGGTGCGGCAACAGGCACAATTACAGAGCTGGTTCCTCCACAACCTTTCCAGTTCACTACTCTGTGCGAACTGCACTGCAATCTGTGAACTCACACAGGAATCTGATCTCATGGGTGAGAAGACCCAGGTGATCAGATTCCAATGCAGGAAAAAAGAAGGCACATATGCCTTTTTTCTTCCAAACCTAATGTGAGTTCAGCCGTACAAGCATATGGCTGAACTCGCGCTGCTCAGAGATCACAACAGTGTGAACCAGGGCTTACACAGCACACAACATACAACATCATACACAACTGAATAGCAATCAGAATATAAATGCACTTACTGGCAATTAAATTGGGTTTCCTACTCCTCGGCTGTCTGCAGAGCCAGATTAAATTCCCATGGGGCCCTAGGCAGATTACCAGTTTGGGGCCCCCATGAGATAACACTGACTGCTGACAATTTGCATTAATACTGAGCACTAACAATTTGCATTAACACTGAGCACTTACAATTGTCATAACCACTGAGCACTGACTATTTGCATTATCTCTGAGCACTGACAATTTGCATTAGGACTGAGCACTGACTATTTGCATTATCACTGTGATGCAACCCCCCTAGAAACTACCCCGAACCAACTAACCAACTTAAAAGAAAAAGGCTTTCCTAACTTCAAAAAAAGGTGCCCCCTATCTGCCAAAAAAAAAGACCTCCTAACTTCAGAAAAAAAAGGCCCCCCTTAACTGCAAAAAAAAAAAAGGCCCTACCAACTGCAAAATAAAAAAAAAAAAAGACCTCCTAACTTCAAAAAAGAAAAATCTAACTTGTTCTTACCTCAGTCCTTAGGCAGCAGCAGGCTCTGCACAGGACCTGGTGACTCCTCTGATTACATCAGAGACTGGGATGAAGATTCAAGAGACAGAGAGAAGGAGGGGCGGGTAGAGACCGAAAAAAGGAGTGGAGTCGGAGAGCAGAAGGGGAATTGGAGAGTGTGGGGCACATTCCACACATGCGCACTGCACCTGGGCGGGACAGGTCAGCTACTAAGCAGGATGGGCAGCTGTGGCAAAAACACCCAGTGGGCCGGACAAATGTCCTCAGCAGGCTGCATGTGGCCCGCAGGCTGTAGTTTGAGGACCCCTGCTCTAGTGTTTTATGTCTTCTTTTCACAATAAAGCTTGAATTTATTTATCCTTTCAGCAAATTCAGAATTCCAGAACTTAAATCCAGGATCACCATTTATTCTATTACTTGGGTAAGTCACTTAACTTCTTTCCCCCCAGTGTATTTACTAGTAAGATGAGGATTTATAATATCTGTCTTCATATGTTACTTAAAGTGAAATACTAATTATGCAAAAAAAAAGATTCATATTATTACTTGGAATCTTTGAAGCATCTTTGATTCTAGATTTGACCTGGTCATGGGCCTCCCTTGGTTTTTATAACACCTAAGTGATATCCTTCTAGAGTTACAATGTATTTTAATATAAGGAAATTGAGCAAGTAAAGAATACTATTTTTTCACAAAGATAATATGTAAATTAAGCAGTAATGTGTATGAGTTTTTGTTTAACTATGCCATCAACAATGCTTCCATAAATATGCAAAGATTTTTCTTTTATAATTTATCTACCATAAATTTGCAAGTTTTTAATTTTATTTCTTTCAGTTTCTCCTTTAAATACAATGTTTTATTTATTTATTATTGTTTTGTTATTATTTTTTATTGTTTGGGATTCATTAAGGGTACAAAGAATTAGGTTATACTGATTGCATTTGTTAAATAAAGTCTCTTTTATAATTATGTCCTGCTCCCAAGAGGTGTGCCATATGCTGTGACCCCATCCCTGTCCCTCTTCCCTTCTCCCAACTTGCTCATTCCCTTACTCCCCCCTTGTATTAGCTCATCTACTGCCTTCATACTATAATAGAGTACATTGGATTCTTGCTCCTCCATTCTTGTGATGCTTTACTAAGAAGAATGTGTTGCATCTCCATCCAGATTAATACAAAAGATATAAAGTCTCCATCTATTTAAGTGGCTGAATAGTATTCTGTGGTCTACATATACCATAGCTTGTTAACTCATTCCTGGGTTGGTGGGCATTTAGGCTGTTTCCACATTTTGGCAATTGTAAATTGAGCTGCAATAAACAGTCTAGTGCAAATGTCCTTGTGATAAAAGGATTTTTTTTTTCTTCTGGGTAGATGCCTAGTAATGGAATTGCAGGATCAAATGGGAAGTCTAGCTTTAGTTCTTTGAGGATTCTCCATACTTCCTTCGAAAAAGGCTGTATTAGCTTGAAGTCCCACCAGCAGATTCCCATTTCTCCACATCCATGCTAGCATCTGCAGCTTTGAGACTTTGTGATGTGGGCCATTCTCACTGGGGTTAGGTAATATCTCAGGGTGGTTTTGATTTGCATTTCTCTGATAATTAGAGATGATGAGCATTTTTTCATATGGTTGTTAGCCATTCATTTGTCTGTCTTCTTTAGAGAAGGTTTTATTCACCTCTTTTGCCCAGTGATATATGGGATTGTTGGGTCCTTTTTGTTGACTAATTTGAGTTCTACATCACCTCTTTTATTAGGTATATTCCTAGGCATTTCATTATTTTAAGCTACCATGAAGGGAATTGTGTCCTTTATTAGCTTCTCATCTTGGCTGTTATTGGCATATACAAAGGCTACTGATTTGTGGACATTGATTTTATATCCTGAGACATTGTTGTACTTTTTGATCATTTCCATGAGTCTTGTGGTTGACCTAAGTATAAGGTCATATTGTTGGCAAAGAACGAGAGTTTGACCTCCTCTGCCCTTTATTTCCTTCTCTTGACTGATTGTATTGACTAGAACTTCCAGCACCATGTTGAATAGTAGTGGTGATAGAGAACAAACGTCTGGTTCCAATTCTAAGTGTAAAAGCTTTCAGTTTCACTCCATTCAGTATAATATTAGATGTGGGTTTTTTGTAGATGGCTTCACTCAGATTAAGAAATGTGCCACCTATGCATAAATTCTTAGGTGTTTTAATTAGACAAGGATGGTAAATTTTATCAAATGATTTTTCTGCATCTATTGAGAGGATCATATGGTCTTTGTTTTAGCTTCTGTTCATATGATGAATTATGTTTATGGATTTCCATATGTTAAACCAGACTTGCATCCCTGGGATGAAACTTACTTGATCATAATGAATGATTTTTTTAAATGTATAGCTATAATCTATTGACAAGGATTTTACTGAGAATTTTTCCAATTATATTCATTAGTGAAATTGGTCTGAAGTTCTTTTTAGTGTGGTCTTTTCCTGGTTTTGGTATCAGGGTAATGTTTGCTTCATGAAACAGGTTGAGGAATGTTCCTTCCTTTTCAATTTTTTGGAATAATTTCTGCAGTGTGGATATAAGCTCTTCTTTGAAAGTTTGATAGAATTTCTGTGTGAAGCCATCTGGACCAGGACTTTTTGTTGTTGTTGTTGTGAGATTTTTTATTGTTTCTTTGATTTCAGTTCTTGAAAGGGTTCAAGAGATCTATTCCTTCTTTGTGAAGTCTAGGTAGATCTATTCCCATTCAAGAGACTATTCCTTCTGTGTTAAGCCTGCAGAGATGGTGTGATTCTGGGTAATGATCCATTTCCTCCATGTTGTCAAATTTCTGGGCATAGAGTTTCTTGTAGTACTCAGAGATGATTTCTTGTATCTCTGTGTCATCTGTTGTTATTTCTCCTTTATCGTTTCTGATTGAAATTATTAGAGATTTTAATTTTCTGTTTCTAGTTAATCTGGCCAAAGGTTTATTGATTTTATTTGTTTTTTCAAAAAACCAACTTAGTTTTGTTAATTTTCTGAATGATTCTTTTGTTTTCAATTTCTTTAATCTCTGATTTATTTTTGGTTATTTCTTTTCTTCTGCTGGGTTTCGGATTAGATTGTTCTTCTTTTTCCAATTCCCTAAGGTGGTTCATGAGTTTGTTAATGTGCTGTCTTTCTGTTTTTTGAATGTAGGTGTCTAATGCAATAAATTTCCCTGTTAAGACTGCTTTTGCTGTATCCCACAGGTTTTGATAACTTGTGTCTTCATTGTTGTTATGTTTGAGGAATTTAACAATTTTCTCTTTTATCTCTTCCTGAACTCAACTATCATTCAGCCTAAGGTTGTTTAATTTCCATGCCTTTGCATGGGGGTGAATGTTTTTGTTGGAGTTGAGTTCCACCTTTATTGCCTTGTGGTCTGAGAAGATATAAGGCATAATTTCAATTCTTTTAATTTTGTTGAGGTTTGCTTTGTGTCCGAGGATGTGATCTATTTTGGAGTATGTACCATTGGCTGATGAGAAAAATGTATATTCCTTAGCTTTGGGATTGTGTGTTCTGTATGTGTCTATTAATCACATTTGTTCTAGGGTCACATTTAAGTCCTGTTTATCTTTGTATAGTTTCTGTTTACAGGATCTTTCCAGTTCTTTCAGAGGGGTGTTAAAGTCCCTGGCTGTTACCATATTATGGGATATCATATTCTTCACACTGATCATGGTCTGTTTCATAAATCTGGGAGCATTTAAGTTGGGTTCATAAATATTTAAAATTGAAATGTCTTCTTGTATTGTTCATTTTATGAGTATAAAGTGTCCATCTTTGTCTTTCTTAACTTTAGTTGCTTTAAATCCACTTGTATCTGAAAATAAGATAGCAACTCCTCCTTTCTTCTGATCTCCATTTGCTTGAAATACTGTTTTCCATCCCTTAACCCTGAGTCTTGATTTGTCCTTCAAGGGTCAGTGTGTCTACTGGAGAAGCATATGGATGGCTTGTGCTTTTGTATCCAATCAGCCAGTGTGTTTTTCTTCAGTGGTGAACTCAGTCCATTGACATTTATTGAGAGAATTGATAAATGTGGTGTTCTATTCATCTTATTTTTGTGATAGTTCATTGTGTAGTTTTATCCTTTGGGCCATCGTGAAAGCTAAGTTTTAACTTTTAGCTTCTGGGTGTTTCCTTTGCTGGTAGACCATTGTGTTGATCAGTGTTGAGAATAGGTCTAAATATTTCCTATAGAGCTGGTTTTGTGGCAAATTTCCTCAGTGCATGTATATTCACAAAATATTTGATTTCTCCATCAATTTTAAATCTTAGTTTAGCAGGATACAGAATTCTGGGCTGAAAATTGTTTTGTTTAAGAATTTTTAAGGTGGGTGACCATGTTCTTCTGGGTTGGAAGGTTTCAGTTGAAAAGTCTGTTGTCCCATGAAATTAATCAATAAGAAAAGAACAAACAACCCCATTTCTTTCTGGGCAACAGACTTGAACAGAAACTTCTTTGAAGATAATGGACAAATGGCCAATAAATACATTTAAAAATGCTCAGCATGTTTAATCATCAGAGAAATGCAAATCAAAACCACTTTGAGATATCACCTAACTCCAGTAAGATTAGCCCACATCACAAAATTCCAAAACTGCAGATGTTGGTGTGGATGTGGAAAGAAGAGAACAATTCTACAATGCTGGTGGGATTGCAAAGTAATACAGCCTTTTTGGAAAGAATTATGGAGAATTCTCAAGGAACTAAAAGTTGAGCTACCATTTTATCCTGCAATTCCATTACTAGGTATCTACCTGGATGAAGAAAAATCATTTTACAACAAAAACATTTGCTCCAGAATGTTTATTGCAGCCCAATTCATAATTGCCAAGTTTTGGAAGCAGTCCAAATGCCCATCAACCCATGAATGGATTAACAAATTGTGATATATATATATATATATATATATATATATACCACAGAATAATATGCAGCCATAAAAAAGATGGAGACTTTACATTTTTTATGTTTAACTGGATGGAGCTGGAACATATTCTTCTTAGTAAAGTATCTCAAGTATAGAACAAAAGGTATCCAATGTACTCAATACTATTATGAAACCAATATATAATCACTTACACATTTATATGAATGGTAAAGCAAAAATATAGTCCAGAAAGAAGGAGGGGAGAGAAGAGGGGAAGGGGAGGGTGGATGGAGGGAGGGTATTTGGTGGGATGTCACCTAATGTGCAAAATGCAAGGGTACATTTCAAAACAACTAAGATTATATTATAAATGTCTTACCACAAAAAGTAAGAAAGTGGTGGTTATGTTAATCAGTTTCATTTAAGCATTCCACATTATATATCAAATCTTCACATTGTACCTCATAAATGTATACAGTTATGATTTAATAAAGTTAAGTTAAAAAAGAAAAGTGTGCTGTCATCCTAATGGCTCTGCCTCTGTAGGTCAATTGGTGCTTAGTCTTGGCTGCTTGCAGAATTTTTTTGTTTCATTTTGATTTTGGACAGCTTCATTAAAATGTGTCTTGGGGATGCTCTGAGTTGAGATGATCCAGTGTTCGATATCCATCTGAAAGGAGTGTGTTGGGGTCTTTAGTAAAACTTGGGAAGTTTTCACTTATGATTGTCTCCAGTAGGGTTTCCATTCCTTTTGGACAATCTTCTTCCCTTTCAGGAATCCCTATTATTCCTATGTTTGAATGCTTCATGGAGTCTCATAGTTCTCTAAGTGCCTGTTTTGCTTTCTATCTTTTCTTTTTTGCCTCTTTAACTACATGGGTTAACTTGAAAACTTTATCCTCTAGCTCTGAGGTTCTTTCTTCTCCATGGTCTAACCTATTTTTGATATTTCTATTGCATCTTTACATCCTTTCATTGTATCTTTCATGTCCTTAAGCTCTGCCATATCCTTTCCATATTCTACATCTCTCTCATCCAACTTTTGGTTCTGTCTTTCCATTTTCTCATCCATTCCTTTTATTGTCTTTATAATCCATATTTTCAATTCCCTTTCTGTCAAGTCCATTAATTCTTTATAGGTGGAGTCTTCTGCAGTAGCTGCCTCATGGTCCCTTTGAAGAGTTCCTCTGTTTTGGTTTTTCATGCTGCCTGAATTTTTCTGTTAGTTCCTCCTTATGTGTTTTTTCTTCTTGTTCACCTCCTTGCCCTCCTTTTTCCTTCTCACTGCCTCTTTTGCCTCAAATAGAAGTCCTTGCTCTTGATGACAGTATGTTGCAATATGTCACCAGGACAGCAGGTGGTGCTGTGGCTTTTTTAGGAGATGCAGGGCACAGCCAACAACCTCTATGGTCCTTATTCCTAACTTAATTGCCTTTGGTGATAGCCTGATGTTTCCTCAGCATACAGACCTTGCTGGGTTGCATCTTAAAGCTCACAAGAATCCTTCAGGGTCCATTTTCATGCAACCTCTTGACTCCAGTTCCCAAGGGGTGTGGGAGTCCCTCCCCAAGAGTGGAGTTCAGATCCCAGCAGACGGAATTAAGATGGCCGTGCTTTAGGCACCTGCTAAGACCTATTCACAACCTTCCCACAATGGCAGCCCCGTGGCCACTTCTCAGTATGGCTGCTTTTCCAGCCACCAAACCTATGGCAAATTCACTCCAACCAGCATTCAAATCTGGTTCTTGTATACTATTCAAGTCCACCCACTCTTCCAAGCTTTCCACTCAACTCACAGCTTCCTCCAACAACTGAAAAGCTGGAAAGACTTCCTCCCATCCTGGACCTTTGTGGGGGACCAGCCTATTCCAGCCAGTCAGTCATCATCACTGACCTAATTCATCAGATTTCCACCACTCCAAATCATATGTTGTATCCAGCTCACCACCTCCTCGCTGTCTTCTCTGAGCTAGGCCTCTGGGTAAGGTCCCTGCACCAAGTATGGCTGGGTTCTCTTTTTCCCCAGTCATTCTAGGAGAGCTTAGCTGAAGGATCCTTCTGGTCTTCCATCTTGCCATGCCCCCCCTTAAATACAATGTCAAATGCATTTTCAATTTCCAGAATTTTTAATAATTGAGTATTGAAATTGGCAACTTTATTTTTTTATGAGAATGGGAGAATTGCTATGTCCATAATGTTTTGATGAATTAATAGTTTTTAAAAAATAAGTATTGTACTTATCATTTGATATTTCAAAAGCTTTAAGGTAAATACCAGGCCATCAATACCAACTCAGACTTGGCTAAAATTAATTTTATTTCCTTTTATCTGGAATGAAAAAATAAGGTGTGAAAAGTCATATACAAGTTCAGGAATATATGAAGTAAACACATACACCTCCTTGGGCCTCCCCCATGTCCACAGGCCCAAGGGGAATGTTATGCCTTCAGTAGGCCACTCAGAGTGAGGAACCTTTCATATTTTGGGAGTCTGGAGCTGACAATTTGCTCCCTTTGTGGGCTTCCTATGAGGTAGAGTGGACCTGTCATCCCAGTGTCCTGTACCCACTTCTGCATTTCACTCCTGCTTAGCAGTGGAGGTTCAGAATCTGAACTAGAGCTGAATGTGGCTAGAACCGAATACAAGGGATTCCATCCTGAGGTGCTGAGAAAACTTCCTAGGATTTTTGTTGTTGTTCTTTATGCTTATTCTACCCAAACCACAAGGGCAAGTTCCACATAGTGACGGGAGCTAGTGTCTGCCATACTCAACCCTGTTTAGAGCCTGCAGTGTTCCTCTGCAGCGTTCTTTTCACTTGTCTTATGTTCTTTATTGACCTTTTCTCTTCCATTTAACCATGTATCACTACTTTTCATTTCAACATTTAGTGGGTTATAACAACTGTTACATTTACAAACTTTAAATCAGTCATGTATTAGGTTGCCTGATTTCTGATACCTTAATCTTATCAAAATCAGATCCCCATACCATAAGGAAGAAATGACAAAAAGGATCATGAAAGAAGTGGTTTTACTGGGTTGAAGCACATGTGTTGGAGTGTTAATTAACTTAACTTTCTTCTTCTTCTTCTTTTTTATTTTTTATTTATTTATTTTTTTCAGACAGAGCCTCACTCCCTGCCCTGAGTAGAGTGTCATGGGTTCATAGCTCACAGCACCCCCAAACTCTCAAACTCTTGGGCTCAAACAATCCTTCTGTGTCAGCCTCCCAAGTAGCTAGGAATAAAAATGCCTGCCACAACTCTGGCTAGTTTTTACTCTTTTTCATTGAGACTGGGTCTCAGGCTGGTCTCAGAACTCCTGAGTTAGAGTGCTAGGGCTATACTTTCTTCTTATCTCTATGATCCAGTATTTGACAGTATTAGAGATTAGATCTAATCTCTAGTAATACCTAAAGTACCATTTCCCTGATGTTTACATTGGCTATGTCACTAGCTTTTTTTTTGTTTGTTTGTTTGTTTTTTTGTATCATTAAGATTTATTAGAATTGTGTTAATACAGGCACTGGGGCTTGCCCATGGTGCTCTTAATGTATAAGTCCCAGACATTCTGCCAGTTCTTCTTAAGCAAGGACACCAAGAAGTTAACAGCCACATGGATGTTGTACACCAGCTCATCATCTGTCATTTTCACATGCCCAACAGCCACAGCCAGACACAGAATCTCTTCATCTGGAAACTGATTGTGTACTTAACCTCATTAACTTTGGCCATGATTTTTTTTTTTTTTTTTTGAGACAAAAGTCTCACTGCATAACCCTCAGTAGAATGCCATGGAGCCACAGCTCACAGCAACCTCAAACTCTTGAGCTTAACCGATTCTCTTGCCTCAGCCTCCCAAGTAGCTGGGACTACAGGTGCCCACCATAATGCCTGGCTATTTTTTTGTTGCAGTTGTTTAGCTGGCCTGGGCTGGGTTTGAACCCACCACCCTTGGTGTATGTGGCTGGCCACAATGTTTTCATCGTGTGTCAGCAGGTAAGGAAACTTGCCAGCCTTTTTTAGACCAGGGCCAAGGGTTTGTGGGATCTGCTTCATAAGAGACTCTCAGGCCAAAACTGCATCATACTTCTTGGCCAGCTGCTTAGTTCGGTTTCCTCAGTGCCTGGATGTCAATGTGGGGTATGTTCACAGCCTTGGCCTTGTCACAGTGCTGCTGGTCTCCCAGGACACACACTGAGAATTTGCGACGGGGAATGGACTTAACCCTGATGGTGCCAGAGAAGCATTTGTCCTTCCGGGGATCACAGTTCTTCAAGCTTCACCATTTCCAGAATCTTCCTGCACTCACGCTGGTTCCCGCGTGGGACTTCCTGCACTGTCTTAGACAGGGTGCCGGTAGAGACTTTACTACTCAGGGCTGCTCAAGCTGTGATAGCCAGAAAAGAGAGCACCACTAGCTTTTTTAATCTCTCTGTATTCTTTAGTTTAAAATGAGTCTTGTGTGCACAGACATACCTGAATTTTGATTTGTTATGCCCCCCAACTTGGGCAGTCCCTAGGCCAGCAGTTCTCAACCTGTGGGTCGCGACCCCTTTGTAATAATGAAAATACATCCTGCATATCAGATATTTACATTACAATTCATAACAGTAGCACAATTACAGTTATGAAGTAGCAAATGAAAATAATTTTATGGTTGGTGGTCACCACAGCATGAGGAACTGTATTAAAGGGTCAGGACATTAGGAGGCATTCTAATACTAGGAAGGTTGAGAACAGAGCCCTAGGCTTTTCCATCCTCCCCAGCATTCTCAAAGGCACAAAAACTGAAGCTTCAGCTACACCTCAGCCTTCTGTTCATCCTTTGGGCTTTTGTTTTTACTTACTTTTGATCTATGAGTATTCTTTACTAACTTTCAAGGCTATCAATGCATTAAAACAATTTTTTTTTTCCCACCAAGAAACGTCTTTAACTTTATTTGGTATCTTCCCACTTCTACTTCTGTCGTTTAATCAGGTGTCACTTGGGTTATTTCTTTTCATTAAAACAATTTTAAAATAATTTTATTGTACATTTTTAGTTATTTTTAGCAGGGAGAGGTCGATTAGGGTACCTCGTCTAGCATATTCTCAGAAACCACAATAATTTATTTTCCCATGTGCAAAGATGTAAAACTGCATCATACTTACTAAGTTGGCAGTATAAACATCATTTGTTCAGGATTGAAATAGGGAACTGTTTTAATACTTATAGGGAGAAATGATTAAAAAGTCTGAGAAATGTATACTTAATTAATGAGACAGAAAAACATTTGTGTTTGTTGCTCACTTCTGTAAATTTTACTTCCCAACCATATATTCAAGATTGTTTGCTAATTTATTTTTCTTTCGCCTAAAAGTCCTTATTTGTTACTGGCAGATAAGGCTGGGAAACTGTTTTCTGTTCTCAGTACATAACTCAGTAGTTCTCATCTTTAAGTATTTACACACACGATTTTCCACACTTCTGAGTTCATGTCTTCCTGTGTTAAATTATGCCATATTTCTTTCTTTCAGTATAATATTTCAAGTGCATTTTTCTGTAAAGAATCGCCATAGTAATACCACGTGGGATGTCCCTCCAGTCATCAAAACAATATCACATTTAAAATTACAAACTTCATTTTAAATTAGGCAGAATAAATTATTTGTGAAAAGACCAAAAAGATACAAAAAAATTATTTCAGTTTTAAAACTATAAACTATATTCCCCTTTATAAACTGTTTTCTAGTAAACTGAACTGGAGAATTCCAACTCATCTTTAATATTTTGAGTTGGAGCTTAGAAAGTATACATAGAACACTCTCGTAAAAATCAAAAATGGAAAAAAGGCCCAAATGAGGCTAGGGGAACTTTTCTAAAAGGGGAACAATTGTCTCCACAGTATAAGGCTGCTGGCAAATAATTTTGTTTTCTTTCTATTCATACCTCTGACAAAGAGCCAAAGACTACAATCAGGAATCATAATAGGATAAATAGAGCTTTTTAATTGGTAAGGGGAAAACAGGTAGAGAGATTTGAGCTGACAGGAATCAAAGAAAAGGTGTGATCGAAAAAACTGTGTGTAAAGTGGGCAGAAAGAGCTGACAGTGGCTAGACTTATGTACTGAGTGACTTAATTCAACCCACACTCAGAGACTGAATTAGGATTACTTAAGCAATAATAAATAAATTGCTAATGAAAGAGGTTGGACAGCATTTAAAGAAAAAGAACAAACAAATACAAATAGTTATGACACTACTAATCAGATCACAGTTTTAAGAAAACTATTCTATCTTACAGAAAAGCCATTATTGGGCAGGAAAAGCGCATCACTCTCTTAGTTTCAGGTCACAGTGCCTCTGGGAAGCCCAGCTATCTGAATTTCAAGGCCAGGGGGAATGGACCAACTGTTAACTCTTTAGTCTGAAGATTTAGAAAGAATCTAAATTTAGCAGCTTTGGTCTCGAAAATCCAAACCTAAAAAGTGTTATCTAAGAAAGGAAACCTCATAGATTTTTAAAAATACATTTCTCATTCAGCTGCATTTTCTTTTATGATCTCATAGTTACAGATTCATTCCTTCAGGCAAATAAAAAGTTAATTTGTTTATTTTTAATTAATACTTATTTCTTTACAGCTAGTTGAGAAAAGGACCCTAAGGAGAGACAGAAAACCCTGAAACTGGGAGAGAGTTTGTGGAGTGGATTCTAGAATGTGGGCAATAGCCCAGAAAGTACTAGTTGGGTCAGAAGGCCTCAAGGGTAGTATCTGCCGCTACTCAGCAGTCTTATACACAGATGTGTATCACTTGATAAATATTTGTTGGCTGTAAAGTAATACCTGGAAATGAGGAAGACAAGCAGAAAATGGGACTGAGGAGAACACAGAGACAAGCATACTTGAGCATTCTGTGTCAGGCCAATCCTGCTAGTACAAGATCCTATGTGTCCTAGCCAGGAATTATGCATTATGTGTATATCCCGTGTCCTTGTTATGATCAGCCCAAGGAGTTGTAAGAGCCTTAAAAGGAAAACTTTAACTTTTGTTTTGTTACTAGTTCTCCCTCTCTAAGTGCTGCTGACAGCCAGTGGGGCAGCCACCATCCAGAGGAAGAGGATAGCCCATGAGTCAGCTGGAAGTCAGACAAGAATCATAGTCAAATGTAATTTTCTGCATAAATCTTACAGGACTGACTCATGCTAAAAAACAAACACAAAAGCTGAAGGACACATTTTAAGAGAGCAAACCTTAGACAGGCTCTACTCCAGCATAGCTGTAAGAAATTAAGGAAAAACAAAACTAAACCAGAACTTCAGGAGTCAAAACACCTCTCCAAAAGAGCAAGTCAATAAAAAATTCCAGCTAATAGATAATTTCTAAAAATGTCTTACATCTCTTCTGAATTTCATAGAAGCCTATGACTGGTTTTCATGGCTGTAGCTAGGCCCATCATCTCTGTCACTTCTCAGCCCCATCTGTTGTAGGGCTCAAATACCAACTCAAAACTGAAAACTTTGTTTCCCTAAGACATCGCTATTTTAAATTATAAGATTACAATGTCAGCACTATAGAAATTGGTTGCCTATTAAACTATATTTTGTGAGTCTAAACTTTTCTGCATGCAATCTACATGGTATTTAAAATTCATCATTCATGTTTAATAGTAATAGTAAGTATATCTTAATGTTTACTTGTGCCAGTCTCTGTCCTAAAAATACTTTAGGTATGTTAATTCATCACATCTTCACACTAATCCTGTGAGGAGGATACTGGTCCTCAGTTTACAAAGGAGAAAGGAGGTTAACCCAGGAGGTTAAGCAGCCTGGCCCAGTCATAGAGGTAGAGTGGCAGAGGAAAAATTTGAGCCTTGTGAGTCTACTACCTCCTAGGGCTGGTGGTTGTTTTCAGTCCTGTGCTGCCCCTCATCTTCCCCAGGATTCCTACAGTTTGTGGTTACCTAAGAACCACTTACATCACCACCACCCAGGATTCCTACAGTGTCTGGTTACCTAAGGACCACCTACATCACCACCACCGAGGATTCTTACGGTGCGGGTTATCTAAACACCACCACTTGACAAAAATGCAGACTCTGGGCCATATCTAGGACCAAGCTCTCCAAGAGGTTCTGGCAGTCACCACAACCTGCTCATCACTTCCAAAGTAAAGAATTCTTTCTGAGCAGTTCTAATAGGCTTAGGATAGCCATTTGAAAAAGATGGAAAAGATATATCTATATGTGAAGAATTTTCAAGAGAATCTCTGTATTTCTAAATAAATCAATGTTTATTTGAATGAATCTGTACTTTTAATGGTAGCAGCCAAATGAGGGACAACAAACTTGCTTAAACAATAGTGAAAGAACATGCGCATAGTATGTAAGACATTACTGTTCAATTTTAATCAAGCATGATTATTAAGGTTATTTTAAAATTGTAACTTTAAGTCTTTCTCTCTCTCACACACACACACAAACACACAGAGTGCCAAAAAATGTATACACGTTTTAAGAAAGAGAAAAAAATGTATTAAAATTGTAATATTTAAGTCACATTTGACTCCTGCAATTACAAGAGATACAATATACACAACAACAAATGTTATTGGTATATATTGAGTATTACAATTTTAATACAGTTTTTTCCTTAAAATGTGTAACATTTTTTGGCACCCTCTGTGTGCGTGTGCAATCTCACTTTTAATGAAATGTAATTCACCCACTTAAATTTTATAATTCAACGGGTTTTCAGTTTAGTCACAGGATTGAGTGCATATTAACATAACCAATTTTAGAAGATTTGATCCCCCCAACAAGAAATCCAGTACCTATTATCAGTCACTTCCCTTTCTTCCCTCCTTCACTATCAGGAAACTTCTAATCTACTCTCTGTCTCTATGACTTGCCTAGTTTGAACATTTCATATAAAGGGACAATACAACATAAGGCCTCTGTGCCTGGTTATTTCACTTAACATATGTGTTCAAGGTTTATCTATGTTGTAACGTATCACTTTGTTCTTTTTTATTTCTGGATAATATTCAATTGTATTAATATTCCATAGTTTACTTACCCATTCATCAGTTGATGAACATTTGTATTATTTACACTTTTTGACTATTATGCATAATGCTGCTGTGAACATTTGTGTACAAGTTTTTGAGTGTGCATATGTTTTTAAGTCTGTACCTAGGAGTGTAGTTGCTGAATGACATGGTAACTATGTTTAACCTTTTGAGAAATTACCAGACTGTTTTCCAAAGCTGCTGCACCATTTTACATTCCTTCAGCAGTGTATGAGGGTTCCAATTTCTCTACATTTTTGTCAACATTTACTATTGCCTGGTTTATTAATTCTGGTCATCCAGGTGGGTGTGAAGCTCCTTGTAGTTCTGATTTTCATTTCCTTGATGGCCGATGATCCTGAGCATCATTTCATGTGCTCATTGACCATTCATATATCTTCTTTAGAGCAATGGTACTCATAACTGTTGCCTATTTTTAATTAGATTATTTATCTTTCATTGTTGAGTTATATGAGTTCTTTATATATTCTAGATACAAGTCCTTTGTGAAGTCCCTTGACTTGCAAATACTTTTTCCCATTCTGTGGATTGTCTTTGTACTTCTTTTTTTTTTTTTTTTTTTTGTAGAGACAGAGTCTCACTGTACCGCCCTCAGGTAGAGTGCCATGGCATCACATGGCTCACAGCAACCTCTAACTCTTGGGCTTACGGATTCTCTTGCCTCAGCCTCCCGAGCAGCTGGGACTACAGGCGCCCACCACAACGCCCGGCTATTTTTTTTTTTTGTTGTTGCAGTTTGGCGGCGCTGGGTTTGAACCCGCCACCCTCGGCATATGGGGCCGGTGACCTACTCACTGAGCCACAGGCGCCACCAGTCTTTGTACTTCTTGATGCTATCCTTTGAAGTCAAATCTTTCTTGATAATTATCTTCAACCTTATGTCTACTAAAAAGGTGCTGTTGTAAGTTTAATAGTGTCCTTCCAAAATTCATATTAAATCCATAATCCCCAGTATTTCAGAATGACCTTATTTGGAAGTAGGGTTGTTACAGATGTAATTAGTTAAGATAAGGTCATAATAGGGTAATGTAGGCATCTAATGCAACATGACCAGTGTTCTTATAAAAAGGAGAAACTTGGGCGGCGCCTGTGGCTCAAGGAGTAGGGCGCCAGTCCCATATGCCGGAGGTGGCGGGTTCAAACCCAGCCCCGGCCAAAAAAAAAGGAGAAACTTGGCCATGGAGAGAATGCCACTGGATGTTGAAGCTAGGCTGCCACAAGCCAAGGATCCATCAGAACCTTGGAGAGAGACCTGGACACACTCTTCCCTAGGGCCTACAGGGTGTTCAACTTGCAGCTGCTTGCTGCATGTGGCTTATTTGAGAACTGTTTTGCTTAACTGCTATGTTAGGTATCAGGAAAATTATGCATGGACCTCTTTTTTTGCTCATCAGTGTTTGTGTATTTACTGTGTGGCTCAAGACAACTTTTCTTCTTCCAATGTGCAGCAGAAAATAAAAAAGTTGGACACCCCTAGAAGGAGCATGGCCCTGCCAACACCTTGGTCTTGGACTTCTAGCTTCCAGAACTATACACAATTTCTGTTGTTCAAGTTACTCAGATTGCAGTAGTTTTTTAGTCGCAGAAAACTAACACAAAAGTTATATCTATTTTTCGCTTTTAATAGTTAAATTCAGATCAAAATCTGGAGGTAAGTTTAATAATATACCATTTCTTGCTTTGCAATCCTAGTTATATTGATCAGCTACATAAAATTTACTTTCTATTTAATGAATGCTAACTTTACTTTTTCTGTCAAGTGCCTGCGGTTTTTAAAGAATTATCAAATGTTATTAAAATATGTCAGTGTTTTAACCTTTAGCAGACATTTACATTGCCTACTTAAGATTTTGGTTGTTCTTTTCCCTTCTGAATAAGAAACAAGATTGAATCTTTTTGCTACTAAGCTCTATATGAACTGTTCGTTAACCCCTTTGCTTTCCTTTTGCTCCAAACACTTTGAATTCGATGTAATCCAAACATTACTAATTAATGCAGAATGTGTATGCTACAAATGGGTATGAGGCTGACCAGATATTGACTCTTTCAGTCCACAGCATGGCTGGAAGCCTCGCACTGGTTATCCCTTTCCTGGCAGTGGACAACTTCCTCCATATATCCAAGAATGCCAATCAAATAATATTTTCAAATGTGTTCACTGAATTAACATATTGCTTATTTCAGAGTAATTAGACAGTTTAATAGTGCTAATTGAACTAATCAAATTAGAATGTCAATTAAATAGTGAAATAGACTTCTAGAAGCTGAAGTTACCTGTGTTTGCCTTTACTCTCCATGTCCCTTGGGTGGATTGTTGTCATTGACCCTAATTTTTTCGTGAGAATAGAGAGGCGGGAGCAAACCCAAGCATAGCAGGCCTGAGTTCCAGGCTGTGATGCCCTCTCTAGATTGCAGCTCCTAATCTGTTAAATGTGAGACTTGGATTAGTTGATGTCTGGCAGGTAAAGGACTTTATTTTGATGAAGAATATTTCTTTATTCACTGATTTATTATCAAGTTTGTCAGTTCTTTCTAAACAAATGCTGTTTGTTATTCAGGGTGCTTACGGTTTTCCTTTCATGTCCTTTATCTTATAATTAGCTCTTTAACTTGTTTTCAAATGTTAAGTAGTAGACAGCAATGATTCTAAAAATAGTTGATGGGTATAGTGGAAAATGTCACACTATCTCCTCTGATAATGAACAGAAACTTCATAATACTTTAAAGTGTTTTACCCTTTAAGAGGAAGCTCTGTGTGGGAGGGTAGGAGGAGGTTAAAATTGAAAAGTAATGTGTTTCTGTAGGGAGTCCGTGAAAGCTTGGTCCCTCCAAAAGGATTTATGAAGTCAAATGTAAAATAGTATCCAACAACAACAACAAAACCTAATTATTATTTTGTGGGAAGGCAAGATTTTGAAACATTTTGGTTTATTATTTTTGCCTTCAGTACAAAACCACAAGTCTTTAAGTGTCCTTTATATCTTTGAATGAAAGTGGTAGGAAATAAGAAGTTGGCAAATTATTTGCCTCTTTGTCAAAGAAATTTCAGAAAGACACAGCAACACTCCACACACACATTTGCTAGTGTAAGGTGAAGCATTTTTACCACCAATCTCTGCAGACTTGAGGTATTTAAGACAAAAAACAAGATAATGTGTTTCACATTTAAAAGCATGATAAAATGTAGCTTACAGGTAAGGTGGGGTGAGGTGATTTAATAAGCGGAGTTTTAAGTATCTGACGTTAAGTGCTTCAGTTTCAAAAATAACTCCAGAGGAACATAACCCAAAATATAGGAAGGAGTTTCTTATCTAAGCAATAAGATGTGTGAGGAGGACATTTTAACAAATGTCCAGCTCTGCATACACTATATACCAGCCCCTGTGATTCACTCGCTGCTTTTGGTTCATGCTAAGGGCTCCTATTATCTTTCCACACTGTGGGGAAAGAGCAGGTGTGAGGCATCATCTGGGTGGAAACGTGGGAGGACAAGATAGAGGAAGCAGAGGCAGAGGAGAGCACCCTTTTGAAGTACCTACATAAATTGGATTTTTAATGGTATCTTTTTCTTAATAAAAAATTAGGGGATGCAGTTTGTGAGAAATGTGATATGGGAAAGATAGAAAACGTGGATACCAAAGAGGGTATGTACACAGGGAGATCACAATGGTACCAGGAGCCCCAAAAGTCTGCTGAACAGCAGAAACACATGCCTTGGAAAAAAAGGATAAGAAATGTCTTGCTAAGGACTGACCTTTCCCCTATAGAGAGCCTCAAGGGGCAATGAGCCCTTGAGCAATGTGCTGGGAGCAGCAGCTGCTTCGGGTTTTTTGTAAAAGAGGAACAACTTCTTGGGGTTGAGATTAGGGGAACAACTTCTCCCCTGCTACTGATAAGGGTGTGGCTTCAGCCCGTCTGCCCCACAGAGACCTGGAGACTTCATTGCCTCCATTGAAAACTGTGTGTGGGGTCAAACCTGCTGTCAGCTCTCACATCCTGCTTCTAAGTCTTGTTTCTTGATCTATGAACTGCATCCCAGTTCTTTAGTTTATAAATAGCTTAGAGTGGAGTAAAGTAGTTACAAACAATAGTTAAAAATTACCTTAGGTGAAATTGTAAGTACCATGAGAAACGGTGAGGGCTCAGTGCTGTTTTTGGCTTCTTTCATGACTACTTATTTTCTAATTTGAAGATAATGTAGGTAAATGATTCTGAGATAACCCAGAACTAAGGGCCTGGGGGGGATGGTCCCTGGGCCCACTTTTTAAATCCTACTTTGTTGTTCTATTTCTTTCATTCTCTCTTCACCGCCAAGCATTCGGGATAGCCACAGGTTGTGTTGGGGCTGTCCCCCCACACCATCATATGATACAGATACCTTCTCTGCACAGATCACAGACACACCATTCAACACAGAGACCTTCACGGCAAGTGTTTGCAACACTGGAAGTGAACTAGAACTCTAAGCACCATTGCAATCTTCAATCATTCATTCTAAAATTATTTATTGCAAACTTAACTAGGCATTGATATATATACATATGCGTATAATATATATATATATATACATGTATACATAAACCCTAAAAGAGATAATGACCGTCCCTGCCCTCACAGAGCTTGTATGCTTGAGGGAGATTGAACAAACCAAATACATTGTTTAGACAGTGAAAACATAAAGTAGGGCCAACTCTTTACAGAGTGTTCCATATCTGTGGCTATTTTAGACGTGTGAGAAAGATTCTTTGCAGAAGTGACATTTGAGCTAGACCTACATGACAAGAATCAGCAGGCAAACTACCAAGCTGAAGAGAGTTGTGAGAAACACGCAAAAGGAATAATTAATAATTCTGGATGGAACTTGGCCACTTCTTTAGAAACTACATGAAGGCCTCTGTGGCCCAAGCATGGTGAGCACATGTTGATGAGCTTAGGGTTAGCGTTAGGTAAGTAGTTTCTTTTATTGTACGTTAAACTAGTAACCAATTTTTTTCCAAATCAGAGGTGGGAAGTGAGGGATACAACATGGGAACCCCTGGGTCAAACTATTCCTCCTAGCCATCTCGGCTTGCCCGGCTGTTTACCCGCCCCCACCCCCCCCAAGTTGTTTGTGCACTATGCCCTACTAGGAAAGCGTGACACCTTGCGCGCAGGGAGGCTCAGGCATCTAGGTCGTCTCCAGAGGCTGAGCCGCCCGGCCTGCTGGGGGAGGGAGGCGGAGTTAGTGTGGGGGGAATTAGGGAGGAGCCGGAGTTAACTGGGAGGCCGCAGCGGGGAGGAAGCCCAGGGGATTGGGGTTAGAGGAGAGGAAGTGGTTGCCGGGGACGGGGGCGGGGCGCACCCAAGGAGGGAGGAGGCCGTGCCCTGAAGTGCCTCCCAGGGGTTCCCGGGCACAGGCAGTTCGGTCCCGAAGGCCGGTGGGGCACCGGATTTAGCGGCGAACAGACCCGGCTGGGGCAGGGAGGACGGGCAGTGGCACGAGTGCCGGTGGCAGGAGGGACTAAGGGAGTCTCAGCCTCTGCGGCCTGAAGCCGCTTTCCATCCCCCAAATGTTGTCCCATCCTACGGCTCCCCAGCCCCGAGATCCATTGCTGGGACTTGTTCGCTGCCCCGGGGCCAGAGAGAGCTGTGTCCCCGAGCGACCTCCCGGGGAAAACCAACGCTTCCCGGTCCAGACAGCGGCCTTGGCCGCAGGTGCTGTTCTGCCCTCCGGCCTCGGTGTCGGGGCGCCTCGAGCTAGTCTGGTCGACCTCAACGCAACCACGCTGCGCCACCGCCCCGACCTAGCGCGCGGGCTCACTGACTTAGCGCTATGTGTCTGAGTTCACGGTCCGCCTGCGGTGCCTACTCCATAGGGCGCGGGCCGTGTTCTCCAGGCGCAGCGCGGACGCCCGGAAGGGCGCGGCTGGCACCGCCGCTGTAGCCGGACAGAGCCCTGTTTCGGCCTGGCCTCTATGCAGGGGCGGGGCTCGCCTTGGCCCCGCCCGGGCCCCGCCCCTCGCTCACTCCTGCCTGTCCATCTTGGAGTCGGAGCGGGCTGGGCAGGGCTCTTCCCTCCGTCCTCCTCGCTTTTTCCGCAGCCGCGGAGAAAATCAGGAACAGCGGAGTAACACAGCGGAGGAGCGGACGCCCCCTCCACCTCCCGCGGCACCTCCCCGACAGCCCTGGGTGGCTGAACTGGGCATGCGCAGTCGGCTGGGCCGCTCCATCTAAGAGCAGGAAGCTCGGGCGCTCCGGCTGCGGAGCCGCGGCGGGGAGATGGAGCCTTTCAGCAGCGGTGAGCGCGCGGCTGCGGTGCTGGACCCCGGCCCACAGGGTCGCGGTCGGTCGTGACACGAGTGTCAGGCCGCAGTCGCCCCCACCGCGGGTATTCCACGAGGGCTGGGGGCAGTGGGAAGGGGCCGGGCAGGCAGCTGCAGGCTCAGGGGCAGCAGCGGCCCGCGCGCGACCGGAGATGCGTGGAGGAGGCGCCGGGGCCGCGTGGAGGGGGCCCCGGGGCGGGCCACGAAGTTTGGTCCGCCATGAGCCGAGCGGACCGCAGGGAAGTTGGCGGCCGGGTAGGCACCTGCGGCCCCTGCGCCGGCACGGGCAGGCCGGGCTGCTCCCGGACTCATTGATGTCACAGTACGCGGCGAGCTGGTCGGCGCAGCCTGCCCCTCAGACCGCCGCAGCCCTGCCGAAGACTGGCAGCCCGGTCCAGCAGTGCTGGGGTCGCGGTGTGTGTCTTACTGTTTGGCGGCCTTGAGTGTGTGGATTCCCTTTTAGGGTAGAAAGTAGGAAAACTGCCAGTAATGGAGACTACCCACTAATATAGGGGACTCACTGTTCAGTTGACTTGTGTTTTCCTGCGGTGGTTGCTGACTTCACGGAGGTAGCGCTGTGTAGGACCAGGCGTGGGGGTGGGTTCCAGCTCTGTCCCGCCTGGCCGGACTTCGCTGTGCGCTGGGCTTCCCTCGGGACTGCGAGGGGCTGTTATGTTCTCCTGCTTCTAATTCGGAACGCTTTATTCTGCCACCACCTTCCTATCTGTTCTGTTTAATTAGGCTTAATAGTGATAACTTTGATTCTGAATTGTCTTTCTCATTCAGGTTCTATGTGTAATTACTAAGGCTCTAAGAATAGTCTGGTAGTTACTCAGAAAATTAAAGAAGATCCCGACTGAAAGGAACGGTGGAGATCGTCTAGTACTTTAGCGATTTGGATGTTTCATCCAAATCGCTAAATCCTTGCAAGTGCATTTTCCAAGATTTATTCGTTGTTGTAGGTAGAATGCTTTGTTCTAGGTAGAACGGAGCATCGATATTGGTAGGATTTTAAATGGACAATTTCACCTAAATTAAAAAAAAGTCTCTACGGTGAGGCTGCCTCATTTGGTCAAAATGAGAGCTAGCTGATTTGCTGGACCTTTACCTATAGAATTGAAATATGTTCTCAAGTCTTAAAATTGGGATCTTTTCTTCTTCATAGAATATGCTTCTCTAGATATGAATATTAGCAAAGAGTCACCTTTGGGGGATCAGTGGATCCTGGAGAAGAAAACAAAGAAGCAATGCTTCACATTTCATGTGGAAAATTGGATTTCCTATCCTTTCCCGTTTTCCAGATTTCAAAGTCAATACTGAAGACAGTTTAGCAGTGCATCATTTTAGTTAATGTAATTATCATTCCTGGGAACCTTTAACATAAGGCAAATAGAAACTACAACGTTTAAAGTTAACAAGAAATTAGATGGTAGTAACTTCAATGCTTTTTAGGTTTAAGGTAGACTGGCTATTTCAAAACTTTAGAAGGATTGCTGTACAATTTTCTACTGCCTTCAAACATGGCATGGTATCATGGAAAGTTTATACTCTATCCTTTTTAAGTACAAGGAATAGGCACATATAATTCTTCCTTAGGCCTGAGTGTACTGGTGCAGAGTATTTAATTACTCATAGAATTTATGATTGCAGGATTTATCAAACTTGGTATTGGATTTTGTTGTACATTCATCCTTTTTTAATAAAATCTTTCCCACTTACACTTTCTCATATATCTCTGTATATGGAGAGAGGTGTGTGACTTTAAAAAAACAATTTCAGTAATTTAAGACCCCATACCTTCAGTTAAAATTTTGTCAATACAAGTGTAATTCAAATCTCTGACCTATAACTTGTGAAGGAAGTGAATTTAGTTTCTGTCTTATCCTTCCAGCCTTTAATACTCATCTATTCCAGTGGGGCTTTCTGTAGCCTATTTTCTGTCAAACATTGTTACTGGTATGATCCATTTTTCTTTGTTTCTGCTCTCTGCCCATTGATAGTGTATTCATGTGAGGAATATCCTGTTAGGGTGTTTAGGTAACCTATTTAAAATACATATCTCCAGAAAGACCTTCTAAGGATGGGCCTCAGCTGACAGGGGTTCCAGTTTAGCTCAGGAGGTATTTTTGTCCTTGCCCATGGGAAGGACTGCTGACCATTATGTTGATTACTGGACATCCAGCCTGTCTTTGATGGCTTTTTTTTGTGAGAGAGATACGCTGGCCTGGCTGTAGCTGTTGTGTCCTGTTAGTAGGTCGAGGTGAAGACTATTAGGAAGTAGTGATTTGTGTATTTAAAAAATTTGATGGTAGTTGTGTAGGTTGTTTTTGATAGAGGTACTAAGTCAAGTAATTATTTAATGTTTGTCTAGCTTTGTCCTCATTTGCACACAGGATAAGGATAACTTAAGTTTGTTATTCTTGTCCTCAGAATATGATTGAAGAAGTCTGAGATTATAAAGTAAGCAAATTCAGGATTTGGAAACATATTGATAGAGAATATCAATATCTTTTATTGGTATTATTTGTATATATACATACACATAAATAATATACGCATATATAAAATATATATACTATGTATATACAAAGGGTACCAGAAAAAGCATACACATTTTAATAAAGGGAAAAGAACTATATTAAAATCGTAATACTCAAGTCACACTTGACATCTGCAATTACAAGAGATACAAGATACAATCTACAGGATAACAAATGTTATATGTATATATTGAATATTACAATTTTAATAGTTTTTCCTTAAAAATGTGCATATGTTTTTGGCACTCTCTGTATATGTAAAATAAATATGTGTGCATATGTGTGTATATATGTACATATGTACGTATGTCATACATATATGATATACGTACATATATACACACATATGTCTATACTTTATGGTATAATTATATATACATATATATACACACATATGTCTATACTTTATGGTATAGTTTCTAGAGTTTGGAAAAGCATTGGTATTTTTTTTTTTTTACTGTTATTTGCATTTGTTTTATGTTGCATCTATTCCCGTGCCATAAGTTTTTGTTTCTTCAGTTTCTTCTGGGATATCTTTTTCTTCTGTGCTACCTCTTCTTCTGGTCTGGTAACAATCTGTTCCTTTTCAGTAAGGATCATCTCAATGTGGCAGGGGGAGCTCATGTATGGGTTAATGCGACCATGAGCTCTGTAAGTTCGGCGACGCATCTTGGGTGCTTTGTTCACTTGGATATGCTCAATGACCAGAGAATCTACATCTAAACCCTTTAGTTCAGCATTACTCTCTGCATTTTTAAGCATATGCAGCAAAAATTCAGCACTCTTTTTTGGGCCACCGACCCTGTGTCCAGCCCCACTGTTTGGCATGGGCACACCTACCAACTCCACCATTGTAACGTCAGAATGGTACACATTATTTCTTTAAGGTGACATCCTTCAGATACTTGGTGGCTTTTCGTATATGCATACCCTTGATGGCCTGGGCAGTTTCACGTGTGTTCTTAAAGTGAACACGAAGATTTGAGCCTCTTGACTTGCATGACTTTGTGGAGTTTTCTGGGTCAAGTGAATAGCGAACCATTTTCACAGATCACCTCAGGCCGCTATTGGTTATTTTGAAGTTCCAGAAGTGGAAATATACAGGTTGGCCTTTTTTTCATATGAATTTTTTTTAAAATTCATTGCTTCTGGCGGCGCCTGTGGCTCACGGAGTAGGGCACCGGTCCCATATGCCGGAGGTGGCGGGTTCAAACCCAGCCCCGTCCAAAAACCACAAAAAAAAAAAAAAAAAAAAAAATTCATTGCTTCAATGAATTTCTTTATTACCACAGCCTAGTGCATAATCAAACAAGGGGACTTTCCTGCCTTACAAAATTATTTTTTATTTTGTTTTCAGATTGGTATCCAGTTGAAAGGACTTTTTAACATCCCAAATGGGAAGTCTAGGCAACAGATTATGTATTTGCGAGTTTTAAGTCAGTATAAAATAATGATTTTATCTTTTTATCTTACAAATAATTATTCTATAGGTATGCATATCTTCCTAAAAAATAAGTGCTATTTCTCAAATGTAAGTTTATCACATTTTGCTTATTTCTTTTTTTCTTTTGTTCTTTGATAAATTACCACATTGAGAGAAAACTCTTAAGAAAGGGAAGTTTATAATTTCTTTCTTTCTTTTTTTTTTTAAAGACAGAGTCTCACTTTATCACCCTCGGTAGAGTGCCCTGTTGTCACAGCTCACAGCAACCTCCAACTCCTGGGCTTAGGTGATTCTCTTGCCTCAGCCACCCAAGTACCTGGGACTACAGGCACCTGCCACAATGCCTGGCTTTTTTTTGTTGTTGTTGCAGTTTGGCGTGGGCTGGGTTCAAACTCGCCACCCTTGGTATATGGGGCCGGCACCCTACCCACTGAGCCACCGGGGCCGCCCCAGAAGTTTATAATTTGTATGTGTGGTGGGATGCAAGTTAAATTCTATTTTTATCCTTCTGTTGCAAGTTTTTTATTTTAGTTGAAGGAAACAAAACTATATAAGAATTGAGTGTTAGCATCATTCACAGTGTAAGGTTCAGACTATAGCTAAAAACCAAAACAGTTTTAAATTGGAAACTAGTGATAGAAAAGTACTTTGCTAATACCAATTTCCAGAAAAGAGTGTCTTGATATGAGATTTAAAAAATAGCATATTTCAGAAACTATTATAAACCAGTGATTTTCATTTGTCTGTAGGTGATTCTTGAGAACTCAGCCAGAAAGATTGGTTGTAAGGAAATTATATAGAAAATAAGTAAGGGGTAATTTTCTGCTCAGTAATTTATTCATATACTATCTTTTGAATGCCCACTTACAAGTAGATTTTTCTGCTAGGCACAGTTACAGAAAAACCCACAACATCAGCTGATGCTTACCTGAATAAAAGAAACGAATTGAAGAACTTAGTTTTTTCTCCATGCTAATACAAGAATTTAGAAACAGAAGAAATTTTAAACCAATAAAGCTTTGTCTAAGACAATATTCTAATTATGAAAGAAATTTGCAAAATTGTCTTTTTCTCTTTTTATTAATCTATTTTTATTTTTTATTTTTATCTTTTTTTTTTGAGATAGAGTCTCTCTATGTTGCCCTCAGTTGAGTGCTGTGGCATCACAGCTTGCAGCAACCTCAAACTCTTGGGCTTAAGCAATTCTCTTCCTTCAGCTTCCCAAGTAGCTGGGACTGTAGGTGCCTGCCACAACACCTGGCTATTTTTTTGTTGCAGTTGTCATTGTTGGTTAGCTGGCCCACGCTGGGCTTGAACCCACCAGCCTCAGTGCATGTGGCTGGCACCATAACCATTGTGCTACAGGCCCAAGAATTGTCTTTATAACCTCTTTGTAACTGTGTAACATCTGTTACCAGTAATCTCACATTTCCATTGATTTAGGAAATTTTCCTAATAGGAAATAGCAGCATTGACCTTCCCTGAAAACACTGGGAATTGAGATACAGAAGAATTTTATCAAGATTACTTCTGAGAGTAGTGCAGTGGCTCATGACTAAAAATCCTGTCACTCTTCCTAGCTCTCACGGAGGCAGAGGTGGGAGGCTTTTTGAGGAGTTAGAGATCAACCTCAGCAAGAACGAGCAAGAATTAGAAAAACTACCCTGACCTTGTGAGGCTCACTTGTGGTCCCAGCTATTCTGGAGGCTAAGGGAGGAAGATCCCTTGAACCCAGGAGTCCAACACTCTATCCAGGGTGACAGAGCAGGTTCTGTCTCAAAAAAAAAAAAAAAAATGACTTTAGAAATCGGGAAGATCAGGCCTGTGGTTCTCTGGTCAGTCAGGTGAGGAGGACAGTGTAGCCTCACTGTCAGTGAACCACTTCATGTCTGCAGGAGGTAGGAGCTGAGCAGGTGCTGCTGGGTCTTTCCATAGTCTCATCAGAGTAACAAGAAAGGCAGTTTTTTAACTAGAATCCCCAGATAAAACACCTTTTCTGAGTTTTCAGAAGAAACCAGAATTGAGAATGGAACGAAGTTTTAGAGTCCTGATTAGCTCCTTTTGTATCTGTATCTGTATTAGCCTTTGTGGAGAAGGCTGCTAATTGCCCTGTGTTTCTGGGGAGTGAGTGTAACATTATAAGAGTTTCTGTGTCCATGGGAGGGTGTCCTGAATTCCCTGGTTGTAAACTCATCTGCTGTTACAAATTCATTTGTGATTGTCCTAGGAGTGTGTGCAGAGTTTGAATTCTACAAAGACTGATAGGGAAAATTTGGACTTTAGAGGAGAATCAGTGCTGAAGATGAAAGAAATGTAGCGATTTGGGGATAAAAGAAGAAGCTGATAGGAGGAAATTTTCAAAATGGTCATGCTTTGCAACTTGCAAGTATTTGGCTCAGAAATGAGCCTGAGTTGAAGAGAAGGACACTGTTGAGTGAAGTTTGAAGGAAGAATTGGGGTTGGAGGTGGGGAGGGATGTGGGTCACTCAGTGGGGTAAGGGTGAGGGAATGACTGAGTGAAGACTAGCATGGAGGCCTGGGCAGGAGGTAGAAAGCTTTTCTCCTTAATAGTCAGAAAATTCAGTCTCTTGTAAGTTAGGACTGTTCACTTTCCTGAATGTTGTACTTTTCAAGAAACAAAATACAGGGAGGACAGCAGGGTGGTCTACCTTTTAAGACCTCTAGGTAGCAGTCACCTACCACTTGTTTATTGCCTGGCTTTGCTTCACTTTTCTTCTGGTATTTGCCGTTGAATAGTGAACCAATTAATTTTTTTTAATTGCATCCTTAGCATCTTAAAGGGGAAAGAAACCAAGTCCTTTGCCAAATAAACAAAATTGAGGCTTCCTAGAGAGTTTTAGAAAACAAAGGAGAATCAGGTCTAATTGTAGGAGACCCTATGAAGTCCTTTTCCTTCTGATGTGTATTGCTGGAGGAAAGTCCTGAGCATCCATGTATTTCAGGGATGTTGCCTCTGACACAAAACTGGAGTCTATTATCTGGGTTTCTCTAGATTGAGGTCCAGAGTCCTCTGGAACCTTCAATACTGTGATCCTCAGTGTTGGTGTGGGAGGAAGAGAGTTAGAAAAGGCCTGCAAATGTTTCTGCAGGGAAGCTTCTTCACCTGAGGGACTGGAGAATGGGGATGCAGTGGAGAAGGCACCTCTACAGGGTGGCAGTGTGCCTTTCCGCCTGCAGTAAATGGTGACCAGGTGCACTGGGTAGGGCTGTGTGGTAGTGTTTCCCAAGCACATGCCTCAGGTGTCATTTGGTGTCATAGAAGAAATTTCTGGTGAGGAAGGAGGCTTGGGCCATCGTATTTTTAACAGCTGAAACAGTTATTTTATAAGATTTAAAACAATATTCATTACTCCAAGGTCCTCTTTGGAGGAGAAATACATAGAGAATAGAGTGATTGAGGAGAGCTGTATGTTTTAAAGATCTTTCTTTAGGTTGGTGTTGATAGTATGATTTGAAGACAGAGTAGTGTATTACTTGTCTAATTTCTTCTTGCCACATAACTGTCAGAAGATTCTTAGTGGTTAAGTAAGGAAGGCTCCTGGGGCCCTTGAGTCCTGGTTGGAGGAATTGGTGTGCCCAAATTTATCAAGGTCAGGTGCAGGAGCTGGGGCTGGCCTATCCTCAGGCTATTGGCAGTAGCCTGTGCCCTTTTTATTGGATAGTTAATGCCTCAGCTCTTGGGGTCGCTAACATTGTCTCTTCAGTATCCAGACTGGGTGGCTAGATGAAGAAGACAGCTCAGGCCTAGCATGGAGCCTTGTTGTTACTCAGTGGAATAAGAAGATGGTTGCTCTTTACAGCAGCAGCCTCAATTCCTCCTGCATCAGTGCAGGCTTCTGTGGTACTTGGTGACTCCAGGTGGAAGAAGCACTTGTAGAAAGGAGGGTCTATTTTGATTTGGGCATCAGTTGACATGGTGTGTTGGACTAGACAGAAGCAAACACACATTCGCCAAAGTGTGGCTGGCTTTGTTCAAGTCCACTTGTTCATTGTTGTGGGGTACATAGCTCTGTTTCAATTATTTACCAATTTTGGAAATACTATTGAGATAAAGACTTGAAGAATTCATGCATAGACACTTTTCTTGGCATATAATTGAATGACAATGACTATTGGCAGAAAAAAACTTGGTTACAATTCTCACTTTTTGAGTAATCATCACTAATTTTTTGATAGGTTAATAATAAGCAAACTGGCCCTCGAGTTTATAGATTGATGGCAGAACTATTGCTATAGAGATTTAAGACTGTCACGCCCCTTGTGTTTTATCGGTCTGATGAGTGAGATGGAAAAGTATTTAAGAGAATTATAAGTAAAGTAATTCTTTGTTCAAATTCCTCTGAAATAAGGGCTGGCAAATTTATTCATCACCTAGGGCATTTTTATAACTCATGAGATTTCCATAGATATTGAAACGTTCTTACAAATTTCCTTTGCAGATCTTATTCTGTTAACTCATAGATATTCATTATGGCTAGCTATTTTTTCATTTTAAATAAGATGATAGGTTAAGTCTTAACTTACTATATGAAGTAACAATGAAAATAATTTTATGGTTGGGGGTCACCACAACATGAGGAACTATATTAAAGGGTTGTGGCATTAGGAAGGTTGACAACCACTGGGTTAAGACAATCTTTTAAAACTATAGTATATCTAGATGATGGAATTAAAAGTACCTTTAGATCTTATAAAGGTATTTGGAGCTTTACAGATTTGCCTGAGAGACTATTCAGAGTAAATATTTAGGAATCATTGACAATTTCACTTACTTTCTATTGCCACATTTTTCTGAGAAGATCTCTGAGGGTTGCTAAGGATTGTGGAACCTATATTATGATGAAAAAATTTTAAAAACAATTTACAAGATAAAAATTGTCAATTTGATTGGGGGACAAGTATAAATACAAACAGCCTAGAAAAAGGAAGAAAAAATTAGAGTTAAAATTATTAGATTTTTCCTTCATTAAGGTTATTTGCTATCTTTTGAATGATAAAGGGGCAAATCTTCATGTGAATTTTGATCATTGTCATTTGATAAATATAAGAATAAAACAGCCAGATGTCATCAGTCTTCACTTACATACAGTTTGTATTTTTAGTTCATGGAGTATCATGCTGTATTTGGTGACTTGATGCTTTTCAGGTATTCTCTAGCCAGAATTTTAACTATAGCACTTCTTCTGTGACATTGAAAATGGTTTGAATGCCTAGTTGTTTAGAAGAACTCAGTGGTTACTGTTAGAATTTTGTGTATTATTGTACATTTTAAATTTTCTCTTGGTTCTATATCAATTCCATTGTAGATAGCAACCAGAGAAAATAAATATAGAGAAAATATATTGCATAAAAAAATTTTGTAGAAGGTGAATGCTTTGGGCTTAGTTCTATTTTATTGAAACCGGAGAAGTTTAAATGTACTTAATTTTTCTTTTTAAAAAACATTCCTTTTCTTCTTTTTGAATTTTTTTTATATCATGTTAATAATTTGTTCCTCATCTTTTGTTTTTATCACCTAGATTAAAAATTTAACAGACCAAAATTACTTCTCCAGGTCTCCTCCTCCATTCTTCTTTTGGGGAGGGCAGGTGTTGGGAGTGGGGTTCAGGGAAGAAGGAGAATAGAGTAAGAAGTTTAATAGATTCTTCCTATGTATGGTTTTAAATGGCTTCACTTAACAGATATAGTATTTAAATTTTTTTTGGTTTTGACTTGTGTCCTTTTTAAATAAAGAGAGAGAATAGACTTCTAGACCTGGGAGACTGCAGTGTCCAGGACCCACAGCTCATCTTCCACTTGGAGGTCCAGGCCCTCCCAGTGTGGAGTACCATGGCATCCTGGTACCCAGTGGCTCCCAAGCTAATAGCAATCTGAACATCTCTCAACCCAGCTCTGGAGACAAGGGTTATCCCCTGCCTCCTGCATGGCCTGACTGCAGGCCTCACAGAAAAGGAGAGTCCTACAACATAGGCCAACATGAGACTTAAGCCTCCTGCACTGGAGCCCACCAGCAGAGGTTGCCCAGAGGGCTCAGGGAGACCCTCAGCAGGACCTTCCAGTGGAGACCCACAGAATCTGGCTTTGGTACAGTCATGTGACCTCCCCACTGTTGGCTATAGCCTTCCTCTGCAGAAGCTGCCTACGTCCATACTAAGAGTTTCAGGAGACTGAAGCTCTTCCTGGTTGCTCAACCCTGATGGACATGGAGCACAACATAGCCAGCCAGTGGTGCTGAGGAGGCTGGCCAGGGCTTTGCAGTCTCTGGCTGAGAAGTTCTTTTGCTCCTCATTGGGATTTTTGGACTCAACAAATTGTAAAAAAAAAAAAAAATGGTGAATTTCACTTTTTTCCCCAGACTTTATGATTGCTAAGGCTCTTACAGTTCTAAAAATTATGACTTCCTGGTGAAGTGGCTTTGGAGTCACCGACTCTCCAGTCCTGTGTTTTCTCATATGGGAGGTAGGAATGTATCTCTACTGAAGGTACGTTACTAGATGCACCTACTTCCTCCATGAAGGAGAGGGGATGCCGGGTATAGGCTCAGGCCCACAGCCTGTAGGACAACTGCTGCCCCAGTCCAGCAACAACAGTAATGTCAGTTTTATTGAGCACTTAGCGCCTGCCCCACACCAATCGAAGTGCTTCACAAGTGGTCTCTCCTTTAATCCTCACAAATTTATGAGGTGCTGTTATTGTCTCCTTTCACAGATGAGGAAAGCAGAGCGTAAAGCGTAAGTAGTTTGAATTCCCAGGTTACACAACTAGTATATGAAGAAGTTGGGATTCAAACCCAAGCAGTGAGGACCTTCTAGAATGCTATGGAGTTCCACTCCCCCAGCTAAGCCATGGCTTACTGAGTTGGTTGAAAAGTGTTTTTATGCTGGTTGTGTTACTGTAATTTGTAATTTAATTAAATGTGATATATGTTCATGAGCAAAATGAAAACAAGTATTGTTTTTATGAAAACTAAGTTAGATACTTAGAAGACTAAAGTGAGTCACTTGTAAAAGCTGCCATGTACTATGCTGATTAGAAGTGGTAAAAAGGGGAGAAAAGCTGCGGAATTAGATGTGAGCAGGAGACTATTACAACTTTGGAGAAAATCATAAAAATTGAAATAAATTCTGCATGCAGATTGAAAAAAAAATAAAAACGGAAAAAGAGAATAGCTTTTAAAAAAATACCCTCCTAAATAAATACATTTAAATCTTTTAAGATTTACTGTGTGCTAACTTGCTCCAGACCTTGTTCTTAAATGTAGAATCCAAATAGGAATGCAGCATAGCCCCTGTCCCCGAGGCACTCACATTCTGATGGGATTAAGTTTTTAAAAAGATTATTGATGTGAAAGTACAAATTAGTATACTTTTTTCGAAAGCTGTCAGACTTAAAGAATTACACATTACATTTGACAACTTTTCCTTCGTTGATACATGTATAAAACCAGATACATGTGGTTTTATACTTCTCCCCCCCCACTTTTTTTTTTTTTTGCATTTTGGAGATCTAGCTATGGACCTACCTTGTTTTGTTAAGACTTCTGTACAGACCAACCTACTATCAAGAGCAGTTCAAACTGTTGGTTCAAATCCTGGCTCTTTACTCCCCAGTTTGGTGATTCTTACTTAGGGATAGTACCAGGATATTCTAATATATGTGGTTAAAATGTGCAGGCAGAGCCTGTGGCTCAAAGGAGTAGGGCAGCAGCCCCATATGCCGGAGATGGTGGGTTCAATATCCAACCCTAGCCAAAAACTGCCCCCCCCCCAAAAAAAAACTAAAATATGCACTGGAAACCTTTTTGATACTATCAGTGGTCTATTCATGGTAGTTCGGGCATATTCACCAGTGAAAATTATGAGAAATATAATTCTCATAATGAAAATTATGAAAAATTGGGAACAGATGGTATCTTTTGTATCTTAATTCTTTACTAAAGGTTTCAGACCAGTTTAGGAAGACTCTTTCCATTTCATATTTATTGACAATTATGAATTTGCAATACTTTGGGGGGAATGTTGCTTACGAGTAAAGAAATTCTTCCTGCCTATATCCAATTTAATTCTGGCTTGGTATGCTTTCTTGGTTCCTACAAGCAAATGCTATATACAACACCTCTTTATTCATACAAGTAGAGCTTGTTTCAGTCTTCAGCAGTACAAAATTTGGTTTGTTAATTAGAGTTGAAATAGTTCTGAGCTTAATACCAAAAAGGGCAATATTAACATGAAGATAGAGAATAAGGGTACTTCATTAATTTGTAACAAAGCTTGCATTTCATAAGCATCAGGAATCTTAACAAAATGTCCATAATATTATGTGTTGAAGTCCATACCTGTTTTGTTCTCCTTCCTCAGGGAAGCTTAAAGAAGCTAATTTTACTAATGAATTTGTATTTTTGCTAAGGACAATGATATTCTTTTTAAAAAAATATTTCTGTTGAATGAATGTAACTTGGCAGCAGCTTACCTACTTCCACTCTGCTGTGAGTTTCCAGATCTGTTTTTGTTTTTTTTTCACAAAGATAATATTTGAACTTCTGAAACACATAAACTAGTAATTTTGACCAAACAGTAAGGGGAAATGTGCAAGAAGTAATCCTTAAAGTGTGTGGTGGCTTTGGGGAGACTATGTGGGCACAGGTGTGGCATTTCCTTACTGTAGACCCCAGGTGTCCCAGCACCCTGGGAGCACAGATATCACATCTGTAAGAATAAGTTACTGGCTCTCCATTTCTTCCCAAGGATGCTCAGCAAAGCACACATGGCATATTATGAAAGCAGAAATAGCACTTGTTTAGAACTCTGTTTTCTAAATGGTTAAAACTACATTTTTGGTTCTATTAGTATATGAAGAACATACATGCTTGTTCAGCTGGGAACCATTCATTATACAGCAGAGAAAAACACAGCTCTTTTGTATTTGCTGGGAAGGGCAACAATGTGGCCTGGGGGGGTGTCCCCTTCTGTGTGGTGAGTGGCTGTGTTGTGACCTTGTGTGCAGTCAGTCTTTCCTGCAGTGCTGCAAGCCTCTAGCTGACCCCTTCTTTAGAAAGCCCACAAAAACAGTTCCCAAGCTACTTGGAGTCACCTTTTAAAAAGATATTTCCTCATACTTTGTGGAGTTGGCAATGAATTTGCAACACAGGAGCTTCCATGTGGCTGTATGGGAAGAGTAAAGAGGGAGCCACGTCCCATTCTCAGGGAGGCAGAGTGACCAATAATGTGGTGAGCTGGCTGTGGTGTGAGTCAGGTGTGAGAGCCTGGGCTGTTGACTTGACTCAAACCAGGGGTGTAACATTTATGTTTCTGTCCTGATGTTCATCAAAGGATAAAAATTACATGATCTTTTGAGAAGAATAAAACTAAAACAACTCCTTAGCAACCCACATATCATAAATTACAGTGTGTGGCACTATGAAGACACGGATTCACTGCTTCCCCCCTTACGAAAGTTCCATTCCTGCCCTGCCCCTACTCAGGGTGTTTGTGGTGTGATCATACAGGAACAAACTGTGGGGTAGGTATCAGTCTGCTCTGGCTGCTGGGATAAAATAATATAGGTGCTCAAATAGCAGAAATTAATTTTCTCACTGTCTGGAAGGTAGGAGTCCAAGATGAAGGCGTCTGCACACTTAGTTTCTAGGGAAGGCTCTCTTCCTCACCTGCAGACAGCTGACTTCTGATGTGTCCTCATGTGACCTTTGCTCTGTGCTGGTGTGGAAAGAGACTGAGCTTTAGTGTTGCTTTTTTTGTGAGGACACTGATCCGATTGGATTAAGATCCACCCTTTCACATGTTCCATTTAACTTTACTTCCTTAAAGTCCCCATCTTCAAACACAGTCACATTGGTGGTTAGGGCATCATTATATGAGTTTGATTGGGAGGTACCATTCTGTATAGAACATGAGCCATCACTTTGGACATTTTGTTTCTGGAAACCTCGGGGTAAAGAACATTCCATTTTTCTACAAGAATAAGTTATTGGAGTTTACATTCCTGCCTGAGGATCCTTGAAGAAGCACATATGGATAAATTCATTGATTTCTTTTCTGGATGCAGGGTCCAGGATGATGCTGGACCCCGTGTCCATTCCATCTCTGTGATGGTGGGACCCAGGCCTCTGCCTTCTGTTTTCCCTGCTGTATGTGTTTACTCTGTGTGCTTTTGTAGGCAGTATACTGAGACCTGCAAGTTCCAATCACAATGTCTGGAGAGCTTGGTAGTTTTTTTTTTTTTTTTTTGCTCTTGGAAGGCAGAGTTAACGCTTCTCAAGCTTTTCAGTCTTAGGACCTCTTTTATACTTTCACAGGTATCATGGGCCCCCTAAGAGCTTTTTAATAAAAAAGAACTACTTTCTAAAACAAGCAGATCAGTGAGAGGCATTGTTTACAATGATCTTTAAATTTGCTGCAGCATGAGCCATGGAAAGCTTCATTTAACACTCATCAGAGAATGGGAGTGAGAATGTCAAGTAGCATCTTATTATTATGAAAATAGCTTTAACTTTAAAGAACTCCTGGGAGGGTGTTCAGGATTCCCAGGCGTGCCTGTACCATATCTTGAAGACTGTTACTCTGCACACTAACCCTACCAGTTTCAGGAGTCCATAGTAGTTGGGACTGGGGCTTCAGGAGTCCACAGAAGGTGGGAGTAGGGCTTTAAGAGTCCCCAACAGTTGGGAGTGGGTCTTCAGGAGTCCGCACAGACAGGAATGTGGCTGCTGGGACTGGGCAGCAGGTCTCCATAGACAGGTCATTGGAGGGAAACACTCTGGCCAGGTGGTCTGATGAGCCCTCTGCCAGTTATTTGAGGATTCGATAGTCATTTATTTCAGTCCTAGGCAGTCATTAGAAGGTAATGAATTTTTATCCCTTTTTTCCTGTTTATTTATATATGGAAAGGTTTCCAGAACACTGTTCCATCCCACGACCCTCAGCCCTCAGCACAGAAGTAATAGTCATTTTACTCCTCAGCCCTGCAGTGATTTCTTAGACTTACTTTAATTTTAATGAATTAAAGGCCTATTTGGTTAAGTTCAGTTATTCTTTTTTCTACTAGTCCTGATGGATGGACCCAGGAGTCCAAGATAATACAAAGCCTTTGTTCTGTATTCGCCCTTCCATAGAATGGTCTAGAACAGTGATTTTCAGCTGCTGGGTCACACCCTGGTGTGCCTTGAGAGGATCTCAGGTGCGCCATGAAAACTTTTAAAGGTCATTAATTAAATTATTTTCAAAAGAAGTTCAAAGCACAGTAAATATATTCTTTTTTTTAACTCTTTCTTTGGATCAATGTAATTTAAGTGTGCCATGGAAGTTTTTACTATAGGTTCAAGTGTGCCATGAGATAAAAGAGGTTAGAAAACACTGCCCAGACCTCATTTTTCATTCGGACCATGTATGATTAGGATTGATCTACTTTCCCAAGCTTTACCCTGGGCATACTCAGGTCAACTGGGACAACCCTGTGGGTTTGGACTCTACCTGGAACAGATAGTTAATCTGTAATTAGCTGCAGTGATATAATTTCCATTTGGCTGGCAGTGGGGAAAGAGCACTTCAGGGAGCTGTACACTGATTTCATCTCAATGTTTGCCACACATACCAGGTTTTATGAGAGTTTAACCCTCATGGTCTTGATTGGCACTTTGTTAGTTTGAAACAGTAGTAAGACATAAACAGGGAACTCTAATCACAAAATGGTTGGAGATCTTTTATCTTGTCTTTTTCTTAGAGCAAATTTAATAGAGGTGTTTGAATAGCACTTAAGAGTTGCTTAAATCTGAACCAAGAATTCTTTTCTTTCCACTAACACCTGCTACCTCCACCCTGCCTTCCTCCCTTCTCCACATGTCTCTCTGTCACGCACACATGCAAGGCCATTTAAGGTACAGTTTATCCCATAGAATAAAATGAGGTGGAAAAGAACGTTTAGTCCCTGTATCTCAGTTTCCCTTATATGAAACCTAATTTGTGGCCAAATAATATGTTTCCATATATAGGAATATGGGGTCTCTCATTTATAAGATTTTCGTGTGTCTCTTTTGTTGGTTGGAAAGTTTTCTCTTGTCCATTTACTTTTTGATATTTTCTTTGTTCACTGAAACTGTTAATTTCTAGGGACCAAACAAGATCTGTCTTTTGCTTGTTTAAACTATTTTATGTTCTTATATTTTACTCCCAAGTTGCATTGACAGGTTAATTTAGAAAATGCTCATGTGACATAGTTCAAACGTTATTTCTGATTTTGAATCTAGTGGATTATAACCAGTGTTTGTTAGTTTATGTTTGCATTTATCCTTGAAGTTAGGAAATGCTCACCAGGTCATTAAGAATATCTGCCAAGCCTTTGACAACTAAGTACATTGCAGAATAAATAAAATTGTTGCATATTGTGTATTAACCTGTCCACAGCTGGGTTGTCAGTGATCTTCAGGCTCTCTTGTGTTGCAGCATGACAAAATGGAGGTACTGGTGGTCCCTGAGTTCATGAATGAGATAGGTTCTGAAGGTTTGTTCTTAAGTTTAATTTGTGTGTAAGTTGGAACAGGTACATTTACCCATTACCCATAATAGTCTCCATGTACGAATCATATGTTGGATACCTGGAGACTGCTCGTAATTAAGACCGTAAAATTCTGAGTTACCAGTAAAACTCTGAAGTGTCTCCCTTTCTCACCTCCTGGAAAATGACATAAGGCTGTGATCATGTATAAATGTGCATCCTAGAGGGCACACATAAGTTCGTCTGTTTAAATGAGAGTTCTGTGAAGTTAGGCAATACACCTACCCATCCTAATACATCTCTTCAAAATACCTGGAAATATTTATTAACATAGAGAAGTTGTCTATCACCTACTGGTGTTTATAGCAAGTGTCAGAAATACTTTCGCACAGAAAACCTTGTTTGGTTCCTTTAAGTGAGTGGTCTGAACATGGAACAAAGACCTGGATGGAGTCTGGATTGTGATATGCGATAATAAGTCTCATATATTAGCCTTTGTATAATTAAAATCAGAGCACTGATTTTATATTACTCATTTGGTATTTACATTTTAACATGTAAAGTCAAAGCAAAACAAAAAAGAACATTTCAATCCATCCCTCTCTCCATACCTGCTTATCAGGAACCACTGAAATCCTTTGTGTCATTATAGATAAGTTGGCATTTTCTCGAATTTTATATAAATGGAGTTATGTACATTTTATCTAGGTGGCATACAGTGCTTTTTTTTTTTTTTAGGCCTTTTTTCTTTGCCTCAGCATAATAGTTTCTTTTAAAAAGTGCCGAATAGCATTCCACTATATAGATATACCATAGTTTATTTGCTGCTGGGTGGATAGTCCTTCCAATTTTGAGCTATCAGGAATAAAGCTGTTGTGAACTCCAGTACAAGTCTTCGTGTGGACATTTGTTTTAGTTTCTTTGGGGTAAATACCTGAGAGTCGATGTGTTGGGTCATCTGCTACCTGTATATTTTAACTTCGTTTTTCTTTTTTAAAAACTAAATTTGATTTTCAAAATTTCAATAGATGTAAATAGATGTAGGGTTTTTTTTGTTACATAGATGAATTGTATAGTGGTGAAGTCAGGGCTTTCTGTGTAGTCACCTGAATGTAGTGTACATTGTCTCTATAGGTAGTTTTTGATCCCTCCACCTCTCCCACCCAGCCTCCTTTTGAGTCTCAAAAGTCCATTCTAATGCTCTGTGTGTCCCTGTACACCAACCATGTAGCCCCCACTGGTGAGAACACATGGTGTCTGTTTTTTCTACTACTGAGGTTCTTCACTTAGGATTATGGGTTCTAATTCCATCCAGGTTGCTGCAAAATACATTATTTTATTTCATTCTTTTTTGTGGCTGAGTAGTGCTGTGGGGTGCGTGCACACCACATTTTTCTCATCCCATCATCAGCTGATGGGCACTTAGGTGAACTCTATATTTTTGCAGTTGTGAATTGTTCTGCGCTAAACAGATGTGTGTCTTTTTGCTATAAGGACTTCTTTTCCTTTGGGTAAAGAATTACCCAAATTGGATTGCTGGAGCCAAACTGTCCTCCAAACTGGGTGCTTGCAGAGTGCGTACTGACTCAGTGAGGTTAATCTTCCTAGTTTTAGCCAATCTGGTGGATGTGCAGTGGTATCTCAGTGTGGCTTTGGTTTGTGTTTTCCTGGTGACTGTTGATTTTGCTCATCTTTTCGTGTGTGTGTGTGTGTGTGTGCGTGTGTGTGTTTGTGTGGCTGTTAGTTGGATGGTTGGATAGTATTCAGTTGTCAAGCATGTCCCCGAGGCACTGTTTTCCTCATTATTTCTTGATGTCATTCAGTGAATTTTTCATTTCAGAATTTTTTGTTTAAAATTTAAATTTTGGGTTCGGCGCCTGTAGCTCAAGTGGCTAGGACACCAGCCACATACACCAGAACTGGTGTGTTCAAATCCAGCCCGGGCCTGCTAAACAATGACAACTATAACCAAAAAACAGCTGGGCATTGTGGTGAGTGCCTGTAGTCCCAGCTACTTAGGAGGCTGAGGCAACCTCAGCCTACAGGCACTATAGTGGCCATCCCTTTGTAACAATGAAATACATCCTGCATATCAGATATTTACATTATGATTCATAACAGTAGCAAAATTATACTTATGAAGTAGCAATGAAAATAATTTTATGGTTGGGGGGGTCACCACAATATGAGGAACTCTATTAAAGGGTCAGTCGCAGCATTAGGAAGGTTGAGAACCACTGCCATAGAGCCTCTGGAAGAGCACAGCTCTTTCAGTGTTTTGATTTGGGCCCAGTGAGACCCATTTTGGACTTCTTATCTCCAGACTGTAAGGTAACAAAACTGTGCTGTTTTAAGCCACTGAATTTGTGGTGCGGGCAGCAGTGGAGACTGACAGGCCTGCTGCAGGACTTGCTCAGGGCTACACATGCAGCTCAGACCCTCCTCTGATTTTCTTCCCACACTGTGTGGCCTGCAGGAGCTACTTCTCCTGTTTCTCTGGCTACAAATACACAACTTGTTAGAGTTCTACCTCTTGGCATTGACACACCACTTTGTGACTAAAGCCTGCCTTCAGGGCAGAATGGAGAAAGAAAACAAACTTGCAGCAGAAAATTTACAACACGTGGTCTGCTTCTCTAAGTTTTAACTCCATAACCCGCCATAAAGTGAAGTGAAAATGCAGACACCTCTGAAGTGCTCTGAGTGCAACCTTTGTCTAGACACCCAGTTTTTTCCAAGCCTTTTGCAGTTGTCTCGTGCTAACTCAACAGCACTTTTTCGTGTTTTGTCTTTGAGTTTTTCCCAAGATTTTGTCTGATCTCAGAATCACTTTATCTGTTTTGTAAGTTAACTGAATCACCAAATAACTATATCAACAATAACTGGAAATGCACAGCTGATTTTGGGTGAGTCCCTGACCCCTTGGGAGCATGGGTGGCTGATACCCCACTAGTGCTGGGCGTGCTGTGGGTGCCAGGTGTTATTCCTGTTGCCACGAGTTTAAGCAGTACAACATGCGCCTGTCATCCTCCTGTTCTGGAGGTCAGAAGCCTGATGGGGCCTCATTGGGCTAAAGCCAAAGGGGGTTAGCAGGCCCTGTGTTCCTTTCTGTGGACTTTGGTAGGACCCATTTCCTTCACTTTTGCAGCCTCTGGAGGTTACCCACATCCTGTGGCTCTTGGCCCTGTTCTTTTATCTTGGAGGCTATCAAAGGCAAGTGTAGTCCTCTTCATTACTTCACTCTCAGCTCCTCTTCTGCCTTTTATAGACTCCTGTGATCACATTGGGCCTTCCTGGATAGTCTCTCTTATCTCAGGATCCTTAACCATGTCCCTGGGGATTAGGACATGGACATCTTGGTGGGGCTGGGGCATTCTTCCATCTACCCTCTCAGTCTTATTTACAGAGGGTGTGGAGTATAGTTATATTACTTATAACCCAGTAAGTAATGGTCCAATCATTGATTTTTCCTTTTATGATGATCATATGTTATAGTGTTTTTAAGAAGGCAAGAAAATAGTAAAGTGTGGTTAGAAATATTTGCATCAAAAAACAAATTTCAAAATTAGTAAGGAAAATTTCGTTTAGGTAGAAAACTTTTATATTACAAATAAAATGTTAAATATGGTGAGCAGGTGAAGAAGAGATGGGATACTGTTTGTAATGTTTTAAAAAAGACTGTATTCCAAGATAGTCTCTACAAAATTCATTTTATTTTCTGGAAATTATAATTAACTTCCAGTTAATATAACTACTTCTCTATTTTATTGCAGTGTTCTGTGGGTGGAACTGACAAAGAGATGGCAGTGGAATATTTTGGCATGGCTCATAGTATACCAAAATTGATTCTTGGTCAATTCACCCAAATATCCATGTAATCACATTTATTTAATTTAATAATTTACTGAAATCTTTTTATTTTAATTTTTGATAAGGTTTATAGCCATTTATTTTAGACAGGTGATTTTTAAAAACAACTTTTGAAAATTTGTGACATTTCACTAGGTATAATTATTTTAATATAGTTTTAGTTTTAGATTTTAAAAATCTGGCTTAACTAAAGCTCTAACAATGCAGCTGATTTTCCATATCTGATCATAGTGAGTATTTGGGGATTTTCTGAACCTGGGGAGATCTAAAAATTTTTGTCATGAGAACTTCTTATGTATTTCAAATTCTAAGTCTTATGCAAGGCTCTAATATCAAAAATAGATATAAATATAGTCTAGCAAGTGGGAGGGGAGAGAAAGATGAGGGCTGGGGGAGGAGCGAAGGTGATTGGTGGGATCAAACCTAATGTGCACAATGTGAGGGTTTAGCATGGTGCCTGGGTGAAGGGCTCAACTTGAACTTTACCTTAGAATTGACAACAATGTAACCTAAAATTTTGTACCCTCATTAATTTGAAGTTAAAAAAAGAATAGAAATGAATAATGTTAATTTTCATATTTCAACACATCTTTAATTCAGCCTATTGTGTTTAAAATTTATCTCAATTCACAGATTTCATAATTGAACCTGTCAAATATTTTTAACTAGAAGAAATGTTTACTGATTGATAATGGTGAGTCATTATCAAAACTTACCTTTAGTTGAAGTCACGAATCCCCTGAAAAATAGCTGGACTAAATAGCTGCAGTGAAACTTGGTTCAATAAATAAATCTACACTGAAACTATAAAAATCCCAAAAACCATGCCATATGATTTGTCATAAAGCTACAGTTGTTATTTACAATGCATTTAAGGCAAATTGGCCACATTTAAGCATATAGGTTGAAGATTGTCATTCCCTGAAGCACCTTATCAGCTGTGACACAGAGTTCTGTAACCCACTAAGTAATGGTCCAACCATTGATTTTTCCTTTTATGATGATCATATGTTCATAGTGTTTTTAAGAAGGCAAGAAAATAGTAAAGTGTGGTTAGAAATATTTGCATCAAAAAACAAATTTCAAAATTAGTAAGGAAAATTTCGTTTAGGTAGAAAACTTTTATATTACAAATTATACAGAGTCTCTGATCTCAAATACCACATTTTACTGTTCCAGGAATCAACTAGTACTACAGGAGGAAAAAGATAGCAGGCAGGTTTTTCTCAAAAAATCGACTCTAGTACAACATGAGAAATTTAACTAAAACTGTAGTTTTTTTACACAATCACATCTGGTTTCTATTTTGTCTGAGTTCAAGACGAAACTATGTCACTCAGTCCTAACTGTCAGCTTGTCTGTTCTCTGTAATGGTTTTTATTGTTCTGTTTTAGTCTTAAAGTCTTGAGAATTTATTTTATTAGAAAATATAAAAACTCATCAAAAAATTGAATTATTTTTCTTTTTAAAGGAAAACAAGTATGAAATAGAATAATAATCTGTAGCATCTTGTAGATGTGCTTCTACTGATGAATACCTGGACAATTTTAAGATGTCTTATTATTTGAAAAGGACTCTTTTTTTTTTTTTAAACTTGTCTGCCATGCAAGAACAAATGACTTTTTTTGAGGTTGCTTAACCATTTCCTGTAAGTCTGGGAAAGTGGTTGTTTTCAAAATCACCAAGCTGAATTTGGGTAGGACTAAACTTAGCTGAACAGTTCTGTGGGTTAAACTCTTTTATTGCTTCACTTCCATCTTCCTGTAAAGACGTTAAGATTTTAAAAGTGAAAAAGAAGTCTCCTTAGTTCCTATCATTTTTACTAACTAGCTAGATATTTTTGGGAAAATGTTTTACCTGTAATGTAATAGAATTAGAGTCTCTCTAATAAAGTTTCTACTTTTCTAAAATAGCAGTAGCTGATTTCTTAAAAGAGCTTCTAGTTTTTAAAATAGCAAAACATAATGTCTCAGTGGAATGGCCACTGTGCTGTGCCTCGTTCCTAGCTCCTGCAGGTCATTTCTGGGACCCCTGCTCCAAATCAAAATGTCTGAATCCTTGATATAAAATGCCATATTGTTTGTACATAACCTACACACATACTCCTGTACACTGTTTTTTAAATTTTTTTACTTTTAAAAAATTTCAAAATATTAGTTATTACAAAGTTTTCATTATATATAGATATATAATGCTAACGTCAGGGCTTTCAGTGTGCCTGCCCCCAGGGTAGTGTTCATTGTAACTAATAGGCACATTTTTATTTCTCACCATTCTCCCATCCTCCCCCTTTCTTGGTTTCCAATGTCTTTTACTTTTGGAGGGCCTACATTCACCCATCATTTAGCTCCTACTTATTAGTGAGAACTGTGATGTTTGTTTTTTCATTCCTGAGACACTTCACTTAGCATAATCGTCTCCAGCTCCACCTAGTTTGCTGCAAAAGACAACATTCCATTACTTTCTGTGGCTGAGAAGTGCTTCATGGCGTGTGTGTGTGTGGATATACACACAGACCACATTTTCTTGATCCGTTCATGGATTGCTAGGCACTGAGATTGATTCCGTATCTTTGCAGTTGTGAATTGTGCTGTGATAAACATTTTAGTGTAGGTGTCTGATTGATAAAATAACTTCTTTTCCTTCAGGTAGATAATGGTAGAGGGATTGCTGGATTAAATGGTAGGTTTGCTTTTAGCTCTTTGAGGAGCCTCCATACTGTTTTTCAAGAAAGTTGTGCTAATTTGCAGTCCCACCAAGAGTGTATCATTCCAGTCTCACTGCATCCGCACAGGCATCTGTTGTTTTTAGACTTTTTAGTAATGGCCATTCTGAACCTCCTGTTTACTTTATGCCATCTCTAGGCTACTTAAATACAGTGTAAATGCTATGTGGATAGTTGTTATACTATATTTTTTATTTGCATTTTTATTATTATATAATTTTTCCAAACATTTTTTGATCCACAGTTGGTTGAATGCATAGATGCAAAATCTGTGGATATAGAGGACTGACTATATTTGAGTAATTTCATTATCTTAATGGGAGAGAGGAGAGCCTAACTACGCTTAGTAAGACGGTAGATTTAGTTGGACAACATCAACCAGCAGTTTTTGAAAACCCACTGTGTGCCTGGTTCAGAGAGCTGTGGATGTCTTGCTGCCAGTGTTTGACACCTTACTGTGGCCTATTTATCTCTGCTATGGATGGGACTCTCCGAGGCCTCTGTGCAACACACAGCTCTGATGTGGCAGTGGCTCCATGACTACGTAGCCTGCTGTGGAATTGTGTGTATGCGAGGTATTTCTGTGGCACTAGGCACCCAGTTTGATCTCCTGGGTATCACATGCTGTCGAAGGGTTTAGGTTCTGCAGTCAAAAACCTGTGGGAGTGGAACTTGGCTGTGTCACTTACTAGCATGTTCTTTCACCTCTGTAACTCTTATTTTTCACCTATAAAATTTTGTAAGGATTAAATCAGATGACATATGTAAAGTGCTGATTAATAATACAGAGAGCTGATAGCATACAGACTGTGTACTGAACTGTGATTTAAATGCTTTTACTAGCACTAAGAATGTCATTATCCTGCTTTATCTTATCTTAATTTTTGCTGACAATATTCTAACATGAGGGTAAGTCAGAAGGAGGGACCTGAGATATTTGGCACCTGATCTCTTGTTACCATTTTTGGTGTACTGAATAGGTTTGCACTGCAGTTATGCTATGGAACAAACACATAGCACATAATTCTCGTAACTCAGTGAGATAGGCACTATTGTTATCCCCATTTACAAATGAGCAAACTGAGCTTGGAAAAGATAAAATTACTTGCTGAAGGTTACACAGGAAATGGCAGAATTGTCTGGCTCCAGAGACACCCTTAACAAATCTGCTCCCTCTGCCACCCAGCTTAGTGTCAGCGTATCTGGGGATTGCTGGTGTTACCGTCCTTGTTATTGTTGGTGGCCATGGTGGGAATGCTGGGCTTGGTTTTAGTTTTCTCAACATTTAGCCTGATCCTATACTGGGATTCCAGGAACAGTTTCCTCACATGTACGGAAAAGGGAGTGGGAGACTATCAAGTCCTGTACATCAAGGTGCTTGGGCTTAAGAGAAAGAGCCCACAGCTGCACAAAGGAGCTTTTGTGTAAAGAATGCAGAACATTTTAGATACCAACAATTCACTTCTCTTGTCTCTGAGTTGAAGTTTGAAGAAGACATGAGGCCCTACTTTGTTACCTTCAGAGATGCCACAGAACCGTAGAACCATTGGGTACAATTCAACTTCGTCTTAGGGAATACTTCAGTCAGTCTATAAGAATAGATATCACTTGGGACAGTGTGAATGAAGAACAAATTGATCATCTGTTGTTGCATAACCCATCCCCCAAACTTAATGGCTTAGAACAACCACCACGCTATGTGCTCCTGACTGTGGCCAGCAGTTTGGACTGGACTCAGCAGGTGTTTCTCTCTCTGGTCCTGCCTCGGGTCACTCTTATAGAAGCAGGACTTGCCTGGGTGACCTGAGAGAGCTTCGAGTGGTGCCTGGATATTGTGTTGGGGCTGGTTGGGCTGGCCAGCTCGGATTTCTTCTCATGAGGCTCTCAGCAGTAAAATAACTAGTAAAAGCCAAAAGGCCTCTTAAAACTTAGGATTGATTTCTGTGGTGTCATTTCTGCTGCACTGCACTGATCAGAGCAAGTCACAAGGCCAGATGCAGGGAGTGGAGATCTGCACCTGTAGTAGGAAGTCCCATGAGAGATTAATAGTGAATTCTTTTTAAAAACTTTATTAATTTTTAAAATTGACACAGTGTAATTATACATATTTATGGGGTACAGTTCCATGTTGTGATATGTGTCTGTGCTGTGTAATGAACTGATCAGAGTAGTTAGTGTGTCTTTTATTCACCTCGTGCATTTATCATTTCTTTTCAATTTCTAAAGCCACTATTTAGCTATTTTGTGACACAGAATATTTTTACTATACCCTAATGTATAATAGAACAATATTTTTACTTTAACCCTATTGTGTACTAGAACACCAGAATTTATTTTTCAGTCTCTGGTAATCGCCATGCTACTCTGTGCTGCTGCAAAGTCAACTTTTTAAAAAATTCTACATTTGGGCTCAGCGCCCGTAGCTCAGTAGTTAGGGTGCCAGCCACATACATCAGGGCTGGTGGGTTCGAACACGGCCCAGGCCTGCTAAACAACAGTTGCAACAACAACAACAAAAATAGCTGGGCATTGTGGTGGGTGCCTGAGTCCTAGCTACTTGGGAGGCTGAGGCAAGAGAATCACTTAAGCCCAAGAGTTTGAGATTGCTATGGGCTGTGATGCCATGGCACTCTACTGAGGATGACATAGTGAGACTCTGTCTTAAAAAAATAAATAAATAAAAATTAAAAAAAAAATTCTACATTTCAACAAGATCACACAGTATTTGTCTTTCTGTGCCTGGCTCTTAATAGCAGATTCTCTCCTGGTATCCATTCTAGTTTCCTGATTTCACTGTCCAGGGCCATTTTTATAAAACAGCCTAACAGTGTTGATAGCTTTTCATTAATTTATTAACTTTAAATTTTGGCAAATTAAAACATGATCTGTACATGTTTCAGGGGCTTCTTCCTACTTTTAATTTATAGGAAGGAGAAAATACAGGTAATCAAAATATCCAACATACTGAATTCTACTCTGAAATAATCACTGTTAACATTTTTATTTTCAGTGTATCCAATAGTTAAAATTCCATAACCTTCTTTTCTCTCTTCATATTGTATTGTGAACACCTTTCCATGTTTAAAATAGATGTAAATAATCTTTGTGTCTACATAGTATTTTACTGGATGTGAATATGCCTGTCTCCTGTGGTTACATGTTTAGGGCATTTGCCTTTTTTGCTTCATAAACCACACTGCTGTAAGTGCCGTATGTGTTCTTATACATACTTCTCTGTGTATAAGATGGTACTGAATAGGGTAAATTTCTCTTGTGGAGCTACTCGAAGAACACATTTTAGACTTTTGATATGTGTTGATGAACCATGATTTTAAGAATTCTCTGGTTTAAACTTCTCAGTGAATATATCTTTGCAGAGCTGGGCTAGTTATGTTTGAGATCACATTAAAGAGAAATTGTTTTTTAATTTTAGGTAAATTTATTTCAAGTTAATGTGAGGGTACAAGCAACCAGGTCAAAATATTTGATCTTGTTAAGTAGAGTTTGTCTTGTGGTTATGTCCCACACACAAAAGTTGTGCCTACACCCCGTCCAAAGGGAAATTAAAAGCTAGTTTAATATAGAAACCATAAACAAAAATATATTTCTTTAGGATTTTGTTTATAAATCAAAATATAGAAACCGAATCACTTATTTTTTTTCTGATGTTGCAACTGTTTCTTTTATTTTAATCGATGCATGTTATTTTTATATATTTTGGAAGTATTTTGATACCTGCATATAATATATAATGATCAAATCAGGGTGATTTGGATATTCATCACCTCAGACATCTTTTTTTATGTTAGGAGCATTTCAATTCTAGCCATTTTGAACTGTATAATAAATTACTGTTAGTTGCTTCAAAAATGCAATTAGATGGAAGGAATCAGATCTAATGTTTGGTAGTACAGTAGCAGGTGACTATAGCTAATACTGTCTTAGTGACTGTTTTGCTTTTGTACTCACTAAATAGAGCTCTTTGTCTTTCTTCTTGAATATGTGTGCTACCATGATGCCCCTATAATTTCCAGGTCCTTTTTTTTTTTTTTTTAATATATGGGGAACTTGAGAACTTACACATTTTTAAGACTGGGTACAAAAACCTTTGTAGAATTCTCCCTGTGTCCCCTCCCCCATCTGTTGTTTTTGTTGCTCATGCTTATTTTGGCAGCAGGGTTATTTGGAGGACTTGCCTTTGTAGGTTCTTCCTAGTGCATGTCTTAATTTTCATAGAAGCAATTTTTCTATTTATATTTTTATGTGATATAATATTTAATTATTACATAACCACAACTATAGTTTTAATCAGCATAAACTGGTTTGAAAAGAAGTAATTCTTGGTAAAAAATGTGGTACCTTTGGTGGGGGCAAAAGTGCTTAGACGTTCTGGAGAGCATTCCACGGGCACTTAGCACCAGAAAACGTCCTGCAAAGGAAATGGAGAATAGTGGTTAACTTGGAACATTGTTAAATGGACAAGATTTTGAAAGAATTTCCACCTTGTTTGTTGAGATTGACATTTTCCTGTTTTTTACTGAAGGCAATGACTTCTTCCTCATTTTTTAATTTTTGTTTTATAAGTAAAGTTTGTATTATACCACAGTTATTTATTCGTTTCTTGCCTTGATTATTTAAATTCTGTGTCTTTGAAGCATTCTACAGAGGTGTTCTTACGTGCTGTAGTTCTTGTTTCTGTTTGATATTCTTGGTCGTTGGGTAGAATTTCTCCTTTTCATTTTTAATGTCCTCTCTGATAGATATTTGAAGCAATGTGCTTCACAGCTATAAAATTAAGCCACAGCGTAGTTCATCCTTTTTGTTTCTCTCTAGCACTGGGACGTTGATTTCTAGGTGTAGGACTGTAGAACTGCACAGAAGATGGCAGTGTGATTAGACTTAGTAAATATAATGCAGCGGATTTTTAGTCAGAAACAACTGACGTGTTTTAGTCTGGTAAAGTATAATTGATTTCTGTGTAACAGTGCCCTTTAGATCATTTCTGCCAGAAAAACAGCAGTGTATAAATTTAAATTCATGCTTACAAGTTGTAGCTTTCATCAGATATCTGAGTTCTGTTGTGAATGCAATATAGCAAATGAGCATGGCGTTTTGTGAACATTTAAACAATCTTTGGGATGTTGGGGAGCTCTTGTAGTTTTTCATATTAAGGCAGCCATTTGACAAATGTCTTGGAAGACAGATGACTTAAAGTATAAAACCTGTGTTCCAGAATCTGTGTAAAACAGGTAATACCTAAATTTCCCAAATGCCTAAGGTTATATATGAACATAGGCATAGCTGACCCTAAAAGCCATCAAGAGGCCACAGTTGTTTATCTTCTTCATTTGATATTTATGGGGCCAAATGCAAAGTGAGATTTCTGGACTCTTCTTATTTCATGATACTGATACATGTATGAGCATTCACGAAGTAGCAACGAAAATAATTTTATGGTTGGGAGGTCACCACAACATGAGGTACTGTATTAAAGGGTCACAACATTAGGAAGGTTGAGAACCACTGCTAACACTAACGGATCTTGAAGAGAAATACTTGTGAGCTTGGCTAAAACTAAAAGATATGTTAATTTACTTATGATTTTGAAGCTCCTACCCTAATTATTTAATATAGTGGTAATAAACTTTATTAACATAGCACTTGATAGTCTACAAAGCAGTGAGACTGGCTTCCCTTATTGACTCTGTGATAACCAGAGTCTACCAGGCAGTGATTACTTGCATGTTATTGTTGAGAAAACTGAGCTTCTAACATATGCTGAGTGATGCAGCCAGGACTGAATCCTGGGTTCTCTCTTCACTGGGTTTATGCTTCCTAAACCATGATTGACTTGAATTATATGCCAACTGTGAGTAAAGAAGAGGAAATATAGTGAGTGGCCTCAAAGCTGAATGTCCAGTAGGCACAAACTGCAGTGACTTGGGCCCTGTTGTCACTGGGCACTGCAGGGCCCGACAGGTTGAAGAGTCAGTCCCACAGCAGGTGTGACAGGGAGTGTTTTAGCCTTAGCTGACCAATGAACGCTGTCTCCTTCCAAGCCTTCAATAAAAGCATTTGTGTGAGGACATGGGAGTAATTTTCATTAATTAATACTTAATTTTGATGTGTTGGATTAGTGCTACTTTCATTTCAGCTTTATTGCAGGCCTCTTCCTGGTAGGCACCAGGAATACAAACATGAATGAGATAAGAACCCGTCTCTGGAAGAATTACTCATGTGTGAAGCAAAATTTATAATTGTAATGTACTTATGCAGAAATTCTCTTCTCTATAGGATAAACCAGGCCTTAAGATTTTTCTAAACTTTCCTTCCTTCAGCATATAGTTTTTAATAAACAGTTACTAGGATTAAAATGTACCCATTATTCTAGGAAAGCAAATATGGAGTAGGTTTTGGAACTAAGTATTTCATCCTGAATCTGAAAAGGTGTATAGGCAAACAGTGTGCACGGCTTTCATTTTCCAGGTTTGAGAGACTGCCAGTGGTATGTACCATGGAGACAGTGAGCTGACTCATAATTCTGGAATGATCTCTCCCTGTAGCCTCTGTAGAACATTGGCAGGGCAACCATCATAATTAATACAGCACAGTCTAATTATAAACAAGACTATATACAGTGGCTACCAAGAAGCAAGATCGTACAGGGTGGTCCTGCAAGTTGGCAGGATTACTTTACAATGATGATTAGGTAATGTCAGGTTTACTATAAATCAAGTTGCTTTTCCTCAGTTGTCCAAAGTGTTACCATGGGGGGGAAAGTGAACATACTAATATCTGTGGGAGTTTTACTGGATTTTTCTTTTTGGGGGGTGGTGTATTTAAGCATGTATCTATTATGGTTCTTTTTTTTTTCTTTGTCTAGTACAGTTCTTATGACCTTAGTATCCTAAAAATAAACTTTGTGCAGTAATATTTATGCTGTAGGATTCTAGGGAGAAAAGAAAGAAAAGGGGAATTGGTCAGAGTAAGACATTTATTTGGAGAATAGTTGGCTTGATCTTTAAAAAGTGAAAAGATCTAATAATGTAATAATGTAATAAAGGCAGAGAAAGGACAGGCCTATGGGCTAAGGAGAGTGAAGTGTGAATAAAGGCACAGAAGTGACGTGGCAACAACAGCCATGGATGTCTGGAGAGAACTGAGATATTTGTGACAGGTGGTGGTCAGAGGCAGTGCAGGCACAGTGCCTGTTTGTGGTTGTGTGTGCTCTGCAGATGGATGGGAGTGTGGCTGAGAGCAGAGAACAGATTTAGCTATTTTATGTTTAGGTTTGGCCCCTGGTTCTCTGAGATTCAGATGTTTTTCACGGAGCTGTAGCCTCAACTACTGCAGGAGGCTTCCTCCCTTATACCCTGCATTCAGAAACACTCTTTTAAAATTTTAAATGGAGTTGGGCTAGGCTCAGTGGCTCATGCCTGTAATTCCAGCACTGTGGAAGGCTGAGGCAGGTGTATTGCCTGACCTCAGGAGTTTGAGACCAATCTGAGCAAGAGCAAGACCCTGTCACTAAAAACTAGCTGCTTTGTGGCTTGCACCTGTTGTTGGGAGGCTAAGGCAAGAGGATCTCTTGAGCCCTAGAGCAGGTGTCCTCAAACTGCGGCCCGCGGGCCACATGAAGTGGTGTGAATTGTATTTGTTCCCGTTTTGTTTTTTACTTCAAAATAAGATATGTCCAGTGTGCATAGGAATTTGTTCATAGTTTTCTTTTTTAAACTATAGTCCGGCCCTCCAACAGTCTGAGGGACAGTGAATTGGCCCCCTGTTTAAAAAGTTTGAGGACGCCTGCCCTAGAGTGTGAGGTTGCTGTGAGCTATAATGCCATGGCACTCTACTTAGGTGACAGATTGAGACTCCATCTCAAAAAAAAAAAAAAAAAAACTTTAAATGGACACTTAAAATAAAGGGAGAATTCTTTTTTTTTTTTTCCCAGTTTTTGGCCAAGGCCAGGTTTGAACCCACCACCTCCAGTATATGGGGCCGGTGCCCTACTCCTTTGAGCCACAGGAACTGCCCGGGAGAATTCTCTTTTTAAAGAAAAAAGTATAAACATTCAAATACAGAAATGTATGTTAAGTATTTTTTTACTTAAGAATGCTTTTGTACTTTTGATAGTCTCATGACAGCCTTTCTTTAAATAGTAGTAGGTCTTTAACTCCCTTTAACTACTTAGATTTACAACGGAAATTTCCCTAGCTTTGTACTTGAGAGGAGGAGCAGAATATATTATTTCCTAAATTGGGGCATAATCAGCATTGACATTGGGATGGAAGTAAGATAGTTGGGCTTGTTAAGAAGACCTCTGTCTCTAATGACCCAGTTCTGACTTGTCCCTTTAACTAACCTAACTGGACTTTGAAGAGAAGTGAAAAATGGGTCTTGGAGATCCACCAGGCCTTGATATATGTGGATTTTTGTCTAGTTTGTAAGAGAATGTGAGTTAGAGCCAAGAACACTGCTTTCCTACCATCCAGCAGCATTTTTTGCTTTAATTTTCTGTTTTTTCTTTTTTTTTTTAGTTTTATTGATTTCTGTTCTTTATTATTTCTTCTGCTTATTTAGGGTTAATTTGATATTTTTTTCTAGCTTCTTAGGAAAACTTACATTGTTGATTTTAAACCTTTTTATAATAGAGGCAGTTAAAGAAATAAATTTCTCTCAAATTTTGATATTGTATTCATTTCAAATTCTTTCTCAATTCCTGTGGTTTCTTCTTTGCCCCATGGATTATGTATGTATGTATTTATTTATTTTTTGAGACAAGACTCTCACTATGTCACCCTTGGTAGAGTGCTGTGGCATCACAGCTCATAGCAACCTCAAACTCTTGGGCTTAAGTGATTCTCTTGCCTCAACCTAGTAGTTGGGACTAGCAGCTGGGACTATAGGCGCCTGCTACAATGCCCAGCTATTTTTTTGTTGTAGTTGTTGTTGTTGTTTAGCAGGCCCAGGCCGGGTTCTAACCCACCAGCCCTGGTGTATGTGGCCGGCACCCTAACCACTGAGCTACAGGGACCGAGCCCCAGTGGATTAATTAGAAGTCTGTTTTTTATTTTCTAAATATCTAGAGATTGTTTACCTAATTTACTAATTTTTTTTAATTGTTTCTATTATGGTTGAACAAAAAGTCTCTAAATTCTTTAGATTCTTTTGGTCTTTTTGAAGTTGATTGTGATTTATTTTACTTGATTCCCATCTTAGTAAATATTCCATACATATTCTGCAGTTACTTGGTTTAACATTGTGTAACTGTCAGGTCGGTTGTTATTGTTTAGATATTCAGATACCTTATTTGTTGTCTGTTTACTCTATCAATTATGAAGAAAAAGGTGATTAAAATCTCCAGCTGTGGTTGTGAATGTTTCTGTTTCTCTGTTGAGTTTCGTCATTTCCTGTTTTGTGAATTCAGAAACTATTAAATATCTGTTTCTTTAAGATAGGTTTTTTTTTTATCCTATTGAATCTTTTCCTTTTATCATTAAAAAAAATCTCTTTCTGCTTCGCTAGTCTGTTTGTCTCTGTTATTTAGTTGGATGTTTAACTCATTTATAATTAATGTGTGGTTGGGTTTGAGTTTACTGTTTGTCACTATCTCATTTACCTCTTTGGTTTTTTTGCTTCTCTCTTTCACTCTGACTTCCTCCTGGGTACTTTTAGCATTGTATTTTATTTTTCCTATTAGATTCTTAACTCTGCACCTTCTTAAAATCACTTTTTCAGTGTTTTACTCGGGGCTGATGCTTTGTGTATGGTCAGTGTGCATACTTCACGTTGTATACCTCATCCTTCTCATTTCTACTTTCTACCTCGTATTTATCATTTAACACATCCCATTTTCCCTTCTCAATTAGTAAATATAATTTAATATCATTTCTCTTACTCATTTTCTTATTCTTTGTGTTTTTGTTGTTATATCTTTTATTTCTATATATGTTAGGATTAGGTAAACAATCTCTACATATTTGGAAAATAGAAAAACAGACTTCTAAAAAAGGCTCTCAATGTTATTTGGGCCTTTAAGTGTGTAATTTTTAAAGATAGTCTTTCAAAGAAATTATAAGAAGAAATAAAGAACGTATATTTTTATTTTTTAACACTTATGTATTATTTCCAGTATTATTATTTTCTTCCTGGAGATCTGAGTTTCCATCTGGTATCATTTCCCTTTATTCTGAAGACTCTCCTTTATAATTTCTTATAAGATACATCTGCTATTTCATCTGAAAATGTCTCTGTTTTACCCTTGTTTTTGAAGGATATTTTTTCCACTGGATATAGAATACTGAGTTGCTATTTTTTTTTTTCTTCCAGCCTCTTAAAAATGTTGTATCACCTTCTGGTCCTCACATTGTTGTGAAGAGAAGTTATATTATTTTCTGCAAGTACCATGTTTTCCAGCTCTTTTAAAGATTTTCTCTTTATCTTTGGTTTTAAGCAGTTTGACCATGATGTGCCTTGATATGATTTTTTTTAATACTTATCCTCTTTGGGATTTGCTGAATATTTTGGATCTGATAAATGGTGTTTTTCATCAAACTTAATAAAATTTTAACATTAGTTCTTCAAATATTTTTTCTGATTCCTCACTCTTTTCTGTGGCTCCTTTACCCACATGTTAGTCCATCTGATATTGTCTTACAGATCCCTAATTCTGTATTTATTTTTCCTCAGTTCCTGTCTATCTTTCCTAAATTGGTAATTTCTAATAATACGTCAAAGTTTATGAACATGCTTCTGCTGTTTTCCATTTGCTGTTAAGTCTGTTTAATGACTTTTAAATTTGTTACCAAACCTTTCAGTCTTAGAATTTCCATTTCTTTCCTTTCATTTGGTTCATTTATATGGTCTAAATTTCTTTGCTGAGATTACCATCTGTTTACGTATTCTTTAATTTTCTTTTTAAACCACATTTCCTCTGGTACTCTTTTATTTATAATAGCTACTTTAAAGATTTGTTAAATATAAGGTCAGTTTCTAATGATGTTTTTTTTTTTTTGTAGAGACAGAGTCTCACTTTATGGCCCTCGGTAGAGTGCCGTGGCCACACACAGCTCACAGCAACCTCCAACTCCTGGGCTTAAGCGATTCTCTTGCCTCAGCCTCCCGAGTAGCTGGGACGACAGGCGCCCGCCACAATGCCCAGCCATTTTTTGGTTGCAGTTTGGCCGGGGCCGGGCCCGAACCTGCCACCCTCGGTATATGGGGCCGGCACCCCACCGACTGAGCCACAGGCACCACCCCGATGTATTTTTTTCTTAAGGTCATATATTCTTGTTTCATTAAATGTCTACTATTTTTTTATATATGAAAAATTATCAATAGGCAGTATTGATGCCATATTGTAGAGATGATGGATTTTTAAAAATTTCTCTGTATAGTGATTGCTTGCTTATTTATTTTTATTTTCTTTCTCTTTTTTTTTTTTATTGTTGGGGATTCATTGAGGGTACAATAAGCCAGCTTACACGGATTGCAATTGTTAGGTAAAGTCCCTGCTTATTTATTTTTAAATAGGCAGCATTTATTTTTTTACTGGCTGATCACGTTGTGTAGGCTTGGTTTAAACAGTTGTTAAGGCAGATCTGTGGAAATATCAAGGTGTTTTTTAGTCTCTTCTAACTCAGCAAGACTCATCCTTAAATTCTTTTTTCCCTGTGCATTTTACTGGGGATTGGTTTTAGGCTTAGTTAGTGCCAGCCATGCCCTCCTTGGACTCCAGCTATTCCTAGGAGGAAAACCAGGGTGAATGTGGGTTCATCTTTTCTCAGAGGTCGCATTCTTGCTGTGTTACTCAGGATATGAAACCAGTTGCATCATTTTGTCTACTTTGATGGTGGTTTATGAGAGGAGTAATAGTTTAATATCAATTTCTCTGTCGTACTGGAAGTCCCTCTCTACACTTTCATATGTGTTGAAGTGAACTTTAGGGATAACTTGAAAGGGAAAAGTAAAAAGTAATCTCTCCAAGGAGAATGGAGTGAGTTCATGATGCGTGTGGACTGGACCGGCTCTCTTCAAGCTCCCTGCCTTCCACCTGTCAACTGTTTGCTTCTCTCTTCTCACCAGAGGCAAAACTCCCAGCAATAGAGAAAGACTGCCTTGGTCTTGCATCTAGGGTCATGATCTTGGCCTCTCCACTGGAAGATTAAAATGGTTTGTGAAAAGGCTCAGTACACTGGGGAACTGGGGGGAGCAGTAACACACAGGGGCTTCCTGTGGGCGTGTTTTATGGCTCTGCTTGTGCACTGAGGTGTGAGCAGACAGCTGTCAGGAGGGGTGGCCTAGGCACATCTCAGCACCTGTGTGTGCCCTTCCTGCCTTTCAGGAGGATAATGGTGCTTCTAAGCTTGTAACTTAACATGAGTGCTGTGATGCAGAGGAAGAGATTTTCTTTGCATATACATTAGGGGGATTTGGTAATGTTTTGTCCATCTGGACCTATATATAGAAAAAAAATCACTTATTGTGTTCTAAATTCTAGTGTTTTCTTTTTCTTTTTAAGCTTGATTTTCTTTAAAATAAAATCTTTTTTGATTGGAAAGAGATTCTTATTAGGGAAATAGTCACTTTATTTATTAATTAGTTATCACTATGGAAATAAGTTGGAGTTTCCACTTGCAAATGATCCAGAAGATTTAAACGCTGTCCGCCGACATGTGGAGCATTTCACTTTGTGTAAAGGTGTCATGGGGCCCCAGAAGAACGTATATAGACTCTTTTTATTTGTATTTCTTTTTCTAGCAAAAATATTCTGCTGAATCTTTTTTCTTGTTCTTATTCCCTAAACAATATAGTATAACATTCATTTATAAAGTATTTACATTATTTCAGGTATTACAAGTACTCTAGAGATGATTCACAGCATTGGGAGCATGTGCAAAGGTTATATACAAACGCTTTTTCATCCTGTACAAGGAAGGTGACATTCCTGCAACTTGGTGTCCTCGTGGGCAGGGTGAGGCGTTCCTTGAACCAATTCCCCACTCATTCCATTTCACCCAGTCTGGAAAAAGACTGAACACTCCATTTCACTTTCTGAGATAATACAACGATAGTTTAAAGTGGTCAAAGCATGTGGGAGGTTTGCACCTTTTTGTCTTTGCTATTCTCCACCTTGTTGTCATGGCTTTGCTTTCCTCTTGTCCTCTGACTTGAGCCCTCTGTGAGCAAAGGGCTCTCTCAGCACCCCTGTGTTGTGCCCCTGTCTCCTGCCACACCCTCCCACACATCTGACCCATGTGGATCTGCCTCTACTTCTAAAAACCTTTTTATTTATCTTTTATTATGGTAAAATATATACAAGAAACTTTTTATTCTTTTAGACCTGAGCTGGTCATACCATACATAGAGCAGTGTTTTTCAACCTTTTTTAATCTCAGGGCACACTTGAACCTATAGTTAAATTTCCACAGCACACTTAAATTATGTTTATCCAAAAAAGGAGCAAAAACAAGAAGTTCTTAATGTACTTTGAACTTCTTTTGAAGTAATTTAATTAATGATCTTTAAAAGTTTTCATAATGGGGGAGAGAAAAAAAAAGTTTTCATAATACATGTAAGATCCTCTCACAGCACACAAATGTAAGTTTTCATATTCTTTTTTTTTTTTTTTTTGAGGTAAGGAAAGAGTGAGAACAGGATTATGAGATGGTGTAATCTACATTTTCTACCCAAATCCTTCCTTCGAGCTCTAGACCCAATATAATATTTGATGATATTATATCAAATAACAGGTTAAAAATTACTTCCCTCAAGACTTGTGGCCTGACAACCCACTGGGTTTTCTGAGCTGCTCTGCCACACCTTCGTGTGATGTATCTCTGGTCCTCCCCACGGCATCTGGCCTTTGTTGTCCTTGAGCCCCTATACCTGTCCCAGAGTGGCCTCTGGCTCTGGGCAGGCGGCTCCTTGTCATCTCCCATTGGTGGACCTGGCTCTCTGTCGCTGCCTCCTGTCCGTAGGTCTGCAGGAAGGGCACATCTGGCCTCCAGCAAAGTCCACCCTGCCACTGGAGTTCTCGAGACTCTCTCTGTCCCTCTAATGTCACATTTCTGTCTTCCCTCTTCCATTCCTCCACCTCCACATTCTGTCTTTATTTTTCCTTCCCCATAGAAATACATGCATAAACTGTTCCCATCTTAAACACAGATGAAAAGGAAAAGATTTAGTTCTTCTCTACCTCATAATTTTTTTTTTTTAGTTTGACCTTATGTTTTTTCCTTGAAGAACAACTCTGTACTTTGAAAGACTGGTCAGCAGTCCTTCCCTTTGTTGTTAACTTTCTGCTCCCTTTTTGGGTTGCTGGGACCAGGCTTTGTACCCCACACCCTGCTGAAGCTCTTCCAAGTGGGCACTGGCTCCCTGGTTGCCAAACACAGTGGCCTCTCTCAAGGCTTCACTTTATTTGATCTTTCTAATACGTTTAGTGCTGACCACTTCCTTCTTCATGAAGCCCTTCCTCCTTGGTTTCTGGGACGCTGCTCTCCTCGTTATGGTGCCAGTCCCGTCTACCCTCACCCTTAGCCACTCCTTCCTCTGCCCACTCACCTGACTTGTCTCCCTTTTACACTCTCCCATCTGCATGGTTTTAATTATCACATATTCCCAGGTTACTCAGAAATCTGCATTCTCCACCCAAATCCTCCTTTTGAGCTCTAGACCCACATAACATAATCCTTGTAACAATTATATCAAATAATGCTATTTTCCACATTTATAGACGAGGAAATTGAGGCTAAGGAAGGTAACCTATTTGAGATCAAGCAGTCAGTAGAAGAACCACGATTTTAGCTCTGTTAATCAAACAGCTCCACTGGGTTCTCTCAAAGGTGTATCAAATATATCCCATACTGAGTGCCATCTCATAATCCTGTTCTCACTCTTTCCTTAACTCCAGGAAAAAAATAAAGTATGAAAACTTACATTCTTAGTCTCTGTGAATAATATTCCTTCTTCCAGTTACTCAAGACAGAGTGTGTATAAGGGAGCTGACGTGGACTTTCCCTTTCTGTCCACCTCGCCTTGCAGCCCAAGGGCCAGTTGCTGCTGGCTCTTCTTCATCAGCCTGACTTGTCATCATCCCTCCTCTTCGTCTCCACTGCTGCTGTCACAGTGAAGAGCTTTATCTCAGCCAGGATATAATGACAGTCTAAATGCCTCTCAAATTTGCTGAAGAATCAGGGTTTCTTTTTATTTTTTCTTTTTAAATTTTTACTCCCTTGCAGAAATTTTGTAGCAACTAAAAAATTATCATTAGAAAATTGATATGAAAAAAGGCATGCAAAATATAAGTTCCATTTTAAACAGCAAATTCAGCAGATATAAAATTACTCTAAACACATTTGAACACTAAGTTTCTATGTTATGTCCTGTCACAGATGGTGAGAAATGGTGCTCGGACTGGCACTGCTCCACAGGCAGCATTGTGGAGCAGGAGTTCACAGTGTTTGATGAAAAGAAATGTCTTCAGTTTTCTCAGATAACCACATGGGCCTCTGTTATTTAAAACTGAAACATTTCAACTAGGAGGTTTTTTGCCTTGGGCTTATAGTTAGCTTGTACATAGGGATTTAAGAGGTTTTAGACAATTCCCTATTGCTTCAGGGTCCCACCTTTCAGGAGGGGTAAATCCCATTAGAGCAAGGAGTGGTTGTATGTTCCATTACAATTTAATGCTAAATTCAATGATGAAATTAATGTGTTTAAATTGAATGCACAGACTTAAGACTCAAACCAACATTTTCTTAAATAGGCTGGAAGTGCAGTCTTCATGGGCTGCTATGATAAAAATGATTCCCTTGATTTGATATTTAACTTGCAATGAAGAAAATGCTTCTAATGCACAGTAAGTGATTGCAGATAGGCTGATGCGCTCCGTTCTGAGGGATTAATGTCTATATAGGGGGAACACTGGGTATTAAATAATAGTCAGCTGTCTGGATTTTGGCTGGCATCTGACTAAGCTCTTGTCAGAAGATGTGACATTAATATGTACAGACAGCAGGTGCTGAGTGGTCAGGCTGGGCAGCTTGGTGGTCAGGCTGGGGAAGACCCCTTGGCTTTAAACAGGGCCTGGCTGAGAAATCAAAAAAACAACAGAAAAGTTCTAAGGGGACAGAATTCGGGGATGGGAATGCTCTTATTAAGCTGAGACTCTACCCTTAGTTTAGAAATTTATTAAGTAAAATCCTACTGCCCAGAACCCTTGTTGTCTGCATGGGGTCTGACAGAAAATAGAGCTGAGGGGCAAATGCTCAAGAGAGTGTCGTCACCCCACGTGAAGTTAAAACAAAAGTCAAAAAAGGCCTTGAAGATATTTTTAAATAAAATTAAGCAGCTTAATCTGTAGCATTGTGCCAGGCACTAAAAAAGTATCACAGAAAATTTATAACCATTAAAAGTTTAAAAACAACTAAAATAAAAATTTCAAATACTGTAGTTTCTATCAGTGAAGTATGTGAACCAAACACAATCAACTATCAAAAGAAAACTTGTCGCAAGAAGTTGGGTCACTATTGGAAGTTCAGGAGATGAAATTCCCCAAGTCAGGGTGTTATGGCCCTTCCTCTCACAGAGTGGATGGATGGCAGCTTGCTAATCCTGTACCTAGGAAGTGATTAAAAGTTTTATTCAAAGAAGACTTTTAAAGAAGTATAACTTGTACAAAGTTCAGGCTTAGAGGAGGCAGGAAAAGGCAGCCTCACTGTGATTTGTCTGAACTCCAAAGCAGAAATGGATAAGTGAGATGATTTTTTGTTTTTAAAAAGATAACCTTTCTAAATTCATATTGTACTAGGTTAAGCTGAGTTGTGGAATAGCAGGTTCTCACCAGGTGGACGGGGATGGGAAGAGAACAGAGAGGGAAGGGCATGTGGAAGACTGCAGGAGGTGCAGCCTTGCTTGGCCTCCATGTGTGTGCTTGGGACAGTGAGCACCCAGTGAGTGCTGCGGGATCCGAGCATGGGGCTTGGATCATCATGCTTCTCAAACTTTAGGGCGCATTAGTCACCTGAGGCTTTGCTAAAACTCACATGTAGGGAGGAGACATGAGAGTTTGCTGTTCTTACGATATGCTGCAATTGCTGCTGGGCCTCAGGCCCCATGCAGCACTTTGAGTAGCAAACTGTGAATTTTACCATAATCTTAGTGCTTGTTGTTTGGACTATGAGTTGCCACTGTTCAGTTGGTTGAATAGTGCAGTCCTAGGTGGCTTTAAGTCAGCTTGGCCATGCTGGTGGTGAGTGGCTCTCAGCAGCTCCCTGCCTGCGTGCCATCTCTTGTGTGGGCACGGGTCTTCACACCTCATAGGGTCAGTTTGAGTGGGGAAGTGAGGTTTATTGGAAGGAACCTAAAGATTAGGAATCATGTTTTTAGACCTGGCCTCCAATGTCAGTTTTATGACTAAGTAGTTGTGTGACTTTATGAAGATAACCCATTGTAATTTTCCTGTTTTCTCATATGTAAAATAACTAGAATACTTACCATTTTATAGAATTGTTGTGAAGGTTAGAAATGATTTGTATAAAGTACCTTGAAGGGAAATGTTAATGGTTTCAATTTGATAACTTGAGATTCCTTAAAAGCTAAAATTCTATGAATTTAAATAAAGAACATTGAGTGGTCTAATCCTAGGAATTACTGAAGTGTGGGCTTATTTACTCCTACTTTCTGAACCTTTTTATTCTCAGTGATTCTTGGTGGAATGGAAGGTATGGTTGGTGTGGCTTAAAGAACTCCCTGCTCCCCACCCAGGGCCCATGACACTTGAGGTGTGTGGTGTGGCCAACACAGGTAGGGCTGAGCTACACCTCTGAGGCTGGGGTGTGAGAAACAGGTTGAATTTTAAGCTCATCCAGTATTTATGTTCTTTTGGGTAGCTGCCCCTCCAGCCCAGGAATAGGCACCAGGAAAAGTGGGACTCAGGGAATAAGCCCATAAACACCCTTGAAACAAATTTGAGGCCTTTTGAGGAGGAATTCCTGGTATCCCAGAGCCCAAACTGCATAGGGGGCAGGGATTCCAGTGGGCACATCCCTTTGGTTATAATGACTCTAAGCCCCTGGGGGCAGACACAGCCAGAGGCCACAGCAGGGCCCTCAAAAGTCCTGGATAGGGTCCCAGGTTGTTAGGCAGGAATGTGTAAAGGGGTTAGCATTTAATCTCTGCTGCCCTATTTTGATCCTAGCCTGTTTATTTAGCTTTCTTGTTTCATGACTTCCCATTTATTTAATTCAGCTCTAAGATGGAAATATGTCTTAGTTATTTAAAGAAGGTTCTTAAACTGATGGTGGTCTTGCTGGAATATGTGTTATCGTGAGCTTTGTTTCTAACTCCATTCCTTGTCCTGTTTTGGTTTTTTAGATCGGCTTCAGCTCCCCAGGAATATGATTGAAAACAGCATGTTTGAGGAAGAACCAGATGTGGTGGATTTAGCCAAAGAGCCTTGTCTGCATCCGCTAGAGCCTGATGAGGTGGAATACGAGCCCCGCGGTTCCCGGCTGCTGGTGCGGGGACTTGGTGAGCATGAGGTGGACGAGGATGAGGAGGATTATGAGTCATCTGCAAAGCTGCTGGGCATGTCCTTCATGAACAGAAGCTCAGGTCTTCGGAACAGTTCGGCCAGCTACAGGCAGAGCCCAGACGGGGCCTGCTCAGCACTGTCTGCGAGGTCCATGGTGGTCTGTGCATTTGTTGTGGTGGCTGCTGTGTCTGTCATCGTGGTGATTTACTTGCTGCCCAGATGCACCTTCACCAAAGAAGGCTGCCACAAACAGAGCCAGTCCCTGGAGTCCATTCAGCCAGTCGCAACAAATGGGAAGCCATTTCCCTGGGCACGAGTCAGGCTTCCAACGGCCGTCATGCCCCTGCACTATGAGCTCAGCCTGCACCCAAACCTGACCTCGATGACTTTCAAGGGCTCTGTGACAATTTCAGTTCAGGCTCTTCAGGCCACATGGAATATCATTCTTCATAGCACAGGTCATAATATATCAAGAGTGACCTTTATGTCAGCAGTTTCAAGCCAAGAAAAACAAGTTGAGATCCTGGAATATCCATATCATGAACAAATTGCTGTTGTTGCCCCGGAAGCCCTTCTAATGGGGCACAATTATACCTTGAAGATAGAGTATTCAGCAAATATATCTAGTTCTTACTATGGGTTTTATGGAATCTCCTACACAGCTGAAAACAACGAGAAAAAGTATGTAGCTCTCCTGTGTCCCTGGTCCTGTGCTCTGTGATGGCCTCCTTGTGCCCACACAAGACACTAACTGTCATTTTTCTTAATTTAAAAAGTTAGTACAAGATAGTAAAGTGGTGATTTGGAGGGATATATGATTTCTCTTAGTCAAAGCTTTGAGCATACATAACATGGGATAGTTTGGGTGTGCTGGGGAAGGAGGTAGATTTGTGTAAAGATTGCACAAAAAGAGGCTCGTCATCTGGAGCTTTTCATATTGTGTAAGGTGAATCTAGTTTCCCATCACCTCACAAGTTTCTGCAGGAAGCAGAGTACAAGATACTGTTTGTATTTTAAGGCCTGTTTTCTTAATGTGCAGAACTTTTAAGTGGGACTAGTCAAATAGAGAAGAAGGGATGAAGAAGTATCTATTTACACATACCATTTTTAGTACCCTTAATCTGTATTGTTTTTTTTTAATTGCCAGTCTGACTATTTTGCATTTCTGATGGACATTAAAAAAAAAAAAAGGCTAGTAGAGAATTAATTTGGTTCAGAAGAAAAAAGATCAAATTATTCAGCTCCCTTGGCAGGCACGGTGGCTCATGTCTGTCATCCCAGCCCTCTGGGAGGCTGAGGTGGGCAGATCTCTTGTGCTCAGGAGTTTGAGACCAGCCTGAGCAAGAAGAATAAGACCCCATATCTACTAAAAGTAGAAAAAGTAGCTGGGTGTTTTGGTGGGTGCCTGAAGTCCCAGCTACTCTGGAGGCTGAGGGTTAGGGTTAGGTTGCTGTGAGCTGTGATGTTACGGCACTCTGCCAAGGGCAACAAAGTAATACTCTGTCTCCAAAAAAAAAAATTATTCAGTTATCTATCTGGACCATATACCTTGTATTCAGGCATTCATAGCGTGTAGTGTAGTTCTGGGGAGCTGCAGCACGTGCTGCATGCGAGTTTTTCATAAGGAGGATAACGTCAGTTTTCAAGTGCTATGTGCACAGAGCCTTGTTATACCTGCTGTGTGTACAGAGCCTTGTTACACTTGTTGCATGCACAGAGCCCCATTACACCTACTGTGTGCAGGCACAGCATTTTCTCTTGTTGCTCTGTAAACTAATGTCCAAATTACTGGTTACTGATCCAAATTACTGGTTAAGGTTGTCTGTTTGGCTGATATTAACATATGCTGATATATTGAGAAGTAGTTAGAAATAAATACCTTAAATCTATCTCAAGGAAATTTTTCGAACCTTCTTAAATGGGGACAGAAACAAAGCAAGATGTGTAGCCTTTTTTTTTTTTTTTCCAGACAAGTAATTTTTGCTTTTTCCCTTTATGTAATACTTCTAACACAATTTGGCATGCTGACTCTCATTTCAATTCCCACTGAAATTTGGCACGGAGCACAGTTATAGCCACAGTGGCCACTTGGGGGTTCTTGACCTTACTGTTCCTTCTCTGCTTTCTGTCATCTCTGGGAAATACAGGATAGACATAAAAACAACATTCTTAGTGTGGAAACAGACCTTTAAGAGAAGTCCCCTGGCCGTGTCTTTGAACAGAATTATTGTTCCTAGAATTCTTGGATTTGTCACTCTTGTCAGGTGGCAGCAGAAAAGGGTTTTTGGTGTGGCCACCTGTTGCATCTTTTTTTTTTCTTTGTATTTTTTTTTTTTTTTTTTTTTGTAGAGACAGAGTCTCACTTTATGGCCCTCGGTAGAGTGCCGTGGCCTCACACAGCTCACAGCAACCTCCAACTCCTGGGCTTAAGCAATTCTCTTGCCTCAGCCTCCCGAGCAGCTGAGACTACAGGGGCCCGCCACAACGCCCAGCCATTTTTTGGTTGCAGTTCAGCCGGGGCCAGGTTTGAACCCGCCACCCTCGGTATATGGGGCTGGCGCCTTACCGACTGAGCCACAGGTGCCGCCCACCACCTGTTGCATCTTACAATGGGCTGATTTGAGTTGTGGAAAATGCCAGAAAAATGGATTATGGTTTCTTAAAGTTAAGAAATGAGTAATAAAAAGTTAATATTTTAAAATCTGTTGAAATCAACTATGAAACTCTACTGTCACAAAATGTTTACTAGAACCTACTTGTTCCAGTAAAATGAATGCCCCACATAATCATACGGTGCCAACTAAAAGTTTAAAAGATTTTTAAACCTTTCAGGATGCCTGAAAACTGTAATTCAAAGCAATTTTTTTGTCTTTTAATTTTGCTTCGTTCTATTAGAGAAGTTTTTATGCATTTTCCTCATCTGAGATATAAATAGAATAAATATTTAAAGTAGTAGATGACTGGAGGCATAATCCTTGTTGGTTGGAAAATCAGGGTGTATGTAAGTGTCATTGCTGTGGTGAGGGAGTCTCATCTGTGTGACCTAAGAGGCGGGGACAGTCAGTAACCTTGGAGTTAAATCTAGAAGTTGTTGATCACAAACTGATACTAAAAATCTAGGAAACAAATTTGGATGACCACTGTGTTTCAGCTGTCCCTTGTTTCTGACAGACCTTTCATGATCTGGCCCCTGTTTTTTCTCCCAACTCCCACATGCCATGTTGAACTTTACATGCACTTTCCTAAAACCAGATGATGATAATGGACAGTATCCACTGAAAACTGAAGTGCTAGTCACTGTTCCAAACTTGTGTGTAGTCTCATCCTGTTAACTCACTGAGGTAGATATTAATATGATATTTCACAAGTGAGGAAGAAGAGGCAGGTAAATGAGCTCATGGTGAACCTTTCGGCTGGCAGGTAGCAGAGGACTCAGATCCAAGGTCGTTTTGACAGCAGTGGCTGCGTTCTTAGCCAGCCCATGTGCTGCGTCCCCAGGGCACAGCTTTTTCCCTTACATGTAATCCCAAGTGCTCAGTTCTCTGCCCTGTCCCCCTAGCTGGTTTTTGTTTGTCCTGAGCACTGCTTGAGGACGTGCCATGCTAATACTCACCAAAGAAAGAAAAAGCTTCAAGTTACTCAGCACAGATGGGAAACTGCAAGGATCACCAAGCAGCAGCCTTCCAAGCGACTCTTATGTGTCACGGGTGTCTTTTAATAACAATATTTCATTTATCTTAGAATGTTACAATAGAATTTTTATTCAAAAGTGTTAGTTGCTGCCTTTCTTGCAGTTTACCCAGCAGAAATAGTTATTGAGCACATCCTTACCTTTTTCTAAAGTACAATAATTTTAAGTGTGGAAAAAGAGTCATAGCTGTCTGGCACTTGCAGTAAAGCTCTGCGAAGGACTTTATGGGACAGGTAGTTTTTGTTACAAGTAATCTTGTTTGATTCTAACAAAGACTTTGATTATTGGTCAGGGGATCCTCTGGCAACCCTAACTTAACAAATGAGGAAATCAAGATATAGGTCACTGATCTGTCCAAAGTCTATGGCTGGTTAATTGTAGAGTTATGAGGTAAGACAGTTAAGTTCATGAACTCACCCTAGAAAAATTACTTCACACCTCACTGCTGAATGTCACTGTGGTCACCTTGAAGTGCTCCCCGTGGGAAGCTATACACTGATGCCAGCATCTAGTCCACCCTTCAAAGCAATTTTGGAACTTTTGTTCTGGAATGGCCATCAGAGCTGTCATTGTACAAGGCATGACAATTAAGTTCATGAACTCCTCCTAGAAAAAGTAGGAACTCCTCCTACCAATACTAGGCTGGTATTGGTGCACAGCTTCTCAAGGGGAGGCCTGTGCAAGTGACCATAGTGACATTTAGCAAGGAGGAAAGGAATGTAATACTTTTTTCTAGGAGGAGTTCATGAACACAATTGATTTGTTATTACTTCAAATCTCTTTCTCTTCCACTTCTAACAGTGGAAACTAAGCACTGAGCAAGTAAAGCTATTGTCTCCAAAGTGGCAGCTGCACACATAGTGTGTACCACCTGGGCTAGCACCTGGCAGGCCCAGCAGGCCCCCTACTGTGATGGTTGCTCTGCGACCGTGTTTATGTCATCTCTGAAAGGCAGACACGTTTTATTTCTCTACTTAATTGAAAGTCGGCGTTTCCCCCATTTCTTTTCATGCTTTCTCCCTCAGCCTGTGATGGAGGACCTTTCTTTGTGCTTCTCAACTGTCTCTGCTGTTCAGGAAGGGGAGGAAAACTTTCAGTTCATCTCCTAAGAGAGTAAAAGAAACAGGAATACTACAGGACCATCTAGTTGTTTCCATCTTCATAAAAGTGCAAGTTGGGAATTTGAGGTTTACTATTGTGAGACAGAGTCTGCACAGGTGACAAGTGGTGAGGTAGGGCCGGCCACTCGTTTTACTGATCTGCCATCAGAAACCTTTCAAGACTTGAGTGGCCAGCTGCACCTGTGTTCTGGCCATCTCAAGCCACACTGGATGAGAGCACAGCCTTGCACTCCACCACTGCCCTCCATGAGCTGCCCACTCTCTACTCTTCTCTGCTTTTCCAAATACTCATCTTTTAAGGCCCTCTTCAGATTTTGTACCAATTTCCTTACAGTGTCTTCAACCTGTAGTTAGAATTTGTTGCCTATCCCTTGTTCCCAGGGTGTTGTTTCCATTGTTAGGACATGATTTGCAGTCTGTCCCTTCTATATAACTCTGCTTTTCCCCCTTGATTGAGGATCCTTGAGGACTGGGATTGTACCATGTTTATCTTAGTATCCCCAGAACCTTACAGATAGGTGCTCAGCAACTTGTGCATTGAATTTGCATCTCTTTTAGGTACTTCGCAGCAACTCAGTTTGAACCTCTGGCAGCAAGATTTGCTTTTCCTTGTTTTGATGAACCAGCATTTAAAGCCACCTTTATCATCAGGATCATAAGAGATGAGCAGTATACTGCTTTATCAAACATGCCCAAGGTACTGTTCTCCTCAAGTGTAAAGCCTCTGAGTGAGTCTTTTTCTTGATCTGCTCTTTGCCAACCTGCTGTTGAAAATGTTTAAAATCATATACATTCATATTCTTCCTTAAAATACTTACATAAAAATTAAGGTATATGTTGGGAACAACTAAAAAGTCACCTGAGAAGTACATGAGGAGGAGAACCTGCCAGAAGTGGAGTGTGGCAGCAGCGTGTGCTGTGTGCTGGGAACTAAGGTCATGCGGACGGCAGTGCCCTGACCGGCACCAGATCAGAGACATCTTCCTCAGGCAGGGTGAATTTGCTTTTATAAACGGGGCTATTTGATGGTGTTGAATTTTGATTGTTTTTGATGTTCTCTTGGTAAATGAGCACTCACTGTTTTTGTGATTGACAGCTAGAACAGCAGCCTCCTTGAAGCCAAGCAGAATTATTTTCAAGCTAAGCAGAGCAAGGGGTCCTCAGACACTGTGGGTCTGTGTGCAGCCTGACAACCTCCTGGAGCCCTGTGGGAGGGGCAGGACAGCCACACCCAGCAGGCTGTGGAACCAGCCCTGTGGGCAGCAGAAGATGTCTGCTTCCTACTCAGGAGGCTCTAAGTTGCACTCTAGCCCTGTTCTTCACCTCCTCCTAAGAGAAGCGGGTGCCTAGTAACCTAGGATCCCAAAACTTATCCTCACTGGTAATGGGGAAACCCTGTCTCCGTCTGCTGCAGACTTCCCACCTTCATCCACTCAGAATGGACCTGTGGGGTGTCCTGTGGTTCATGTCCTGGGGGGCCCAGCTGCACTTCCCCCTTCCCTGGATGTACTGCTAGCAGCAGAGCAGATCACTCCCTTGTCATAGGGAGGTTTTGGTTTTCGGGTATCATAGAGGGGAGAAGCAGGGCCACTATTATCACTGTTAACTTACATTTATTTAAAGTCATCTTTGGCTATTAACAACACTGTATTTCATATTAAAAATATATAAGAAACTAAATCTTACGTTCTGTGTTCTTACCAAAGAAAAAGCAGGAGGTCATGAGGAAACTTCCGGATATGATAGATACGTTTATAACTTTGATTGTGGCGATGAATTTGTGAGGGTACACGTATATCCAAACTCATCAGACTGTGTACCTTCCACATGCGCAGGGTTTTCTAATTTCAGATTAATGTGGGGTGCAAACCACTAGATCCCATAGTTCGTGTTTGTAAGGTTAAAGTCTAGTTTGTAGGTGTGTTCTCTACCCAGGTAGTGGGCCATATACCCATAGACAGTTTTTTGGTTTGGGGTCTTTTTTTTTCCTGTTTTTTGTTTATCAATTATACATCAATAAAACTGTTAAAAGAGAGAGACTTGAGACATAATATCCAATTACTGAAATGTGTGATTATTTATTAGATCCTACTTTGAACTTGCAAAAGATGTTTTGGTGATAATTGGGGAATTTTGAATATGAACAGGATATTAGATGAAATTGAGTCGTGACCGTAAATCTTGTTAGAAATGGCAACCACATTGGCCTTTTGTAAGAAATGTGATTTTTTTTTTTTAAAAGAAGCATACAGATGCATTGGCAAATAAAATGTCATTTGTCTGTCACTTACTCTAAAATACTTCAGCCAAAACAAAACATATTGGAAAATATAGTAAAATATTAACCATTGTTAAAACCAAAAAAATAAAAATAAAAATAAAATAAAGTCATCTTTGGGACTAAAAACTCCCTAAGGATCTTCAGCATCCTCAGTGTATATCAGTGTATCCCTGTGAGGAAAGATGGAAGGACAGGCTGAGATGAATCCAAGCTGGCTCCAGAAACCCATGTGGAGGATTAGGACATGTCAGGCCCGCCCCACTTATGTCCCATCTGAATTCTTGGTTTATCTGTCATCATCACTAAGTCGCAGAACTGTCATCTTTGCCCTTTGCATAGAAATCTTCAGTCCTGATGGAAGATGGACTCATTCTGGACGAGTTTTCTGAGAGTGTGAAGATGAGCACTTACCTGGTGGCCTTCATCGTTGGGGAGATAAAGAGCCTAAGCCAGGATGTGAACGGGACCCTGGTAGGTGCTCTGTTGATTGTTGCAAGGCTTAGGAAAAGCCCTTGCTGACAGGTTCCTTGTAATTGCTGTAGGAAGAAAACAAACTTTTAGAAAATGCTCTGACTTTTATATCAGAAATGCTACTTTTCCCCCTTAGCTGATATTTACTATTATTAATTTAATGCCTGCAAGTCAATTTTCAAGTTTCTTTTCATTTTATTTATAAATTATAATAAGAGAATTCTAGTAAGATAATAACGCTTTTAGAGTAATGTGATGGCTGCTCACTTTCTGTGACTATTTGGATTTAAATTAAAATTAAAGATGATACGAATTCACTTCTGTAGTCTCCCCAGCTTCCTCTCAAGTGTTGGGCAGGGCTCATGTGGCCACAGTCACCATGTGAGGCAGGTCTGGCTGTAAAAGTTGGAAGAACCTTTTCTTCTTTTTAAAAAGAAAATCAAGTCCTGACTGAGTTTCCTTATTTTAAAGTAAATAAAAACTTACTTTTTCAGTTTATCTTATGTTTTGCGAAAATTGATCACTTATTCTTAGTATGCTCCTTTGTTTTTCTATCATTAGAACCTGTCTGTAAATGATTATTTGATAGGATTTTATTCATAAATTTCATCATAAATTCCTAATAAAACTAATATGTTCATGTACTGACAATATAGAATGGGAAAAGCCTCTTTCTAACTGAAATATGATTATTCACAATAGAAATAGTAAATTCAAGAGTTTTGTTCCATTATTTTGATCCCCACCAAGCGAAATTGTCTACCTTTGCACACTGCTGGTTAGGGGTGTGCTCCTTTTGTAGTTGGGAGAGCTGTAGTGACCACAGCATACTTGAGTCTTATCATTCTGATAGTTGAGAAGGGGATATTTCTCACATTAGCATAGATTACACAGTCTACCCCTACCTCTTGAAAACAGGGACAAAGATTGGGTTTCTCTGGCTGTTTATCAGCAATAATACTCTGGGCCTTTACCCTGTGCACTTAGGGGCAGCACAGAAGTAATTGAGTGTTCGGTGGGGAGTGTGGACACTGTGTTCAGTGTGTGCTCATGGGGGAGTGTGGACACCGTGTTCAGTAAGTGCTCATGGGGGAGTGTGGATGCTGTGTTCAGTGAGTACTTGGTGGGGGAGTATGGATGCTGTGTTCAGGGAGTTCTTGGTGGGGGAGTTTGATGCCACGTTCAGTGGGTGCTTGGTGAAGTTTACTCACCTTTGGACTAGAAGATTTCATTTCTAGTCTACATCAAAAAAATATTTTTTAATTTTTTCAAAAGGATATTAAACCTATTTTAAATCTGAAGTAAGTCAATTAATTCCACTTCAATTGTTGCATCATAAAAGTAGCCCTTGATTCTGAGTCCACAGTCTTGATAAAGCCTAAAGCCCAATGTAGAAGACTCAGTTCTGCCTCTTATTCTTTTTTATTTATTTATTTATTTTTTTTTATTTGGCCGGGGCTGGGTTTGAACCCACCACCTCCAGCATATGGGACCGGCGCCCTACTCCTTGAGCCACAGGGGCCGCCCAGTTCTGCCTCTTATTCAAGACACACCTGTATACCACACTCTCCGGAAGCTTTTCCCCAGCTAGAATTAATCATTCCCTCTCTGATTTTTCATGGCATTCACATCTTTGTTGTGGTTCTTATCATGCTCATTGGTATAAAACCCAAGCACTTTTTATTGTACCCCAAAATGTCTGAGTCTTGTGTCTTTTCTTTTTTTCCTCTTGCCTCCCAGCTCTTCTCCCTCTCTTTCTTTCTCCCTCTCTCTGTCTTTCATCTGCTGTGTTGGCTTCTGTTTGCCTATAGGGTTACCCTTAACTCATCATTCTGGTGCTCAGACTTGCCCTGTCAACTCATCTACATGTGGTGTTTCTGCTTCCATGTGTCCTTTGGTCTGGCCGAGCTGGGTTGTCACATGCACACTTCATTCTTGTGTGCATGGGCATCTGCACATACATATACAGAAAGAGATTCATAGAGGAGAGTTTTACCTAAATTTTTTTTTTCTGCTTCTTACTTAACCTGCATTAAGAATTAACATGGTTAAGTGTGGGTTATGGAATCTGTCTGTGTTCAGCTCTTTCCTGCACATCTCCCAGCTCTGCCCGCCTGGAGAAATTGCTTTCTGATTTTCTCTAAACCTCGCTTTCTACAACTCCAATAATATATTGCCTACATTAGCTCTGTTGGGATTAAATGTTTAAAATTCTTATGAAATATTGAGTATCTGTGTGTATATACATATACGTATGTGCACATGCACTTATTCTTAGGGTGCACACTTCCTGTCTTCCATATTTCCATATGAAAAATCTCCTCTGAAAACCTTTGCCTATCAATAAATATAAATAATCTTTATTATTTTTAATGTTACCTAATAGTAAATGTTTTGAAAAAATTAGCATTATATATATCAATATTTCTATTAATTTTTTCCTCTTAAGAAATAGGGAAGGATGTAACATGCATAGAGTTACACCCCATGCTGGAAGTGGTCCAAGGCACTCTTTTATAGGCACTTTAATTTTAAAACCTAATGAGAGCTCAGCGCCCATAGCACAGTGGTTACAGCACCAGCCACATACACCGAGGGTGGTGGGTTCGAACCCCACCTGGGCCAGCTAAGTAACAATGACAACTGCAACAGAAAAATAGCTGGGTGTTGTGGCAGGCGCCTGTAGTCCCAGCTACTTAGGAAGCTGAGGCAAGTGAATCTCTTAAGCCCAAGAGTTGGAGGTTGCTGTGAGCTGTGATGCTGTTCTGTCTCAAAAAAAAAAAAAAAAGCCTAATGAGGAAGAGGCATGTTGCTGATCAGGAAACAGTGTCTCAGAGAGGTTAAGTAATTGACCTAAGATTACATAACCAGTAAGTGATAGTCAAAATTGTTTTGTCCACCATAGTATATTGCTTCAAACAATAATTTGGTAACAAATAATTTCTAGAGGTATGTTGACCAGAAATTCAAACCTTGGAGTCCAACAAAAGATTTTTGTTGCACCTAAATGTTGTGTGACCTCTAGAATGGCATCTGTTTTGCAGTATTTGACTGCAGGTTGATTTAACAACTTCAGAAATAAGGCAGTAAGGCCCCACTTATAAAGTCAGTCTTACCGAACAACTAAAAATGTCAAAGCTGACTGTAGAATACTACATGTATCCTGTTCAGTGATGCAGACTGCTATGCTGTCGTAGCCCTCAATAGGGGACACTTCCTCCATCATTTCTGATCCTTCCTTGTTCTTTAGCCCTTTCCCCGCTTTCAGGAATGCCAGAATTACCTAGAAAATTCCAGGCCACTTGTGATATACACTACTTTATCTGTTTGTCGTGATGTCTTTGTTTTGTTGTGGGTCTTTTGCCACTGCTGCTTTGCTTTTGTTTTTACTGTAGTCAAGTGTCACTTGTAGAGGCAGGATCTGGTCATGGCTAGTCAGACGTGTATTTTCACATCTGACTGTCAGAACCTCCAACAGTATTGTCTGTGTGGAGTTATGATTTTATTTTAATCAGAAATATGATTTTGTTTCAAATTTTCACTAAAAATATTTCTATCTCAAGTACCTTTCCACCAGCTAGGGACATTGTGCACAATTTGTATCATTCTTCTAAACTCTTATCTAATCTGTTGTTTGGGAAAGAAACAGTATTTTGATATTTGATACTGTTTCTTTGTGTCTTTGTGGGGTTTTTTCTATTTTTTATTTTAATTTTTTTTTTAACTTAAACTTTTATGTGTGGCCTGTTATCTATTTAGGAAGGCTGGTGTTTTTCAAGAAATTTAGTATTGAAGCTTCCAGTATTTTCTACCTTTGTAAATCTTGTAGACCATATTATTGTCCTTTTTAGAGGATTGAGGTTTGGTTCTGAAATATTTTTTTCTTTTCTTAACTAGTTTTATTTGTATTAAATTAACAAATCTTTTATTCCTCAGTCTTAAAGAACTCTTTTCTCTGGGCAGCGCCTGTGGCTCAGTGGGTATGGAGCCAGCCCCATATACCGAGGGTGGCGGGTTCAAACCTGGCCCTGGCCAAACTGCAACAAAAAAAAGCTGGGCATTGTGGTGGGCGCCTGTAGTCCCAGCTACTTGGGAGGCTGAGGCAAGAGAATCACCTAAGCCCAGGAGTCGGAGGTTGCTGTGAGCTGGGACATCATAGCACTCTACCGAGGGCAATAAAGTGAGATTCTGTCTCTACAAAAATATTTAAAAATCAACTAAAAACAAAAAAAAGGAACTCTTTTTCCCAAGAGCTGACCAGGGATCTTTATAACTGTGTTTTCAGAAATCTTTTATCAGTCTTTACAAGAGATGGTGGTAAGAAAAATTTAAAGTTGTAAATCTTAAGCCAGGGGTGCTCAAACTTTTTAAACAAGGGGCCAGTTCACTGTCCCTCACACCGTTGGAGGGCTGGACTATAGTTTTAAAAAAAAACTATGAACAAATTCCTATGTACACTGCACATACCTTATTTTGAAGTAAATAAACAAAATGGGAACAAATACAATCACACCGCCTCATGTGGCCTGTGGGCTGTAGTTTAAGGACCCCTGTCTTAAGCCCAGACTGCCAATTGACTATTATTTAACACTGTTTAGAGTACTTTTATCAACCCCAGAATGCTTTCTTTGCTGAGCTAGATTTTTCTCTTTATTTTTTACTGGTTTTGTTGCTCTTAGAACAAGCTTCACGATAATTATAATGATTTATCCTTAGAAAGAACTCATAACACATTTTTTCTTAAGAAAAAAAAAAAAAACAGGGCGGTGCCTGTGGCTCAAGTAGTAGGGCACCAGCCCCACATACCAGAGGTGGCAGGTTCAAACCCAGCCCTGGCCAAAAAACTGCAAAAAAAAGAAAAAAAAAACAGAAGCAGAAAGAGAAAATACCAAACTACCTTTTTTCCTAACCATTGGATTCCAGAGATGTGAATGAGTGGATGTTTTGGTCAGATTTTAGTTTTTGTGGACTTCTTTTTTCTCTGTGACTTGTTCTCTAAGGAAGGTGCTTTGCACATACAGTGACAGGAGTGGCCAGATGATGTGTGCAACAGAGGAGTGAAGAGGAATTGTGGTGTAGGAGGTGTGTCTGTTGGGATAGCAGCTTCTGGACAACTGAGTTGAATATACCATAAAATACATGTATCCAGAAAGAATAAGTGGAGATGATAAGGACTTGCCTTAAATTGCACATGAACTTGGTACTATCATTTACAGTGATAAGGATTTTGAAAAGATTGTCAGTCAGGCTTTTTAATTTAAGGCTAAAACTGATGTCAGTAAAAGGAGAAAGATGCAGAGAATGCATTTGTCAGGCAGGATCAGTGTGTAATGTTCTTGGCAGGTACTGACCACATTCAGGGAGCTGTGGCCACAGCCCTCGACCAAGGGCTGCAGATAGTAGTAGAAAGGACTGCTGAAGTGCATTTCGCCACACAGTCTGGAGAGCAGATTTCTGCTATGTTGAAAGCAACTAAAGTAACTTAATTGGTTAACTACATTCTAGATACTTAGTTTTTACAGTAACTGTTGCCACAAATGTTTTCATCCCATGTATTTGCTCTAGATATGAATAGAGTCTACTTGTAATAATGATAATTAATAACTAGCATTTCTTGAACACCTACATTGTGACATGTACTAATCTAAGTCCTGTACATGGATTAGCTCATTTAATCCTTATGGCAAACCTATGAGGGCAGAAGCTGCTTTCATCACTGTTTTATAGATAAGGAAACTGAAGTTGAGTAACCTCCTCAAGGTCATACAAGTAGCAGAGATTGGAACTACAGCACTTTAACTAAATTAACTTTTTGTTCATTATTTAAACTTTGTTTCTTTATACATATTTAGCTTTTATGCCATGTTACCTCCATTTTTCTTTGATTAATGTGTATGTTCTGTAGACTGCAGCCTCACATAAAGGCAATTATGGTTGAAATCTATGTGACCTCTTAGAAATCATTGACAATTTTTTCGTTCTTTTTTTTTTTTTTTTTTTTTTGCAGTTTTAGGCTGGGTCTGAACCCGCCACCTCCGGTATATGGAGCCAGCGCCCTACCCCTATGAGCCACAGGTGCCACCCGAATTTTTTCATTCTTAAATGAGAAAGTAAAATTGATATGGAGTAAGAGCTCAGCAGTGTGCTTTTCCCAAGTGATGAGCTACTCCACAAGTTGCCATTTCCTACCCAGTGTGATCTTCATTTTAAGGTTTTCATTTTCTTCTGTGTCCACATCCAACTTTCCCAGCTGAGTATAGAGGGCTTTTTTCAATCAATTGAAAAACAGTAAATATTGCTTTTTAAAACCCATTGCTTCTAATACAGTTGTTTAAATTTTGCCTTTTGGTACTTACTGTAAGATGTTTATAGTTAGTCATGCCATATGTGTTTAACTTATGCACTTAGTGAAAAATGGAGAGGGAAAGAATAGCAGTTTAAGTGATGGGGGTGGATTCATTTGCTTTTCCTTTTAGAAGGCAGTGAGAGACAGTCTGTTTTTTCTTAGTTGGTTTTAGTTGCTGTATTCAGCTTCCCCTGAATTGAGTGTGAGCATCTCCCTGTATGATAATTTTGTATACAACAGGGTCCATAAAGCAAGCTAACAACTGAGAAAAAAAGTAAGCTATGTAAGAAAATTGGCTATGTCACTCTTGCTGAAAGAGGACATGGTGGTCTCTAGTCAGTTTTTTCAGGGAAATTTCAACAAATATGCACTTTCTGCCATCTGTGCTAACTTGAGAACTAACTCCATCCTGGCTGTGCCTCCTGCAGTGAGCGTCTGCTAGAGACCGCACTATGATAGGCACTAAGGACACGGAATTTAATTCTGACCCTTAGATAACTCGGTATTCACAGCTCATTAGTGGGGGAGAGTAACTGAAGGTTAATGGGACAGAAAGAGAAGAATATCACGAAGTTGAAAGAGTAAATGCTTATAAATTGCCATAGGATGACCCTGACAGGACAGTGCACAAGAGTGTCTCCCTAACAGTTCATACAGGTGCATGCAGCTCTCAGCTGATGCTGCTCTGGACGGCGCTCACCTGAACATCATGGTGTTCTGATTGCCCCTGACCTTACCTCATACGTGATGTTGCCCTTTAGGTCTCCATTTATGCTGTACCAGAGAAGATTGGTCAAGTTCACCATGCCTTGGAAACAACTGTGAAACTTCTTGAGTTTTATCAAAACTACTTTGAAATTCAATATCCACTTAAGAAATTGGGTAAGAATCAAACAATCCCTCTGATTTGTACAATTACAACCTAGATTTATTTTGTAAATGTTTTTTGAAAGAAATTTTATCCAAGTTACTTTAAAAGAAAACCAGTAAACATCATTAATGCTTTAAAAATTGTAATTGTTAAGATGATTTTGATTTCACGAATATATCTGAAGAGTTTATGGAATGGTTACAAAGCTGCTGCCTAAGTGCACACTTACTTAGGACTTCGTCTGGAGTTTGACTAATTCTAACTTTCAAAAAATTCCTGATTCAAATAAGGAAAACTGAGAAAGGGAGCTGAGGAAGGCAGGATCTCAGTACTGCTCACCAAGGAGCTGGTTCCAGATGGGGAGGACTGACGTCCTCCTGCTCTAGGAAGTTGATTCTCCATGAAGGAGTTAGGTCCCTTTTTCTTCACTAAGGGACAGTGGAACAGTTTGATCAGGGATTTCCTATGAGGAGCTCACAGAGCTGGAATAAGGAAGATTCTATTTGTTAGCAGTATGAAAAGAAGTTACTGCCTTCACAGCAACAAAGCACTATGTAAAATATTTCAGTTCAGTGCTAAGGAGTGCCTGAAGCTGAAGGGGAAGCTGATTGCTCTTTCCTGTTGTGTCTAGATCTGGTGGCTATTCCCGACTTTCAAGCAGGTGCAATGGAGAATTGGGGTTTGCTCACCTTCCGAGAAGAGGCACTTCTGTATGACGACAACACTTCTTCAGTGGCAGATAGAAAACTGATTACTAAAATCATCGCTCATGAGCTGGCCCATCAGGTATTAGCAGCCAGAGGTCTTATGTCTTGTACATGAAGTGGTGGGGTTCTATACTGGATTTAGATGATGATAATTATTCAGCTTTTTTTTTAGCATTACATTCTTCATAATAAAACAATAGATTTTTAATACAAACTTAATTTTCAGATGAAAATGCTTTCAAATTGTTTAAGTAGACTTTATAGTTTAAGGCATTTTCACATCTTTATTTCAATTTACAATTGCTCCAGGGTGGCTGATAATCCCATTTTACAGTTGTGAAAACAGACTCAGCTTAAATAAGTGATTTTCCCAGAGTCACACAGTTAGTAGGCATCAGCATGGCCCTTAAAGAGCCACTGTCTCCTCTGGATGTCCTTGTCCCTCCATCACACACAGCTGCTCCCCTGCTGCCAGCTGCTCCATGTAACTCTGTGGTGAGGAGCCTTCCCATCCCTATGACATGGACAAAAGAAAATCTTAGCTGGGCCTTGTGGCAGGCAGTTGAAGTGTCAGCTACTTGGGAGGCTGAAGCAGGAGGATCACTTGAGCCCAGGACTTTGAATTTGCTTTGAGCTACAATGATGCCATGGCATTCTAGCCTGGGCGACAAAGCAAGACTCTGTCTTAGAAAAGAAAAAAAGGGAAAGGAAAGGGAAAAAATAATAAAATAAATCATGGCACGTAACACCCCACTTCTTCTCAGCCCCTCGTGTGTGAAGGAAGACTTGAGCAGACTCTGGCGAGTGCCCTCTACCTCAGACATAGCTGATCTGACCAGAGCCCTTGTGAGGCTTCCCAACAAGCTGACACAAGAAACGTGTGCTTATTTACTTTTATGAGAGATCTCTAGGTATATTAGTTCTTGGACCAACCATCACCACTAGGGGAATATTATTCTTTATTGCTTTAGGACTGACAAATCACCTTCTTCTGAAACAGATTTTGAGGTAATATTTTAGAAAAATATGCTATTGTAATTCTCAAAAGTATTTCATTTTAATATCTAGTAACTCCGTCCTTTTGAAGCTGATTTGAGATAAGCCTTAAGCTGCATTGACTAAAGTGCATACTTTATGACTACTTTTTATTTCAAGAATTTTTGAGATGCAATTTTTAGGAGAGTCTCTGATTTTTTTTTTTATCTATTTTGAAGAAAACATTTAAAGATCTTTCTGATTTTATCTGTTTCTATATACACCAACTTTCTTTTTTTTTGTTTGTTTTGTTTTTTGGAGACAGAGTCTCACTATGTCACCCTCGGTGGCACAGCTCACAGCAACCTCAAACTCTTGGGCTTAAGCGATTCTCTTGCCTCAGCCTTCCAAGTAGCTGGTGCCCGCCACAGTGCCCGGCTATTTTTTGTTGCAGTTGTCGTTGCTGTTTTAGCTGGCCCGGGCTGGGTTCGAACCCGCCAACCTCGGTGTATGTGGTCGCACCCTAACCACTGAGCTATAGGTGCCGAGCCTATATACACCAACTTTCATAAGAAATGTTACTTGAATTCTAGTTTGATTCATGCAAATATCGTCTTCACCTTGGGCACCTGCTGGGGAGCATGAAGCATGGTCTCTCTTTATGGAAAATAACTAAATAGAAGGTAGAAGAATTTCACTATCTGGGAAATCTCACTTTTATGCATTGACTAAAAAGTTTTAATTTCCCTACATAGGCTAGATAGAATGTTTATTAAATTGATAAATATGCTAATAAACAAATGTCAATAGTCTTTCTTGCTTGTTTTCCCATTTAATTAAGGTAAAGTATTAAATTTTTAATTTTTCCTTTAAAGTAAATTTATATAACTTTTATTAAGTTTTAAATTAATTTGAATTTAATTTGTTTTAACTATAATTCCAGTTCATTTTTAAGATCCCATCTAGCTATGTACTCTAGTTATGAATAATTACTCTGACAATTTAGCCAATTAGTAGAAAATCCCTGAGGATATAAATATTATGTTGGTTAATAGTTTGTTTTTCCCTCACAGTGGTTTGGTAACCTGGTAACAATGCGTTGGTGGAATGACCTGTGGCTAAATGAAGGTTTTGCTACCTTTATGGAATATTTTTCATTGGAAAAAATATTCAAAGAGCTCTCCAGTGTAAGTATGTTGCAAATTGTCAACTCATATTTTTCATGTATTTTCTTTGACTTTAAGTAATGAAAATGTTTCTAGGAAGGTGTGATAAATATTGACCTTTGTTGCTGATACCAATACCTTTTGAGATTAGACAATGAAAATTACACTTTTATTTATTGATGTATTTCATTGAAAGATGAAATTATGGAAGTTTATTTTACACTTTTGTGATTAAGATGAACATTTTATACTGCTTTACTATATTTTATTTTTAACAGATATGGCCCTTATGCTTGAAGAAATTTAGATGAAGTGGAAAAGACAAAATATTTTTATCATGTGTATAAAGAAAAAAAACTTGACATTTCGTAGCAGTGCTATTTATTACATGTGCCACTGTCTGTATTCTGTAATAGGGATAATTTGCCCTTTTTAGGTACAAACCATATTTTGTGCCCTTTTCCAAAGACTTGGAATTCTTTTTCATTACAGAGAGGCACCATAGTGTTGTCACTATATTATTAGACTCTCTGGAGATATTTCCTATACTTAAGGATATTTGGGCACACTAGGCCATGATAAGGCAGGTACTGACAAAATAATTCAAGCAAGAGGTGGGAAAGTGTAAAGATCCCTTTCAACCCTGAAATTCTATGACTTTCCATGAAACTTCCTGGTGATCTGATCCAAGACTAGTTTAAAACATAAATACTCTTAGAACTTTCTATTTGAAATTTCTGTATAGGGCTTATTCAGAACTTTCAAGAAGTAGGAGGAATTAATTTTTAGCTAGAATACTAAGCAAGTTACTTTAAATCTGTGTATGGTGCTTAGTTAAGCGATGAGATACACACTTTCACCACTTGGTGGTACCCAGAGTATTTAAAATCTTTTTCTTTTTTTTTAATTATTACTAAATCAAAGCTGTGTACAATAATGCGATCATGGGGCACCATACAGTTTGACACATTTTCATCACACTGGTTAACATAGCTTTCCTGGCATTTTCTTAGTTATTGTGTTAAGACATTTATATTCTACATTTACAAAAACTTCTATACTTCAGGGGAGCTCATCACTGAGCTCTCAAAGAATTCTTTCTGTTTAAGAGTTATATTTTCCCAACAATAAAAAAAAAAAAAAAAGAGTTATATTTTACTTAAAGTGGAGCTCGGTGAAGGGAAATGTGTGTTATTTTATTAGAAAACACTGGACTATCTCTGAGAAATCAGCTTAAGGACCAGGTTTTGTTCTTTTTTAAAAAAAATTTCATGTTTTATTTTAAAAATATATGCTAATCTTTTTAGAATATTCATCTGGAATATGCAGAGCTATTATTTGTTTACTTTAGCAAGATATTCTAACTCACCCTTTTGTTGTTCTTTAGGAAAAGCTGGTTTTCATTTGGCCAATTTATAACTGTTTTTAAATTCAAGGAATATATGTGAAAGTCACAGTGCTCCTACATTTTCAAAAGCTTATATTCTGAAGTTTAGTGAAGCTGTTTCTTTTTAGTAATGACCTTACATGGTAATTAGTCTAATTCATGTAAATAATTGTTGCACTTATCTTTGCCTCTGATGCTCTTAGTGATACTATAATTGCTGCTATTTTTTGCTAGTATGAAGATTTCTTAGATGCTCGATTTAAAACCATGAAGAAAGATTCCTTGAATTCATCTCATCCAATATCATCATCTGTTCAATCTTCAGAACAAATTGAAGAAATGTTTGATTCTCTTTCCTATTTTAAGGTATTACTATACACAGAAAAAACTCTTGTGTGAGTGAGCTGCATGATTTAGATAAATACTATTTTCAGGTATCATGTTAAACTTTAAATATTTTCTATTTAAATCTTTTTTTTTTTTTTTATTGTTGGGGATTCATTGAGGGTACAATAAGCCAGGTTACACTGATTGCAATTGTTAGGTAAAGTCCCTCTTGCAATCATGTCTTGCCCCCATAAAGTGTGACACACACCAAGGCCCCACCCCCCTCCCTTCGTCCCTCTTACTGCTTCCCCCCCCATAACCTTAATTGTCATTTATTGTCCTCATATCAAAATTGAGTACATAGGATTCATGCTTCTCCATTCTTGTGATGCTTTACTAAGAATAATGTCTTCCACTCCCATCCAGGTTAATACGAAGGATGTAAAGTCTCCATTTTTTTTAATGGCTGAATAGTATTCCATGGTATACATATACCACAGCTTGTTAATCCATTCCTGGGTTGGTGGGCATTTAGGCTGTTTCCACATTTTGGCGATTGTAAATTGAGCTGCAATAAACAGTCTAGTACAAGTGTCCTTATGATAAAAGGATTTTTTTCCTTCTGGGTAGATGCCCAGTAATGGGATTGCAGGATCAAATGGGAGGTCTAGCTTGAGTGCTTTGAGGTTTCTCCATACTTCCTTCCAGAAAGGTTGTACTAGTTTGCAGTCCCACCAGCAGTGTAAAAGTGTTCTTTTCTCTCCACATCCACACCAGCATCTGCAGTTTTGAGATTTTGTGATGTGGGCCATTCTCACTGGGGTTAGATGATATCTCAGGGTTGTTTTGATTTGCATTTCTCTAATATATAGAGATGATGAACATTTTTTCATGTGTTTGTTAGCCATTCATCTGTCATCTTAAGAGAAAGTTCTATTCATGTCTCTTGCCCGTCGATATATGGGATTGTTGGCTTTTTTCATGTGGATTAATTTGAGTTCTCTATAGATCCTAGTTATCAAGCTTTTGTCTGATTGAAAATATGCAAATATCCTTTCCCATTGTGTAGGTTGTCTCTTTGCTTTGGTTATTGTGTCCTTAGCTGTACAGAAGCTTTTCAGTTTAATGAAGTCCCATTTGTTTATTTTTGTTGTTGTTGCAATTGCCATGGCAGTCTTCTTCATGAAGTCTTTCCCCAGGCCAATATCTTCCAGTGTTTTTCCTATGCTTTCTTGGAGGATTTTTATTGTTTCATGCCTTAAATTTAAGTCCTTTATCCATCTTGAATCAAATTTTGTGAGTGGGGAAAGGTGTGGGTCCAGTTTCAGTCTTTTACATGTAGACATCCAGTTCTCCCAACACCATTTATTGAATAGGGAGTCTTTCCCCTAAGGTATGTTCTTGTTTGGTTTATCGAAGATAGGTGGTTGTAAGATGTTAGTTTCATTTCTTGGTTTTTGATTCGATTCCAAGTGTCTATGTCTCTGTTTTTGTGCCAGTACCATGCTGTCTTGACCACTATGGCTTTTGTAGTGCAGACTAAAATCTGATATGCTGATGCCCCCAGCTTTATTTTTATTACTAAGAACTGCCTTAGCTATACGGGGTTTTTTCCGGTTCCATACAAAACGCAGAATCATTTTCTCCAAATCTTGAAAGTACGATGTTGGTATTTTGATAGGAATGGCATTGAATAGGTAGATTGCTTTGGGAAGTATAGACATTTTAACAATGTTGATTCTTCTCGTCCATGAGCATGGTATGTTCTTCCATTTGTTAATATCCTCTGCTATTTCCTTTCTGAGGATTTCATAGTTTTCTTTATAGAGGTCCTTCACCTCCTTCGTTAGGTATATTCCTAGGTATTTCATTTTCTTTGAAACTATGGTGAAGGGAGTTGTGTCCTTAATTAGCTTCTCATCTTGACTGTTATTGGTGTACATAAAGGCTACTGACTTGTGGACATTGATTTTATATCCTGAAACATTACTGTATTTTTTTGATGACTTCTAAGAGTCTTGTGGTTGAGTCTTTGGGGTTCTCTAAGTATAAGATCATGTCGTCAGCAAAGAGGGAGAGTTTGACCTCCTCTGCTCCCATTTGGATTCCCTTTATTTCCTTGTCTTGCCTAATTGTATTGGCTAGAACTTCCAGCACTACGTTGAATAGTAAAGGTGACAGAGGACAACCTTGTCTGGTTCCAGTTCTAAGAGGAAAAGCTTTGAGTTTTACTCCATTCAGTAAAATATTGGCTGTGGGTTTGTCATAGATAGCTTCAATCAGTTTTAGAAATGTGCCACCTATGCCTATACTCTTCAGTGTTCTAATTAGAAAAGGATGCTGGATTTTATCAAATGCTTTTTTCTGCATCTATTGAGAGGATCATGTGATCTTTATTTTTGCCTCTGTTAATATGGTGGATAACGTTTATGGACTTGCGTATGTTAAACCAAACCTTGCATCCCTGGGATGAAGCCTACTTGATCATGATGAATGACTTTTCTAATGATAAGCTGTAATCTATTGGCTAGGATTTTGTTGAGAATTTTTGCATCTATATTCATGAGTGAGATTGGTCTGAAATTCTCCTTTTTGGTTGGGTCTTTTCCTGGTTTTGGTATCAGGGTGATGTTTGCTTCATAGAATGTGTTGAGGAAGATTCCTTCTTCCTCAATTTTTTGGAATAATTTCTGCAGTACAGGAATAATCTCTTCCTTGAAGGTTTGATAGAATTCTGGAGTGAAGCCATCTGGACCAGGGCATTTTTTGGTTGGAAGATTTTTTATTATTTCTTTTATCTCGGTGCTTGAAATTGGTCTGTTCAGGAGCTCTATTTCTTCCTGGCTGAGTCTAGAGAGAGGGTGTGATTCCAAATATTGATCCATTTCCTTCACATTGTCAAATTTCTGGGCATAGAGTTTCTGGTAGTATTCAGAGATGATCTCTTGTATCTCTGTGGGATCAGTTGTTATTTCCCTTTTATCATTTCTGATTGAGGTTACTAGAGATTTTACTTTTCTATTCCTGGTTAGTCTGGCCAATGGTTTATCTATTTTATTTATTTTTTCAAAAAACCAACTCCTTGTTTCATTAATTTTCTGAATGATTCTTTTGTTTTCAATTTCATTGATCTCTGATTTGATTTTGGATATTTCTTTTCTTCTACTGAGTTTAGGCTTAGATTGTTCTTCTTTTTCCAATTCCATAAGATCTCTTGTGAGATTGTTGATGCACTCTCTTTCTGTTTCTCGAATGTAGGCATCTAAAGCGATGAATTTTCCTCTCAAAACTGCTTTTGCAGTATCCCACAGGTTTTGGTAGCTTGTGTCTTCATTGTTGTTATGCTCAAGGAAGTTAATGATTTCTTGTTTTACTTCTTCCTGCACCCATCTGTTATTCAACAGAAGATTGTTTAATTTCCATGCCTTTGGGTGGGGTCGAGCATTTTTGTTAGAGTTGAGTTCCACCTTTAGTGCCTTATGGTCTGAGAAGATACAAGGTAAAATTTCAATTCTTTTGATTCTGTTGATATTTGTTTTGTGTCCCAGGATATGATCAATTTTGGAGAATGTTCCATGGGGTGATGAGAAGAATGTATATTCTTTATCTTTGGGGTGGAGTGTTCTATATGCATCTATCAAGCACATTTGTTCTAGGGTCTCATTTAAATCTCTTATATCTTTGTTTAATTTCTGTTTAGAGGATCCGTCCAGCTCTGTAAGGGATCCTCTGTAAGGTCCCCTGTTATTATGGTATTATCAGATATCATATTGCTCAGACTGAGTAAGGTCTGTTTCAAGAATCTGGGAGCATTTAAATTGGGTGCATGAATATTTAGAATTGCAATGTCTTCTTGTATTTTTCCCTTGACCAATATAAAGGGACCATCTTTGTCTTTTTTGACTTTAGTTGCTTTAAATCCACATGTATCTGAAAATAAGATTGCAACTCCTCTTTTCTTCTGAATTCCATTTGCCTGAAAAATTGCCTTCCAACCCTTGACTCGGAGCTTTAATTTGTCTTTTGAAGCCAGGTGTGTTTCTTGCAGACAGCAAATGGATGGCTTGTGTTTTTTAATCCGGTCAGCCAATCTATGTCTCTTCAGTGGGGAATTCAAGCCTTTAACATTTGTTGAGATAATTGATAAGTGTGGTAGTATTCTATTCGTCTTATTTGGTGAGAGTCCATTGCTTAGTTTTATCTTTTGCATTAGTGTGGAGGTTAGGTTCTGTCCTTTAATTTCTGAGTTCTTACTTTGCTGCTGATCCATTGTGCTGGTCAGTGTGCAGAACAGGTTGAAGTATTTCCTGTAGAGCTGGTCTTGTTGTGGTGAATTTCCTCAATGTTTGTATATCCATAAATGATTTGATTTCTCCGTCAATTTTTAAGCTTAGCTTAGCAGGGTACGTAATTCTGGGCTGGAAATTGTTCTGTTTAAGTAGATTAAAGGTAGATGACCATTGTCTTCTTGCTTGGAAAGTTTCATTAGAGAAGTCTGCGGTCACTCTGATGGATTTGCCCCTGTAGGTCAACTGGCGCTTACTCCTGGCAGCTTGCAGAATCTTTTCTTTTGTCTTGACTTTGGACAGGTTCATCACAATGTGTCTTGGAGAAGCTCGGTTAGAGTTGAGGCGACCTGGGGTCCGATATCCCTCTGAAAGCAGTGTGTCAGAATCTTTGGTGATGTTTGGGAAATTTTCTTTTATAATATTCTCTAGTATGGCTTCCATTCCTCTGGGGCATTCTTCTTCCCCTTTGGAATTCCTATAACTCGTATGTTGGAACGCTTCATAAAGTCCCATAATTCTGACAGTGAACGTTCTGCTTTCTCTCTCTTCTTTTCTGCCTCTTTTACTATCTGAGTTATCTCAAGAACTTTTGTCTTCTACCTCTGAAATTGTTTCTTCTGCATGGTCTAACCTGTTGCTGATACTTTCCATTGCATCTTTAAGTTCCCTAATTGACTGTTTCAGTTCCTTCAGCTCTGCTATATCCTTTTTATATTCTTCATCTCTTATTTGATTCTGTTTTTGGATTTCCTTTGGTTATTTTCCACTTTATTAGCAGTTTCCTTCATTGTTTCCATCATTTCTTTCATTGTTTTCAACATGTGTATTCTAAATTCTCTTTCTGCCATTCCTAACATTTCTTTATAGGTGGAATCATCTGCAGTAGCTACCTCATGGTCCCTTGGCGGGGTTGTTCTGGACTGGTTCTTCATGTTGCCTGTAGTTTTCTGCTGATTCTTCCTCATGAGTGATTTCTTTTGTCTGTTTCCTTTCTTTTGTCTAATTTTCCTTTCACTTCCTCTTGCTCTTTAAGTTCTCGTGCCTGTGGACTAAGGGTTACAGGACCAGAAGGGTGAGAAGGTTGAAGAGCAAAAAAGGGATGAAAGAAAGGAGGACCGAGTGATAAGAAAAGAAAAAAGAAAAATAGAGAAAGGAGGGGGGTGGGTAAAAGGTATATTGACAGAAGAGAGGCACAGAAAGAGGGAGACAGAGCAATATAGGTGTACAGTAGGGTACTTTGACACAACCTTAAAAAACCCCCACCTTCTGGGGGTGCCCAGTTGGGTGGTTCCCTTGAGGTCAGCAACTCTTTGCTAACCTGATCAGACACAGTACCCCACCTCCACCAAGTAGAGAGGAAAGACAAAAATGCTATAAATCAAACCAAAACAAGCAAACAGAAAACTTTACGGGATAAAATTGGGTGAAAAACCAAATAATAGCAGTAGAAACACTAGCAAAAATGAAGTTCTAGTTATTGAAAAATGCAGCAATGGGAAATTATAATTAAACTAGAAAAATTGAGAAAGAAAAAGGATCTATATGGAAAAGGTTGAAATTAAAAAACAAAGCAACATCAACATCAAAATAAACAAAAAAAACAACCAAAGCAGTATGTATATGTTATTGAATATTGTCTGGGCAACACGTGGTCTTCTGGGGTATGAGATGTTAATCACAGTTCTGATACAACTGGAGACTGCTGATTTCTCAAACCCCAGCAGGTAGACACCCTAAATCTCTGTTCAGCCCACTTAAAAGGCACTTTGAACTTGTAAACTTGCTGAGCAGAAGCTTTCCCAGGAAAGTGCTTGATCATTGCTCAAGTGGCTATCCACTTACCCAGTGTGCCAAAACCAGTCTCACTCTGCCCCTGAGGGTTAGGGCTGCAAGGCGGCTCAGACCCCCCCTTAGGCTACTTGGTCGCTGGGTTACTAGCTCCCACCCGATTCTAGCTCTGTGACCCTGAGGGCGGAGCTTGCCGGGGCAGATTGCTCACAATGGCTCCCTGTGACCCACAGCCGAACACTATTAGCTCCATCTGGCTCAGCGGCTCAGACTGGGGCCCTAGACAACGGCCAAAGTTCTCCGTACTTCCGCTCAGGCTCTCCCCAAGGCAGTTCAACTGAGTGCCAAGTCCAAAGATACCAAAACAGTTCACAGGTAAGGCCTTTCTGGTTTGCAGTCTCGCTGCTACTGAACTTACAGTTGCGGGTGGGTTTAGACGGATTGAACACATGCGACCACTTGACGTTTTTCCACTGTTTTAGTCCTCCTCTTGGGGTCCAGAAGTCTCTCGCTGACTCCCTGCATCCTCACAGAGGTGATGATAGGCAGATACCACCAGCCAGAGATGTCTGGAGTCCTACCTCCCCAGACTCATGGTGCCCAGATGCAAGGAAGGTGTTACTTGGCCGCCATCTTTCTCTACCTCTACCTTCTATTTAAATCTTGATCTTAGCTTTTGTGGTGAGGTTTTTTTTTTTTTCTTTCTCTCTCTGTCCTTTTAAATTTTATGACCAGTATTCCAGACAGTTAACCAGATCTTACAGCAATACATCTCTTAGGGTTTTTTACTCTCCAGATCTACAGGGAGAACAGGTTCAGGGAAGGCCCCAGCAAGCCTCAAGCATGGCTCAGAGGAGAGATGGGTTCTAAAGTCAGGGTTGCCAAAACAAGTAAGCAGAAAGATTATAAGAATTGCAAATTTAATTCCAGAATCAGAACACAGAATCTGGCTTTGGGGATGAAGAATAAGCAGAAAATTAGAAACCCCACTAGGGTCACCATAGGTCAGAGAACAGAAAAATAGGAAAAGTGAATATATCGCTTGCCTCCTTTTTCTGGTTATCAGATTTATAAATCAATAAATTGGATATCTAAGCTATAGAAAGAAGAAAATATATAAAATGTGTGAGATATAATCTGTGTTATCAGGAAGCTCAAAATGTAAGTGACAGGTACTTAAGAAGCAATCAATACCCGAATGTGCCGAGTGAGTGCTACAGAGAATTTTTGCCTGGGGTGTTGAAGAGAAATGTTTTGGAGATAAAAGGGAATTGAAATGAGTTATGTGATAAAAATATAGGTGAAGAGGAATAGGAAAAGGAGGGTAGGCAGGAACGGAACAATGAGATCTGCAAAGAACAAGTCAGGCACACTAAGGAGCAAGGAGTGTTTGTGTAGACAGTACAAGTTTGACTGAGTGAAGCCTCGCATGTGTGACCCAGGCACAAAGGAGAGAGTTAGGGCGGCCCATGCACAGAAGGTCCTGCATGCCATATGGAGTCTGTTTTCTCCTGTAAGCAGTGAAAGCTTTAGAAGACTCTTGAACAGAGGAATGCCTTGATTAAAGTTGCTACTTAGGCTTAGGGGGAGGAGGATGGAAGCCTTAGATGGAAGCCGAGTAACAGCTTCCTTGCAACTGGGCATGGTGAGACTGGGGAGAGAAGACTCCAGGCAGCTCTGGCTGGTGGGATCTGCCCAGAAACATCCCTTTGAGGACACAGGGAGTCAGCAAGAGACTTCTGGACCCCATGAGGATGACAAAAGCAGTGGAGAACTGGCAGGTGGTTGCGTGTGTTCGTTTGGTCTAATCCCGCCGGCGGGTGTAAGTACAGCAGCAGTGAGATTGCAACTGGAAAAGACTTACCTATGAGCTGTTTTGTTTTTTCTGGACTTGGTATTCAGTTGAGCTGCCTTGGGAGAACTTGGGCAAGAGTGTGGAGGACTTTAAGCGTTGTCTGGGGCCCCAGACTGAGCCGCTGAGCCAAACGGAGCTAATAGTGTTTGGCTGTGGGCCATACGAAGCCATTGTGGGAGAACTGCCCTGGCAATCTCTGCCCTCAAGGTCGCAGAGCAAGGCTCTGGTGGGAGACCTTGGGCAAGTAATCTAGTGACCGAGTAGCCTAAAGGCGGGGACTGAGACACTTCACAGCCTTGGCCCTCTGGAGCCTAGAGTGAGACTGGTTTTGGCACACTGGGTAAGTGGACAGCCACATCAGGAGTGATCCCAGTGACAAGTGATTTCCTGGGAAAGCTTCTGCTTAGCCAAGGTTATCAGTTTAAAGTGCCTTTTAAGCAGGCTGAGGAGAGATTTAGGTTCTCAACCCTGCGGGGTTTGAGAAATCAGCAGAGGCCTCCAGTCTTCATTGCATATAACTATATCAGCATTGTAACTAACATCTGATACCCCAAAAGATCACCTGTTGCCCAGACAATATTCAGCAAGGGATATGTACTGCTTTGTTTTTATTTTTGTTTTTTTAATTTCAACATTTTTCCCTCTAGATTTTTCTTTTTTTTCTTTCTTCATTTTTCTAGTTTAAATATAATTTTCCATTGTTGCCTTCATTAACAATTAGAACTTCATTTTTGCTAGTGTTTCTACCTCTATTATTTGGTTTCCCCCCCAATTTTATCCCGTAAAGTTTTCTGTTTGCTTGTTTTGGTTTGATTTATAGCATTGAAAAAAGCCAACAATCTCATAGATCAATGGGCAAGAGACATGAATAGAACCTTCTCTAAAGAAGACAGACGAATGGGTAACAAACATATGAAAAAATGCTCATCATCCCTAATTGTTAGAGAAATGCAAATCAAAACCACCCCGAGATACCATCTAACCCCAGTGAGAATGGCCCACATCACAAAATCTCAAAATTGCAAATGCTGTCGCAGATGTGGAGAGAAGGGAACACTTTGACACTGCTGGTGGAACTATAAACTAATGCAATCTTTTTGGAAGGAAGTATGGAGAACTCTCAAAGAACTCAAGCTAGACCTCCCATTTGATCCTGCGATCCCATTACTGGACATCTACCCACAAGGAAAAAAATCTTTTTATCATAAGGACACTTGCACTAGACTGTTCATTGCAGCTCAATTTACAATTGCCAAAATGTGGAAACAGCCTAAATGCCCACTAACCCAGGATTAACAAGCTGTGGTATAAATACACCATGGAATTGTATTTAGTCATTAAAAGAAATGGAGACTTTACAGCCTTTGTATTAACCTAGATGGAGGTGGAACACATTCTTCTTAGTAAAGGTTCACAAGAATGGAGAAACAAGAATCCTATGGACTCAATTTTGATATGAGGACAATTAATGACATGGTCCGGGTGGGGAAAGTGGAGAGCAGAGAGAGAACGAAGGAGGGAGGGGTGGAAGAAAGGAAGAGCAGAGAGAGGGAAGGAGGGAGGGGGGTGGGGTCTTGGTGTGTACCACACCTTTTGGGGGCAAGACACAATTGTAAGATGGACTTTACCTAACAAAGGCAATCAGTGTAACTTGGTATCTTGTACCCTTAATGAATCCCCAACAATTAAAAAAAAAAAAAGAAAAGAAAAAAAGAAAGTTGCTATTTAGGAAAATTAAATTGGTTTCATTTTATAAAGTGTGGATTTCAGTGTAGAGAGACCTAAAGGTGGGAAATCTGCTAACATCCAGGCATGAAATGGCAAAGGTCTAATGGGGAGTAATGGTGAGGTCGGAAAGAAAACAATGGATGTGATGTGAGCCGAGCTGGGTGGAAGGAGTGTTCGGAGTTACTGATGAGTCGGAGTTACTGATGAGGTCAGGCAGGTGAGGGAGGAGCTGGAAATGCTTTCCAGGCGTAATCCTGACTGTCAGGGAGGATTATAGTACGGATACTGTTAACAAACAAGGAAGTCAGGCATTCAGTTCCCTGTATTAAATATGCTCCAAGCCAGGCACAGGTAGGTTCCTGTAGTCCCAGCTACTCAGGGCAGGAGTGTGGGCTGTGGTCCTGCCTGTAAGCAGCCTCCGCGCTATAGCCTGGGTATTATAGCGAGACACCATCTCTAAAAATTATACGCATTTTCCAGTTAGAGCTAATGCTGTGACTTAAAAGCCCACACTGGACCTGTTATTAAAGAAAAATTTTAAACTTGTTTACTTTGGCTCTGTTGTTACACAAAATTTAAACAGAGCAGTTATTTTAGGATTTGTTGTGACAGCTCTTTCTGCCCCTGACCCCAACCCTCCAAGCTTAGAATCAGTGTCTCTTGTCATGGTGTTTTCACAGCTTACTTGACCCCTGTCAGTATGGTAACTACTTATTTCAGAATTGGAATCAGGCATATATTTCATAAAATTAAGCAAAATAGGACACTGGATAATTTATCAATATTGTGTGGAGTTGAAGTAAGTGCCATTAGGGAAATGTGTCCAGCAGACACAATTCTGTCTCATTGTTTTCAAGCCTAACTGATGCAGGTCATCTTTTGAGTCATAAATCTGTTTGTTTAGCAAATCCTGCAAGTACCAACCTTATGCCAGCCATTGTTTCAGGTTCTGGGGATGCCTGGAGGAGCAAGGTGGACTGTGTCCCTTAGACACTATACAAATGAACAAATGAATAGGTGGTATGCTAAGTGATAAGTGCTAATATGGAAATAAAGCATGGTGAGGGAAATGGGAGAGACAGGGGAAATTCTGTTTTATATAATGTATCAAGGGTGGGCTACTAGTAAGGTGATATTTGAACACTTGTAGTTTTCTGGGATGATAGAGTTCCAGACAGAAGAAATAACCAAGACATAGAGCTTGTGTGCAGAGTTGATGTAGCGGGCCTGAGACTACTATCCTTTGAAAGCCCTGCTTGGAAGGTTGGCCTTAGGCTGGCATCTGAGAACTTGGATTTTAGGAGAGCTTCCACCATACCATGATAAGAGTGGCTTATTGTGCCTAAATTGTACCAACAATTTTGTTTGTGCTAGACAGCTCCTTTCCTTCGGCAAGTCTGGAATTTTGGTATATGTTGGGCAGAAGGTACTTATATCACTGGCCACCAGTAAAACCCTGGAATTCTTAAAAGGTTGTGCCTGGTTTCCTCTGGACTTTGCCCTGTGTACCTTTTTACTGGTATTCTTTCCCCTTAACAAGCCATGGTAATGCTTCTGACTGATATTGAGCCTTTTGAGTCTTTGCACAGCTTCACACTTCAGCCATTCATGGGGACCCCACATAGCTTGAGATATGAGATTGTTTTGCGTGTTCGAGCACCAGCTCCATTGTGTCTGTAGTAATCCACGCAGAGGGTAAAGGAGTTGCTGACGTCAGAGGAATTCTAAGGGGTCAGATCATTGTAGGCTTATTAGGCTGTGGTAAGGACCTTGATTTTACTCTAAGTGAAATGAAAAGCTATTTGTCAAGGAAGTACCATGGTGTGGCTTACTTTGTAAACAATCACTCTCATCTTCAATAGTACATAGAGTCAGGCTAAGAAGAAAAAAATTCCATTTCTTAGTGAGTGTGAGGTGCACATCAGACATCCAGGTGATGTCCTAAGCAAGCGGTTGGATATGAGTCTAGAATTCGGAAGCAAAGTCTGGTGAGATAAACTCGGGACTCTGGTAAAAAAAAAAAAAAAAATCTGGGAGTTGGGGAAATCAACTAGGAAGTAAGTTAGATAGAATAACACAGGTCCAAAGATCAGATGCCAGGGTGCACTTCCCTCAGTGGGAGGAAGAGAAGGCTCAGAGAAAGAGGCTGGGAGGCCTGGCCAGCAAGCAGGGCTCAGGAGCACCAGGGTCCAGCGCACAAAGACCTGTGAGGAGTGGTCGGTCAGTCACGGCAAGCACCTCTGTGTGTTAATGAGGGAGTGAGTCCCAGAGTTTGCCTGGATCAGCCAGGAAGTTCAGCAGGGATCTTCACAGGAACACTTCTAGGGAAGTATGATGGTCAGAAAATGGCTTAAGAAAAAATGGAAAGAGGAAGTGGAGATGGCAGATGCAGGGATCTTTGAGGGATCTTCCTGCAAAGGAGGAGCAAAAAATAACTTGATGACTGAAGGTGTGGAGTGAAGGAGTTACGGAGTCATTTAGTCCTTTAAAATGAGGAATGTTACAGTTTTTGTTTTGTTGATGGCAGTGGCACAGTACAGAGGGAAAGTTGGTAGAGGCTGGAGTGTGGTGTGAAGTACGAGAGCAGTAGACCATTAGTCACCACACTGGTAATCTTGATGCCTTCACATTGCTGCATTTTTATCGAAAGTGAAATTCTTTAGAAACTACTCAAGGACCACTGTGCAATAGGCATTCAGGTTGAGCTTTTCATTTTTTCCCTCAACTAGTGTACAGCATGGAAGAGCAAATAAAAACATAACATTTATGGGAAGAAATATAAATTGCCATTGAAGATAAAGAAATAGGAATTCTATGTTGAGTTAGGAAAGGCTTCTCTGGGGAGGTGGTGGCTGTTTTTAGACTGAGGATGATGACATGCTTGGGCAGATCTGGGGTGGCCTTCATGGTGGTGGCAGAGTGTGAGTTGTTGGTGTGTGTCTACTACCCTGTGCCTTTGTTAATTACAAACATTTTGAAGTGACTCTGCAGAAAGAGAGGTCTTGATTACTTTACAACATAATATGCTAAAATTAGAAGTTAACATACAGCCCAGCAAAGAGGCCTTGGAAAGCTCTGCCAGCTGTCTGTCTCCAGCAGCATGTGCCTATGAACTCACCTGGCACTTTAAGCCCTGGAGGTGGAGCTGAGAATGCCACAGAAAATTTAGCATGTTTTCCTATTAAAAATACATTTATAAATACTTAGCTTTTTAGCACTAACAATAAAACATTGGATATACTGGTAGGTCACACAGAATGGCTTACAGTGAAATTAGAACATATGGGAATTACTCCCATTATTTTTCAAATACTTTAAAATGATTTTAAGACAATTTGAACATAGTCTACATCTATTTATTTGGGAATAAATAACAAACGGTGTATCGTAACAAAGTTCTATATATGAAAGTATGTGTTTAGAATGATATTTTGAATTTTAGATTCTCAATTCCGTGCTCCACAGCAGTACTCTGTTATTTTCTTCCTTTTTTCTCACTTTTTTTTTTTTTAATAGGGAGCTTCTCTGTTGTTGATGCTGAAAAGTTACCTTAGTGAAGATGTTTTTCAACATGCCATCGTCCTTTACCTGCATAACCACAGCTATGAGTCTATTCAGAGTGACAACCTGTGGGATAGCTTCAATGAGGTGAGTGACTAGGGAAACTTACTCAGCTCCTACAGAAAGAAGAGAGCAGTGCTTCTGTTTCTGTTTTTATCATCTGTGTAAATAAGTTTGTGGTACCCTAGATAGTTATTTAAGAAGGGGTTGGAACTTAATATATAAATATTTCTGATGGAACACTGACTTCCATGTTAAGAAATGGGAGTATTGTTCTTACTTGTTCAAAAACATGTGTGGCCTTGGGTGGCCATCTTTATTCTGCACCTTAATCTTCATTCCTGCTTTGTAGAAACGTTTCCTTCTCTGTACTGATAAATAATCACTGTATTTTCATTATTTGATTTTTTTTTTCAAAAATCTCTTCCTATTTTGTATCTTTGTCCAGTTATTTTTCTCCCATTGATGAGTCTGCCCTCTGCTTTGTGAATCTCTTGTGCACTGTGGCTGTCTCCTTTAGACTAAGTGGCATCTCACAGGCCAACTCTAGGAGCTGCGTATGGCCCTTGGGTCGTCCTGCTGTCAGGGTTTTGTCACACCAGCAGAGATCCTGACAAGCATTGCGGTTAGTTAGAAGTCACCGTTGACAGCAGTACACTAACCCAGCCAGCTTAACGTATGTATGCTGACTGCTTGACCCTTACTAAGCATCTGTGTTTGATATCCTGACCTAGATGGATAGTTCTGCATTGCTTTGGGAAATCAGTGGAAGTTCTGGCCATCTTCCCCAGAAAAACCACATGTGTGTGAAACGTCACACACACCTGCTCACGCAGGGTTAAGAAGCCTGCTCTGTGTCTTGGTGATGTGATCTTCTTGCTTCCCAACTTTTGTGAGTCCTGGTGTTTTCTGGCTGTTAACCCTTTGCTAGGGGATACACTTTCCCTGCTCTTTGAGTTCTCTGTGAGAGAAGGGGTCAGTCATAATTACTCAACAGTTGCTTCTAGGCCACTGTTGTCTCTGAGCATGTAGCAGCATTTCATTTGGAAGCTGTTATTTACTTAGTACTCATTCTCTTACCTCTTGACATTTAGCACACATTTCTACATTCCTCACTGCACTTTGCACCATTGTTTTCCTGTCCCACCCTGGTCCCCCACGTCACCCTCAGGTCTCCCAGCATCCACATCAAGTTGTACACCTGCCCTGTGAGCACCTTCTGTAGGCCCAGGAGTACCCTGCTTTGGGCAAACCTATTTTCTCTCTAGCCTCTGGTTCAGAAATAAATAGGTCAGAGTCATGAGCAATATACAATGAACATCACAGTTAATTTGGTCAGATTTTCTCCATTCTTTTAAATAAATAGGCATCTGGTGACTGAGGTGAGGCTGCCATAGTGGAGTGATATTATCAATTTAGGTATATGATGACTTAGTTGCTTGCAAGTCAAATCCATATGTAATCTAGAAAAATAATTTGGATCATAAGTTCAACCTACATGCTTTAAAGAAACAGCTGTTCAAAAACTGCTTATCAATAATTGATCCCAGATGTCTTGGGCTGTTGGCATTAAAGGGTCTGTGCACCTCTGGCATGGATTCCAGATTTTGTAGGTAAGTACATGTATTTTCTGAGAAAGAAGACCTGTAACCATTAAAAAAGCATAGCACTGTTTTCTAGGAAGACTTAAGGTCAAGGCAGTTGATCTGCTTACATTTCACTCACTGAGGCTGTTGCCCCCAGGTGTCCCCCCTGGAGTCCCCACTGTGCTGGGCCTTAGAGACCATTGTTTATGAGGGTAAAGGCAGGAGAGGGAGAGAGCCGGACACCGAGGCTAGCAGGATGGAGCAGCTCAGCTTCTGCTTCTAGACCAGACATCATGGTTCAATCTTCTGAGGGTAGTGCAATGACTCAGAAGAAAGGTTATTCTTTCTCAAGGATTTTAATCTGAATGAGTTTAGGGACTTTAATCTTAAGGAACTGTGTGTGTGAACACATGCCACTCCCAACATGGCACTTTTCTCACTCCCTCATTGGCACTTAATTCTATCCCAAGTTATTTCCTGTCAGCAGCCGCTCATTTACTCATTTGCCTAGATTAGAAGTATAAACTCAAGATTCATGCTCCGTGTGTGTTGTTTTGTTTTTTTTGCAGTTTTTGGCCAGAGCTGAATCTGCCACCTCTGTTATAAGGGGCCGGTGCCCTACTCCTTTAAGCCACAGGCACCGCCATGTGTTTTTTTTTTTATTAAGACAAGGTCTCACTCTGTTGCCTGGCTGGAATGCATTGGCGTCACAGCTCATGGCAGCCTCATGTTCCTGGGCTCAGGTGACTCCTCCTCAGTCCCCCTGGTGCAGGGATTGCAGGTGTGAGCCACCACGCCCTATGTTAACATTAAATGTGGTCATAATAGAATGTGGTAGGGAAAGTGGGCTACAGACAAATTAAACTGTCCAATTTTTGTGACCAAGTTTTGTTTCTAAGCAATAATAATTTATTCTTTTTTTCTAGGTCACAAACAAAACCCTAGATGTAAAGAAAATGATGAAAACCTGGACCCTGCAGAAAGGATTTCCTTTAGTAACTGTTCAAAGAAAAGGAAAGGAACTTTTTATACAACAAGAGAGATTTTTTTTAAATATGAAGCCTGAAATTCAGCCTTCAGATGCAAGGTACACACCCTTTCCTTTCATGCTCTTTTACATACTTGAGTTGAAGTATTTTTAAATGTTTTTCAATGGTAAATTCTTATTAAAGGTAGTAAGATTACCCCTTCTTGAGAATAGCTTGAAAAATTTCACCTTTCTGCCCTCCTTAACTTCCCTCACCAAAAACCCAGCAAATCACATGTAACTAACTGGAATAATGAAAAGATTAGCAATTTTCCGATATTTTCTTTTCACAGCTACCTATGGCATATTCCACTATCCTATGTTACTGGAGGAAGAAATTATTCAAAACATCAATCGGTATCGTTACTGGACAAGAAATCAGGTTTGACTATAATTAATACCTTTCTGATAAGAAATTAGGTAATATTAAAAATCTGACTGAAGAGCAGATAGGAGGTCACACTACAGTGTGTGCCGTGAGTCCCACCCCAGACACGAGTACAGTCCTGCAGTTCCACACTTCCTGCACAACATCAGCCTTTATTCACGTAAAATAAGGAACCAAAAGCTGCAGGCAACATGCAGGCAGTAGAAAATAACGAATATCTGTGTTTTTATATCCTAGTTAAGTATTTTATGTGACAAAGTGAGAAGTAGTAAAGTAGAGCAGTTTCTTAAAGTGTCCTGTGCTGTCTGATTGTGATAACAGTCACCCTTAGTGATGCTCATGTAATAAAAAGGGTGGTTTGTGACCTTAACTTGGACTGAATAGTCACTATGGTATATCCTTCAGACATGATACATATCTTTTGGTAATGAGAAAGTAGACCAAACACACTCTGACAGCAGACAGGAGGGGATGATAAAATGTGAAGGTGGCACGTGCTGACTGCAAGGTGTCTACAAAAAGCAGCTGAAATGTGGTTTCTGACCATGTGTTAGATCCCTGTGAAGGCCACACCGCGTGTCCTCTGAATGTAAACCCTAAAAAAATAAAAGGCTCTTGGGTTCTGTAGGAACCATTAGTGATGCTTCATTGTAGATTAGTGATAAAGGGAAAGTTTCTGTTTGAATCTGGATCTGTATTTAAGCCTATGTTCTTGAGAGGTGAGTATAGCTTAGAGCCAGGAGAGCGGATTTTGTAGCCAGATTGTCTGGTTAAGTCCTCCTCTCTGCCACTGACCACTTGTATGGTTTTAGATGAGTTACGTCACCTCTCCCAGCTTCCTTCCCTCAGCTATTGAGAGGAAAGTGATGATACTTACTCTGTGGGGCTGTGGTGAAGTTAATTGGTTCATTTATATGGCACATCCACAGCAGTGTGTTACATACCAAATAAACATCAACTGCCATTGTTAATGTTGTCACTGAAAAAAATCTTTAAACATAATGTAACTATATTATATAAAATCTGGAAAATAGAAAACAAATTTTTGTTAGCCTGTCATGATTATTTTTTAGTCATTTTTAATATTTTTTTACTTAGTTGAAATCATTGTGTACATGTATTTTTTGTATCTTGCCTTTTCTCTTTTTGAGAAATTTATTTATTCATTCATTCATTTGTTCATTTATTTATTAATTTTAGAGCTGGGCTCTTGCTGTTTTGCCCAGGCTGGCCTCAAGCTCCTGAGTAGGGCTTATAGGCGTTTACTATTATGCCTGGCTCTTGCCATATTTTTTTTAAGTTACCATATACAGTATTTGTATTAATTTTCCCTATTGTTAGATACTTACTTTACCATTTATCTTTATAAGAAAAAAAATGCCTCAATAAAAATTTGGGGTCTTAAATGCATAAACTTTTTCTTAGGAATGCTTGTCAAAAATGAAAACTGCTTTGCCTTCTGTGACTTGATACATAGAATTAATTGCCCTTCCAGTGTGTGGCCAACATTTGATATACTCCCGGAATACATGAGTGTGACAGTTTCATCGCAGTGTGACCACAGTGGAGTGTTACAGAGACAACAGCAATTTCCTGACGTAAAGTCCTAGGAGCAGGTGGTGACATCATCATTCTCTGAAAGCATAGCTAGAGGCGCAGGGGATTGCTCTGATGAAACAGAACTCTAACCTCACATGGGCCCTGGAGAGATCATCTCTGATGCAAGAGAACAGGCAAGCCAGCTCCCTGCCGCCCACAGCATAGGAAAACATGACTGAAGAATTTGATAGGGACCAATAAGGAAATTTTTTTAAACCTCCTGCTAGTATGTAATCTAATATGTTACTTTTTGATGATATGAGAAATATTTGGATGACAGGAAATCTGTTTTATTATCTCTTTTTAGATCAGTTTACATGTGAGGTTATTAAACTATTTTTGAGAGTTTAATCCCATAGACTAACTCATATTTCCCTACTTTAGCCAGCATAGCCCTTACCTGGCATTCACTGCACAGAAATACTTGCAGCAGCTTGAGCACCCGGCTCTGCCCACTGTCCCTGGGCCTTTGCGGGGGCTGGCTCCCTTGAAGAGCACCTGCTCTCTTGGCCTTGACCTACTCCTGCTCATTCTTCAGAACTCAGCTCAGCCTTTACTTGTTCCAAGAGGCTCTCTTTCCCCCATGATGGCCCCGTTCACATGTCTAAAGATGTTCTCCACTTCCCCACCTGTAGTGTAATGTAAATGCTGCTTCACTTCTACCCAGCCCTGCATCAGATGTGTCTGCCATCGAGGGTAGGGATGGGATGGTGGCTAGCACTCAGTAGGCACACAATAATTTACTGAATGAATAAATTTTAGTGTATAGTAAAGTGACTTGATTTCAAATACCACTATAAAAATTCTAGGAAAGGAGTTTTCAAAGACTGCTGAAAAGATATCTTCTATTTCCCTTCATTTGAAATGATTCTTAGTGAAGGACGATGTACAAAATGTGCTATAGTGTACCTGGTTCAGTCTGGAGCTGCAGCTGGGCCCCACATGATGCTGCACCTGCCACTGCCTCTGCACAGTGTGACACAGGTGCTGTCGTAATTTCTGTTATTCAGGGTCTGAGAGTCCACACTGGAAACATCCCATCCTTAACAAAAGTGTTTGACCCTGTAGACAGTTGAGTCTTCTTGGCTTCTAATGCTCCCAGTGAGAAGTACTATTATTTTGATATCATTTTCAATTTTTCTACTCTGAAAAGAAATGTGGCCAAGAGGGTGACTTCAGGCCTATTTTATGCTGTGTGTCTTAGTGCAGTGTTATCCTAATGCTGTCTAGTTTGTTACGACTACAGTGTATTTTCATGTGTCTTCAGGATTAGTCCCTTAGTTCAGTCCTATGTGGGATTTATATTTAGTCAATATCATTGTCACTTTTCCTCTGTACATGGACGAGAGTTTTGAACAATTAACATTTGTTGTGCATAGGAAGAGCTGGAAGGGGCCATTTTCCTGGGCAATTATTGGAGAAATTATACTAAAAAAAATTTTCCTCTTTCCTTTCTACCCCCACCATCCACATCTTACTTACACCTAATATCTTTAACTATAGGAGGGTTTTGTATTAAATCTAACTTGAAACATTATTTTCTGAAAGGATATCACTGTACCGGAAACACTGCTATGAAACTAAAAAGCAAGTCACTAGGGAGGAAGGTGGCTGGGAAGAAAGGAGGAAGAAGGGAATATAGTAATTAAAATATTTACCATCTGCCATTCTCTGCCCTTGCCTTTTCCTCCCTAATCAAATAAAGGAGGAAGAAAGGGGTCCTTGAGAAGGGGATCTTCTGAATGGGGTATAAGGCTCACCTACCTGAACCCTGTACCCTGTTTTAATACTTTAAAGCTTCTTTGTAAAACAGTAGTTTGTTTTCATTGCTCATTGACAAATTTTTTTAAAAAATCACTATTAGATCACTTCATCTGGGCTTTTGGCATTTTAGATTAGAGTTGCTCATTCTTTTTTACTGTACAATGGGTTGTGCAAATTGAACCATTAATCTGTTAATGATTATAATAAATTAAGAACATGTGCAGATAGCCTCATACACATTTGAACTGCAGGATATAGTTGCTTCCCAACTGTGTAAAGCTATTATTTTTTATTTTTTTTAGAGACAGAATCTCACTTTGTTGCCCTTGGTACAGTGCCGTGGTGTCACACAGCTCACAGCAACCTCCAACTCCTGGGCTTAAGTGATTCTCTTGCCTCAGCCTCCCGAGTACCTGGGACTGCAGGCGCCTGCCACAACGACCGGCTATTTTTTATTGCAGTTTGGCCAGGGCTGGGTTTGAACCTGCCACCCTTGGTATATGAGGCCGGCGCCTCACTCACCAAGCCACAGGCGCCGCCCAAAGCTATTATTTTTTGATACCTGTGGTTTTAGTCCTTTGTCTGATGTTCAAGAGAACTGACAGGGACTAGCATCAGTCTTCTGTGCAGTTGGCTGCCCTGCTTCAGTCCTGTCATCCCGATGACAGTGATGATTTCATGTGGGCTCCCAGATGTATCCCCCTTCTCTACCACCCAGACCTGGCTGGATTCTCAACTTGGTGACTTGCTCATCAGCCTGGACACCATGCGTCAGTGTCCCCACACCCACCCATCCAGCAGTCGCCACACTGGTCATCCCTGGCTCCTCTGGGGCTAAGGGGGGCATGGGGCCTGCAGTCCTCCTTCCCAAGGTTCTTTCTTGGTGAAACCTCTGTAGGAGGTTATGTTTGGTGACCTGGAGAGTGACAAAGCATATTTCATTAATCACAGGCTTGTTAAAGTGCTTCCCACTCAGGGCAGCTGCTGCTGCTATCGAGAGTGTCCCTGACGCCGCTCAGCTGGCCTGGAAGGGTGACACGCCCTATGCAGTTGGTCTTCCCTAATCAACAGAAATTAGCATGTAATTTTTAATGGAAAAGAATTATTAGCTTATATGCCCTACTTAGACATGAGCAGAATGTCTTTTCATTTTATTTTATTTTACTAAATAAAATACATATACAGTATCAGTAGAATTGGAGTAACAAAGATATTAAAAGAATTTGATGAATTTGAATAATCCATGCTTTTGAGATTGACATAATTGTAAGGCTTCAGGTACTAACATAACCCTTGGGTTTAAAACATGTTTATAAAGCATTTTATATACAAAAACTTTACTACATAAATTATTATGATGTGAACATTTTAAAACAGCTTAAATATTTCAGAATAGGAGATTGGGATCTGATAGGTGAAAAATGATCAAACAAATTATGTATAGATCTGTATAAAATATTTAATCAACTAAATCATGTTTAAGAAAAAGTTTGTAGGAAACATAAAATTCTGGCATTGTCTAAGTTTAGTTTTTTTTTTTACTCTTTTTCTTATAATTTTAGAAATTTAAAAAGTATTCATTACTATAAATGGAGGAAAAAAACAAATTTTATTTGGATGTGATTTTATACTATTTTTTATGCTATAGCCTTTATTTGTTTGCTCATTCACTAGTTCAATAAGTATTTTTTGAGCACCTGCTAGGTGCATTGTTCTAGGGGCAGTAAACAAACAGTAAATTCATGGAGCTTATGTTCTAATAAATAGTAAGCCTCAGACACTTAGAAGCATGCCCCTATTATATTAAGTCTACATCCTTGTCATCAACTTTATCAAAGTACATTTCTTGATTAGTAATTTGAGAATTTCTAAAATTTATATATATGTTTTGTAGTCAGATAGCTCTTTGTTATTCATACATGAGTTTAAATAATTCCACAGCCATTTCTAACAGTGCCCTTAGCATTTCTATGTGTAATACTAGGGACCTGAAAAGTGCTTATCACTTTTCTTTTCTTTTAGCTTAGTTGTTTCTTATTTCTCCCTAATGAAACTGTAAGCCTTCCCTGATGTTTATTTTGCTGACTTTGAACTGTGTGACTTTTCCAAATGGCTTTGTTTGTTATTCCTTCACTAACACTACAGTGATGCTGACTGACCTGGCGCGTGCTGTCTGTGGTCCTGCTGCCATCTTCCCGATGCCCCACCCTGCATGCCGTCTCCCTCTTTCCCTCTCTCCTGTCCTCTCCAGCCGTGATGAGCTCGGGCTGGGCAGCCAGTCCAGTGCGTGGATGCCATGCACACTCTCTCTGGGCCTTGAGCACTTGGTCTTGGCTCTACATTCCTCTCTTGGCTAACACCTGTATGTTGTGAAGTCTCTTAGAAGAAAGACAACTTCGTGGTTCCAGTGACTCCGGAGGCTAAGGTAGGAAGATGCCTTGATCCCAAGAGTTAAGATTCAGCCTGGGCAACATAGCAAGACCACCATCTCTTCTAAAAACAGCAATGAAAATAAAAAGAGCAAGAAATGATAACTTGGATGTCATTTCTGTTTTTTTTTTATAGACAGAGTCTCGCTGTGTCACCCTGGGTAGAGTGCAGTGACATCTTTGTAGCTCACTGCAACCTCAAACTCCTGGGCTCAAGTGATCCTCTTGCGAGCCTCCACAGTGCTAGGATTACAGGCAGGAACCACCGTGCCTGAATGTCGTATTTTTCAAGAAGCCTCTCCTGATCTTCCCTTGGGAAATGAAGCATTTCTTTTGTGTGTTTCTGTTGAATGCTTTATTTTCTTTTTCTGTCAGTAGCTCTTAATGATACATATTTTCTGTTTTGTTCACGGTTCGATTTCCAGCATCCAGCCTAGAGCCAGACATGCACAGTAAATAAATAATTGTTAAGTGACAGTGGTGACACTAGCACAATAACTGCACTGGGAGGCAAATAACCCATCTTAACTTTGAATCAAACCACTCATCTCATTTTTTTCCCTTACCCTATTGTCTTCTTTCTTATCTGTCCTGTTTTGGTCTCCATCAGGCATTGTCAACCTTACAGAGGACGTGCAGTGGGTCAAAGTCAACGCAGACATGAATGGCTACTACCTCGTGCATTATGCCAGTGATGACTGGGAGGCACTGATGACACAGCTGAGAGTGAACCCTCATGTTCTGAGCGACAAGGACCGAGCCAACCTCATCAACAACATCTTTGAACTTGCAGGGTAGGGTAAACTTGCCTCAGCTTTGTTTTGTTTTGTTTTGTTTTGTTTTTAAAAGTCTGTTGAGGTGAAGAACATTTATGGAAAGTAGTTTGAAAGAACTAGAATGTGTTGGTGCCATTCATTCTGGAGGATCAGGAAAATATAAGACATGCTCTTTGCCTCCAGGGATTTCATGACCTATGTAGAAACATCAGCTACAAACATATTGAACAATTAAGTAACATAAGACAAGATATTTAATAATAATTTGGGACTAGATACCAAAAAAAACACGATACATATTTTTCTGAATAAATTGATAAAGGAGTTTGATTTTCTCTAATTTCATAAGAGAATTCTTTCCAAGCATCAACTAGTGTCAGCATGAGGTTTCATGCTGACCTGTTGGTTGTGAGGTTGTGTCACTGACTGGCACTTCCTTGTCTGTGTGCCACTTGGCTTTTTAACCACCTCACATCTTCTGCAATCCCAAAGTCAAAAATAACAGGGACCTCATGTAAAGATACAGTATTACCAAATTGGATCAATAATGAGCTTAGAAACGCAAGGAAGACTCAAGCATATTCTGTCTGACCTTGTTGCACCCATTTGGTTAATTTTTTATGACATGACCTTCTTATATCATCTCAGCCATCACTGCATTATTTTTATAAATGGTTAATTTAAATATACTATATATAAATTCACTTTGCCTTAAGAAGTTTGACAAATTCTCATACAACCAACAATTTTTTTTTCTGATTCAGATATTCTCTATGCTATACCCTTTCCTCTGGTAAATATGAGTAATTAACAAATAAATAAATTAATACTTTTACCTTTTCTCACCCAAGACACTGTAATACTTTAGGTGAGTCAGTAGCAATTTAGAGAAAAACATAAGGCACAAAAATGAGCTTTGTTGAGGTTTAGCTTTGTCTTGAAATGCATCTTTTACCTTGGGCCACATAAACTTAATCAAATACAAGATTTAGTATAACTTTACAGAATGCTACTCTAAGCTTAAATTTTTGGTCTTCCAGAGTTACCATCAGATGTAAAATCTTACTCTGGGTACTTCTCTGCATATTCACCCTTCTGTTCTTTTATTCATTAGCCTAGGCAGAGTGCCTCTCCAGAGGGCCTTTGATTTGATCGATTATCTTCGAAATGAAAATGATACTGCACCTATCACTGAAGCCCTGTTCCAGACAGGCCTCATCTTTGACCTCCTTGAAAAGCTGGGCCGCATGGATCTGGCCTCAAGGCTTGTGGTAAGGCTGCTCTGCTGCTAGCCCTGCACATCGCTGCCTGTGGCTCCACTCAGCCAGGAATGAGCTCAAAGGCAGCCAGGGTTCTGCTTTCTTTACTTCCTTGGCTGTGAAAACCTTGAATCAGAATGTCGTTGGTCACCATGTAGAGCTGATAAAGGCTTAGTATCATATGATCTTGTTTGAATATGAAAATACAGACTTTGACACTGCTGTGAAAATGGGGTGACGGGAAAACATTATTTCTCTGTTCAGTTCCTGTTTTATTTTCATACAATGAATGCTTGACCTTTTGAAAGTAGATCTCATTAATTTTTCAGGGATCATTATAAGATGGCAGTCACATTTGTTGAGAATATTCTGTGTAGGAGTTCTTGCTGATAACCGTCTAATAGATAATGGTGCTGGTAGGTGCAGCTTTCTCTGGGACCTCTAAAGGAGTCTCAGTGTTGGAGTGTTTCACCTGTCTCAAAACAAGTTGCTTGCTCTAAGCTAGTAGTATCTTGTTATTAGATGCTTCCAGTACTAAACTATTGAATGAATCTTTAAAAACTTATAAGAGACTGAAAAATTTTTTTATTTTTATCTAATTCTTTAAATTATAACATTCTGACAAAAGAGTTTGCTTAAAAACTAAACAGATTTTTTAGGGCCCCAGGCAAAAGGCAGCTTTCAGAGAAAGAAAGAAAATATTAGACCAGGAATTAGATAAGTTTTGGGGGGTTTTGATATCCTACTCACTAGTAAAAAGAAGAGGTTGGATTAAGTAATTTTTTAGAAAAGTCACCCTCTTTCTGCCTCCATTGTTCCTCACATCTCTCTCATCGCATACATGATTCTTACGGGGATGTGGGGCAGATGGCCACACAGATTGTGAAGAGCTCCCTCCTCAACAAGTTTCAGATCTGACCCCGAGGAGGTGCTTCAGCAAGATGATTTCTGAGGTGTCTTCTAATGGTTAAGATATTTACAGTAGTAGCGTCTGTTTCATTAGGCTTTGCGCTAGCAGGCCTAATACGAAACAGTGCCTGATGTATGAGCTGGCCAGCGGTGGCACTCAGTAAATGCTGAGTGAATGTGTGAGTGACACTCACCACACCACGTAGATTTGAATGCTCACTGCCTCTGCACACCGTGCTTAGTGCCTCGTATGTGTGGATTACCTCGGGTACCATGCACGCAGTGCCAAGGCAGGGATTTCTACCTCTACCACATGAATGAGGACACTGGATTACTTTTCCAAAGTCACATACCTAGTAAATTAAAAGCTGAAATTCAAACCCAGATTAATTTTACTCCAAACCCTGTTCTTCGTCTTATGTTGCCATGTTTTAAATTAGTGTTCTAACAGTGTCATCTTTTCAGCATGCTTTTGTTGGAAAAATTAAGGTTTTCTTTCTTGGTAAGTTTTTTTTTTCTTGTTAATACTGAGATTTTTACATTAAGAAAAGCTTATAGATTATGCATCTCAGGGCTAAAATAATGGAGCTGCATCTAGTTGTTCTCTTGAAAATGAAGTGTCAACTTATGAGATACTTTAATATTTGAAGTGTTAATAACTATACATTTTTACAGTATTTTTGTACCTTTCCAAGAAGTATGCAGGTAACTTACAAGTCTCATTAAGACAAACTTAGAATCCAGTATCAACCCCCTACTGTTAGGGTGGTAAAGTGATTGACCACGAGCCAGCCAGACGTCTGGGCATCTATAGTTTAGAGCTAGCATGAACAGCACAGCTATGAACGTTCTTATATGTGTCTTTAGTATGAATTTCTATTGGGCCTATGTCCAGAAATGGAATTAAATGAGTTACAACATTGGTATAGTCACTACAGTATTCCCAAATAATTTCTCAAAGCTGTTCCTTCAGCAGTGTGTCAGAATCCCATGTGCTCTGTATCCTTGCTGATAACTTAATTATTCACAGTGAATCTTTTTCTTTCAGCCATTCAGATGGGTGCATGGTAGTACTGAAATCTTGGCTTTCATTTGCATTTTCCTACTGACTGGTGAAGATGCATTTCTTTTTGATGTGTTTATTGACCACTGGAGATTCTTCAGTGAAATTCTTGAATCTTTTATTTTTTCTATTTAATTGTTTTCATTTTCCTTATTGATTTGTAAGAAATCAAATCAACTTCATACATTCTAGATACGAATCCTTTGTTATATCTACAAATACCTTCTCCCACTCCGTCTTGCTTTTTTCATCTTAATGATATTGTTTGATTAATATAACTTCTTAATTTTACTGTATATAAAATATTTGTCTATCCTAAGATATCCTGTGTTGTCTTCTAGAAACTTCACAGTTTTACCTTTTACTTTTACATCTGTGATCTATCTGGACTTGATTCTTGTGCATGGTGTCAGGCAGACTCCAAGATTCCTTTTAACAATGTGGTATCCAGTTATCTCAGCAACACTTTATTCTATCATATATGCATATTTTTAATTCTAGACTTATTTTGCAGTAGTATATTAATTTCCTAAGGCTGTCATTACAAAAAATCATAAACTTGATGTCTTAAAATAACAGAAATCTGTTCTATTTTAGTTCTGGAGGTTGGAAGTCCCAAAGGAGGAATTGGCAGGTCAGGGTTTGGTCTTCTGAAGAGGGCTGTGCTCCAGGCCCCCAGCTTGGGGGTTGCCAACAGCCCTGCTGTAGATGCCACACCCCAGTCCCTGCCTCTGCCAGTGATATCCCTATGTCTCTGTGTCCAGCTTTCCCTCTCAGGAAGACAGCAGGCACTAAAGTAGGGCCAGCTGTAATTCACTATGTCCTCATCTTAACTTGATGGCATCTACAAAGGCCCTGTCCCCAAATAAGGTCACAATCACAGGTTCTAGGCAGGTATGAAGTTTGGGGGCAGGGGGAACATTGTTCAACCTGGGACCCGTGGATAAGTTGAGTACGTCTCTCTAACTTTCTCACTATTAAAGGGTGGCGTTGCTTCTGAATATGTCCTGAGAGGAGGCAGAGTGCCTGCCTACATGGAAGCTGTCCACCTGCTTAAATTCCGTAATGGTAGAGCTCTTCTTCCCCAACTCGTTCCTTGAACCCTGCTTCGGGCTTGGCTCTCAGGTAGCACTTGGAACTTACCCTAAGAGGTCCCTGTTCTAAGAACACAGATGCTAAACTTAGTACAACGAGATGGACCTTTGGGGAGTTTTCCTGTTTGCCCCTGAGTTCCTCTTCCTCCCCTGCATCCTGGTGGTCTCCGTTTTCTAGGCAGGAATGTGTTTATTGGGAACATTTTTCAGGGTAGGATTCAGGGGACTGATGGACAGAAGTGCAGCAGACTCCGTGTATGTCTGACATCAGGCTCTTTCAATGCTTGAATCTATCTTCATACTGTTAGTGAAAAGCCAAGTTACTTTTACTTCATCAAGAGAGAGAACTTATCTCTTACAAATTCTATTCTAATGTTAGGGCATCCTGGTAGTGTCAAAACTATGAAATCTGACATGTGTAGTTAGGAATTGGTATAGCAGACATTTCGGAGTCCTTGGATACAATGTTTAAACATATTAGTGTTTATTACTGCTGCCTAACATTTATATTATTGTAACCAGGCATTGTGTATCTGTGTTGGTCATTTTGTGGTGCAGGCTGCACAGGTATTTGCCATGTCTTGTGATGTGTGCTGTGGTATGGCATTTGTAAATGTGTATATCAAGTGATGCTTTTTAAAGTATGATGTCCTCACCCTCCGCGCACAACAGCTCACAGTGTGCAAGCACTTCCATACACTGCGCACAGCCTTTATGCTTTTGTCCTGGAGAAAGATGAAAATTGTAGTGATTCCTTAGTGTTACAGTATACACTTAACAGTGATGTTCAGAAGAAACTATAAAAATGGAAAGTTGAAGATGTTAATAAATAACTCAATTTTCTTAAGTGTGATAAAGTGTTATAGTTCTGTAGGGAATGTCCTCATTGCTGTGAGTTACGGCATTGTATTTCATTACAAATGAAATCTGTACTACTAGGCTAGCAGTACTCACTGAATCAGCCTTGTTCTTTACTCCAAATGAAATCTAATGATAGTTTTATTACCTGTAACTATCATATGGTTCAGCTAAAACCAGAAAAACACCATTTGCTCACAGCAAATGTTGAGCATGTTAAAAGCTGGTGACTGGGTGAACAGCTTCTGGGTACCCATTGCGGTATATATATATATTTTGTAGGATTAAAAATTTTTTAATCCTTCTTCTTTGGAAGAAGAAACAAAATATAGCCAAATATTTTTCCTTGCAGGCTTCATTTTTTTTTTTCTAATATGGTTAGATTAATTTGTTATTGCATCAACTTAGGTGATATGTTAAATATACTGTTAATATTGGATTCAGAAACATTTAAACATTAACTGTCAGTAAAGAAGTACGTTTTTCTCTCATTGCTTTATGGGTTTATAGATCCTGAAGTCAAAGAGTCAAGAAGTTCTAACTTCCTTTCAGCAGTGGTTAAAGTGATACTTTTTGGCAGGACAGTAACTTCTAGCTGAGTACACCCAGCAGAAATGTTCCCCACTGCACAGAAGTCATTAATTCTTTGAGTTGTGTCATCAATAGCCCCGGGGCTGTAGCAGCCTCTTGTGTCCTTTGTTATTGGGTGGTTCCGCCCCCACCCCTGGCCCCCGTGTGTGGGCTTCCCACAGCAGGTGACATAGTGGGTAATATCTGTGTTCCCCCTTTTTTCCTCATTGAGAAAATGTTGGGGAAAAGAGATCTAACTGTCCTAATTTTTTTGATTGCCCTAATTATTACTAATTTATTATAATCTATTTTGTTTCTCTAGACGAGAGTATTTAAATTACTTCAAAACCAAATCCAACAACAGACATGGACTGATGAGGGCCCCCCCTCGGTGCGGGAGCTGCGGTCGGCCTTGCTGGAATTTGCTTGTGCCCACAACCTGACGGGGTGTCGCACCTATGCCACACAGCTGTTTGATGCCTGGGTGGCCTCCAATGGCACTCACAGGTGAGCTGCCCTCCTCCTCCTCACATCTTACCTATACCGAATCCAGGGCCTGCTGCTCCTGGGCCACCTGTGTTACAACGCTGAGTGTGAATGTGGGTGGACTCTGAGTGTCTGTGTTCTCACACAGGATTGTGGTAAAATACAGATAACATAAAATTCACCACCTTAAACCTTCTTTAGCATACAGTTCAGTAGTGTTAAATATATTCACGTTGTTGTGCATGAACAGTCTCAAGAATTTTTTCATCTAGCAAAATTGAAACTCTGTAGCCAACTTCCCACCTCCTCTTCCCTCCAGTCCCTAGCAGCCACTATTCTATTTTCTGTTTTTTTTTGTGTTTAACTAACCAGATACCTCATATAAGTGAAATCATATATTTGTGTCTTTGTGACTGTTTTATTAGCATAATATCTTCCAAAGTTCACCTATACAGTGTCATGTGTCAGAATGTCCTTCCTTTTGAAGGCTGAATGATATTCCGTGGTTTGTATGTACTACATTTTATTTACTTATTTATTCATGGGCAGGCCTTTGAGTTGCTTCCACCTTTTGACTATTGTGAATGATGCTCCTGTGAATGTGGGTGTGCAGGCATCTCTCAGAGACTCTGCTTTCTTTTGTATATATACCTAGAAGTGGTATTGCTAGATCACATGGCAATTTTATTTTTAATTTTTTGAGGAACACCCTTATTATTTTCCATAATGGCTATACCATTTTACATTCCCACCAATAGTGCACAAACTCTGCACTTTCTCTACATCCTTGCCAACACTGATTATTTTCTGGGTTTTTTATAGCAGTCATCCTACTGGGTGTAAGGTAACAAAAACATCTCTTATAACTGAGAAATAAGATAGAGGAGGCAAGTTGTCAGTCAGTGGAAACACTCTGGCGGTGGTTATGCCAGGCTCCTTACTGGGCCCAGTGGAGAGCAGGTTTGAGTGTGAGATGCAGAGCTGGGGTGAGGATGGCCTTGTGAGCCTGCTCTGGGATCTTAGTTAGCAAGGGTAGTGATCTCTCCCCTTCTCTTGCACATCGCCCACACTGACTGCTGCATTTCTCCCATGGCACTTCCATGCTGGGCTGTCATGCCTGTGTGCTGCTCTGCACTGTGGTAGCCTGCGGGTGCCTCACAGACAGAGACTGTGCCCTGTTCCTCTTTCCTCCCCAGCATCCAGCTAGTCGCTTCCCTGGCTCTTTTGTTCTTCGTGTCTGTATTACTAGGCTAGCAACACTCACTGAATCAGCCTTGTTCTTGACTCCAAATCGTATAGTTAATTACAAACCTGATCCCAGAAGCCCTACCATGGGTCAACTCCTCACCTTGCCCTGAGATCTTTCCTCACTGTTCTCATATCTGACCGACCACCTGTCTTACAGCTTGCCCACTGATGTCATGGCGACTGTGTTCAAAGTGGGAGCCAGGACTGAGAACGGCTGGTTGTTCCTTCTGAGGAAGTACACAACTCTTGGCTCTGAAGCAGAGAAGAACAAAATACTTGAAGCTCTTGCCAGCTCAGAGGATGTACGGAAACTTTACTGGTAGGAAACCACAGCAAGAATATGGTGTACAGAGACCAAAAGCATAAAAACTCTGCTGTAGGGTAGGACTCACTCCTGTTTGAGATTCCCTTTTCCATTCTTCTGTTACAGGCCAGGACTGAGCTAGCCAGTGGTGAGGGGCCCAAGCACTGGGCACCGCCTCATAGAACCAGTTTAGGGGTGGGATGCTCTTTGCCCAACAGAGACTGGGTATATGGGAGTTATGACCTTTCCTCCCTGCTCAGAGGCCACCCTCAGTGCTGTCTCACATGGCTCTGCTTGCATTGCATCCTTTGGTGCTGAGGCCTGGCTTTGGTCAAGTTCTCGTTCTGAAAATATAGTCACTTTTTGGGCAGCGCCTGTGGCTCAGTGGGTAGGGCACTGGCCCCATATACCGAGAGTGGCGGGTTCGAACCCAGCCCTGACCAGCTGAAAGAGCAGTGGCAACTGCGACAAAAAATAGCCAGGCATTGTGGCAGGCGCCTGTAGTCCCAGCTACTTGGGAGGCTGATGCAAGAAAATCACTTAAGCCATGAGTTGGAGGTTGCTGTGAGCTATGACGCCATATTACTCTACTGAAGGTGATAAAGTAAGACTCTATCTCAAAAAAAAAAAAAAAAAGAAAGAAAGAAAATGTAGTCACTTTTTAAATGTAGCTGATGAAGGCCCAGAGTTCACAGGGCAAGAGAAGGGCTGCAGAGGGTTCCTGACAGGAAGGGCAGTGGTGGGGGCAGAGCTGAGCCCATGCAGACTATCTGGCATTCAGGGCACAGCATTGAAAGCCACACCAAGAAGAGCAGAGGGAGGGTCCTGGGTCCCCGGTTTCTCTTGTGTAATTTTGCTCAGATAAATCTTAATAGCATTTCAGAAATGTCCTTAGCATCTGCCCAGATTCACTTTCCAGACTTGTTTTTCAGATTAATATGAGGGTACAAACAACTAGATTAGAATGTTGGCGTGTTAGGAAGGTCCCTGTTGTAGTTGTGTCCTGTATCCAGTAGGTGTGCATGTACCCTTATGTTGTGCCTGTTAGGTGGGAGCACACCCATCCCTTCCCTTCTCCCCTCTTCCTCTTCCAGCACTTTCTAAACTTTTAGTAAACTTTTTTCTTTAAAGTAGTAGACAGCCTCTGACCTAAGGAACTAGAGAAAAATTTTTGTTTTTAAATTACACTAATAAATTCCCATTTATAAAGTGCTTAAACACTACTAAGAATGTGAAGGAGAATGTGAAAGTATCTCAGGATCCTTCACTTCCCTTCTTATTTTCTCTTCTCCATTAATAAGTCTCATTCCTGCTGTGTTTACCTGTGGGGGGAGGTGCACACACGCACATGTGCACATCACCACAGTTTGACTCCGGTTTACACCACGCTTCACTATTTATGACGTTCATCTCAGTCTCTGACATCTGCTGTGCTAATGTACCAGCCTGTTTCATTTGTCCTTATGGCTTCATAGTATTCCACAGTATGACTCCATTATAATTTATTTAGCCCATCACATTTCATTGGGCGTTTGGATTTTTCCCCCTAAAAATACTATCGCATTCTTTTGGGGGAGGGGGGTGTTTTCTGTAAGCATACAGTGGCCAAGTAGGGGAGAGCTACACATAGTCAAGTTCCAACAGCCACACACCTCAGTTTCTTCATAGAAAGTGGAGACTGGCGGTGAGCTCTCCTCCACAGCACTGCTGTGTCGAGGACTTAGAACATCGCCTGGCACACACATCAGTAAGCGCTCACATTAATTCATTTTCAATTCATTCAAATGGCCCAGTTTTCTAAGGGTAGTAATATAATACACCTGCCTACTAAAATAAGGCTTTTACCAGAAAGAATACCAGTTTCTATAATTGTAATAAATTCTATCAGAATTTATTTTCTAAATGTTCTTACTGTATCAAAAACTATTTGCTATTATAGGTAAATGCCTGTCTTTTTGATGTTTTCCATCAGTGGATCAATCTTTAACATGACACTTATTTTCCTTGAATTGCTGCCGAGCTTAAATTAAGACACCAATACTAATTTAAGTTCTGTCATCACTTCTTCGGGAGTAATTATTTTGGAAGCTAAATCTGCTTTGCTTTTCAGGTTAATGAAAAGTAGCCTCAATGGAGATACCATCCGAACACAAAAGCTGTCTTTTATCATTAGAACAGTGGGCCGACACTTTCCTGGGCACTTGCTGGCGTGGGATTTTGTCAAAGAGAACTGGAATAAGCTTGTACAGAAGTAAGTTTCCCAGACATCTGCTCTCTTTTAGTGTTCCCAGGCTCTGGGTGAAGAACATTCCCAGTGCTGTGTTTGTTCACTGGAGTTAAAATCTGCCCTGAGAGGAATACTTCTGGGACAGTTTCAGTGAGACAGTAAAGAGTGCTCACGTCTATGAACATGACTCTGTAGCATGGGTTGTTTGCAGTGTGTCCCCACCAGGCACTGATGAGCCTGGCTCTGCAGGTTTTGTAGCTCAGGGCAGCCGCAGGCCAGTGCCACTCTGCTGCCCAGCACCAGCTAAGGACTTGCAGCCAGCTAGGTGGCACATGTGGGTTTTTTCTTCTTTGTCTCGTTTAAAGCAATGATAACATTTCTGGGTATGTGGTGTGCTCTTTGAGCAGATTTAATGGATTCATAATTCATCTGGATGTCCCCAACTCCTCCCTGTCCCACTTGCCTTTCTTCCCACTGCAGTAGCATGTGCAGGGCTACCTGGGCTGTGAGCTGCTGCCCCATAGGAGGACCCCCTCTGCTCTTGGCATGATAAAGTGTTTCCTTTGCACACAGGAATAACGTTTTGCTTACCAGCAGCTGTCTCTCTTTTTTTTTTAATCTCATTTTTGTGAATCTTCAGGTTCCCTCTGGGGTCCTACACCATACAAAGTATTGTTGCTGGATCAACTCACCTGTTTTCGACAAAGACACATTTATCTGAGGTCAGTTATATAAAACACTTGTAGGGAGATTGGGTCACTCTTTTCCCCTCAGTGAGTGACACAGTAGTTAATGATACTAATTCCTGTCCCTTATCTGTCTTCCTTCATCAGTACTAATGATTCTGTTTTGTGGTTACTTTTAGAGCATGGGATATATAATAATGAAAAATTTTTGTTTCTATCCCAACAATATTCCCTTGTCTCCCTGATACAAATAATAAAATAAAAAGTGGAATTGATTATTGTTTTCAGGAATTCTATTCAAAGTATAAACTTATAGCACCAAGACTGACTTTAGACTCAATCTCACTTGTTATTACTTGGTCATCTTATTCTGTTGTATTGTTGTGGTAATAAAGAGAATTCATTTTAAACATTACTTCATTTATCACCATGCTTGATCAAGAACTTTATGTAATACCTTGAATATTAAAGTATTTCTTCTGTCTAGTGCTTTCAGGGTATCAGTTCTGCCAGCACTCAGTTAAAGCTAATTTGACAGGGTAGCACATTTCCTGTGGATCACTGTCCTTTTCTTCCTTTGAAATAAAATACTTCTGTGTGGAACTTACAGGTTCAGACATTCTTTGAAAATCAGTCAGAGGCAACCTTTCAGCTTCGCTGCGTCCAGGAGGCTTTGGAAGTCATCCAACTGAACATCCAGTGGGTGGAGAAGAACCTGAAGGCTCTGACGTGGTGGCTGTAGCATGACAGCTGCACTTCACCTTGTCACCCACTCAGAGAGCTGATAAACTTGGTCTCTGCTGCTTTTGCAAAAACAAAGCTGAAGGCAGGCTGCTGCCAAGTTGTTTGCACTTGTGGGAGTTCTAGTCAGCTCAGGGCCCAACTGTATTCTTCATCTGTCTTTCTGAAATGTCTTTGGACAGTATATAGTTATCTGTTATAGAATTACATTCATATATGCGAACCATCTACAGAAACAATGAGCAAATTATTATGCTTTGAAGATACACAAATGGAGGAAAAGTCTGTTTGGAATTCTGTTCTGTTTCTGTTTTCAGAAAGTTACTGAACACAGTGCAACAGGGAATGGTCTACCCTCGGAGCCACTCCTGTGCAGGCCACTGCTTTGTCAGTGCCTGTTGCTTCTTGTTGGTAACGTCACTGGTAACATCACTGTGGCATAGAGTGAGCTCCAGGGAGTGTGACAACAGACAGCAAAACCTGCCTGCAGGGATGGGCCTTGGCTGTGCAGAGCTGCTGTGATTGGAGATTTTGATTAATCCTTTATCTTCTGAAAAATGTCTAAATATCTATATAAGTATTATATTTTCTTCTGCAGAATAGCCAGGTGCTACAGATTTTTAAATTTTTTTTTTTTGTATTGAAAAGTAAATAACAAGGCCAAAAGGTGAATTTTTTCAAATATTTAATGCTTTTGTTCTCATTGTTTATAGTATTACCATGCAGAACTATTCCAAACCAAGTTAGCTTTAATTATGTCATTCATGAATGCTGATATTCCCCCAAATCTGTATACCTCTATCACTGTCTGCTATAGATGTACCTTATGCTATAGAGAAGCATTTCTACATTTGTGGCAAGGATTTTGCTAGCACTGATGTTTTTCATCATAACTTTTATCAATATTGCTAAGAATGCAATTTAAGTTGCCTTTTGGCATCACAGATCACAGACACTTTCTCTCTGAATCATAGCCATGTGTGAATTTTCATTTTATATGATAGAGTAGCATATTAAAAGCATATTTTAAAATAGGGCCTTTGAGAAATTGAAATTTTTTATTTGAAGTTCACCATAGTACCTTAAAGGAACATAGGGAATGGAGTGGGAGGAATTTGAGTTCAGACGTAGTGGGCTCTCAGTTTTTTCCATATCAAAAACAGCACTTTCTCTTTAGTTAAAAGTCATAGTTTTTCTTTTATTGTGGTCAAACTAACCTTAAAAGGAGTGGTTAAATGGAGAAAGAAGAAAAATGAGAGAGGAATCCAAACTATATGGCATTTTTACTCCTTCAGAAGGGGAAATACTGTACTTGAATTTTTTGAGCTATGCAGACTTATACGTAGATTGTTTTTTTCTTTGATTCTTAGGAAAAAGCTTTCTTCCTAATAATTGTTGAGAACTTTATATTTTGTTTTAAAATGGCTTCTATGTATATAAAAAGGGTAGTCATCCACTTGTAAGCACTTAAAACACTCCACAGAGTCAGACAGTGGAAAAGGTCACCTTTTTTTATTCCGCAGGTGTGAAGTTAGAATATATGGGATTGTGTATAAAATTAAATTTTATTTTATGAAAATATTTTTGTATAATAAAATGTAAAAGGCCGATAAGCTAAAAATTAGCCTTGTTTAATCCTATTGTGTTTCTCCCCATTTTGTCTTTTCTAAACATTTATCTCTCTGCTTTAGAGTATAAGTCATATTCTGAGAATCACAGAATCACCTAAATATGTCTTTTTGAAACTGGGATGATTGGAATTCTTTATTCCTCTTGTGCTTTGGTAAATGATAATATTACCAGTTAATATTGAAAGTTAGGGTGTTTTTGTATTTTTAGAATGAGGGAAAAATACTAAACTTTTGAGGATTTTTTGATCGTTGCTGGTTTTTTACCATGTTGTGTTACTAAATTCTACTTTGATACAGAGTTTAACCTTTATTACTCCTCACAGTGAGTTAAGATCTTCAGTTCTGCCTGCCAGTGTTGACATTGGTCCTGGAGCGTGTGAAAATTCTGCATATGGCAAATCTCGTCTCCAGTCACATCATTTCCCTGTGTCTGTGTGTGGTATGGACGGGGTTGTTACAAGTAAAGCTTTATTAAAACTCAGGCTGACAGTGAAGTGTTAGGATCCAGGGCTTCTCCCGATGATGCCAGATCATGACCTTTGTAGTTGTATTTGTGGTAGCTTTAAATAGGCCTCACCTCAGTTCTTCACACGTAATTCCATGATTTTGAGTATTAAAGTAAACCCTTCTATATGGGAGTTTTAAAAACTAGCTCTTAGTCAGGAATATAAGGTTAAAAGGTAGACATTGTAGTATTAATATAATGGAAGCTTTCAAAGTTTTATTTTCCCCGAAGCCCTATCTTAGCCACTGTGTTTCTGAGACCCCACACGGACTCACTGAAGTGCAGGCTCCTGTGGTGGCTAAGTGCTTACCGAGTGGCTGTTCTCTTCTGTTCACTCAGAGAGGTGGTCTACTTGGATGTATTGATGAAAGGGACATCTTCTGAGATTAATGGGAGAGAGAGAATTGCCTATCTAGAGTTGTAGAAGGAAAGTTTGTGCTTTGGAGATGTCCTGCTGTTAGCACAAGGTGGGCAGTGCCCACGTGCGCCACCAGTTTGTGCCACCATCTCACCTCAGTCTCTGTAAGGGAAATGTTGCTGCTTGCCATTATTTCAATGTTTGTGAACTTTCGTACCATCACAGGTTCTTCTGAGCTCTTCATTTTCTTTGCCCTGTGTGTTTTCATCGTGTGCTGCTGCCTGTACAAAGAGATGTCAGGGAGCCCTGGGTGTGGGGGGCGGCAGCGCTGCTCTTGGTCCTATACTGAGTTCGGTGGGTTACTGGCAGACTGCTATCAAGTTGGATTTTCAAAAGATTCTACTCAAACTAAAGCACCCGGAACCATAATCTGCAGACAGGTTGCTGAATGTTCATAGCATCCTTGTGTTCCCTGGGGCTGCTGGGAACGTGTGTGCGTGTCAGACGCACTGTCACCCAAGAATATAAGATTAAAAGGTACAAATCGTAGTATTAATATAATGGAAGCTTTCAAAGGTTTATTTTCCCCCAAAGATTAAAAGGTTAAATTAAGGTTTTAATTTAGGGAGTCTCTGAGTCGCAGAGGCTGCCGGTCTGATTAGTTCTTCTTCTTGTCTATTGACTTTATTATTTTTGCTTTTATTGGAATTAACTCTCTTTTTAAAGAGCTTGCTTTATTCCCCATCCTCTTTGTATTTTCGAAAACTGAGATGTATGTTTTGCTGGTTTCCACCTTCCGTGTTGCTCTCAGCCCTCTGCATTGCCTGGTGTGCTGCAGGTGGGGAGTGCAGTTGGCGGTGTGGCTCCCTCTCCCCAACCCGTGTTGCCTGCAGAGCAGCTGATGGATTCCTATGAGTGGTTCGGGGGTGATATACTTTTAAAACATACATATGTGTTCTTGATGGTTTTATCTTCTTCGATTTTGCATGTTTTTGTCCTGATGAAAAATGATTTATTGTCCTTCAGCATCTCATTCTTCCTTCCCTTCCCTGTAGCAGCAGCTGCAGAGAAGTTACTTGGCTCCTTTTCTGGAAGGAGGTGGTAGTGTGGAAAGGAGAGCTGCATCTGTTCTTTGAAAAGTGTGTACAGATATCTTTGCTGCTCTTTGGAGAAGGTTGTTTGATGCTATGTTTCATTCGTCCTGCTGGTGGGCACGTGAGTAGGCTTGGGGTCCTGACCTGCGCAGTAGCAGAGCGGCTGTGGCTGCTACTGTCCAGCCCCGGGCCAGGCTGCCTGCCACCCCTCAGGTCTGTGCGGGGTCATGCGGCTTCCCATGTTCTGTGACGTGCTTGTCTGTCTGCGTGGCCACATGTGTGCTCACAGAGACAGCTGCTCTTTCACTTTGCCCTTACTGCATCTTATGCAACAGGTGGGGCAGCTAGGCTGCGGGAGAAAGTGGTGTTCACTCAGCACATGGGAGTGTCCTTGCCACCACCTGTTGCACAGCTCCCTCAGTTCTGTGTCCTTCTTGTGGACACACAGGCACCTGATGAGGTGTGGAGGTGCCGCCTGCTGCAGCCCACACACAGGACAACAGTGACACAGCAGTAACCAGCTGGGTTCTGGGAGAAGGCAAGGGGCAGGGCTGGCAGCTCAGCGCACCATTGTTTCCACTGCCACGCTGTGGACCTTGGAGATCTAGGCACATAACCATCTCTCCTCCTTCCCTAGTGCCACAGGGGCAGTGCGTGTAGAGTAGTTTGGGGGTTCGAAGGTTTTTTGCTAGGGGAGAGAAGGTGACTTCAGGGTAAGCTTGTATTTTTTTTTAAATGTGTATAAATGTTTTTAGTACTTTTTTGTTAGCTTGTTTCTCACCTTGTTTTTCAAATGGGCGTGTGATGAAAGCCAAAGTTCAGTCTGTTCGGGTCTCCTTCTCCCCTCCCTTTTGCCTGTGGACAGGATCGAGAACCATGGGGGAGGGGGGCGTTGTTTTAGGAGTTCTTTTGTAGGTATGGGGGTGTGTGCTTCTGTAAATATGTGCACATGTTTTTACTCCTTATTGTGTGTTTCCCTGGAGGCCTGTGCTGCTATGCGCCAGCGGGTTCCTAATGGATGTGGAGCTCTGCTCCTCTTTGTCTGGGGAAATTTTAAAATAGTTTAGATTTCCTGAAGTTGTGGGGGGTGGATGGGGTCAGGGCTGGAATGTGTGCACAGGACTCATTGCTGTGCGCTCTTGCTTACCTGTACCCAGTGCTGCAGGCACCTGCTTGACAGGGGTTCGCTGAGCTCAGTCTCCCCTCCCCCGCCCCACTCCCATCCCCCCCACCTCTGTGTGGCATCTGTAACTGCTTTGGTTTCCTTCAGCGCCCTCCCAGGAGGATGGGGCATGCACTTTTAGAAATGTATATAAATGGTTTTTGGTGTTACTTCATTTTGTACCTGTATCATTCAATGGACACTTAGGTACATGATGAAAATCGAGGTTCATTCTATGAAAACATCACCTTCTCCCCTTCCCATATTGCCCATCTGGGCAATGGCTGATAGAGTAGTTGTTTGGGGGTTTTGGCAGGGGGGTGGGGGATTTGAGGATTTGTATCTTCTTAAATGTATATAAAAGTTTGCTGGGGTTTTTTGTTCCTTCACTCCAGACTCAGACTGTTGTTTGGAATTGAGACCCAGCCACAGGGTGTAGCGGGCCTTCCTCCCCACCGCAGCCTGTGCTTAGGCAGCAGTAAATGCGCACTTTGGAGCTTGGGTTTTGTTTTTGAGATTTATAATGAGGAGTGAGCTTATTAGAGAAAATGAAAAAATATGTAATTTTTCTACTGTATATAAATGTTTTTACCCTTTGGGGTCTTCGTTCATTTTGAATCTAGTTCTTTGCATAACTGTTTAGATACTTCGTGGTGATAAAGTTACAATTGACTCTGAAAACTCTCCCATCCTCCCCACCCTTTGTCACACAGTGGTAGAATAGATATTTGGTTTCTTTGGGAGGGAGGGGCAGTTGCACATGTGTACATATACATTTTAATGTCCGTGAGTGCATGCTACGTCCTGTGTGTCATTCACGTTATGCCCAGTCCTCTGCTAGGACTGGTGGGCTCAGAGTGGAACACGGAGGTCCAGACGTATGATAACTCTCCTGCTTCCCTTCCCTCGTTGCCTGAACGGGCAACAGTTTTATAACTTGGGTTTGTTTTTGTGTGTGTTGGGGGGGTGTTATTTGGGTGGGAAATAAATAGGGCAGTGGTTCTCAACCTGTGGGTCATGACTCCTTTGTAACAACGAAAATACATCCTGCATATCAGATATTTACATTACGATTCATAACAGTAGCAAAAGTACAGTTATGAAGTGGCAAAGAAAATAATTTTATGGTTGGGGTCACCACAACATGAGGAACTGTATTAAAGGCTCACGGCATTAGGAAAGTTGAGAACCACTGAACTAGGGGGAAAGGACTGGGTATATACTTTCTGAAGATGTATACAAATATTCTCACATGTGGAGTCTACACCTGGCCCTTGAGCAGGTGTTAGCACTTAAGGAAAATTGAGGATCAGTGTGTGACAATCTCCCTTCACCCCTGCCCTTGTTGCCTATGTAGGCAGCAGAATAGTTTGTGTTATTTACTTGTTTGTTCTGGAGGGATTTGTATTTTTGGTAGGGGAATATTCTTATAAGTATAAATATGTTTTCATGTCTTTGTTATTTCACATTGTATTTAGTCTTGTGCATGGCTATGTTAGGGACATAATAGAAACTGAGTTTCATAAATATGATAGATCACCTCTTTCCCACATATTTCCTTATTTCGGTGGCTAGCATTGTTGTTGTTTTGTAGTTACTTTGTTTTATTCTCCATGACATGCTTTTAAGGACATAGGTATATATAGATATACATAATTTGCTTTCCCTGCCCCCATTTAGTCCTTTATAGGGCTCTGAATGTACCTAACACAAACAAAGGCCCCTAAATTCCTGCAATCTGGCTTTGGAAGGTCTAGCAACTGTGGGCTGTAACTGACAGCATCAGGTGAGCGGCAGCTAAGAGGGGAGGGGACACTTGGACTTGGCCAAGTGGAGAGAGTTAATCAGATCCAACGTTTCTTATGTTAATTCAAACTGAATGAGGTGACAAAGGACCTGTACTTTTATAAATTCGAGAAAGACAGGAGGGCAGTACAGAGTGAAAGTATGTCTGCACGTCACTGCTAATCAGTCTTTCAGTACCAGGCAGACAGTGACGCTGGTGAGCAGGTGAGAGTGCTAGGTAGGACATGTGGGAGGACCGCAGCAGTAGCTGCTTTTGGAGGCTTGGAGTTTTGATTCATTTATGGAAGTCTTGTGCAGTTCTATAAAAAACATTCTTGTAAACCCTATAGAAGTTATTTTGATTCTTGAAATGAATCTTATAAGCTATTGCCATGGCTCCAGTAAATGACAACACGGATCCAAAAACTAATTCAAAAAGAACTTGAGGGGCAAGCCCTTTCTTTCAACCCACACATGTGGCAGGCCGAGTTGGCCCTTTCATGCCCAGTGCTCTTATGTGTGGCTGCGTCTCTACTCAGCTTCCGTTAGCTGTTCCATTCCTGCTCTTTTTTCCATTTCATTTTCAGTCCTGCACTGTGAGACGTCATCTTCGATAGCGCTCAGAACCTTAAGCAATATATGAGCCTATGCTGTGTGCGTCCCATTTGTCCCGTGCGTCCCATGCGTCCGAGCATCCTGAGCTGTGTGTTCACTTGGCATTCCTGTTCTTCATGTGGATCCACCACACGGTAAAAGTAGCAGCTGCATCTGTCTGTTCGCATCAGAGGAGGTAGGCGTGCAGCCGTCTGTCCTACCCGCTCAGCTGTCCTCCTCACGTCTTGGCATTATGTGTTGAGATTTATAATGATGCTGCTTCATGCTGAAGATTTGCCATATTATTATTTTAGAAACATTGATTTAAAGGATACCTAGAAGATTTGCAAAGAAATGTTATTTGCATATCAAACTCTCAGGTTTAGTATTAAAAAATTAGCCTATACTTTGCTATACTTGTACCTGCTGCTATGGGAAAAATAAAAGTTTATTCATGACACATTTAACTTTGTTCACAAATAAAAGAGAAAGGGACACCTTTTTGGAGTTAGTCATGGTAATCATTAGTGATACTTCTGAACAGCTCTTAATTTAAAGGACTTCTAAGGAAGTAAAAGTCATGGCTTACCCGAGTGAAATGCTCCAGACATTGGACCGTATGAACCATCGGGACAGTAACACACTGTGTGTGTGTATGAACCAAGAATTACAGCATATTTGGAGAGTTTCACATTGGTACGAACGGTCTCGGTACGAACAGTCTCACAACTGTCTTGATTATGAACAGTCTCATAATCACTTTGCTATGAGGAATAGTCTCTTTCAAGTACTTGGGAACTTGTAAAGATACTGCGTCTTGTATTTAAACACCTACAGAGTTCTTCAGTTCCCTGAGTCTGAGCTTGTTAATTCTAAATTTGTATGATAATCAAATCTTTTGTGGAAGATTTTGAAAATTTTATGTATATATAATATTGTACATGAAAATTGTGTTGTTTCACTTGTAAAGGGAAAGGCCTATTTTTCTTTATATTTCTGATAACTTGTTTTGCATATGACCAGCACTGACTGAGGGCATGTTGAACTGCGGACACTGTTGCGCTTTTTTTGTGACATGAAAATAAAGGTATTTAAATACAAATAATCATGTGTACTCTTTGGATTTAAAAAAAACCCCACATATATAAAGGGACATTTCCTCATAGATCATGAGCTATACCAGAGCAGCCCGGTATTCCTGCCTTTTGTCGTGTTTTCCCACCCCCAGCACCCTAAGTCTTCACTGTAAGTAACTCCAGGTCTCTTCAAACTCTCAATGTTGACATTCGGGGCTGGATGATTGTTGTTGGGAGGAGCCAGCCAGCATGTCACAGGGCATTTAGCAGCCAGGTGCCAATAACAGTCCTCCCACCAAGGTGTGACATCCAGAGTTGCCTCCTCCAGACATTGGCAGATGCCTCTGGAGCTGGGTGGGGAGGTGCTCAGACTTCCAGAGCATGTCTGGGCTGAGTAACTTTTAGGGAAGCTCAGTCCAATGCAATTATTTGCTTTTTGGACTAAAGCAATTCTTATAAACACTCTGGTCACCTAAGTAGCCAACTGATACAGTAATAAGACAGTGCCTAAATCAGCATGAGACATGTAATTTCTTATGCCAGCAAAACCAAGGAACACTTGCGCTCTTAGCTCAGGTGAAACATGGATGTTGACAGTGAGGACCTTGCTTGTCCCTGTGAAGCTGGAGAGGACCCTGCACCATACACTCTTGGTTAGGTCTACAAAAGGGTCCCTTTGTGCTCTCCCCATGAATAGTCTTAAGGGAGAACTGAAAATTTCTTAGGCTTCCAGGTACAAGAGTTAAAACCAGTATTGTTTTCAGTAATTGTTAGAATTTAACATTGGACCTTTGAAGGCAAGTGTAGCAAGTCTCAACTCTCATGCCCCAAATCCTCTTTTTGGGAACACAAAACTTTGATTCCGTGCCCTTCTAAAATCTCTTACGTATGATCATTACTGATGTATATGGGAAATGCTCTGAGAAATTGTGGGATTTTTGATCAAAAGCTTCTGCTTAAATATTTATACTTTTGTATTTATGGGCAGTAAACAGCTGAACTAAAAGCCATTATACAGTCAATGTAAAGAGCACTGATTCCAATAAACAACCCAGATTGATAGTAGTTAACTTTACTCTATTTTTCAAAATCATTTTCAGAACTTGATATAGAAGAGTGATCCGTTCATATCTCATTTTTGCTTCACTTCTTCATTCTTACCCCCAACCCCCCTCACACACACACGCCCCTGGTGTTCATGGAAACTTGATTGCAAGTCGACAGTTATGATATTCTGTGAAGAATTGTTTATTACCAGAGAGGAGAAACATACTTTTAAGCCATTAATTACAGTCCACTTCAGGATCCCATGATTGGCAAAGCTTTTCCTTGCTGTGCTCGTTTACATCTATTATGACAACGTCCAGTCAGCCAAAGTCCAGCTGAAGCTGGGTGCACTTTGGGGACCCTGTGATTTCTGTTGTTGACTGAGCCAAACTATATCCAAGCCCAGGCCCACACACACAACGAGTTTTCTTCTTGCTTTCCCATGTATTTTTCTGAAGGGAGAGCACAAGTGACAACCTAGTAAAAGAGTGGTGTCATAGCTGGACTGCCCATAAGCAGGCAGCAGTGTCATGGCTGGACTGTCCAGGAGTAGGCAACAGCCTGGAGGCTACAGTCGACAGTAAGGGGCCACCAGAGAGGCCACAGCAGCACAGCAGAGCCTTCTCAGGGCTGTGGGCTGCTCACTTCAGTAACCATGTGTGTGTATACCCAGTGTGGTACACCCACAGCCCCTTTGCCTTGTGCCTTCTGAGTGTCTGTAGACCCGGCATCATGTGAGGTAGCCATTAGGCTCTGCCTAGAGCGCTGCCCTGTGGCTTTAGTGGCTGTTCATATCTTCATTTTCTTTATCTCCAAGGCCTCTGTACTTTAATTTGGGCAAAATTATTGGAACATTGTTATTATCAACAAATACTTATTCAAACAAATACATTTTTCTTGTAAAAGGAATCTTCACCTCTGTAGATTGCCAATAGGTATTTTTCCTGTTTTTCCAGGCTAATAGGAAAATTGGCTTGCAATACCTGAGCCCATCCTAAGTCTGGGTCAGAGAAAGCAGCCTCTGTGTCCAGGAATGGCTGTCCACAGGGAGCAGAGCCATGCTGTGAAAATTGCCTTGAGAGAAGAAAACGGCCTACACACGGGAAGGGATTCAGATGGGAAGGATGGTGAGGCTCCCTCCTGTTATTACTTTTAATGTTAATACCATTGGTACACATTACCTATCATGTTTTTAGAAAAAAAATACAGGACATAAATCTGAGGCCATTTTATTGTGATTTTTTTCCCATTTGTTCATTTAAAAATGCACACATAGCCAAGTGTGGTGGTCACTCCTGTAATCTCAGCACTTCTGAGAGGCTGAGGCACCAGGATCACTGTAGTGGGCACCAGACTCTGTTCAGCCCTGAGCAGAAAACGTGCAGTTTCATATTCAAGCTTTTATCAGATCTGTCTTACTAGGATTTAATTACACCTGTACATGACATTTTGATATTGCATTACGTTAAAAGATAACTTTTACTTTTAAATAAATTTACGGTTTAAAGATGTCATTATAACAGTTATGTGTGCTTTTTTCTTTTTTTTTGAGACAGGGTCTAGGTCTGTTACCGGCTAGAGTACCGTGGCATAATCACAGCTCACGGCAGCCTCCAAGTGCCCTTCACAGCCCAGCTCTGTAGCCTTCACACCCTAGGTCTGCAGGCTGTAGACCTAGCTCTTCAATGTCCTTCTGAAAGCAATTTCTGAATCCCAGCCTAGAGCCTTTTCTTCCTTTCAGGAGTTCTGAAAGCAATTCCTGAATCCCAGCAGTGACCCCTTTTCTGCTTAAAGTAACTAGAATGGTATCCCTTACCCTCAACTGACCTTACTGGCTTATTGTGGTCCTCACTCCTGGGAAATATGCCCTAAAGCATCTTTCACGGTCCTGTGCATTGAGAGATGTACGCTTGGCCCTTGAAACAGCAGCTCTTGTTGGTGGGTGGCATTTGTCCCCTCTTTTCTCCAGGGTGAACACCCCCTTTGCCCACCGTGCTCTGGATGTGCTACTGCTGCCCTCGAAAGAGCCCAGGAAAGTGGTAATGTCTTGATTTTGTGCCTTCGTGTTTACCTCAGCACTAGACAAAGCACGGACTGAGGGGCTGCTGGGAACCCTCAGGAGTGAGTTCAGAGCCTCAGGACATTTCCTAACTTCATGTGAAATTGCATTGTCATTTTGTGAGGCACATTCTACCTTTGACAGGTTGGTTTTGCCTTTTCCTTACAGGGCATCAAGTCAGATTATGCTCTTTGTACTGCTAAAGAAGAGTTATCCTTGAGTTCTGAGAAGGCAAATATGTACTGTTAATTGCTTAAAGTTTTAACTTTGATAAAATTATGTTTAGCAAGAGCTTTGGGTGTAAATTCCCATTAATTATAATGTAGTACTTTATTAAGATCATTCATAATAGATTTAGAAACACAACGAACTGATCTCTACCAGAAACATCAGTCACTATAATTCTGACTTTTGTAGGTACCATGTGTACCATGCACCTGTGTTGGGGCTGCTGTGTGGGTATGGGGCTGGGCTCTGGCGCCCAAGTGGTGAGGCCCATTCCTGTCCTGTGGGCTCCTCCCAGCCTTCCAAGCAAGAAGAACTTGTCACCACAGCTGCTTGTAAAGACTTGCAGCCTTTCCTACAAATACTTCCTTCTTTTCCACAGAACCTAACTTCTCAGTAGACCATTTTGGTTACATTTTCCTTCTCGTTTTTTATTTTGGTTGGGGGGAGATAACTCTGCCCTTCTCTTAAGGTTAGTCTGGGTCCCTGACATGGTGTCTGGTTTACCACAGGGTGTTTCTTACACAAAGGGAACAACCGCGCAAGGGCGTTCTGTGCTTGACATCTGTTGTGCCATAATGTGTTTGTGCTCATGAGTGCCACAAGTCACCACAGAGAGACAGTGGATGTCCTAAGAACGGGCTTAAAGCAAACTTCACTTGGGAACAGGTCTGGGTGAACATGTGTCTGTGAATTATTTTATTCCACAGGTGGAAAAGAGTGTCAAAGAAAATTCTTAGCTTGGCACAAAAGAGCATTACTGAGTAATAATTACTTGTGTGTGCTAACATTAAGTTCTTAGGAGAAAATTTGGGGAGATTGCCCTAGAGGCATTTTTTTAAAGACTTCTACTAAACTTTTGATGAAATTTCACCAATTTGTGACCCTATGATTTAAGGACTAATTATGTGTTCTCCAGTGCCCCTTTATTTAATTTCCATCCCCTTAGCTGAAATCTGACTCTGAAAAATGCAAACAGGAGGGGTGGGCAAGGTGCCCCCAGCGCTGAGCCTTTCAGACGTGATTGTTCCCTGCAGCGCTGTCTCAGCTCTGGCCGATGTGGCTTTGTTGACACTACACACAATGTCCCTTTGCCCCAAATATTGAACTAATCAAGCCTATTTTTTGATGAAAAAAGAAAGAAAAAGAAAAGGCCCTACTATGTTATTCTTTATTTTTCTGTTTCATTTTTACATCTCTTGCTGGGTTTTGGTTTTCAGTTTAGTGAATTAAGGATTCAGAAAAATGCAAATAACTATGTTGTCAAGTGAACAACACATTTTTTGTGAGAAAAACAAGGCAGGCTGTGTGTCACTTGAATTCTAAAATAAGATTAATGTTTTTAAAACTCTAAAATAAGATTCATGTTTTTAAAACAATGTCCCAGAACTGTTTATTAATTTAAGTAATAGATTTGTTACCAAGCCCTGGCTTCAACTGAGTGGAGGGAACCCGCATGGATGTGTCTTTTGATGAGAAACAGTCCCTCAGGAGCACCACACACCTGCTAAATCGTGGCCGTTAGTGTAAGGTGACAGGTGAACAACACATCAGAGGCCATGATGAGGTATGTTGGGCTGGTGGGGCAGAAAGGGAAGTGATGGAGTTTCACCTACAGTCAGTCTTTGGACAGGGAAAGACCACCTTTAAGAAGAAATGAAAGAATGAATGTGTTTTTCATTTTTACCCTTTACTTCTTCCAAATTTTCCCCCATTAAATTTGTAAACTCTGGGGTACATTATACCATTGCTATTATTATTTATCAAAACAGGACAGTTAATGCACTCTAAGGGCACATTAAAAATAACAGCTATAGATGGCACCTGTGGCTCAAAGGAGTCGAGCACTGGCCCCATATGCCGAGGTGGTGGGTTCAAACCCAGCCCCAGCCAAAAACCCCAAAAGAAAAAACAAACAAACAAACAACTAGAAAGAACCCTTTTCATGGTGATCTTACTTGGAATCAGAATCTTTGTTTTTTGTTGTTTCATCCTTTCCCCACATTTCCAGCTTGTGAAACTTCAAAGAATCTTACAGATGCAGCTGACAAACTGCTCTCCCCTCCTCTGTATCTGAGGCATACTTTTCCTGCACAAAATAGCACGTGAAAATTTTATTTTGTTTGATTTTCAGAATGAATTTGAAGTGAAACCCATGAAAGTAACAGCCTTGAAAAACTAATTGTTCTTGACTGAAAATAAGCAAACTAATTTTCTAACCTAAAATACTTTCAACTCATTAATCTAATTTGGAAAATATTTAAACTTGAACAGAATTCCCAGGTAACCCCTATTCTTCCTTTCTGCCTATTTCTTTTCCCTTCCTTGGTGTGATGTTTTTTCCCAAAGGACTAATGGTTTTAATTTAATGCAGAATATATTTTACCCCATATTTTATTTTGGGGAACAATTCCTAAAGAGGATTATTAGGGAGGAATGGGCCCCTGGGAAAGGCTGAAGGAGAAAGGCTGACAGGCCTAACGTGTGTGGTCTGTGCTGTGTCCGCCCGCAGTTTCCTCCCACAGTGTCACTGGCTGTGTCTGCTGCAGTGTCACCCACAGTGTTGCCACAGTGTCCACCCGCAGCATCCACCTGCTGTGTCCACCCACTGTGTCTGCCCGCTGTGTCCACCTACAGCGTCCACCCCCTGTGTCTGCCCACTGTGTCCACCCACAATGTCCACCTGCAGTATCCGTGCTGTGTCCACCCACAGTGTCCATGCTGTGTCCACCTGCTTTGTCCACCAACTGTATCCTCCTGAAGTGTCCACTGCACTATCCACCCACTGTGTCTGCCTGCTGTGTCTACCCACAATGTCGCCCACAGCGTCCACCCCCTGTGTCCACCCGCAGTATCACTTTTTCTGATTTTCTACTCTGCTACTCAGAGCTACCAAGACCATACCAAGAAAACAGAGTTAGAAATGGAAAAGAAGCAGATATGTGAGTCTTGACAGTTGCTTTTGACTCCCACCCACCGAGAGACTAAAGTTTATTGTTCCAGTTGATAACCTGGTTTTTAGTGATATATTGTTTGTTGCTGTTATTTTTTAAAGCTATTCAGTTACTTTATTTTGAAAGATGGAGTTGAGGAAAGCCTTTCTTTCCCTTTGGAACTAGTTCACATCTTAGTCTGCAAGTAACGCAACTATTGGGCTTGAGTCATTCTGTGGGCCCTGTTTGTGACTAAAATCTCAGGAGATCTGCCCAGCAGAGGAGGTTCCGGAAATCACAACCAAGGGCACTGTGTTCCTTACTCACCAGACCAGGGTGTTCATTATTGGAAACCACAGTGGGGCAGCATATTCTGAGCTTTAAGGAGGCATGTTGCAAAATATGCCAGACTGTCACACTTAACGGTTATAATAGGGACGTCTGTCCATTATTTCTTCTTTAGAGTTCGTAAAAACAATATTTCTATTTCTTTATATTCTCAGTTCAGATAATCGTCAGGCTCTTTTCTAACAAATAGTTCTTTTAAAGCATATTGTGGGATCTGGCGTTCTTTTTAACTGGATCGACAAGAAATAAGAGATGGCAAATGACATTCCTGGAGGACTCATGACCAAATGCTTCCAGGACCCAAGTCCTATTTCTGCACATAATAATAGCAAAAAATCTCTTGGGATGCTCACTGGGCAGTGATTTTCCCATCAGTTGTCCTAGGATAGTACTGGTGTTCTCAATAGTCTTGGCCCATTCCAGAACTTTCCTGAATTCGCCCAACAGATTCATGCCTGATCTAGGGCCCCTGGTTATTCACAAGGCTTAATTTCTTCCCCCAGAACTTCATCTCCCAAACACAATCACCATGTTGAGTATAGCAATATTTACCTTTTGTGGCAGAAATGGTGGGCTGCAAGTTGGTTTTAACTGCTTTTTACTCTTTCCAATTCCCTCCATCTCCAACTGAGAGAGAAGAATGAACTCAGGAGAAAAGTTAGGTGAGGAAATATAATGGTTTTAGGTAATCTTTTAATGATACCTACGTGGAGCCAATTAGCACCTCAAAGTCGTGAGATTTAACAAAATGTATCCTAGAATATACATTTTCAGAAATCTCTGTCTAATTTTAATGAAAGCTTGAACATAGCATATATTTTATTTCATTTTGGTGATTGACCTGTCTTACAGTTTGCTAATTGTCTCTTCTGCTATATCTAATCTTTTGTTAAATTTATAAAGTTCTAATTTATTATATTCTTCAGTTCTAGAATTTTCATTCAAATCTTTTGATATATACTTATACATAAAATTCAACTCTGGTTTAATTTTACATCTTTTTGACATTTATTTATTTATTACCATTTTTTCCCTCTGTTTTATTGAATGTAGTAACTAGTTACAACCCTTACTTGCTTATGCCAATATTTGGGTCACTGATGGGGCCTGTTTCTATATCTACAGTTTGTTTTTTCCACACTATCTCTTGGAATTCCTAGTGAATTTTAAAAATTAAAACCAGAACACTATGCATAAAAAAATCATGTATGATTCAACCAATTTTTTCTTTCCAGAGAAGGTGGGTAGAATGAGAGCTAACCGCACAGGTCACATCCCTATTGATTAGATTTTAAGATGTCTGGAGTAAGAGCTAGGTAGTAGAACTTTTAAGGGATTCCCAAGCAACACCAGCATGCAGCAAAATTCATGGGCCATAGTTACAGCTCACTGCTGACTACCCCCCACCTTACCCCTGGCACTGTGCTGCCTCAGTTTGGCACAACCAATAAAACCTCCACGTACCTTTCAGGACACTCTGCTTCATTTCCTAACCATACCTGCCTCAGGAACCCTCAGAATTTAACAAGTTTTTTGTGGGAAAAGCAGATCATATTTCAGGTTTAGTTTTCCATCCTTCTCTTCACGGGATCACAGCCTCTGCGGCACCTAACATGGCCTCTGGGGCACCATTAGCTTGACAAAGTCCTGGTGGTTTCTCTGACTTCAGATGCTTCCCTCTGCCCAAACAAAGTCCACATTTTCTGTCTTGTGTCTGTTCTCCAAATCAGTATCTCTCCCCAGGGAAGAGCAGTGGGATATCGCTCACCTCTCCATGATCTGCTATTTCCCCCAGATCTCGGCCCCTCAGCTTCCGCTGGTCCCCAAGGTCTTTGAAACACACATGCAGCAGTTTCCTAGGTTCAGTTGCCTAGACGTGACACTGCAGCCTGGAGAGAATAAGATGACACCGGGTGCCCATGAAGTTCATGTGCAGTTTTAAATTTTATGTAACACCGAGTGGTGACTAAATGCTATGAAGAAACATGAAGTTGGGAAAGGGACTGCGTGTGGACAGTAGGAGAGAGATGACCAGGAAAGCCCACGTTGTACAGCAGAGGCCTGAGAGAAGGCAGGTGTCCAACCATGCGCATTGCCTGAGACAGGTGTGTTCTAGGCACAGGGACGGCAGCTGGAAGTGACCTGAGAAGGGAACACCTCTGGAATGCTTGAAGAACTGCCAAGAGATGAGCAAGGCTGGGGGAAGGAGAGGAGGGTAGAGAGTCATCGGGCTTTTCTTTCCTCGCTGTCTACCATCTCTCAGACCACATGTTCCTTTTCTAAGGATCATGATGAAGATGAGAGCTTATCTCTTAAGATCCAATTTTTTGTGTGTTGAAAGATCTTTCTTTTGAGATCATGACTAGATGTCCTGGGACCTGTATCCTCCACAGGTAGGATTTATTTGTTTTCTTCCAAAGAAAGCCTTTGAAGTGGCTGCTCACTTAGTGTGTATTTACAGAGATGTGGTGCACTGAGCAGGCTCACGTAACCAGGCTGCTTGCAGCAGAGATAAAATGTTGACCATTTTTTTAGTCACTATTTTTTTCCTGTAGTGCACATATTATATATCTTTACACCACCAGTTTTCAGTTGAAAAGTATTGTTATTAAGTATTAACCATTTATCCAGTAAATGGAATGCAGAAAGGGCACAGAAGAAGCATAGACATTGCATGTGCTGAGTCTCATCTCATAGCAGGGATCCTGATTAAGCCTAAGTCAAGTTTGCTCCAACATCAGTCACCATCTGGGGATGCAAGTGGGTGGATGGGCCTTCTTCAGTGTAAAATGCAGGTTGGGCATGAGGGGGATGCCAGCCTACTCTAGCTTTCACCAGAGCCGCAACGGGTACACAGCTGTGGTCAAAGTTGACAGGTCGTGGATGAGGAGAGAAGCCTTTAATTTTCACCCCTTGTGGACTCACATCTTTCAAAAAAGGTCTTCACAAAAATAAAATTGAATAAAAACCAGAAAGGCTATTTTCTCAGATATCTACTATCTGAGCCTTAGAGAGCAGCTTTGGAGCTACAACCCAAGCAGGGAGGGGTTCAGTCTGAGCAGCAAGAGACCAGTCTCCTTCTGAGTGGGAACAGAGCAGACAGGTGCCAGCCTCCTTCTGAGTGGGAACAGAGCAGACAGGTGCCAGCCTCCCTCTGAGTGGGGACAGAGCAGATAGGGGCCACCCTCCCCCTGAGTGGGGACAGAGTAGGTAGGGGCCATCCTCCCCCTGAGTGGGGACAGAGCAGGTAGGGGCCACCCTCCCCCTGAGTGGGGATAGAGCATATAGGGGCCAGCCTCCCTCTGAGTGGGGACAGAGCAGATAGGGGCCAGCCTCCCTCTGAGGGGGGACAGAGAAGATAGGGGCCAGCCTCCCTCTGAGGGGGGACAGAGCAGGTAGGGACCAGCCTCCCTCTGAGTGGGGACAGAGCAGATAGGGGCCACCCTCCCCCTGAGTGGGACAGAGCAGATAGGGGCCAGCCTCCCTCTGAGTGGGGACAGAGCAGATAGGGGCCAGCCTCCTGCTGAGTGGAGACAGAGCAGGTAGGGACCAGCCTCCCTCTGAGTGGGGACAGAGCAGGTAGGGGCCAGCCTGTCCCTGAGTGGGGACAGAGCAGATAGGGACCAGCCTCCCCCTGAGTGGGGACGGTGCTGGAGCAGGCCTCTCTCTGGCAGGAGCAGCCATCACTGTTGTCTTTACCACCTTTGGGGATATGTAGATATTTGTAATATAAGCAGCCACAGTAGTCATCAGATAGATCACATAAAAGCAGGAGAAGAAGAATGGCAGATGCCACTCATGGTCCAGGAAGAGCTGCCTACACCCACCTGTGGGATCCTCCCAGGGGGAACTCACGTAGGAGACACTGCAGGGAATCAGGACTCCTAGAAGGGGGAGGGATGAAGTCAGAACCAGAGTATGACTTTGCTGTGGTCATTATGATATCATTCTTATCCCTAAGATGTTGTGGTAACTAGAATAAGACAGGAAATATAAAATCTAATCACCTTGATAAAAAAGGAGAGATAAAGTATCTTCATTGTAGACCAAGAGATTCCGATCCTGTTCTGGACTGGAAATGTCCTCTCCAAATATGTATACTGCTCTGACCCTGTGTGCTTGTGTACGGAGGGGTCCTTGGGCAGTGATGAGTGTTATATGTGGTCAGGAGAGTGGAGCCCCCACAATGGGGTTAATGCTCCTGAGGACAGGAGGGGACAGGGAGCTTCCTTATCTACCTCGTGATGGCACAACTGGCCACGAAGACACCCTCACCAATAGCCACACCTGCCAGGACCTTCATCGGAGACTTCCCCACCTCCAGAACTTTGAGAAAATAGATGTCTATTTTTAAGCCACCCAATCTATGATATTTTGTTATGGCAGTCAGAGCAGGGCCCAAAGGCCAAGTGACTTATACAGGTATAAATGCCTTCTCCAGAGGATATGGGGGCTGAGTGGGCGTCCTGAGTTCACACACTTATATACTCTCTATGGGCACAATGGCGGAACTGAAAATGCCCCCACAGCCTGTGAGCTGACACAAAACCAGGAACATTTCCCTAGCTGAGCAATGGGTACTAAATATTTTTATTCATCTATTCATTCACTTCATCCAACTGTTATTTCCAAACACCTATCCTATGCCATTAAGTACTACAATGGATTAGGTACTGAGCTAAGAGATCAAGACTTTTGCTTCTGTGGGGCTTGCATTTGGGGAGGGAGAGATTCAGGAGCCAGTATCCCTCAGATGTTCATTTCCTAAAGCTCTAAGGTCTCTCCCAGTGTCACATCTCTGCACAGGTGTCCCATCAATGCACTTCCCATGACCTGCCCCAAACACCTTCTGCTGTGGAAGCTCCCATTCACCTTTCAAGATTCAGCTCAAACATGACTCTCCCCTGTCTGACTCTTGCTAGGCATGCCTCTTCTGCTTTAAATACTGAGAAACTGGGTGAGCCTTAGAGAATTTAAACAACTTGCACAAGATTGCATAGCTAGTAAACATCAGGGGATGTGGACTCAGGTGAGTCGGCCTTTATCTCAGTGTAGACCAGGGGTCCTCAAACTTTTTAAACAGGGGGCCAGTTCACTGTTCCTCAGACGTTGGAGGGATGGACTACAGTTAAAAAAAAAAAACAACTATGAACAAATTCCTATGCACACTGCACATATCTTATTTTGAAGTTAAAAAAAAAAAAACAAAAAAACACGGGAACAAATACAATCACACCACCGCCTCATGTGGCCCGCAGGCCGCAGTTTGAGGACCCCTGGTGTAGACGAACGCTAATCAGTTGTGCCATGAAGAGAGCTCACTGGACCTGATGCCAAACTGCAGACCTTTCTCATATTCTCTGTGTGACTTGGATGAGACATGTAAAACTTCCAAGCCTTCACTTTTTTGTGTATAAAACTGGGATGAGAAAGTTATTTCATGCTGATAGTTGTGAGAATTAAAATACAGAATTTAATTTGAAATTATCCTATTTAATTTGAAATTATCCAATTAAACCCAACAAAGGGCTTAATTCAATAAATATTTATTAAGAAGAGATACTTTAAGTCCCATTGTATGCCCATGAAGATTCTGAGTTTTCTTTCTCTTCTGTACACACTTCAGGAACACCATCATCAGCCAGTAGCAGCTCCTGGGCAGTGTCTTGAGCATCTGAGGTTAGTTATATCAGTAGATTTTGAGCTAAAATCATCTCCCAGAGGAACAGAAGTATAGTTTACACCAACTGCTAAGGCCCCTGAGTTCTTGAGCACAGCTGACTTATAATAACATGTTATAATAACATCCACAAGAATCTTTGCCATAGCCAACTCGATTTGTTGATTTATGCTTATCATAGGAATTTGATTTTACTCTTTAACCTATTCACAAAAACCTACTCTTACATCTGTGATTTGGCCCTAAACTGCTGGGCTGTATAAAAGAATGTGCAGATGCCCTTAAAATTAGGGATCTAGTTAAAGGCATTTTTTTTTTTGGTAAAACGTATTTATATAGTAAAGTAACCAGATAATTATATATTATTTATATAATAAAGTAACAAGATAATTAACTTAATTTTGTGTACATGTGTCTTGAGAGTTTTTTTCCCCCAATGAATTTTGGCAGTACAGGTGTTTGTTTTCATTTGGTGGATGAATTGTGTAATGCTGAAGTCTCCACCAGTGCACTCACCACCAGAACAGTGTTCACTGGACCCAACAGGCAGGTTCCCCCCGCCCACCTAACAACCCCCCCACCCCCACCTTCTTAGCTCCCAAGGCTAGTACACCACTTCATGGCCATGGACCTATTACTAACTCCCAGTTATTGGTGAGAACATGCAGTATTTGTCTTTCCATTTCCAAGATACTTCACGGAACTGGATGGACTCCAGTTCCATCAAAGTTGCTGCAAAATACATTATTTCATTCCTTTTTATGGCTGACTGGTATTTCATGATATATGTACACACACCATGTTTTTCTTTGTCCACTCATCAGTTGATAGACACTTCGGTTGATTCCATAGCCCTGCAATTGTGAATTGTGCTGCAACAAACACTTAGGTGCAGGTTACACAATTAACTTTAAAATGTACGTTATAGAATATGAATTTGTCACAATTAACAAATGGTTGAGTGGTTGTCTCACAACTTAGTTGGATGGAAGGCCAGGAACAAACCAAGGGTATGCAAAACACAGTCACATTAGAACCTCTAATTGTGTAGGAATGAGAAAATTTAAGTAGACTCTGATAAGTTACCAAGCACTTATATATCATCTAATTAGAGTATAACATGAGCTAACAATGTTTTATGAGATTGTAGTTTGGGGTGTTTTTGAGACAGAGTCTCACTCTCACCCTGGTTAGAGTGCTGTAGCATCACAGCTCACAGCAACCTCAAACTCTTGGGCTCAAGTGATACTCCTGCCTCAGCCTCCTGAGTAGCTGGCACCCGCCACAATGCCTGACTATTTTTTTCTATTTTTGGAAGAGATGGGATCTTGCTCTTGCTCAGGCTGGTCTCAAACACCTGAGCTCAGGTGATCCACCCCCTCCCTGCAGTGCTCCCAGAGCCTGCCAGAACGCTGGCATTATAGGTATGAGCCACTATTCCCAGCCAAGATTGTTTTAAGCTGTAGATGATTATTTAATCATCTTTGCTTTTTAATCTAGCTTTCCTTTTTCATTAATCTGTGGTTAACTGAAGTAGATTATTTCCAATTTGCCTATATATCTAAATATGTCTTTTAAAATCATCTTCATCTTTATAAACGTAATGAATTCAAATGTCCAGGTCATAGATTCTCTCCTCACACACAGGTGTGTATTGCCTAACTCAGGGTGGAAGGTGGGGGGCGTTCTAAGATCTCATTGTTGTGTGAAATTCAGGAGTGAGCACACACGACCTGGAGGGCAGAGCCTATTGCACCCCTGGGAACCGGTGCATGGCCCTGCTCCTCGCTCACACACCACACAGCATGGCACTGCACCAACTGCACGAGGCTGAGTGTATGTGAATCTACATGTGTATCTATCCATCCAAAAGGTGCAAGAAATATATGGCATAAAAGATTTAAAAAATGGTGCACCTGTGCAGAGCACTTACCCTGAATGGAATTTGCAGATCTGGAAGTTGCTCAGCGTGAGTCTGGGCGTGCGAAGGCCTTGGGCACCACTGTGCACTGCTGTAGACTTTACAGACACTGGACACTTAGGCTACACTAGATTTATGTGATGATGTTTCTTTCTCTTCAGTAATGAATTAACTTAGCTTGCTATGACTCTTTAACTTTATAAAGTTTATCAAGTAGGTTTGTTTATAACAGCATCACCACAACACTGAGTGATGCATCGTGCTGTGATGTCACTCCACTCAGTGATGGAATTATTCATAGTGTAAGGAGACCATCATCAGGCATGTGATCTGTCATGACCGAAAGGCCAACATGGGGCACGTGACTCTGTGTGTGTCCTTGTGTGTACTTGTGTATTTGTGTATTTCTGTGTAAACACACATACCAATTTGGATATTAAATGGGGGATTATATAGATTATCAGGCAGAGAGCATAGTAGACTTTACCCTCCATGAAGATAATATTTTCATAAAGTAATTAAATCTGCTTTTGAGGAATAAGTTTCCTCCACTGATAGGAAGAAAATGTCTCTCATCACCCAGATCTTCTCGTACCAGGGTTTCTTTCTCTGTACCACTGAGGAGTCACCATGCTGAAGTTTCTCTCTTAATTCCTCAGGCAGACTAGAACTCTCCTGTATACAAAAGACTATTTTGTTTCAAATGGTCAAAGTCTAATTAATCAGATGCCAGAGCTCATTTGTACCAGGGGAAAGGAGGAGAGGACCTGGAAGGGGATTCTCAGTTGTCTTCCCTCCTTGGTGTGAACAGACTTAAAACTTCGTCTTTACCCCAAGGGCAGGTCTGCAAGGGCACCCAGGAGCTCGCCCTGCCTGGGGGATTTTGTCAAGGCATCTACCCTGATGGTGAAGGAGACAACCCTGCTGGGGAAAATAAGTGTGTAGCCAGCACACAGCACCATGGGTCTCTGACTCTCTCCAGGTCTCTTTTCTTTATTCTTTCAGGCCCTGCCTTGTAGGTAGAGGGGACAGAGCGGGGGGGGGAGCGGGGGGGAGCCAGGGCCAGGGAGGGGACAGAGACAGGGAGAGGGGCCAGGTGCAGGGACAGGGAGGAGGGCCAGATGCAGGGAGGGGACAGGGAGAGGGAGAGGGGCCAGGCGCAGGGAGGGGACAGAGAGAGAGGGAGTGGGTCCAGGTGGAGGGGGGTGACAGAGAGAGGGAGAAGGGCCAAGTGCAGGTAGGGGTTACAGAGAGGGAGAGGGACCAGGTGCAGGGAGAGGACAGAGAGAGGTAGAGAGGACAGGCTCAGAGAGGGGACTGAGAAGTGAACATCTGCACTTTTATTTCAAAGCACAGCATAATGATTTGGTAGAAACCAAAGGATGGAAACAAGTACTTGCTGGCATAACCAAATATAATGGTGCAAGGAGGAAGGCACAGAAAAGGAAAAGGAAATGCCCAGCTCTGTGTGAATGGATGTTTAATGTTTGTGCTTTGTGTTTTCCTTCTGTGGCAGACTGTTCTTCCAGTGGACGAGCATCACACACATTGTGTGTGTTTTAGTGTCTTCCCTTCCCTTTGGTTGCAACAAAAAAATTGTATAGTGAAGGGATATGAGGGAGACACAGTGACTGGTTTGAGTATTTTAAGGAAACTTTTATAAACAGAGAATTCAAATATATTTCTATTAATTCTCCATTTGGCAGAAATAACAGATGTGGGATTTATTATGAATTTATACAGAGCCACTCTCGAAAGGGGTATGTCAGGTTGTCTGTGTATAAACTTGCTAATACTCTTTACTTGTCAATCTGAGGGGCACACTCTATTTATTCTTTGTGCCTTTTGTGCCTGACATTAGCATCAGTTAACATTAGTCTGTGAAAACACATATCATTTTCACACATGTGCCTTCTATCTCTAAGTATCTCTAAATATTCATTATGGTTTTTCTCATTTGGTTGAGTAAAATTTGCCAGTAAAAATAGAAAAGCAGAAGAACAAAGGAATAAAGCTTCTTGCTTGGGCAGATCCTTGGTCAGATGATAGGCCTGGTTTTGAAAGCTAACACTTTTAATAAATGTTTTGTAGTGGAGAGCATTTATAGGTCTACATGAAGAAACTTTCTTATTAGAGTAGCAGTAACAATAATTCTATGACTTTAAAAAGGTTGTATTGTTAGGAAATTGGACCACATGTGTTACAGTACTCTAATTGGTTTTGTATTTTGGGAGAATAATCTGGTAATATGCACTAAGTATTTATTATGTGCTAAGGTTTTAAAAATATTCAAACTGCCAAGTTAATTTTACTCTAGAAAATGTTTGCATATTTAGTTTCAAAGAAAAGAGTTGAGGCCATTATATTAAAAATACCTCATAGAACAAGGTCCAGTGGCAAGTGCCTGTAGTCCCAGCTACTTGGGAGGCTGAGATGGGAAGATTGCCTGAGGCCAGAGGTTGGAGGCTGAACTGAGCTGTTATTCTGCCTGTGAACAGCTATCAAACTTCAGCCTGGGCAACATAGCAAGACTCAGCTGCTAAATAAATAAATAAAAGAAAAGCATGCCCTAAAAAGAATACTTAAAGGCTTAAAAAGAGAGTTTGGAGGAGAACAGTGCTATTAAAGATAATGAAAACTGGGAACAATAAAAATTTCCCTGAAGAGAAAATAATCTCACTGACAAAATACTATTCAATCTTGCTCCAGCATTTTGGCAAGCACCTGTAAGTCCCAGCTACTTGGGAGGCTGGGGCAGGAGGATTGCTTGAGCCCAGGAGTTTGAGGTTGCTGTGAGCTATGACAGCACTCTAGTCTGGGTGATAGAGTAACACTCTATCTCAAAAAATATGTGTATTTTTAAGAAATGAAATACTATTTAAATCAGCTTTTGAAAGTATGATAGTATGTAGAAAGATGTACATGAAATAATGTTAAATGAAGAAAATATGGACACAAGTCAGAGCTATGTAAATATATGTGTAAACACACTAACTGCCATGTGAGATGCATTTAACTCATGCTGGTTTTGAGCCCAAGGCCTACGGACAGGAGGGAAGGCCCATGGCACGCCTGTGTGCTGTGTAGCCTCTGCTCATTTTTGTACTCCACATGTCTCCCCACCTGCTGTCTCCTGGCACCCAAGTGCCCACACATCCAGACTGTGCTCTCCCATCACCACAACTTCCCCTTGAATGTTTGCCTGGCAGCTCTTAGAACAAAATCCACACTATGGTTTGTGGGGGCATGACATTGCCACACATACTTGGAGGTGTGACTCAGGGGTCATCACCCGGGACCACCCAGAGTCTACTCCAAACACAAGTAAATACTGTGGAATCACAAAAAACTCAATTCTCAGAAACAAATTCGATAAGTATGCCATGAGTCATATACAACTCACGTGGCATGAAATGTAAAAATTGATCCTACCATTGCATAAATTCAATATAACTCATACACAGAAAACAATAAAAATAATATATTTTTCATTAAATTAGAAAAGGTTATTTTGTTTTTGAAGTTTCCCAGTGTGGCAGTCAATGTGTTAACTTATTAGGTAAAACACTTTAATGACTACTAAGCCTTTTTCCTCTAAGTTACCTTCAAACACCAGGAAGAGGGTTACTAGGTCTTTCCCTCTACGTTGTCTTCAGATACCATGAGAGGGTCAGGAGGCTTCATGTCGCTGGACTCTAATGAAGAGGGTCACTTTGTTCCATGGAGGTGGACTCTGAAATGTGATTACTATTTTCACTGTGATGGAAAGCATGTGTGCTCCGCTGCTGGCCAGCAGGGACTGGGTCTGCTCTGTTGCCAGGACCAGGGCATCATTTACCTCTGCGTGTTTCTGTTTCCTTGATTGATATTTTAAAAAAAAAATTACTAATAGTAAGAACAGTCTGCCATTCTATCAGGGAGAAAACTGCATAATTTTTCAATATATTGATGGTGCTCAAAACACACTACCCAAAATTATGGTAGCCTAAATGTTTTAAGCTGAGGGAATTTGAGAAAAATGACAGAAACAAGAAGGTCACTGTGACTCTTTCCCACCTTCACCCCTCCAGTAGGAAAGGCTCCCTGTCTTCATCAAACCTAAGCATGAAAATACATGTCTGTTCATTTACTGGGTCTTCATTTCCTTATGAAGGCTCTTGTGTTGTATAAAACTTACATTAAGTAAGTTTTTATTCTTTCTTCCTGTGAATCTGTCTTTGTCATTTTGATTTTCAGACCCTGCCAGGGAGCCTAAGAGAGCCCAGGAAAAACTTTTCCTCCCCTACAATGTCATCAAGACTAATTTCTATGACTAATGAATACCAAAGTGGTAAAACATGTATTTGGATATCACGTGGCATGAAATGTAAAAATTGATCCTAGCATTGCATAAATTCAATATAACTCATACACAGAAAACAATAAAAATCCTGAAACTATCATATTGGCGTTTGTTTTCCCCCCTTAATTTGTCTTAATCTTTGGCTTTAATTTAAAATTTTTCTCCTGGTGTACATGAACCGCAATTCCTGTTCAGCATCATTTCAATGTTCCCATGAGAATGCAACACCCACTCTGAGTGCCCTCAGCTCAGGAGGAAGCACAGGACACCCTTTCCTGGCCTCTGCGGTCGCTTTCCCCAAACATCAGCCCCTACTCACTGGCAGGCATTCCTACTCTGGAGATGCTCTGGTTAGTCACCTCTTCTCCTGGTCACCTGGTCACAGTGATCTCTGCTGACTGGTTGGAGAGAGAGGGTTGCTGGCTCTTTCCCCTTATCCTGGCAGAGTGATTGTTACTCTAAGAGCCATCAGGAAAATGAAGCCTCCAAGTAAAAGCACAACACCTAAAGACTATGAACTATGAATTGTTTCTAGTAGAGATAAATTTCTGCAAATATACCTCAGTCTTTCCCTTTAAAACAGTGTTGCTCAATGTAGAGAAATCGCCCTTCGTCCCTCTGGGCCCCTCTTCAACAGCATCAGGAGCACCTTCCTACAAATTCGTTTCTTTGATATGCTTAATTAAAAAAAAACAACTAAAAATGTATTTGTACTTTATATATTTCTTTGAAAATTGTTTTCCAATTAATCTAGATGGGATCTTTTTATGTCTGTGTGCAGAGGTTGGCCTCACATCTCCTCACGGCTGCACAGTGCAGACCAGCTCTGCCTGAGAGGAGGATGCAGGCTCACGTGCAGCCACATGTGGTTTTATATTCTGGTGGCTATGCCAAAAAGGCTTAAAGAGGTGAACTTAGTTTTAGTAATATATTTATCCCATATATCCAGAATGTTATATCAACATAAGAATTAATGAGATATTTTGTTCTTTTTTGTGTGTGTCTTCAAAATCCAGTATGTGCTTAGTTCAGACTGGCGGTGTAGCTGCTGCATTGCTCACCTGGGCAGAGACACGTTGTGACACCAGTTGTGCCCTGTTGAGGAACATTCTAGTGCTTATGAATATGAACATTTTAGGTTAAGAACATCCTTTTGACATATCTTTGAGCACTTATAGAAATAGTTTCATAGGATGAATTTGGAGAAGTGAAAAATGCTAGGTTGAAGGGATGAAGCATATCAAATTTGAATAAAGCAGACTCCAAAAAAGATTGAATTAATGTATATTCTCAACAAAGTTGTGTTACAGTGTCCATTTCCTCACAGTCTTGCCAATTTGATTGGCAAAAACCTTATTGTGGTTTGGTAAGTGCTGAGACTGAAAATTGGAATTTCCTATTCTGTTAAGTTGCCTATTGGTCTTGAATTTTTCTCTGGGTTGATGGAACCAGGTACTAGCCTCCATCTGTGATGGAGATCCCAAGGATGTCCTGCACCTGACATGGTAGGGCTCCTCACCACCCACACCTGGGCCTGGCGGGGAAGACATGCTCTACAGCCCAGCACAGGGAACGCAGGCCAGCCCCAGACTTCCAGTTCCATGTGCAGAAGTCGACATCGTTGGGCACAGATGTCATTGGTTCTTCATTTTTCTGAAGGTGATCAGAAGTGCACAGGGAAATGTTCTGAGAACATAAGAAGCGTTTCCACTACCAAGAAAGAGAGGCTAGGCCAAAGCGTAGCTCTGCTAGGAATAAACGTGGACGAGGCCTAATGACCACAAGGTCAGTCCCCCTTTGATCACTTCCACAGAGCCTGAGTTCCCAAAATGTGAGTTAAGAGGAACTTGAATGGAAAGTACAAATAAACAACAGGAGAAAGAAATGGAAGGTTGAATCCAGGGAATAAATGGCTCCTCAGGTTAAAAGATAAAGGCTCATGCCTGTGATCTCAGCACTGGGGAGGCCATAGCAGGTAGATCATTTGAGCTCATAGGTTGGAGACCATCCTGAGCAAGAGTGAGACCTCGTCTCTAAAATACAGAACGGAAAAATGAGAAAGAGTCAGAGGTCTCTGTTTTGTGATGGTATGATGCTCTGCTCCCTGTCTCCAGTTCCCAGACATGCCTTCCCTCAGCTGACTCCTTCCCACACTCTGCCCTGTGCCTCTTCTAGCTGTGTAACCACATCTGTACATACACACATACGTATTCTGTGCTTCTCAGCTGTGTGACCACGTATGTACACACACACATATATATTCCACAGCCCCCAGCTGTGTGACCACATATGTACACACACACATATATATTTCACAGTCCCCAGCCGTGTGACCACATATGTACACACACAGTATATATTCCACAGCCCCCAGCTGTGTGACCACATATGTACACACACACATATATATTCCACAGCCCCCAGCTGTGTGACCACATATGTACACACACATATATATTCCACAGTCCCCAGCTGTGTGACCACATATGTACACACACACAGTATATATTCCACAGCCCCCAGCTGTGTGACCACATATGTACACACACATATATATTCCAGAGTCCCCAGATGTGTGACCACATATGTACACACACACAGTTATATTCCACAGCCCCCAGCTATGTGACCACATATGTACACACACACATATATATTCCACAGTCCCCAGCTGTGTGACCACATATGTACACACACACATATATATTCCACAGCCCCCAGCTGTGTGACCACATATGTACACACACACATATATATTCCACAGTCCCCAGCTGTGTGACCACATATGTACACACACACATATATATTCCACAGCCCCCAGATGTGTGACCACATATGTACACACACATATATATTCCACAGTCCTCAGCTGTGTGACCACATATGTACACACACACATATATATTCCACAGTTCCCAGCTGTGTGACCACATATGTATACACACAGTATATATTCCACAGCCCCCAGCTGTGTGACCACATATGTACACACACACAGTATATATTCCACAGTCCCCAGCTATGTGACCACATATGTACACACACACATATATATTCCACAGCCCCCAGCTGTGTGACCACATATGTACACACACACATATATATTCCACAGCCCCCAGATGTGTGACCACATATGTACACACACACAGTTATATTCCACAGCCCCCAGCTGTGTGACCACATATGTACACACACATATATATTCCACAGTCCTCAGCTGTGTGACCACATATGTACACACACACATATATATTCCACAGTTCCCAGCTGTGTGACCACATATGTATACACACAGTATATATTCCACAGCCCCCAGCTGTGTGACCACATATGTACACACACACAGTATATATTCCACAGTCCCCAGCTGTGTGACCACATATGTACACACACACATATATATTCCACAGCCCCCAGCTGTGTGACCACATATGTACACACACACAGTATATATTCCACAGTCCCCAGCTGTGTGACCACATATGTACATACACACATATATATTCCACAGCCCCCAGCTGTGTGACCACATATGTACACACACACAGTATATATTCCACAGTCCCCACATGTGTGACCACATATGTACAAACACACACACATATATTCCATAGTCCTCAGCTGTGTGACCATTATGTACACACACACGTAAATATTCTGCAGTCCTCAAACATTTTGGCAACAGGGACTGGTTTTGTGGAAGACCATTTTTCCACAGATGGGGTAAGGCCACCCATCCAGGATGGTGCTGAGATGATTCAGGTGCATCAGGTCCACCCTGAGATCATCAGGCATCAGACTCTCCTGAGGATAGCACACAGCCAGGACCTTCCCATGCACAGCGGAGAATCTAAGGCAGCAGCTGATCTTGCAGAAGGTGGAGCTCAGGTGGTGATGTGAGTGAGGGGGAGAGGCTGTCAGTACAGACAGCACTTTGCTCAGTCACTGCCCCTAGCCTCCTGCCGTGTGGTCCAGTTCCTAACAATCCACAGCTTGGTGCTAGTCCAGGGCCCAGGGTTTAGGAACTGTAGATATGTGTGTTTGCATACACACATACTCATGTATGTATACTCATGTATACAGAAATACGTACCTGAAACTGGTTTTAGAAATGGATAGTTTTTGGTTTTTTATTTTTTCACTTTTTAGGATGTTCATTTCAGACCCTGTGACCTGTACTGTCAATGTGTGTGAACCTGCAGTGCCTCTTTTCTGGCCCATGAGAGCTGAGCCCTGTGGCTTATCACAGGCAACTGGTAAGCTGGACCAGGAGATACTGTCTTTGTATTCCTCTGAAGAAAAGAAAAAAGATGGAAAATACGTTGCCAAAAAGCTCTAGACAAAAGGCAATCAACGTAAAGTTGTCTTAATTTGACTCTCTTTTATTAAACCCAGTCTTTAGCGAATGTATTTATGTGAGTCATTATTTAAGATAAAAGCAACTATGTTTTGGCCTTTAAGAGAATTAAAACTCCCTCCCCTATTTAAAAAATGTATTTCCTTTGGTGGTCTTGTGACCAAAAAATTGTTTTAAAAACCCAAATAGCCACAATAAATAAATAAATAAAATTCCCAGATCATTTGGGAGAAGATTAACTGAAAGTATAAACTTATCTCCCACTTTTTAAAGTTTCAAGTGATTATGATGTCAAGTTGACTTTTCAACTCACCTAGCAATCTGGAATTTCACTGGGTCATGAGTGAGTGTTTTCAAATTTCTATGTGAAAATCTTGCTTGTTCCAAGTTCTACTCACCAACTTGCCAACATCATCTAACAAATGGCAACATGGAACTATCAGGAGGAAAACAATGAATTTCTTCAGAATAAATTGTTTCCAAAATTGTTTTATGACCACTCAAGGGTCAGACAAAAGCTATATTTAAGAGATAAATAAACTATCCAAGCTTTGAACTGTACAATTTTGCTACAACTGTTTTCACTTGTTGGGATCAACTATTTTCTTTTCTATTAAGGTATTAGCAGCCACTGATGATGAAAGCCAGGGCCCATCGGAAATAGGCCAGAGAAAATGTCCTGACTTACCAGCACTGAAGACGTGTCGTGTGACCTCAGAGCAATGTGAGTGACTAGCTTTTCCACACAGCACTTACATATAAGTGAGACTGCCCCCTTCAGGAGCGTCTGTAGGGAAACCTGTGTGCTCACTCCAGTGTGTGATGGGCCTGGAAGCATTTTGGGGGTTTCCCCTCGGGGAGAAAGCTCTTTTAAACTTCCTTAGTGGTGGCAAAGTCTGTCCTTGGCGGATGCATTTGATTCTTGGCAATGATACAATGTATTCATCTGTTGTTCTTGTTACCCAGAAACCTCTTTCTCCCAACTTTTGGTAGGAGAGATTACTTTTTCCTGTTGTTCTTTCTCTTTCTGGAGACTCTCAAGGAGAAAATAGTTTTTAAAATGGTAACTGCACCCACATTCTGCTTGGGCTCCCACTCTTCCCCTGAGAGGTCTAAGGTGTTTGGTGAGCTAAGCTGACTGCCACTTCCAGGGGAATGGGCACGTGACTTGGGCATGGGCACAGCCATTGACTTGGGGTCAGACAAATGACTAAAATACCCTGATGGCATCTCAGTTCTGGAAGTTGGGTTTGAATTGTTGGGAGAAGAATTTCTCACTTTGCTGTGGTATATGCATGAAGCTGCTACTGCGAGGGGCCTGCTCAGAGATGGGACCAGCAGGAAGAAGCAGATCTGAGATGTGGGGACAGATGCACAAGCATGCATGCTTTTCTGACTTATAGCAGGAGAGACTGAGTCCTGACCAGGGCTTCTAGGTCCAGACATGTCTAAGAAAACACTACATGGAACTCTTGTGTCCACAGCCAGTGAAGTCCCTCTTTGCTTGGCGGGTATAATTTAGGCCTCTGTCTTAAAACTCAGCTAACTAGCCCAGCAGAGCAAGGTGGGCCAGGGCCCTTGTCACTCAGAGAGGAAGAAAGGCACCAAGATGTCCATGACTAATTTTTGCTCAAGAAACACTCACTGAGCACCTGCTCTGTGTTGAGCCTAGTAGTTGAAGTGCTGAGGTGAGTCCCGGGTGCTCTCAGCTTCTGTCCCTTTGCTCCTGTGGATTCAGAGGCTGTTCTGAGGAAAGAGTTAATGATGGGGATGTATTTGGCAAAGACAACGCTCTTGAGCATGAGCCAAATGTGTTACTAATTTCTCAAGATGGTTAATTTTTGAAGAAGACAAGAAATAATTGAGATCATGAGTTCTAGTCTTTGTGAAAACAGAATTCTGTCTTCCCTCTGTGGGTGCCCATCCTGTGAAGCATGAGACACAGGAATTTCTATGTATCGGGCAGGGCAGTGTGGTCAGCACTAAGAGTGATTCTATCACAGAATTGGGAGGACATCTGACCACTGGCATGGGAGGGGCAGAAGGTGGGGGAGGTTAGCCCTGTCACCTACCCTCAATCTGGTTTTCTCTGCAGCATTTCCATCATTTGAAGAGGGTCCTCCTCATGTCAGCTTTTTGGTATTTCTTAGGATGAAAAATCCAAAATAATCTGCCTTTGCTTTGCAAGGTTTATGATCCTTGCAACCAAGGAAAGGCCAGTGCGGGGCGCGTGGCTGGCAGTCCTCGTCATCCCCTGGGTGCACACTCTCCTGTTCCTTGTCTCTGCCTCTCTGTGCATCTGCCCCAGCACCAGCAGCTTCTCCTGTCTTCGGGCAGCTCCCTGTGCTGACTCACGTTCCTGCCTCCTCATCCCTTCTGCCTGTACAGACTCTCCAACTTCAGTTCTAGAATCCCACAGGCTCGACCCTTCCATGTTTCTTAGTCACCTTCCTGAGGATAATAGACTGACTGTCCAGTTTGTAGTTCTGATCTGGCTGGCCGGTGATCAGAACACCCTGGAGAGCCATATAGGACACCAGAGAAGCAGGAGACCTCAGGGGAATGGGTCAGCGGGGAGCTCTGACAAATGTTGATTCTGGAGCTCCACTCTCAAATCTGATTTCATCAGTCTGGGGACACTCTGGATATGTAGGATTTTTAAACCTTCTTTGGGTTTTTCTAATGTGTAGCCAAAATTGGAATACACTGTGGTGAGGAAAGGGATTTTCATTTTTCTGGACCCTGGCTAAAAACAATGTTAATGTTTTAATTGTGTATGGCAGACACTGTGGAAGGAATCTTGATATCTTATGTTTCTGCAAAGCAAAAGAAACAAAAAGTCAATGACATGTAAGAGGTAATACATGTGGACATAGTCAAGGCCAATAAAAATATTCTTAGTCTGGCATCTTTTGTCCTTTGGCTAAAAAGAAAAGTACGGCAAGGTGAAACTCAGAATTCTCCAAAGTATCTCTGCTGGAGATAGAGCCAACCATAGCAATACTTCTCGCTTCTAAAGCTTTCTCAGAAGGATCAGAAGTGTTAAACTTTGATGATTTTGAGTCTCTTTTTTCCTGAGACCTAACTAATCAGATTCACAGTTGATATAGGTACAGCATTTTAGAAATATCTATGGTTTGATTCTTTTGCTTTACAATAGATAAGTGAATAAATGTAATAGTAAAAATACGGGGAGACTATAGCTTTTGAACAAATGGACAAATTCTGAACATTAGCGGTACAATCACTTTGTTAAATCTGCTCTTTCAGATCCATTCACCCAAGTTTAGTGACTACTCTGTTCTAAACTGCTTTTGTCATAATAACATGGTATATTTGAATTTTGTGAAAAGTAAACCATCTCTTGTTAAATACAGTGCAGTTCTGCATTTTAGGATAATGCATTTATCGTAAGCTGCATGGGCTGACATTGGCTCTCTGATGTAAAGTTCAAGACTATGTGTGCTCAAAAGTGAGAGATCTGAACAAGAATCAAGGACCCCTAGGGCAGTCATGAGCTTTGCAGGGGTCATATATTCTGAAACTATGCAATTATGAATGTATGTGTTTTATTCTATTTTCCTAAAAGATGGTCCACAGCTTTTATCAGATTTTCAAAGGGCTTACAGCCAAAAATGGTTAGGACTCCGAGCTCCACATGTTCTGTAAGAATCCTACAGTCTGGCCCCCCCTTACCACCATGCGTTATTGAGAACAAGAGGTTAAAAAGGAGGAGAAAAAAATCTGCTTTCTTCTCTCCTGGGCCACAGCTACAGATGTTTATGTGATGTACCAACAACTCTCCTATCTCAGACAAAGTTGATTTGCAACTAAATGAGCATCAAAAGGACCAGCAAAGATTCTGACTCTTGTTTCTTCTGCTGGACTGTTCTGTTCACAGAGCAGGAGCTGCTTTAATTGTAAGGGCAGAAAATTGATGCTAACTGTTCAATCAGATTGCTGTCCCTGCATCTAGTTAGACGGTGTTAGTGGGAGCAGGTCATCGTCAAAGGCCATTAGTGCAGCACTGGGGTGACCCGGCTTTACTTACACTCAACATTGGAATTGTGGCTTTTTAAAAATGACACATAAAGAGTAATGACTTTGTGAAAAAGTTGCTTTAAATAGAGAGTTTCTTAAATTTTAAAATTGGTTCAACGTAAGAAATTTAATTCTAATTCCTTTTCAGAAATAAAAGGGAATGAAATTCTTTTCTAGGTGACAGCCTCATTATAGGGAAGAAAGTGACTTTGTTAAAATAATATCTTAAAATAAAATGTATCTAATGTTACATACCTTTTCAAGATATTAAAGTAGGACAATTATGTAGATTAATTTTCCCTTAGTGTGAGAAATGTAATATATGGTAATTTTTATTAGAGGCTAATTCCAACGTGCAGTAGTTTTTATGGGGATTTAGGGAATGTCAATTAACTTTTCACATCTTTACATATAAAGTCAAAACCTCATATTTTAATTATAATGGTTTACTTTCAGGAAAGGTTGCCTGTATTTGCATAAACAAAAAGAAAAAGAAACTAAGTAGAATTGAGAAAAAATGTTTTCTTTAATTTGAATTATTGGGCTAAATGCAAAATAATCCTTTTCATGTTATAGGTATGGAAATGCCTATGAGCATTTAAAACTGACATTACTGCCATTCTTACATTTGAGTTACCAAGAACTATCTAAAAATCAATTTGTATTTGCTTTTGATTTTCTAATAAAAATCAAAGAGATGAGTCAGAGATGCAATGTGTTATCCTTCCTTTAAAGAAGGTTCCAGTGACTTGATAACGACAGCACATTTCAGCCGCTGGTTCCTTATGTTTTTGAACAAAAACAAGGAGAAAAGTTTCCTTCTCCCTAAAGACTGTTAAACTAATCAGATGTGTACATTCTTTGTTACATGTTTATCCATTTTTCAAAATGTTTTAACCTTTAAAATTCCTTTAATTTTCTCACATTATAGACATGTCTGCAGTGAGAAAATTAAGAGTGAACATGATTGATTGCAAGACATAAAAATTGGATATTAATTCTTTTTCAGGAACAAGAGTGTGGTTACTATTCTAGACGACTTTTACCCACATATATGGAAGACTGTGGGCTTTAAAAATTATCATTAAAATGGCATTTTAAGTCGCATTATCTAGTATTTTCATACTATTATCACTTCCAGCTCTTTGATAGTGAGATGTCCAGATAAAATTCCTACTATAGCATTAGGTTATACCTAGTTGGGTGTAAGCTATTGCTTAGCTTACAAAGCATAGGAAGAGACTCTGGCCCTTGTATAATTTCAAAAGAATTCGTATTGTTCATCTACTCTCAAGCATCTTAAACACTTTCCTGACACTCCCTGTTCTGGCTGCTGTTCCTTTGGGGGATGCTACATTGGGCCTGTCCTTTGAAATGGCATATGGACGTGTATAATTTAGCAAGGCACCTGGCACCAGGCTTTAGGAGGAAGCCAGGCCTGGAGCATATTTTTCAAACAATCCTTTCTCTATCCTTTTATCCTGAGGTGAAGCCATTGAGAGTGTGATAGTGAAAAATGCACTGAGTGGGGCGCCAGACCCTGCATGGTCCTTAGCTCCCTCTCTGAAGGCAGGTAGAGTGTCAGGCACCTCTGGCAGTGGCTGGAGGTACTAAAGCCTGTGAAGACCCTTCACTGTGCTCCCCAACGTCCAGCTTCTGCCACTGCTCAGATGCTGGGGCCTGGCCTCGCTAGTGGTGGCCACACAGGGCCATGAGGCCCAGCTCGTCACTGGGTGAGGGACTATCAGGGTCCCTGTAGATCTGAGTCAGAGCGAGGCTCAGAATTTCTTTCTTTTCTTTGTAAAACCGTAGTTCTTGTCCTGCTCTCCTGGCTTCTTCCAGCTGCCTCAGGGCCATTCGTAGCTCTTGAGAGAGGATTCCTGGCATCTCCTTCTCCCTCGAAATCCAGTCCAGGGCCATGTGGCTGCGCATCTTTTCATCCAGTGAATATTGGGAATAGTAGGAGATGACTTCCTGGGCCAAGACATGACGTCCAGTGTCAGGAGAGCAGCTCTGGCCGCTGTGCACACCCACCCCCCACACCCACCAGGGTTCCAGCAACAACCCTGCCTCGCTGATGTTCAAAAATCGAAACCAAACCCATGGGATCATGTCTTGTTTCTTTTGGACACAGAGTCTCACCCTGTCACCCTGGGTAGAGTGCTGTGGAGTCATAGCTTACAGCTCACAGATACCTCAAACTGCTGAGCTCGAGGGATCCTCCCTCCTCAGTCTCCCAGAGTGCCGGGATTATAAGAATACTTCTGGAAAGGAAATGAAGGACTAAGCTTGTCCAGCAAAGGGAATCACTCCAGATGGAGTCAAAACACACCACCAGAAAAGACTCAATAATGCTCACAAAACAAAGCTCCACCATTGCTAGAAAATACAAGCGCTCTGTGAAAACATAGTCCTATGATAATTGGTCTGATTTCTGTCCTCCTGCCCAGCATTATTGCCTCTGACAAGATAAATTCACAGCTACACAGAGGCACTAGGGCAGAATAGGGTCCTCTTGCATGCACTGCCAGAAAGCAGGAAGATTTTAATCAAGGAGACCTCAGAATTAGACTTAAAACCTGAAGAGTCAACTGTGCTGTTAGCACAGGAAAATGACAGTCCAAAGGTTTCAGAGAAACCACACAGAGCTATAGAATGTGTTGTGGAAAGATGTCTGCACCCTCGTGTTTACAGCACCACCATTCACAACAGCAAAGATGTGGAATCACCCTAAGTGTTTGTCACTGGGAGTGGATAAGAGAAAGTGCTGTCCACAGGCAGTGGAAGACTGGCCATTATGAAGAATGAAATTGTATCCTCCACAGCATCATGGATAGAGCTGGAGATTATGTTATGTAAAGAAAAAGGGCACAGAAAGACAGATGCCCCATGTTCTCAGTCACATGTGGGTGTGAAGTGAGCTGTCATGAAGGTGGAGAGTGGAATGATGGATACCCAGGGCTGGGAAGGGTGTGGGGGGTGAAGAGAGATTGGTCCGTGGGTACGAACACAGAGCTGGATACAAGGAAGAAGTTCTAATGTTCCATATCAGAAGAGGGTGATTGTACGGAACAGTGATGTATGTTTCAAAACCTGAAATGTTACCAACACACAAACATGATAACTACTGAAGGTAGTGGGGCCTGTACATATCATAGAAGATCACGTGTACCCCATAAATATGGACAAATGTTATGTGTCAATAAAAATGAAAGGTAAAAAGAGAAATGTGCTATGGAATGTAGACATCCTCACTGGGGTGTCATAACAATACCTTCATTGTACATTGTCTCTTACTTTTGCAAACAGTTAAAAATTAGTCACTACCTGCCAATTCTTGTGTGAAAAATTTGCTGATACATAGCAATTCCATGTATAAATCTGATTGTATTTTCAAGAACATATGGTATTTATTTATGACCTTAACAAATTAAAAACAATCATGGAAAAGTGTTTATAGCTAACCCAGCATATTTCAAAGGCCTTTTAGAAAATCGAAGGAAAAGAAAAAAATAGCAAAAGCCATTGCTTGCTACCCATTTCTTTCCCATCTTTGACATTTCCAAAGCTAGACTTTCTAAGCAAAGAACAGCTAACAACTCTCCGGGCTTCAGTTTGTGAAGAACTCCTTACATCCGCCTTCATCTTGCTGATTAGGAAATGCTTTGCTCCCCCACAAATTCCTGTTAGGAAATTCTCAACAATAAACTGCTGTCTTTCAAATTCTAACAGTGGGTAAAAGAAGAATAAGTCTTGGAGGGTAGCAGGTGGAGCCATTAAATTCACAGGAGGGACTTACACTGCCCACTTTAAAGGGGGGGAGGTGCAGCTCATGAGTATCAAACAGTGAGACCCTACCTCTGAAAAATAAAGAGAGATTTTATTTTAGAAGAAACCAAAAACTTTGGGTGATTGAATGCCAGTTTGGCAACCCATGTCAATCATTTCGTCCATTGAGGACCACTAGTGGGGCCCAGAAGTCTCCTGCCACCACCATCACATTCCAAAGCAGGGCATCCTCAAGCTTCTGCATCAGAAGGTGGCTGAGGACAAATTCCAAGCAGGCAGGGGAGCTATGTAGAGTCAATTCAGCATTTTACTTAGAAACTAAGTCTTTCTTATGATACTTTAATTCCTTGTTCAGCATAAATGTCTAACCAGCCCTGTGCCCAGCCAATATTCTCTTCCATGTATACATTTGGGTTGTCACTGACTCAACCAGAGTGTTGTATGTATTTCTTCACGTGTCTTCTGCTCTTAATAAATAAGATACCAAACTAAGACACCTAGGAGGGTGATAAGCCATCTGTCAGTCATGCAGTATGAACCTGGTCTTGATCAGAAAGTCTTACCTGTCGGGAACACTTTGTCTCACGAAGGGCCTTTAGACTTCCATTCCAGTGCAGCAGTTGGAAAATGGTCATCAGCTCCTACAAAACCCAGACACCTGTCAGTGGTCTCCAAGCAGAAATGTACATCAGGAAGAGCTGAGCTGAGCACAACTCTGATACCCAAATATGTTAGGGAAAAAAAATACACAACATTGTTGAAACACTTTGGGGCTTTCAAAGACTAGACAGTCCCTAGGCGTCTAGAACATCTTTCTTCCTTCCCTTGCTACTATTTTGTTTGGAAAAAAAAAATAGAAGATCCCTGTGTACATCTATGCTTGTAAATGCCTGGAAGAGTTCCAGTAAGAGGCAAAAGGATCTGGTAACGCCAATGTCTTTGGGGAGGAAAGAGAGGTGCCAGAGACAGGGCAGGAGGAAGCCTTCCTGCAACATTCTTTCACTAACATTTTGAGTTTTGAATCACATGACTATGTGATATAGTGAAACATCTAAATTTAAAAAATTTAAACGAAAAACAAATATATAAGGAGGTCATTGGTTTGCACTGAGTTCCTGCACCAGGCCTAACAACCCAAACAAGATGCAACCGCTGATGCTGAGGCTGAGGCTGAGGCTCACACCCACGTGCACCCTTACCCTGCTACTGCAGCTCAAAGCCTCCCAGAGCCAGGGAGGGACCCGACAGCCAAATCCCACACAGGACAGTCCCAGCGGGTGTGATAACCTTTACAAGGAAAGTGACTGGGAAATAAACAACCCGGCCGCAGCCCTTGCTGCCTAGAAAGCCACCTCCCTCTGCTCAGTGCGTTGGAACTGGCTCTGTTTTAGGGAATGAGGTGTTGCTTGTCTCAGAATCGCAAATAAACCCCAGGTACAACTTTAAACTAAACGTAATTTTGTCTTTTGACAATATAAAACATATAATAAACAAAGTACAGAAACTGCAAAATGCTCCTGAACTTATAAATTCAGTCAAGAAAAATGCTTTAAAATATGGGTAACAATATTATATTGACATTAAAGCTGCTCAGAGCTTCTGCCTCCAACATCTGGCTCAGCACAGCCCATTACCTAGGGTAGCAGAGCTGTATAAACGCACTGAAGATTTTTATCTTCCTAACATGGTTGTAACAGGCAGTTTTCCACCAAAGTTATCTACATCTCATTTATAGAATTTTTCTTTTTGTCAGAGAGACATCTATTTTGGGTTAGTAGCATACAGCACAACCATGTACTTATTGAAAACTAACTTGATACAATTAAGGGATTCCTGGTCTTGAAAATAGTTATGAAAACTTAAGATTTAAACAGATGTTCTGCTGCCTGTTCAAAAAAAGCTGCCTTTTGTTAAATTTTGTTTAAGATAGTTTTACTTCTGCTTGCTCAGGAAAAGTTACCCATTGTGAAAATCAGGACAGTTGTAGTCAGATTCAGGTATTTAAAATGGTACATTTTAAAGCTATTAGATTATCAGAAGAGCAAATAGCAATCAGTGCTCATGTGTAAAACTGAATTAGAATTAAAGGCTTTCTTTCATTTTCTTCTGAGACCCAGTTCTGGCATTTGTCTACATCCAGCTGCTCAGTCAGCACTTTGAGAGCCACAGAGACCTTTTGCGGGGCAGAACCATTGCTCTGTTAACTAAAATGCATCTGAGTACAGCCAGGTCACCCCAGATGGAAGAATGGAGCCCCTGTAGTCTGCCCCAGCCAACTCCTACCCAGGGAAGCTGCCCTTCTCAGTGCCCATCTCCACATCTTCTGCCCTGCCAAGATTTTTGCTTTATCTCATAACTATGCTACTTTGGAAGAGTGAGCGTGCTTTGTTATAGAAGCCAAATCCTGTCTAATCTGGCTTTCCCTGCTGGCCCTACTTTGCCCTTGGTAGAGTACCATGGCATCATAACTCACAGCAACCTCAAACTCTTGGGCTTAGTGATTCTCTTGCCTCAGCCTCCCAGGTAGCTGGGACTACAGGTGTCTGCCACAATGCCTGGCTAATTTTTTCTATTTTTAGTAGAGATGTGTCTCGTTCTTTTTTTTTTTTTTTTTTTTTTTTGACAGAGTCTCACCTCTTTGCCTTTGGTAGAGTGCCATGGCATCATAGCTCACAGCAACCTCAAACTCTTGGGCTTAGTGATTCTCTTGCCTCAGCCTCCCAAGTAGCTGGGACTATAGGTGCCCGCCACAATGCCTGGCTAATTTTTTTTTTTTTTTTTTATTGTTGGGGATTCATTGAGGGTACAATAAGCCAGGTTACACTGATTGCAATTGTTAGGTAAAGTCCCTCTTGCAATCATGTCTTGCCCCCATAAAGTGTGACACACACCAAGGCCCCACCCCCCTCCCTCCGTCCCTCTTTCTGCTTCCCCCCCCATAACCTTAATTGTCATTAATTGTCCTCATATCAAAATTGAGTACATAGGATTCATGCTTCTCCATTCTCGTGATGCTTTACTAAGAATAATGTCTTCCACGTCCATCCAGGTTAATACGAAGGATGTAAAGTCTCCGTTTTTCTTAATGGCTGAATAATATTCCATGGTATACATATACCACAGCTTGTTAATCCATTCCTGGGTTGGTGGGCATTTAGGCTATTTCCACATTTTGGCGATTGTAAATTGAACTGCAATAAACAGTCCAGTACAAGTGTCCTTATGATAAAAGGATTTTTTTTCTTCTGGGTAGATGCCCAGTAATGGGACTGCAGGATCAAATGGGAGGTCTAGCTTGAGTGCTTTGAGGTTTCTCCATACTTCCTTCCAGAAGGGTTGTACTAGTTTGCAGTCCCACCAGCAGTGTAAAAGTGTTCTCTTCTCTCCACATCCACGCCAGCATCTGCAGTTTTGAGATTTTGTGATGTGGGCCATTCTCACTGGGGTTAGATGATATCTCAGGGTTGTTTTGATTTGCATTTCTCTAATATATAGAGATGATGAACATTTTTTCATGTGTTTGTTAGCCATTCGTCTGTCATCTTTAGAGAAAGTTCTATTCATGTCTCTTGCCCATTGATATATGGGATTGTTGGCTTTTTTCATGTGGATTAATTTGAGTTCTCTATAGATCCTAGTTATCAAGCTTTTGTCTGATTGAAAATATGCAAATATCCTTTCCCATTGTGTAGGTTGTCTCTTTGCTTTGGTTATTGTCCCCTTAGCTGTACAGAAGCTTTTCAGTTTAATGAAGTCCCATTTGTTTATTTTTGTTGTTGTTGCAATTGCCATGGCAGTCTTCTTCATGAAGTCTTTCCCCAGGCCAATATCTTCCAGTGTTTTTCCTATGCTTTCTTGGAGGATTTTTATTGTTTCATGCCTTAAATTTAAGTCCTTTATCCATCTTGAATCAATTTTTGTGAGTGGGGAAAGGTGTGGGTCCAGTTTCAGTCTTTTACATGTAGACATCCAGTTCTCCCAACACCATTTATTGAATAGGGAGTCTTTCCCCCAAGGTTAAAGACAGGGTCTCTCTCTTGCTTGTGCTGGTTTCAAACTTGTGAGCTCAGGTGATCCACTTGCCTTGGCCTCCCAAGTGCTTGGATTATAGGCATGAGCCACCACACCCTGCTGGGGTCTTGCTGTTGCTCAAGCTGGTCTTGAACTCCTGAGCACAGGCAATCCACCCGCCTCAGCCTCCCAGAGTGCCCAGTGGGATTACCAGCATGAGCTACTGTGCCCGGCACCTCTTTATGTTTTCGTATGGAATAGTCTCCGTGATGGAACAGGGGGGCCAATATTTGACAATAAAACATTTCTTTTGGTTTCATGTTTTAAAAGAATCAACCTGATGTGTACATATATCCATGTCTTATAATAAAGAGAAAAATACCATCTCACTCCTCCATCTGAACCCTCCCCTAGCACCAAGTCAACTTTATGTGAAGTTGACAACTGAGAAACATACACTGGATTGATTGTATGGCTTCCACTACCCATCTGGGCATTGTCCCTGTATCTTACTGGCCCAGCTTGAGAAACAGACCATTGCTAACAGGCCCCTTAATTCCATCCTCTGATAACTGTGGCCTCACAAAGGACTTCTGGGTCCTCACTCTTATCTGCACATGAACTGCCTCCCTTTCAGACAAACTGCTGTCATTCCTGCAAATCCCCTAAGACTTTAGAATCCACAATTCTCCTGTGAACAGAACCAGAAACCTTTCTCATGCCCCTTGACAATCGTCTTGCCTCAAAAATTTCCCCAAAGAGACTTGAACTATTTTTGCCTCTGGCATGGGCTCCTTCTCCTCACTCTTGTTCGTCTGCACTTCTGTCCCATCACCAGGTAGTTCACTGGGCAGCTTCCCTCCTTTCCACCTTCTTCCATTGTATCCAGATCTAGTGTTTGTCCACATCTGCAGAGACGCCAATCTCGCCATCATTATATAAAGCACTCAAATATTTCCACATTTTCTCTGTCTCTCTTCTTTCTATCCCCTTATAAGACCACAGTCACCATCTTGAAATCTTCCAGAAACTGTCTGAGTTCTGGGCCAGTCCCAGGAAGCCTCTGCTCTGACGTAGGAGACCCTGCATCACTGCAGACCAACAAGGAGGGGCCTGGGCTTTTGTGAGGAATCCTAGCTCCTGGTTGGTTGCTGCCTGGTTTCACCATCTCACTGTCTCTGTGAAGCAGGGGCGCCATCTGCTCCCAGACAGTCCTGCTTCTCCCCATGTTTTGTGTGTGTGTGTGTTACGAGGGCTAATCTGGCATGCAGGGAGGCCTGGCTGGATGAACAGAAAAGCAAGACACTGACTGAGAGTGAGGCAAGTGAAGCAAGATTTAAAGGGAGGGGAGAGAATCACATATGGTCAGGAACTTTTATTTAAATTTTTGATTTTTTTATTATACATGCCATGAGTTTTTCTAATATTGCACTATAATTTTTTTAATTGTTTGGGATTTATTGAGGGTACAAATAATTATGCACTACAGTATTATTCATCTTGATTACTGAGTTTTTTGGCTCCCCTTTAAATGTTGTGCTCAAGACAAAAGCCTCAGTCTCCTAACCTGGTCTGGCCCCCTGTGGGTCCGTCCCAGAGACAAGACTGGCTTCAGGAACGTGGGGTCTATGAAGCCGCACAGTGCCTGTGCTTGGCTTAATGCTCTGCTGTCCTGAAATCTCAATAATTTTTGGACAAGCGTCCCTGCATTTTCCTTTTGCCCTGGGCCCTGCAAATTCTGTAGCTGGTCCTGAACAATAAAGTGAGTTTAAAGCAAATGAAATAGGCAGTGTGCTCACTTCCTTGCAGATCTGTGGCACCTGGGCCCTGACCGCATAGGGCTACCCATCATCTTCCCTATTAGGACCAAGTTCAGGGTTTCAGCTACGATGTGGGGAGAAAATGCTCACTGTGTCTAGGTGGAAGCTAGCTTGGCTCTGTGATTCATCAGAAATAAGAAAAACAAACACTGTAAATGGAGAACTTGAAAAACAGGTGGGCACCATCTCCCCATCCAAGAGAATGGATTTAAGAGGAAATTTGTTTATGGGATGAGGTTTTAAAGGGCAACCTGGAGAATTTAGCAAAGATGTAAATAAACAAGTCTTCCTTGGATTGATTAGGCTTCAGATAAATATATTAACCAGCTCAGCCCAAGTCTGCCTAGAGCCTGACCTTGACGAGACCCAGTGACTGGTGCTGCCTCTGCCTATGCCTATGGTGCTCCCCACTGCAGGCTATGCTCTGAGGCAAAGCCCATAACAGGCTCCTGCCTCCCTCCCCAGAGGGTGAGCAGGGCCTATCAGGTTTCCTCTGAGTGCTGCTGCAGGATGGCCCTGGAAGCCCAGGGCAGTCTGCAAACACCAGCCTTATTTTTATGTGGTATGGCCAGGCCTCTGCAGCCAGACATACACGTGCACTGCCCACCAGGGTGCTGAATCTCCCGGTGTGGGCTCAGAAACAGGCCTGTGGTCAGCATCCGTTATGTGCAGATACCAGCTGGTGCTTTTTACTCAGGCCACCAAGGAATGTGCGGGGGTGGGGGTGGGGGAGCAGGCAGCTCAGGGCTGAGCTGGCAGGAGAGGAGTATGCTGGGCCACCTATCCCAGCAGGGGAGGGGTTGTATTTTCCCTGCACTCCTGTCTTCCTCTTCCTCTGCCACATCCTGTCCCAGATTCCTTTCTGAGAATTTATGAAGCATTTACACAGTAGGATTCAAATTATGGTTTCATGTATTTAAACTCCTAACTGCACAGACCACACAGACACACAGCGGGAACAGTCAGAGTGCCCTGTGAGGAGGCTGAGTAGGGCCTTTCACAGAGCTGGAAGGAATGTTAAAAATTCTTCTTTTTTAAAATCTCACCTTCTGCATATTTGGCTGACTACCCTTACCGCATTCAAAATCATTCTTGACTTTTCTGCAAATAGCTACTAAATTATATACAAGCTATTGTGTCCTGGGTGAGCAAGGCTTATTCCATAATAATAAATAATAATAATATAATACTCTTTTGGTGGGAGCAGACATTAAATTAAGGACACTCCTGCTTGGGATAAGCATTTTGCTAAATTGGTTTACAGGCTCACACATAGGTCTGTGTGAGTTTTGAAAGAACATCATTTTGTTTTGTTCTCTGTTTAGTTTCAGATTGTTATTTTTAAAATGGGCCTTTTACAGATCCCTCCTTTAACTCTATAGCAGGGCCTTGGGCCACCTTGGCAAGGGAGGTCCCTGTTAGGTCAGACATCCTGTGGAGGGAATCTGCCCAGGGGCCTTCAGAAAATGCCCGTTAATGGCTGCAACCTTCCTGGGGTGTTTGCCACATGCAGGCACCTTGCGACCCTTTCTGTGCCTCCTGCTGCACCCTTGAGAGGGAGTGGTGGTGAAGGCGCTATTACCTGCCCTATCTTACACACAAAGGAACAGGGGCAGTGACACCTGGGCAGCCCTCCCCAGAGCCTGGGCCAGAACTGCTGACATGATTAGCACCCTGTTCAGCCCAGAGAACATGCTTGAGGGACACCTACTTGCTTCCCAGCCAAGACAGGCTGCCTCAAAGGTCAGTGAGAGCATATACCACCTAAGATGGAAACTGAATGACGAAGATTTAGGGTGAGAAGGGAAGGAGCATTTTTTTGCTTCAGTCTGACAGGAAAGTGGTAAAGAAAAATATTGATTAAAAAAACAAACAGGGGGCGGCGCCGATGGCTCAAAGGAGTAGGGTGCTGGCCCCATATGGCAGAGGTGGCAGGTTCAAACTCAGCCCCGGCCAGAAACTGCAAAAAACAAACAAACAAACAAACACAGACAAGAGGGACATAGCTACCTGAGAAGCAGCTGCCAAGGTGGAAAGGAAGGAGTCGGATGACACCAAATAAGGTGTTGGGGACATTGGTGGCTTTAGGGCTTAGCTGCGACGTCTTTGTAAATTATGCTACGATGGTTATTTTTGCCCATGAAACTTTCTATCTCTGCTGCTTGGAACCTGATTATTTTTTAGACTCTAACCTAAGAAAATAGGGATTCTAGGGATAAAGCCTCTTCATTATTATATAGCATGATGATTTCTACCAGCACTACATGAATATGGGTATTTAAGTGCATTCAAGTTTAATTTTTAAAAGGAAAATACATTTCATATCCAACATTCCTGAAATGTCCTCTGCCCAGCCCAATGCAGGTTGATAGAATGCAAGCTCAGGGACCAGACTTCTTGACCTGAGCCCTGGCTCTGCCTTGAAGCCATAGCACACACCCTTTGGTGATGACATGTACCCACCCTGCATGTGGGTTGTGGTTGTTGTGAGGGCTGAGTTATGATGGCATTTATTAGATATAACTGTGGGGCCAGACAGAGGGAGCACCCAGTGAGTGTTGGCTGGGCACTCCCTCTGTCTGGCCCAGCAGTTACGTGTTATGAATATTGTTATTAATGTAATTATTAATTTGTGAATAATAGGTCATGGAATTGCTCAGTTCTATTAGCAGCTGTCACCAGAGGATGAAAAGGGGGAATACATTTTTTGATCTTGTTGGTGATAAAAGGTGGCAGATTTTGTTTAATAGAAATATGGGTATTTCTACTAAGTACGCAGGGAAAATGGTGATTAATATATACTTTACCTGAAACTTCTGCAAAGTAAGCACCAGATGGACACAGCCTGCACTTCAAACTGTTTGAATTGGTTTGAGGAGGAACCTGGTGCTGGAAAGCTGGTAAAATGCTATAGAGTCAGAAGACTGAGGTATTCCAACCTGTTTCTTAGACTTAAATCTTTACTTTCCTCTCTAAAAGCAAATATTGTGCCTTGATACTCATTTGGGCAGTCCCAGTGATGTGGGACTACCATGCTGGATTCTAGGAGGGGAAAATTAAGATGACAACATTTGGGCCCAAAAGGAAGAACAGGCAGGTAATGGGACAGGCGTGGCGGCGGGAAGAGCTGACTTCCTTCCAGGGTTCGGGCTTGGACAGTCAGCAGCATGTGGCAGGAGGCGGTACCTGGAACTCCAGCATGGTCTTCCCCAGGCTGGACTCCAGCATGTAGCGGTAGGCGCCCACGCTGGTGCTAGGGTCAGCTGCGTCGCCCAGCGAGCCCTGGGAAGAAGCAGAGGGGAAGCCATCATGATGCCCATCCTCTAAGTGTCACAGATTGGTCCCCAGGCCACATGGTGTGCCCCCTTAATCTAAGTGTCACAGATTGGTTCTCTGGCCACACAGCAAGCCTTTTGTGGTTGGCCCAACCCTTACAAGTGTTCATTCTACAACCAAGTCTCCAGCTCATTTTGGATAAAGACCTTAATCTCATCATGACTCAGAGTAGAGAGTTGTGTCGTCAGTTTGAATCTCGTTTTTGGTTATAATGCTGATTATTTACTTGCTGATAGAATAATTTTCCAAAAGCAGAAATTTCTGTGTCACACACATGGCTTTGTTGGCAGTGGTAATGTTCGTGTGACTGCCTTCATGGGTTACTGGCTTTGCTCAACTACAGGGATGACCCTGCACAAGTCATCGTGCTGGGCCAGACAGGACCCTTCTGCTGTACAGCCACTCGGGCTTCACTGCTGTCAGTCCTATGAGAAGCCATCATAACCTGCTGGTGCTAGATCTGGGATGTGGGTCTTGGTTCATCTATTTTCATCCCCTGACCGCTTGATCTTTGGGAAATGATGGCATAAATGGAATCCGTTCCAGCCTGGTTGGAAGTGCTGTCAGCATAGCCCTGAACAGCACTTTGGGCTGTCCTTCTATCCTACATGAATGTGGGTTCCTGGGGGTGTGTGGTGATGACTTGAGAGACTGAATAAACAAGCTGCCCCCCAAGACAGCAGCAAATTTGTAGTTTTTGAACGAATAACATTAACACTGCTACAGAGATTTTTATGTTGGCTTTTAAAATTTTCCAGGGGAAATCCATTCAGAAACATGCAAACCATATATATTCTCTTCCTTAGAAGTTTCCATGAAAAAAAAAAAATGATGTATTACATTTACACTGAGGGCCCCTCCCTGCTCCTGGGTAAAATCCACACATATATAAATCAGGCATCATTTTCCTAACTTCTCTTCCTCAAAGGCACTTGAAATTTATGTGCCAAGAAAACACAGGCTTTTCTTTTATCCTTGGACCAAGCCTGGAACAGAACTCCCTGCCTCCCTGATGTTCAGTCACCCTTCTTCCCCTGCCCCTTCCTTCCATATGTCTCTTCTAAGTGATAAGAACATTTTTGAGGGGAGAAGGGTCACTGCCAGTCTGGTAATGTTTCTTCCATTATTGGCAGCATCTCCAGAATGACAGAACCTTTCTAGTCAGATCCAGGGAAGTGAAGAAGTAAAGGTTGTGATGGGGCTGACCCAGGCTGACATTCACCTGAGGAGGTGAGTCCTTCTGGTGACGCAAAGGCCTGTCCTTGGCACACAGGGGTACCTGCCACATGTGAGGACCCAAGTTTGGAGGTGCTAGGGATTAGGAGCGCCAAACCTTTCTTGGATCAAATAATCCAATCTTGGATTGTTGGGGAAAATATCCCATCTAAATTTCTAATGCAGGTGCTCTTAATACACTTTGCATTTAGTGTTGTCCACTACAGAAACTTTCAAAGCTCTCTAGAAAAGGTAATTAATACTAACAGTTATAATTCTACTGTCTAACACACATTATGTATGTGGTCTTTCCCATAGCTAAACAGTGGGCATTGCCTTAAAAATATAAATTATTTGGCTCCACACTGGCCAGAGAATCAGTGCTTCCAATAAGTGCTTCAGATGATTTTCATGGCCAGTCTAGTTTGGAAGCCTGAGGCTATTTATCACTGAATGAAGGTAGCATTCAACCGCCTGCATTCTCAGGCCCTGAGAGAGTGAGCCAGAACTCCTCTAAAAGCAAACATTCAGTTAAGTAAATTGAGGTGTATTAAATGATCTACTTTGATTCAAAGCTTGATTAGTTGTGACCCAGGGTGACTAAAGAGTCTTATCGAGATGTGGACTGGGGTGTTAGCTCCAGCGTAAGTACTGTTTCTCCTATCAGTAATTTAATGGGTGAAAGTTGAGCCTGGGCAATTCTTTTCTTTTTTATTGTTGGGGATTCATAGAGGGTACAAAGAACCAGGTTACAATGATTCCATTTGTTAGGTAAAGTCCCTCTTCTAATTGTGTCCCGCCCCCAAAAGGTGTGTCACACATTGTGACCCCCCCCACCCTCCTCCCTCCTTCCCTCTCTCTGCTCTCACCTTCCCCCACACCCACCATGTACTAGGTCATTAATTGTCCTCATATCAGAATTGAATACATAGGATTCTTGCTTCTCCATTCTACCTCCCATTTTATCCTGCAATCCCTTTACTGGGCATCTACCCAGAAGAAAAAAAATCCTTTTACCATAAGGACACTTGCACTAGACTGTTTACTGCAGCTCAATTTACAATCGCTAAAATGTGGAAACAGTCTAAACGCTGTTAGGCCTGACTCAGAAATGGATTAATAAGCTGCGGTATATGTAAACATGGAATAATATTCAGCCATTAAAAAGATGGAGACTTTACATATTTTGTATTTTGGATGGAAGTGGAACACATTATTCATAGTACAGCATCTCGCAATTCTTAAAATGCGAGTTTGGTCAGTTAGTGTCTCCCCAGTCTCACAAGCCTCGGCCGACCCTTCCCTGGAGGGACTCACGTTGCTGGAGGCCACGGCTTCCCGAACACTTTCCATAATGAATTCCTGGGTGATCCTTCGTGAGGGCAGCTCATTGAAGAGGGAGTTGAGTAGGGCCACTTTTGCTGCATCCCTTCGGGCCTCAGCTCTACTCAAGCAGCACTTGAGAGGGAAGGAGAAAAGAGGTCATCAGGGCCACATCTCACATCTCACCCCTGCCCCAGCAGGGTCCTGACACGCCTGGCTGAGCTCACCTGCTTCCTGCTTCCTGCTTCCTGTGCCCACTGCAATGTCCCTGAGGCCACGTGGATTTCCTCTCTGCTCTAGTGCCCTGCCCATGTCTTGGTGGGCCCTCAATTGCTTAGCATCTTATTTCAGGCCTTGAATATCTGACATCTCTGGGTGTCAGAGGCTTCACATACCGTAACAGCAAAAGTAATAACAGCTGCTGTTTTGTGCTGGGCCTTCCTCAAATCCGTTTCAGAGGAAATATAGGAAATTATCAGGGCCTTCCTCAAATCCCTATTTCAGAGGAAAAAGTGTAAAAAGGAAAACAAAGAAATGAAGACCCCTATGGCAGTGGTTCAGAGAACATGTGCTGTCCGGTCTCAGCTCCAGCTCTGGGGTTTACTGGTTGTGAGATCTTGGACAGGTTAGTTAGTCTCCCCTGGCCTCAATTTCTGCCTCTATAAGCTGGGAATAACAGAAGGTCAGACTCAGTAAGTTGATACACATACAGCCCTGAGAAAGTCCAGCCAGGTACCAGTCCCCAACGACATCCAGGCAGTTCTCATCTCCTCCAGGTTCGTATGAAGGAGCGGCTGCCCAGCCTGTTGTTCCTACTTTTCCAGCATTTACCTCCTCCTTCCTTCTAGAGACAGTACCACCGTTTTCTTGGGGACTAGCACTCTCCCTCACTCTCAGTCTGCAGTCTGGGCACAGCATGCTATGTCCACCTGACCGATTCAGGGCCCACAGGCAGCCTGTGACTGACAGCACAGCTCTCCTGGACTCACGCTTCCCTGCATCAGACCTCCCCCTCACAGTCCACTAGGCCCCCAGTCCCCTCCTCATGGTCCACATAGCCCCCAGCCTCCCTCCCCATGGTCCACATGGCCCTCAGCCTCCCTCCCCACAGTCCATAAGGCCCCCAGCCTCCCTCCCCATGGTCCACATAGCCCCCAGCCTCCCTCCCCATGGTCCACATGGCCCTCAGCCTCCCTCCCCACAGTCCACAAGGCCCCCAGCCTCCCTCCCCATGGTCCACATAGCCCCCAGCCTCCCTCCCCATGGTCCACATGGCCCTCAGCCTCCCTCCCCACGGTCCACACAGCCCCCAGCCTCCCTCCCCACAGTCCACACGACCCTCAGCCTCCCTTCCCATGGTCCGCACGGCCCCCAGCCTCACTCTCCATGGTCCACTCGGCCCCCAGCCTCCCTACCCATGGTCCACATGGCCCCACCCCCTCCTCCATGGTTTTGCTGGCCCCTAGCATCCTTCCTCACGGGCCACACAGCCTCCAGCCCTCCTTTCCATGGTCACCTCCCCATGGTCCACATGGCCTCCTGCCCCCAATCCCCATGGTTTACATGGCCTGTAGCCCCCCTCTCCATGGTCGACATATGCCCTAGCTCACCTCCTCATGGTCCACATGGCCTCCTCCCCTCATCCCCATGGTTTACATGGCCTCCAGCCCCCCTTTCCGTGGTCCACACCACTCCCAGCCAGCCTTTCCATGGTCTACACAAACCTGTTAAGGGCATCCTGATTCTTTTCTGTGCCGCCTCTTTTTGAAACAGCAACATGCCTGCTCTCCGAGGTCCAGCCAGGTGTGGACCCAGGGGTCACATGAGGGCTGAGACCCTGTGGAAACTGGACTGGAGTTCTCTGGAGGACTGGGTTGCAATGATATCTCTCCTGCAGCCTCTCGTGGGCCTGGGGATAAGTGTCCCAGGTCCTGGACACCTTGGGATAAAAACATCCCAGAAGGAGAAGCCCAGGCCAGGTCTGGGCAGCGGGTGGCCCAGTGAGCTCTCCTGCTTAGGGGCTGAGGGCTCAGATGCCTGTACTTCAGCACTGATTTTGTCACTGAATATACTGTGATGCTGCGCTGAGTTCCAAGGCTCCTCCTGCCTAAAATGTGTGACTGTCAGAGCCTGGCAGCCTCAGTGACAGACAAAGCTTCACTCTGAAGCTCACAGCCATGGGCCTATCTTCCACTGTGCTCTTGGCCCTGCCTGCCGGGAGCATACTCCTCTGTCCTCCAGCCCCTCCTCCCTGCCTCCACAGGTGGCTGGACTGCCCTGCAGCCAGGCCCAGGTCCCCTGTGACTCCCCACACAGTCCAGCACAGCAGGGGTCATGCATCGACTTGTCTTTCAACCACAGGCTGCTGCCCCCCCACTAGCCTCCAGGCCCAGGAGGGGCCCCTTGTACACAGTGCCTCTGCCAGGATTGTTTTTATTCTTTTCAATATACCCTATATAGTATATAATTCAGCAATATAAAAATATATCAATTCCTAACTTTCAGAAGGATAATTGGCCTTTACATTCAGATACTCTGAGGTGACCATTTTGCCTAAGTATAGTACATATTTATCATTGTTTGGAAGAGCAGTTCCCCATTAAAAAGCAAACTCGATCTTTGTAAGTATTACCTGACTTCTATAGGAGCATCTCATTTTAATAGGGATTTGGCTTTATGAAATCCAAAATATTGCTATTGGGGTATAGAATTTGCTATTGGGGTATAGAACTTAACAGAATTAGATTTAGATTCGGCACTCTGTAGAAACAACTTCTATCTAAATAGTAGGAATATAAACTATCTTTCATAGAAAGAAACTAGTAAACAATACTTAGATAAAAGAAACTATCTATTTTAACTAAGACCAGCAAAGTACTAGATTAAAAGCACCACATACATTTACAGCCAAACGGTACTGCCTGAAGATCAAAGAGCCGCTGGCTGGTGAGTGGGCGGAGCCTCCCTGGAGCAGGAAGGAGGGCTGTGCAGAGGCAGATGCAGCTAATGCTGTGTGTCGACAAGACACATGTCTTTACTTATTTTGTTGTTTCAATGTACAGAATCTTTGCTTAAAATGGGGAAGAAATTGTGCCAATTAATAAGTACATAAAATAAAATAAATTCTGAGCATCAAAGGGCTTTTCTTGGTATTGTTCTTTGCATTTCTGAAAGACAAATATTTCAAAATATCTAATGTTCATCAGCCACTTTCTTCTAAACTCTGGAACTACAAATCCAAACCAGTAAGGGCGGCCTGTGTTTCTTTAGGGATCGTTTTAGTTTAACAGGATCTCTCAGCCCATGGGAACCAGTACTTGGAGAGAAATTGAGCCAAGCAGCCTGGGTGGCACATCTAGGTCAGAATCAACACTGCTGCTGGGGCCCTGGTGGAGCCACCATCAAACAACGGGGACACTGAGGACATAAACCTTGGTAGAACATTTTACCATTGAGTCCAGATCTGTCGTCAAAGACATCAGCTGGGGAGCAAGTGAAGTATGATGTTATTTCAAAGCCACTTCTGGCTAACGTTGGCTCTCCCAGGCCATATGGTTTATCCCTGCTGCTCTTTCAGCCAGACCCCAGTCATAAATACAGATTTGTAAACTATGTCTTTTCTTCTCACTACTCTTACTTGTTAATGTGGAGAGAAAACTTCTGTCCTTTGTACTCAGACTATTTAAATATTCCAGCTCTGTACTTTCAAAGTTTTATCAACGTCCCTGTGAACTTCTCAGGCTCATGGAGCCATGTGCTCTCCCAGTGGGCAGCAGACACATGCAGGCTTATCTGGATGCTCACATGCTTTCATTTGCTGCTTATAACCCACTATAAGCAACTCAAAGACTCCTGGCTCTAATCCAAAATTAAAGGGCAAAAAAAAAAAAAAGTGCCGACTGTGGCATTGCCCAGCAATGCTCCTTAAAGACAGGGCCACATCCTGTAAGAAGCCCTAATGACCTGCCTCTTGCACTCACACCCTCCTGTCCTTCCCTCATGGCAGGAAGGTTGGAGAGGCGACCACCAGGGTGGGCAGATATGATGTCTTGTCATTTCCTACATGAGGTTATGCGAGGCACTGTGGTTGCCTGCGTGGTCTGACTCGCCTTCTCCCCTAGACCTCTTGCTCTGGTACATACAAGTCACACGCCATCTTGTGAGTCCTGTGGAAACACACATGGGTGGGCGCTAACAGCCTTTCCCAACAGCTGTCTGTACTAGGGTGGAAGCTACAGGACCTGGTCAAGCCTTCTGATGACTGAAGCTCCTGCTTCAGAGCAACCTCCTTCTGGGACACTCTGAGCCCAAACCACCCACCTGAGCTGCTTTCAGAATCCTTGGACTCCACTGGAGACAGTGAACGTCTGTGAGCTTTGAGACAATTTGTGTTGTAGCAGCAGGGCCAGCTGGTGCAGACGCTGTGTTTCCTGCAGGCAGTTAGGAAATTGCCAGCGCACCTTAGAGAGGGAACTCAGGGGGGTGACTCTCATTGCTGACACTATCTCCTTGTATTGTGCTAAGTGCTTTATGTTTATTATTACATTTTGTTATTATGACAGTCCTATGAGATTGGTTACGTTATCCTTATTTTGCAGGTAGGGAAACAGGCTTAAAGAGGTTATCCCAAGATCATGCAACTTAAACAGTAAACAAAATAAGATTTACAGGTCTGTCTGATTTCAGAATACAAATTTTCAACCACTTTGCTATTTTGCTCTTCACAGAGACGGTCACCGTCTATGGAACAGAGAGGATATATGATCTGGCTAAGGTCACGTAGCTTTCCCTAAATCAGCATTGTATTTTACACAAGCTTTCAACTCAATATTCCAGAGGTTATTTGGATTCCAAGAACATTTCCTCCCCTCCCTGCATACAAACCTAACTTCATTTAGAAGACAAGGAGGGGCTCGGTGCCAGTAGCTCAGTGGTTACGGCACCAGCCACATACACCAAGGCTGATGGGTTTGAACCCAGCCAGGGCCTGCTAAACAAAAATGACAACTGTAACAACAATAAGAACAACAACAACAACAACAACAAAAAATAGCTGGGCATTGTGGTGGGCACCTGTAGTCCCGGCTATTTGGGAGGCTGAGGCAAAGGAATCATTTAAGCCTAAGAGTTTGAGGTTGCTGTGAGCTGTGATGCCAGGGCACTCTACCAAAAGCAACATAGTAAGACTCTATCTCAAAAAAAAAAAAAATAGAAGATAAGGAGGATGCTGTACACTGTGGAAACAACCTGTGTTTATGGGAGAGGGGACGTTCCAGTCGTTATCCGAATATCCTCTTCCCTCCTAGTGTTCTCCTTTCTGATGCCTTTCCTAGACTGCAGGGGAAAGGAAACTCAACAAGAATGCCAGTTGTGAACAGATCGGAGGTCAGATGTTTTGAGTGCCCTCTTGATTAAACATGGGCCCAAGAGGTTTTGGAATTCTGTCAAATAAGACTGCTCAATCACTTTAAGAAAGTAGGATAGGGCGGCACCTGTGGCTCAAGGAGTAGGGCGCTGGTCCCAAATGTTGGAGGTGGTGGGTTCAAATCTAGCCCTGGCCAAAAACAAAACAAAACAAAAAAAAAAATAAAAAAATAAATTTTGCTCTTTAAAAAAAAAAAAAGAAAGTAGGATAGAGGATTTTTGCAAGTTATATTTCTGACAGAGGTCTAATAACCAGAATCCATAGGGAACTCAAACTTATTACTTAGAAAAAAACAAGTGATCCCATTTCATTGTGGGCAAGAGACATGAACAGAAGCTTCTCTGAAGGAGACAAGTGCATGGTCTACAGACACATGAAAAAATGCTCATCATCTTTAATCATCAGAGAAATGCAAACCAAAACCATTCTGAGATACCATCTGACTCCAGTAAGAGTACCCCACATCAGAAAATCCCCAAACTACAGATATTGGCGTGGATGTGGAGAAAAAGGAACACTTCTGCACTGCTGGTGTGGCAAGCTAATACGTTTCTTTTGGAAGGAAGTTTGGAGAACACTCAGGAATCTAAATGTAGACCTGCTGTTTGATCCTGCAATTCCTCTCTAGGTGTATATCCAAAGGACCAAAAATCATTTGACAATAAAGATATTTGCACCAGATTATTCATTGCAGCTCAATTCACAATTGCCAAATCATGGAAGAAGCCCAAGTGCCCATCGACCCATGAATGGATTAATAAATTGTGATATATATGTACTATGGAATACTATGCAGCATTAAAAAAATGGAGACTTTACCTCTTTTATGTTTACATGGATGGAGCTGGAAAATATTCTTCTTTATAAAGTATCCCAGGAATGGAAAAAACAATATCCAATGTACTCAGTACTACTGTGAAACCAATTTATAATCACTCACACTTGCGTATGAAAAATGAAACACAACTATAGCCTAGGATGAAGGAGGGAAGAGGAGCGAGAGGGGAAGAGAGGGGGTGGGTTGATAGAGGGAGAGTTAGTAGGGGGACCACAACTATGGAGCACATTGCACGTACAAGTTGGATCTATCAGGCGTAGAACACAAATGTCTTAACGCTGTAATTGGGTAAATGAGTGAAGGCTATGTTGATTAGTAGGATGTAACCACTCCAATTTGTACAAATAATCAACACATTGAATCCCATAATGGCATAAATGTATTCATGATCTATGTACAAATGACTTAATAAAAAAAAAAGAAAGAAAGAATGGTAACTATTCAAGAGTAAAACTCATTTTAATTAAACTTCCTCAGATCTACTGAAAAAGAAATTCCCTCCAAGACCAGCTCATTCTGGCACTGTATTTTCCTTTGGAGTTTAGATGACCAGGAGGGCACCAGGAGCCCTTGGGGATGTGTTGTGAAGATGACTGTCACACCCCGGCCAGTAGTCAAAACCCATAGTCCCCACTTGTGCCTGGGACGATCACCCCAGAACTTGTCAAACATGTGTCCTCTTGGGCTCCAACATGACTCGATGACTCAGAATTTCCTAATGGTGCAGAACTAGGTTTGGGGGACCCTGCAGCTTAAACAATTCAAGGGACCTTGTTAAGAAAAGCAATTTGGGGCAGGTGTGGTGGCTCACTCCTTTAATCCCAGCACTCTGGGAACCCAAGGCAGGTAGATCACTTGAGCTCAGGAGTTTGAGACCAGCTTGAGCAAGAGTGAGGCCCCCATCTCTACTAAAAACAGAAAAACTAGTTGGGCATTGTGGGCACCAACAAGAGGATCACCTGAGCCTAAGATTTTGAGGTTGCCGTAAGCTATGATGATGCCACAGCACTCTACCCAGGGTGACAGAGTGAGACTCTATCTCAAAAAAAAAAAAAAGAAGGGCGGTGCCTGTGGCTTAGTGAGTAGGGTGCCAGCCCCATATGCCGAGGGTGGTGGGTTCAAACCCAGCCCCGGCCAAACTGCAACAAAAAAATGGCCGGGCGTTGTGGCGGGCGCCTGTAGTCCCAGCTGCTCAGGAGGCTGAGGCAAGAGAATCGCGTAGGCCCAGGAGTTAGAGGTTGCTGTGAGCCGTGTGATGCCACGGCACTCTACCTGAGGGCGGCACAGTGAGACTCTGTCTCTACAAAAAAAAAAAGAAAAGAAAGAAAACTGACATGAAATCATAGATAACAAGAAATTGGCACTGTGGCTTGCAAGGGGCCAATCATAAGTTGCACTGAGTTCACAGTAGGTTCACTTCTGCCAGCATCACAAGTGCTGATTTCTGATAAAGAAATTGCTTCTATGCAGGATTCAAGGAAAGCAGTATTTAAGTTTTAAAAATAATCCTTTATGGTAGTTTTAAAGTAAGCCCTCTGGGAGTACAGAAGCACTGCCGATTAGTGGAGGTCTTGATTTTACTTTCCTGCTCAGCAGTTTTTAGTTCTTCCATGATAATTTTATAAGGCGTCACCTTATGCAGTGTCAAGACTTAACCAAAATTAATTATGGGCCAGTAGGCTGTCCCAAAATAAAACAGTGGCCAGTCAATTATTTAGAAAAACAGAAGTTCTTCAATTAATTGAAATACAATTTTGATAGTCATACATAGAAATAGCTAATCAGTAAGTAGTTTTAAGATAATTTCTAATTAGGTATTTTATAAAAATACCTTCCAGGCAAACGAACACAATTTAAACTCTAAACAGTAGCTTTCCTGGTAGGCCTTGTTTGATTAATAAATTGTTCCATAGTTTGTATTAGAAAACAGGCAGGGCACATGTGTTGAGTGGCTATTTCTGCATCCAAGGTCAACTAAACAATATTATTCCAACTGGAGTGGTTGCTTTAGAAAAGCACGTGGAAAGGCATCAACAGAAATATGTTCTCTCCATGTTAAACAGACTTTCTAGAATAATTTTCATATGTTTTAAAGACATCAAGGAAAAAAAACCCTGCACATCTAAAATGTACAAAATTGAGTCAGGCATGTTTTTACTTGGTGCCCAACCAGTTGTCACCAAGAGTTGAAACATGGTCTTACAAGGAGCAAAGTTCTTGCATAAGAATAGTATGGAATAGCAAATGTGGAATAGCAAATCTGAGTGAGCAGACTCAAAGCTGAAGGCCATTCTCCCTGGGGTTGAGGGCAGGTCAGTGTTATTTAGGTGGCATTCACTCAATAGCACATTGTATCCAAGAGGTTCTCTCAAGCTGAGACTCTGCAGGTGGCAAAACCAAATAAACTCTGTGAGAGGTGAGAATTCTTGCCCAAACCCCTCCGGCTGTTAAGTCTGTCACTCAGGTGGTCGGGAATGCTTTGGGTTAGTGACTTGGAGCTGAGTCTCAGCAAGTGATTTGCAGGGCTGTGCAGTGCCTGCCAGCTCTGATCAGTGTCACTAACACCCAGGCTTCATCCTGACGGCGAGCCTTGGGTACAAAGAAGGCCACAGACCAGGCTGCCCTTCCCACTGTCTCAGACATTGACTGCCCTGGCTGGTGCATGGATATTTGCATGCATTCCATTTTATCTAATTGTGGATATATTAGCATTTTCTCCCCTTCCAGATGGTGATGTGAAAAAGGGCAACCATTGTAACTCAGTTCCCTCAGTTACTAATGTGGCCTCCATAGGTCAGGCTGGCTGCAAATACTTTGGGAACAATTTAGAGCTCTCTATGCTGGGAATGGGGGTCTGAGCTAGTATGGGGGCAAATACTGGTCTGGGAGTCCAATTTTCAGATAAAACTCACCAGTTCCTGTCAACTGAAAGAAATGTTTCATGTATGTGGTAGGTCAGAATGTTATTTTTATAATGTAAACCACCTGGCCTCCTTATTTAATCTCGGCAAAAGCTATTCCACACTCACACCTAGACCTGATCCCTGGTAACTATTACAAACCCATGCTGTGTTTTGCTCCTTGAGGTTTTTTCTTTTCTTCTTTTTCTTTTTTGAAGTTAAGGTGAAGACAAGATGAATTGATCAGAGCTCGAGATTTTGGTTTATTTTTATAGTTGCTTTGATGTATAAGGACTTGGCTCTGATAGCACCAGAGGAGCTATCAGAGAAATGGGATAGCAAGTTGGTGATACCATGGGGAAATGGGATAGCAAGTTGGTGATACCATGAGCATCCTCCTGAAGTTTGTGAACTGGGGTCTGAGAGCACCCCGGGAGATGGTTTGACGTGTTCACTTTCCACAGAGCCTTCCTAGACCTTCCTATCCCTACACTTCATTCCTCTCCTTGGACGCTGAGTCTCTATTCACTTTGCTTAATAAGGGAAGAGACAGATTAAAGTTAGGGAATGAGGCTGGGGAGAAGCTGAGGGATGGGAGGGAATCTCTGAGCAACAAGTCGCACATGTGACTTTCATATGGGACATGATGTAACTGACCTTACTGTCTTTGGGTATCATTAGTTACAAAACAGGGTGCTCTCCCGTGGAGCCTTCCCCACGGAACACACCTGCTTTAGGAGCTAAGCCACATGTTACAGCATGGTGCACCTGAGTCCAGGAATGCAGCTCCAAGGAAAGAGAGCACAGCTTTTCAGGTGGAGACACTCAGCACCAAACACCTTTGTGCTGGGCAATAGCCTCAATGTTATGGTGGGGACTAAATCTCAGTTTGGGGCATGGAATGTCAAGGCCTGTTTAAAACTGAGCAAAAACTGCAGATGCTGGCGTGGATGTGGAGAGAAGGGAACACTTTTACACTGCTGGTGGGACTGCAAACTAGTACAACCTTTCTGGAAGGAAGTATGGAGAAACCTCAAAGCACTCAAGCTAGACCTCCCATTTGATCCTACAATCCCATTACTGGGCATATACCCAGAAGGAAAAAAATCCTTTTATCATAAGGACACTTGTACTAGACTGTTTATTGCAGCTCAATTTACAATTGCCAAAATGTGGAAACAGCCTAAATGCCCACCAACCCAGGAATGGATTAACAAGCTGTGGTATATGTATACCATGGAATACTATTCAGCCATTAAAAAAAATGGAGACTTTACATCCTTCGTATTAACCTGGATGGACGTGGAAGACATTATTCTTAGTAAAGCATCACGAGAATGGAGAAGCATGAATCCTATGTACTCAATTTTGATATGAGGACAATTAATGACAATTATGGTTATGGGGGGGAAACAGAAAGAGGGAAGGAGGGAGGCGGGTGGGGCCTTGGTGTGTCACACTTTATGGGGGCAAGACATGATTGCAAGAGGGACTTTACCTAACAATTGCAATCAGTGTAACCTGGCTTATTGTACCCTCAATGAATCCCCAACAATAAAAAAAAAAAAAAGAGAAAAAAAAAAAAAACTGAGCAAAAAGACCATTACAATTCCATTTAGTCAAGTGTATGAATTAATCAAATTTTCTCTTAGTCATTCTCTCCAGGGAAAAACTTAATTTTATAAATTTAGTTTTTTGTGATTTAAATGTTCCCTGGGCTTTAAAAAGACTCATTCGATGCATGAAAGTATAAATCATGTGTTTTTATGTTTGATAATATAGGTGACTATGTTTACTGCCTTAAATAAATAAAAAAGAAAAAATTAAACATTCCTACTCTGTTTTTATGCAGTATGCTCCTTGGAAAAATAGCTTTTCTGGGTCTGTTCACAGGCAATAGCTTTGGTTTGAAAACCAGAGTGGCATAAAAATCAAAGCCCATTAAACCGAGCTCATTGCCTTTTAGAGACGGTGCTTCACAAGGAGCAAACCCCCTACCTCCACCACCCCCCACAGCCCCGCCAGATAACACTCCACACTGATCAAAAGTGAAAAAAAAAGTCAGTGAACGCTTTTCCTGTGGAAATACTTAGTGTCTCAGCTTCACATGGTGCCTGGTATCACCCAGCTAGTCTGAACACCATGGAAATACTTAGTGTCTCAGCTTCACATGGTGCCTGGTGTCACCCAGCTAGTCTGAACACCAAGCCTGCCGGCTTAATGCCTGTATCTGTTTTGTGTGAAGCCATTTTAACAATGACAACAAAATACAGTGTGTGAAACATATGACACCTCTATGAATGTGTCTCACACCTTAAACAGATCTTGTTATCACATGAATGGTTTTGCCAGGAGGAACATTCATAACTCACACACATAAGTAACTGTGCTTACTATACTCAGGACATTTTCTGCTTCTTACTCAAAATAAGAATGTAATTCACTAATCCAAATTGCTCCAGCAGACTGTCTGTGGAAGATCATGTCACAGGATTGAAAATAAAACTTGAATCACAGACCTTTTAAGTCAAAATTTAAAAGAAGATAAAATACTCAAGTTTCCCTCTTGGCTGCTGAGATAATGAGTGGCCTTCTGATGTCACTGCAAGCAGAGACAGACATTGATCTGATGGCCTGTGCATGGCTCTTTTTCTAAAAAATGGAAATTACTACAACTTTTCATGGTCATATGTGGCTGAGGAAGGATTATCTGCCTAGACAAAAATGGCATAGAGAAAATATGTCTAAAACATACAAGTTTCCCCTCAATGCCTACAATATTAGAAGGTAATTTCTTTTATAAAGGACCATGTCAGTACTACTGTGCTTCAATATAACATTCTGAAAAAATTATTCTGTATCAATAGTTATTTTCATTTTCATTTCTCTTCTCCTGTGCTATAGTAGCTGATGAAGCTGCAGTCTGAATGCATGTTGGTCATAGCTTACTTTGTTTTTTGTGGGCTGTGGTGTAAAGACTCACTGAAAATTCTTTAATTAGTCTTCATGGACATAAGCCTCCCACTTGCCTCTGTGGAAAGTCTCCCTGCATGAAGCCAGTAGTTTGTGTCCATCAGAGCCTTTGACTAGACTTCTTTCCTCGGATTAATCAGAAAACTGAAGCTCAGTCTGAATACACTTTTCTAAAGAGTCAATGGTCTGATCTCTCAGCATCATGAAACTGCTTGAGACCAGAGGGATCAGCCTACAGACCCAGCCATCCCTTCAGGTATTTCCAAACACTTGGCCCTGCTGGAGGTGACGTCCATGGCTCAGAGGTGGCTACTGCAGACATGATGGCTTCTCCACCTGGTCCTGGCATTAATGATCCATTGTGAAGTTATTTGCAATGCACAAGGGTGACGTTTATTATGTGGAAGGCATTTCAGGAGAGAACACGTTTCTTACAGGCCAACTGTTAGAAAACAAGATGAAATGCTATGTGCTGAAAATTACATTTGAGATGGTTTCTGAGCTGACCAAGAAAAGTATAAGGACATCGCATTAGGAAAAATTTCTTCCTTCCCTTCCCCAGTTTTCCTTTCCTGAATCATATTTTAGAGGGCCAAATAGGGTTAGAGGTCAGATTTTGCATCAACCACCCAAACACATTTTCAAAACATATTTGATTCAGAAAATTCTGGATCTAAGCAGGGATGTTAACAATCCTCCTGAGAACCTTAAAATATTATGATTTAAACATAAGGAAACAGGACCCCTAAATGATCAGGGAAATCACCAGGGAGCCTCCTTGCTTAAGAGTTTGGGTTTCCATTTTTTTTTTTCTATTTTCTTTCTTTTAAGTCCACAAGGAGGTTGTTGAATCTACTGCTAGCACTAAGGGAAGTGCTATCATTTTGGGTGAAAATTTCTGAGATGAAGAAAAATTCATAGTTCTCAAGGTAGCAAAACAAAAACAAGAAAACCAGAATGCAGAGGATGCTGAGAGCTGGATAGCCTCTGAGTGAGATGAATTGCAGCTTGGGGGCAGACCCTCAGGCAACTCATCTGCAGGTGTTAGTTGCACAGAGTAAGCCCAAGCCTGTGGCAAACCTTAAGCACACAGTCATTGTCTAATACTCCCCTCACTTGTCATGTATAGTCTTAATAAAAGGCTACTGCGGAGGTTGCTCAGGGCTACCCTGCAGTTAAGGTTAGCCCGCCTCTTGCAAGTTTGTACTTCAATCAGTGTCACACCTGTTTCTTTCATGCAGTGACTATGACCAAGGCCGGAGGGGTCATGACATCTGGTATAGTCGGCAGGATACAGCAGGATACAGGGGACACAGACCAAAGGGGAAAAAGAGCACTCGGAAGTAAGTGAAGCCTTTGGTAGACAGTGGGAGGTAGTCCAAAGGGAAACTCTTCTCAGAGCAAGAGGGACCTCTGGCCTATCTAGAATTAAAGGAACCTCGCTTGGAATAAGTGAGGCCTTTGGTAAATAATAAGCAAAGATATTTAGAGAAAATAATGGGTAACTTCCTTTTGGGGAGTCACAAGAACTAGAAACTGAAAAAGCAGGTGATGTTCAAGCAGAATTTGAAAAAGAGGAGGATAGTTAGGTTCCGTGGGAACCTGAACCTGAGGAGAACTGGGAACCAGGAGTGTATGAGTTTTCCTGAGAGGAGGAAGTATGTGACACAGACATGAATAAGCGAGAAAATATGGCCGCTCAGATCAAAGAGTTGGAAAACCAGGTGAATAGTCTCACAGTCAGAAATGCCAACCTAGAGCACCCAACATTGCCCTCAGTGTCTCCCTATGTCAATGAACCACCTGTGACTTCTGTTATGAAGGCTGTATTAGAAGGGTACAAGACCGGTGACTAATTGGGAGGACACTTTGGGGCTTTTTCTGGTCACAGTTACTGATAGTCCTCTTGAACCACAGTACCCTCAAGGGGGCCAATGCTTCAATCACCATATGAACAGCTTTACGGTTCTGAAAGATTTGAAACAAGCTGTAACACAGTATGGCATGCAGTCCCCATTTTCTAGAGGTCTACTACAGGGACTTGCACAAGAGCAGTGACTTATCCCTTATGACTGGGACATGATAGCCAGAACTGTTCTTGAATCTGGACAGTATTTACAGTTTAAAACCTGGTGGAAGGAGGAGGCTGACCTGATGGGTCACCAAAACCAGCAGAGAGGAGTCCCTATAACATCGGAACAGTTCACTGGGTCTGGTCAGTGGCTGGGAATTCTGAGTCAACTTCAGTATGATGATATAGCCAGACATCATCAAAGTCCAGACAAGGCTGTGTTGTCTTAGGGCCTGGGAAAAGGTTCAGGCTCCTGGAGATATCTCTAAATCTTTCATTAAGATAATGCAATTGGGAAATGTACCTTATACCGACTTTCTAGCCCAATTAAAAACCGCAGTTGATAAGGCCAGCCAGAGCTGAGAGACGTAAAAGGCCTTGTGACCTCAGAGCACAAAATGCTCCCTTAGAGGAATATGTATGGACATGTGCTGATACAGGAATGGAATGCTACAAGGCTAATCTGCTTGCTGCAGCTTTAAAATAAGGGCTCAAACCAAATGGTGTTAAAAAACCTGATATGTCTGAATAGAAACCTACTTATGTGCTGCACGAGGTTTTGCTCATATCATTACAGAACATCAAGAGTAGCAGTGGTTACCAGCCCGCTGGATTAAGCCTCAACACAAGCAGGAAACCTTGCCAGCATTTTAATGAATCTGCTTTCACTAACATTTCTATTGATATTCACAGGACCCTAATTTCTGGGGCTTGGACAATTTCATAATGAAGAACGCTGAATGAACCTCCTCTGTGGGACCTCTAACTGGCTCCCCCATATCACCATCCATCATCAGCAGGAAGCTGTTAAGAGTGGTTAGCATCTGGCAGTTAGAGCTTCTATTCAGAGACGGAAGACTGATAGAGGATTTCATTATTTTAGGCTGAATAACAAGCCCCAGGAAAGCTCAGAATGCATCCTCTGAGCCTTTTTTTTTTTATTTTTATTAAATCATAGCTATGTACATTAATGCAATCATGGGGTATAATGTGCTGGTTTTATATACCATTTGACATATTTTCATCAAACTGGTTAACATAGCCTTCACCACATTGTCTTAGTTATTGTGTTAAGACATTTGTACTCTACACTTAGTGAATTTAACATGTACCCTTGTAAAATGCACCATAGGTGTGGTCCCACGAATTACCCTCCCTTCCTATTCCCCTCCCCTCGCTCTTCTCTTTCCCCTTCTTCTTGGGCTATAGTTGGGTTATAAATTTCATATGAAAGCTATAAATTTGTTTCATAGTAGGGCTGAGTACATTGGATACTTTTTCTTCCATTCTTGAGATACTTTGCTAAGAAGAATATGTTCCAACTCCATCCATGTAAACATAAAAGAGGCAAAGTCTCCATCTTTTTTAAGGCTGCATAATACATATACCACAATTTATTAATACATTCATGGGTTGATGGGCACTTGGGCTTCTTCCATGACTTAGCAATTATGAATTGGGTGGCAATAAACATTCTGGTGCAAATATCTTTGTTATAAAGCGATTTTTGGACTTCTGGATATATACCTAGTAGAGGAATTAAAGGATCTAATGGAAGGTCTATTTTTAGATCACTAAGTGATCTCCAAATATCTTTCCAAAAGGAACATATTAGTTTGCATTCCCACCAGCAGTGTAGAAGTGTTCCCTTTTCTCCACATCCACGCCAACATCTCTGGTTTTGGGATTTTGTTATGTGGGCTACTCTTACTGGGGTTAGGTGATATCTCAAAATAGTTTTGATTGCATTTCTCTGATGATTAAGGATGATGAGAAGTTTTTCATCTGTCTGTAGGCCATGTGCCTGTCTTCTTCAGAGAAGTTTCTCTTCAAGTTCCTTGCCCACCCTGAGATGGGATCACTTGTTCTTTTCTTGCTAATATGTTTGAGTTCTCTCTTACTTCTGGTTATTAAACCTTTGTCAGAGACATGACCTACAAATATCTTCTCCCATTCTGAGGGCTGTATGCTTGCTTTACTCACTGTGTTCTTGGATGTGCAGCAGCTTTGTAGTTTGATCAGATCCCAGTAATGTATTTTTGGTGTTGCTTCAATTGCCTGGGGAATCTTTCTCATAAAATATTCACCGTGGCCAATTTCTTCGAGAGTTTTCCCTGCACTTTCTTCTAGTATTTTTATACTTTAATGTATTAAGTTTAAATCTTTAATCCAGTGAGAGTCTATCAAAGTTAATGGTGAAAAGTGTGGGTCCAGTTTCAGTCTTCTACAGGTCGCCAGCCAGTTCACCCAGCACCGTTTGTTAAATAGGGAATCTTTTCCCCACTGAATGTTTTTAATTGGCTTATTGAAGATCAAATAATGGTAAGTAGCTGGGTTCATCTCTTGGTTCTCTATTCTGTTCCATACCTCTACCTGTCTGTTTTTGTGCCAGTACTATGCAGTTTTGATCATTATCGATTTATAGTATAATCCGAGGTCTGGTAGCATGATTCCTCCTGCTCTGTTTTTATTTCTGAGTAATGTCTTGGCTATTCGAGGTTTTTTTCTGATTCCATATAAAATGAAATATTATTTTTTTGAGATCTTTAAAGTATGACAGTGGAGCTTTAATAGGGATTTTATTGAAATTGTATATTGCTTTGGGTAATAGCATGGACATTTTAACAATGTTGATTCTTCCCGAGCATGGTATGTTTTTCCATTTGGTAACACCTTCAGCTATTTCTTTTCTTAGAGTTTCATAGTTCTCTTTATAAATATCTTTCACGTCCTTTGTTAGATAAACTCCCAAATATTTCATCTTCTTTGGCACTACTGTGAAAGGAATAGAGTCCTTGACTATTTTTTCGGCTTGGCTATTGTTGGTATATATAAAGACTACAGATTTATCGGTGTTGATTTTGTAGCCTGAGACATTGCTGTATTCCTTGATCACTTCTAAAAGTTTTGTAGTAGAATCCCTAGTGTTTTCCAGATATACGATCATATCATCTGTGAAGAGTGAAAGTTTGATCTCTTCTGACCCTATGTGGATACCTTTGATCGCCTTTTCTTCCCTAATTGCAATGGCTAAAACTTCCATTACAATGTTAAAGAGCAATGGAGACAAGGGGCAACCTTGCCCGGTTCCTGATCTAAGTGGAAATGATTTCAATTTAACTCCATTCAATATGATATTGGCTGTGAGTTTGCTGTAGGTGGCCTCTATTAGTTTAAGAAATGTCACTTCTATACCAATTTTCTTAAATGTTCTGATCATGAAAGGATGCTGGATATTATCAAAAGCTTTTTCTGCATCAATTGAGAGAATCATATGGTCTTTATTTTTTAGTTTGTTTATGTGCTGAATTACATTTATAGATTTACATATGTTGAACCAGCCTTGAGACCCTGGGATAAATCCCACTTGGTCATGGTGTATAATTTTTTTTGATGTGTTGTTGGATTCTCTTTGTTAGGATCTTATTGAATATTTTTGCATCAATATTCATTAGTGATATTGGTCTATAATTTTCTTTTCTTGTTGGGTCTTTCCCTGGTTTAGGGATCAAGGTGATGTTAGCTTCGTATAATGTGTTGGGTAGTATTCCTTCTTTTTCTATATTTTGGAATATATATATAGGTACTAGTTCTTCTTTAAAGGTTTGGTAGAATTCTGATGTAAAGCCATTTTGTCCTGGGCTTTTCTTTTTAGTGAGATTTTGTATAGTTGATGCTATTTCAGAACTTGATATTTCTGAAAAAGCATTCAGAAACATTTCCACATGGTACTGGCTAAGTCTTGGTAGGTGGCGTACTTCGAAGTATTGGTCAATTTCTTTCAGATTTACATATTTCTGAGAGTAAAGTTTCTTGTAATATTCGTTAAGGATTTTTTTAATTTCTGAGGGGTCTGTAGTTATTTCATCTTTGCCATTTCTATTTGATGAAATTAGAGATTTTACTCTTTTTTTCCTGGTTAGGTTGGCCAAAGGTTTATCTATTTTATTGACCTTTTCAAAAAACCAACTTTTGGATTTATTGATCTGTTGTATAATTCTTTTGTTTTCAATTTCATTTAATTCTGCTCTAAATTTGGTAATTTCTTTTCTTCTGCTAGGTTCGGAGTTGGAATGTTCTTCCTTTTCCAGTTGCTTGAGATGTCCCATTAAGTTGTTAACTTCCTCTCCTTCTATTCTCTTGAGGAAGGCTTGCAGTGCTATAAATTTCCCTCTTAGGACTGCCTTTGCGTTATCCCAGAGTTTCTAGTAATTCATGTCTTTGTTATCATTTTTTTCCACAAATTTTGTAATTTCCTTCTTAATCTTGTCTATGACGCAGCTATTATTCAGCATAAGGTTATTTAGTTTCCAAGTTTTTATATGAGTATGCAGATTTCTGTTGTTACTGAGTTCAACTTTTATTCTATGATGTTCCAAGAAGATGCAAGGAATATGTTCTATTCTTTTAAATTTTCTGAGGTTAGACTTGTGACCTAAGATGTGATCAATTTTGGAGGATGTTTCGTGGGCTGATGAGAAGAATGTGTATTCAATTTTGTGAGGATGAAATGTTCTGTAGACGTCTGTTAAATCCAATTGTTGACTGGTTAAATTTAAATCTAAAATTTCTTTGCTGAGTTTCTTATTGAAGGATCTATCCAATACTGCCAAAGGAGTGTTAAAATCTCTAAGTAATATAGTGCTGGAGGAAATCAAGTTGCTCATGTCTGTTAGAGTCTCTCTTGTAAATTGAGGCACATTCTGGTTGGGTGTATAAATGTTAATAATTGAAATCTCATCATGTTGAGTGTTGCCCTTAACAAATATGAAGTGACCATCCTTATCTTTCCTTACTTTTGTTGGTTTAAACCCTATCTGCAAATAAACTTGCAACACCTGATTTTTTCTGATTTCCATTTGCCTGGAATATAGATGACCATCCCTCATCCTGAGCCTATATTTATCTTTTAAGGTAAGATGAGAATCTTGTATGCAGCAGATATCTGGCCTGAGTCTTTGTATCCAGTCAGCCAACCTGTGCCTCTTTAGAGGACAGTATAAACCATTCACATTAATTGAAAATATTGATAAGCCTGGTAGAATTTGGGTATTGAGTTTTTTGAAAGTCCAGTGGACATTTTTAATCCCTTTGCCATTGTGGAAGTTGGAATTTGATCAAAAACTTCTGAGTGGGTTTTCTTTGGTAGTAGAGGATTGCACTGGTCATTATGGAGGATAGGTTTGAGAATACCCTGGAGAGCTGGTTTAGTTATGGCAAATTTCTTCAACATGTGAATGTCATTAAAGTATTTAATTTCTCCATCATAAATGAAACTCAGTTTAGCAGGATACAGGATCCTGGGTTGAAAATTATTTTGTTTTAGGAGATTAAAAGTCAATGAGCACTCTCTTCCAGCTTGAAAGGTTTCAGCAGAAAGATCTGCCATCATTCTAATATTCTTCCCCTTGTAGGTTATTGTTTTCTTATGTCTGGCTGCTTGCAGAATTTTCTTCTTCATATTACCTTTGGTAAAGTTAATTAAAATGTGTCTGGGAGATGCCTTATTTGGGTTGGGTAGTGCTGGGGTTCTGAAATTGTCTGCTATCTGAATTTCAGAATCTCTTGGCATGTCTGGGAAGTTCTTGATTATCTCATGGAGTAGAACATCTGGGCCTTTCAAAGCCACCTCTCTGCCTTCAGGAATTCCTATAAGGTGAATATTAGTTTTTATTCCAGAGCCCTCTGAAAGCATGATCCTTCTTTTTTTTTTTTTTTTTTTTTTTTTTTGCAGTTTCTGGCCAGGGCTGGGTTTGAATCTGCTACCTCTGGCATATGGGGCTGGCGCCCTACTCCTTTGAGCCATAGGTGCTGCCCAGAGAATGATCCATTATTTTTCTCCACTTCTCTTCCTTTTTGAGCATTTGGGAGTGTTCAAAAGCTTTGTTTTCAATGTCAGAAATCCTTTCTTCTGCCTGCTCCATTCTGTTACTGGGGGATTCTACTGTATTTCTCAGATCTTTGAGAACTGCAAGTTCTTGTCTGAATGTGTCAAAATCATTGGTGATTTTGTCTTTGAATTTATTGAATTCTTGAGACAACTTTCGAAATGTTCCTTGAATTTCTAATTCTAACTTTACCTCCATTCTATTAATGTTATATGCGATCCAAATTCTGAATTTGATTTCTGACATCTCAGCCATTTGTTTATGACTGGGATCTTCTGGTGTGTCCACCATGTCATTACTTGGAGGAGTTGATCTACTCTGATTATTCATGTTGCTGGAGTTTTTCTGCTAATTCCACCCATGATTTTCTTACACCATTTGGCTAGATGAGCAGATAAGGTGAAGTTGGGTTGGGGGCTCCTGGAGTAGGGATTAACCAGCCCTTTGCCCAAGAGCTGGGACTGGTGTCTGTACCTTTTCTCCTAGAGCTTTGCAAAGGACAAGTGGTACGGCCTAAAACACTGGGGACCTGCTTGGTGTGGTGGGGCTAAGTGTCTCTGTCTTGTTTTCAGCTGGTCTCTGTCCAATCATAGTGAATCAGTAACTCTGGGTTGAAGTCTCAACTGTGGATAAATACCAGCAACAAAGTCACCCTCCCTCCACAGGCAACAACTGGAAAAGGAAAATCAAACCTTCCCACCACTATACACCCAAGGTACCACTTTGGATAGTCCTTGGGTGATTGGCCCAGGTCAAGAGTTCCAAATCAATTGTCCCAGTCAGCACTCAGTCTCAAGTGATAGCGTTCAAAAGGTCTCCAGCAACTAGACAGCAGGAGTCTGCTGGCAGCTCAAGTATGACTCACTCTGAAGCTTCATGGAGTCAGAAGTACCCACCCAGCAAATGAATTAGTCCAGGAAAGTTGATGCCTCCTTCCCCACCTTGCACTTCTGTCACACCCAGTCACTGGTAACCCCGCAGGGCTGTGACCCAGTTCCCTCCAATGAGCAGAAGCTCTAGGTGTTTGCACCTGACTGAGTCACAGGGAGGTCTATGTCCCCTTGGCAAGACCTCTGCACTCTGGCACCAGCCAGCAGGGGGAGCTGAAGCCTCACAACCTCAGGTGCTTAAAGGAAGCTGGGGCGATTCACTCAGTTCCAGCCCTGCCCCAGATTGATGTTTCTGCCACTTATATTCTTGCAGAATTAGAATTACTGTCCTGTCTATATTCCCCTGTGGGCCAGGCACTGTTTGAGTTCACAGAAACTGCCATTCAGTCCTAGCCTGTGCCAATGCTGTTGTGCCGATTCTCACAGAGCTGGCATCTCTGTCTCTGTTGCACTCTGTGTTGGGGTGGGTGCAGTTAGAGTTCTCAGTTCTCAGCTCTCAGTTCCTGCCTCTCTCTGGGCTGGTGCTGTTGCCCCACCTGATTTTGTCTCAGCTATGTTCCCCTGGGGGCCAGGTGCTTCTTAGGCTCACTAAAGCAGCACTTCTGACTCAGTCCCATCCTGTGCACATATTCTAGTCTCTGTCCCTGCCATGTCCCGCTGGGGTACTGCCTCAGGGATACCCTTTACTCACGGGGCCTGTGTTTCAGTCCCAGATCTGTTCCACGAGTGGCTGCCACCAGAGTAGAGGCCTGGCTTTCTCTGGTTGCCAAGAGAGGTGGGTAGTGTCTCTCCAAAATATCCCTAGGGGTGTGAACCCTATTGTTCCTGCTGTTGCCATTGCTGCTCTGTGCCACGGGGCACCACTTCTCCCTCACCCTCTCAGTTCACAGTCCTCTCTTTACACCCATGCCACAGAATCAGCACAGACCTGCAACAGCCCACACCTTGTCCACACCTCTCAAGAAAATGTCCCAGAATCTGGACCCCATGGGGAACAGGCTTCCAGATGTCAAGGTGAGAGTAGAGGGGAGTGTTGGGAGTTCAGAATTGTAGGTAGAGAATATATACAATTTTATGCCTGGTGGGAGAGTTCCATGGCACACTAGTGGGTCCTCTCTGGGAAAGCAGTTCCAGTTTTTAGAGGGTCTCTCCCATGGGATAAAATAGGAGAAGATCTGAATTCTGCTTGCTTGTTTGTGTAAAATACACTGAGAGCCATTATCATGGGGGAGGGGACTCCCATCCAGTTGGTGATGGGTTTTGTACCTATTGTTTGTACCCTTGGGGTTGGAGCTCACTTCAGCAGGGTTGATGTGTGTTCATCAACCTTCTCTCGTGGCTCAACTCTAAACCATCAACTTACTTGCTAAACTTCTGTCCTTTAACTCTCCTGGACGTGAGCCTCTGTGGAAAGCTGGCTCCAGTCTATCATTTTCCTCCTCCCCCATCCTTTGGGCCTTGATGAGGTTATGTACAACAAAGACCTTGAACTGTAGGGCGTGGGGTAATGGTTGTACTGGTATCAGCTAAGGTAAGAGAATTTTACTTGTTAGGCTTGTATTTGTTTCAGTTGGGTACCTGATCTTTACTGCTCCTTTGAAAGGGTCTGAGTTTGTTTGGTATAGCCCCTTCCCCACCTAACATTCGATGTTTGCTGTTGTCCACTTATTCAAGATGGATGCTGTGGACATGTAAATTTGGGTGGTGGTTAATACTTCCCATAGAAGCGTCATTGACATTATGGGTTAGCCCAAGGCACATAGTTGGGTGGTGATTAATATGAAGGGGGTATGTTTTCCCCTATGCCTAGTCTGGCTAAAGTAATCTCTTTTTAAACCAGGGTTAGTTTCATTAGCGTGATTTTTTTTTTTTATGCTTATGTGCCCTTTTGTTTTTTTGCTTAGCAGGGAGGAAAGCTCCTTGGTGAGGAGAACAGCTGAAATAATCAACAACAAATTTTCTCCTTTGCCTATCCAGAACTGTCTTTGAATACACAAGTGGCGGGGGGCGGGGCGGGGGGGGGGGTTAATGCGAGGATGCCGAGAGCCAGACGGCCTCTGAGCGAGATGAATTGCAGCTTGGGGGCAGACCCTTGGGCAACTCATCTGCAGGTGTTAGTTGCGGAGAGTAAGCCCAAGCCTGTGGCAATCCTTAAGCATACAGTCATTGTCTAATACTCCCCTCACCTGTCATGTATAGTCTTATTAAAAGGCTACCGTGGCGGTTGCTCAGGGGTACCCTGCACTTAAGGTTAGCTTGCCTCTTGGAAGGTTGTACTTCAATCCATGTCACGCCTATTTCCTTCGTGCAACAACTGCAACCAAGGCCATAGGGGCCACCACACTAGAACTTCATAGATTTGCATCCTCTAGATATGTGCACTGGTCTGTCAAACACGTCACACTCTAGATAGATTATAATGAATGTACCTGCTAGGCATGAACACACACAACACTTACTTGGGGGAGGGCACACAAATCTTTGTTATTTATGGTTAGATAGAGGAAAGTTATCACAATAAGTTAAATTCAAAAAGAATCAGGTCTTTTTAATCAATACTTTCAAATTGATCCACTTTCAAAACTTTAACAACAGATATGAACAAAATAATATCAGCTGATTTTAACATTACTGACCTTTTCTTCCTAACCACCACCTTGCAGAGTTAGGTGACATATACCAGCTGAGTAGAGATTATATACAAGAATGGACAAACATTAACTTCATTTATTCTTGGGATTTGTTATTCATTTATTTGGCTATTTACTCAACAAAATGTATCAGGTGCTTAACTATATGAAAGACAATGCCAGGCATCCGGAGGTACTTGTATTTTCCTACAGAAACAACATGCACCTGAGTGATTTTGGCATAAGGCAGAAAGCACTAAGCCTAGTGAAGAAACACAGAGTGCAACTTTAGGAAGTCAGAGGTGGTAGAGATTTCTAGCAGGGAGCATTTGAGAGGATTCATGGAGAATGTGGCCTTGTGCGGAGTCCCATGGGAAGATGGGCAGGGTCATACGGAAGGGGAGGTTGCTCCAGCACTTCCTACCTGAGATTTGGGAGAGGTGGGAGAGGGGCAGGGTGCTGGGGACAGTCAGGCTGAAGCATCAGGTGTCAGAAGAGGGACAGGGAGATAAATTTGGGAGGGAAAGTTTGCCCAGCTGTGAGATCTTTATTGCCAGAGTCAGAAATTCAGATTTTAATAAGAAGGTAATAGGGAACCATTGAAGATACCTCATCTTTTTAACCTTTTCTTTTAAAATAAAATACTTATGGAAGAGTTGCAAAAATTATATAGATTTCCACAAACCTAGTCCCTGTCATGTAACTTTCATCTAAGGTTCTTAATACCCTGATTCATGCGGCCTTTCATGCCCACTCATGCCGGGTGGCCTGTGTCTTGGGTTCTGCCTTATAGAGGTGCCAGAGATTTGCCATTCTTCTTTATCTTTCCAAAGAAACTGTTTTTGGATTCTTCTTAGTAAAGTATCTCAAGAATGGAAGACAAAGTATCCAATGTACTCAGCCCCACTATGAAACTAATTTATGGCTTTCATATGAAAGCTATAACCCAGTTATAACCTAGGAGTATGGGGAAGTGGGGGAGGATGGGCAGAGGGAGGGTGATTGGTGGGATTACACCTGTGGTGCGTCTTACAAGGGTACATGTGAAACTTAGTAAATGTAGAATATAAATGTCTTAACACAATAACTAAGAAAATGCCAGGAAGGCTATGTTAACCAGTGTGATGAAAGTGTGTTAAACGGTCTATGAAACCAGTGTATGGTGCACCATGATTGCATTAATGTACACAGCTATGATTTAATTAAAAAAAAAAAGAAAAGAAACAGTTTTTGGTTTTATTAATCAAATTTGCCAGTTTTTGTCCCATTTCACAGGTCCCCTGAGGTTCTCCTACAGCTACATATTTGTTCAATCTAATTTTAAAACAGAATGATGTATAAATGGGAAGCAAAAAGAAGTCCCTTGATTTCCCCACGCAGAGTGCCGTTGCTCAGTCCCACACAGCCACCATGAAAGGTTCCTGTGAAACCCGCCTGGAGGCGGTGCCGTCCCCGCAGCTGCCTCGTTAGCTAAGATCCCCAGCAGGTATTTGTTTCCTCTGTCTCTTGGTAGAACTCTTACTCAGTTAATGTTCACCTCATGGATTTGTCCCCATTATCTTCTATTGCCTTCTTCCATCTCTGTCTTTTTGCCCTGAATTCTAGAAGATTTACTTCATTGTTCATTGACTTTGTGATCATTTGTGTCTTTGTCTACTCATCTACTTGCTCCTCTTTTGTTATTTTTATTATTCTCATTTGGCATTCATATTTGCTGTGACTTTCTTGTTCTGTTTCCTCTCTTTTTCATAGCTCTTTTAGGAATAAATGTCTTCTCAAAATTTTCTGCAGACACCCAATGTAACACTCTCATATTCTGTACTGCTTGAATGATTTGTTCTTTGCTTTGCTTGTCTTGTTCTTTTGACTCCTGCATTTGGTTTTCCTCAAATGCTTAGTGACTTCACTGACCACCCACACCCCACCCCCCCCAGCCTAGTTTTGGTGGCTGCACCACCTTCCCCTTGCTCCCATAGGCCTGTTTCCCCAGATCTCCTGGGACGGGAGGGCTGACCAGTGCTCTGGGATGGGTGGGGGTGACTGGCCTCACTTGGGGTGTCTATCAGGGGCCTGTGGGTACAGGTGGGTTGGAGCCTCTTCCTCAGTCCCCCTTTGCTGCCCTCCATGTCTCTGGTGTCTGGGAGGATGCCAAGCTCTTCTCTGAGGCTTCTAGAACCACATTCAAATTGGGCTCTTCTGTCAGTTCACTTCTGCTCACAAGAGGACGGAATCCACTGCTAATCACTCTCAGGGTTGGGAAGGGCCATGTCTCAAAAGCAGTCCGTTAGCCTTAAAATTACCCACAGGCTGTCCCCTGTGCTTTGCATCTATTCATCTGGTGCTACAGTTTCTCTAGCTCTTCTTTACTTTCATGGACATTTTTCCTAAAAGTTTAGATCATAATATTTTTGCATCTAATAATTTGATTCCACTTTCATCTCCCAGAATTGCCTCAAAGTTCACCCTTTCTTGTTTCTTCGCACTACTGTGTATTTACTTGCTTGAAAATATCTTTGACATTTTAAAACATTTTAGATTAGAAAAGAGTCCAAGGAATGTGCTAACTCCACCCACCTGATTCAATATTGAGGGTGTTTTGCGATTTTATGTTCTAAGACAAGTTCATCCTGCTGGTTCCAGCCCATTTCTGGGGCTACTGGGAACTGTGTGGGCACTATGGCCAGCGTACTGCTGCTCAGCTTGAGATGTGGCCCAGGGTGTCCAGCTGTGCTGGATGCCTTGACCAGCACAGCTTTATCTCCACCTGCCCTGCACAAGAGGTGCAGGGGTTCTGTAATCTCAGCAAGGAATTGCTCGTGCTGCAACAGAGCAGGAATCAGCCCTCCTCATCTTCACTGAGAGACACTGTCTCTCTCTCTCTGAACCCCTGCATACTTTCTAACCTGCCTCTGCCTGAGTCCTGTTCTCCCAGTGAGGTCACTAAGGGTCTTGCCCTCTAACCCTAACCCTTGGACCTCCATCCCATGGCTGAACCTGTTGGCTGCACCTTTAGCCTCAAGGCGTCATACCTCTTGCTTTCCACAAATTCACTCTTCTGGTTCTTTGGCTATTTCTGGCCAGTCCTCAGATGATTTAGAGCAATCTTTTCCTTTTTATTCTCTCCTGTCTCCCCCACCCCACAAAAAAACAAAACAACAAACTGTTCCTCAGACCATGTCTTGACCCTTTCCTCACACCACATGCTCTTGCTGTGTCCATGGCTTTAGCCCAGAAATGCAGAAATTTAATCCATAACTCTCTCTTGAGCTTCAGGTCCTGCCTTTTTGACAGCTGAATTCCCTGCCGCGGGCTTCTGGGGACTTCACAAGGATGGTGCTCACTTGGCACAGATCTGCTCCTCCTCCCTGCACCCCCTGTCAATGGCTGGAGCTGAGTGTCTTCTAAGCCCAGGCCTAGTGGGGCCTGGTCCCTTCCCTCTGTGTGCTGTCTGCAGCCCGTGCCCACGCTGACCGCCCACTTCCTGCGGCCTCTCAGCCTTTACCATCATTTAGACATGAAGATTCTTCACATTGCTGCCAGGGTAATCTTTCTGAGGCACATCTGAACATATCCCTCTTTTGCTTAGAACCCTTCAGGGTCTTTGCTCTTATATATAATAAAACCCGCAGGACATGAAGGTGCATTCCATTCTGACGTGACTGCCTCAATGTGTTCTCCTGTGTTCTTTGCACTAATACGGATCTTACACTCCCCTAGCTCTGAGAATGTTGTGTTTGCTGCATGGAGGGTGCCAGCTTCCCTTTTCCATAGGCTGAGACACTTCAGCTGCCTACCTCAATTCACATTTAGATTCCCTGTGATCCTTCTTTGACAGGCTTGTGGGTCTGTTTATTAACCTTCTCTCACTCCACAGAGGACTCCAGACAAGGTAAAACGGATAACACTGCATAGCAGGATTAAATAAATGAGTGAGGCAGTAAGTTCAAAGGGGACTAAAAGTAGATGTATAGATAATTTAGGTATGAGGTTAGATTTAAAAATTATATAACGCTAAGTTCTGTGAACTTAAGCTATAAAGAGACACACTCAAAATTTGCCTCTGGGCTTCCTAGTGTCAAAGCCAAGAGAGAAACTTGATTGGAATTTCATGGTCTCCATGAACAATATATAAAGCATCTTTGCCTATTATTGAAAAGTGAGAGATAATTTACTGAATTAAAGGGATACTTATAAAGGGATTGACAAATTTAGAAGTTCCTTTCCCTGTGATTTCATTGACCCTCAAATACAACCCCACATAATTACTGTAACTTTTTTGGTACACTGACTTCCTCAGGTTATGAACCTTATCCTTCATACTTGGCTTGATATCTCTTAATTGCTAAACAAGTATCTATCATATATACTAGATGTCCAGATGCACAGTCAAACGTGTGTGCTCGAGGAGGTATACAATTAGAAGTGTATAATGTTCCACGCTGTGTTGTAAACATAAAGATTTAACCAATTGGAAGAGTCTGTATAATAAGGGTGACCATGCTGTGAGCAGTCTCAGGAAGGAGTGGGACCAGGAACTGCTAGAGTGGTCTAGAAGCAGGTGTGGGAAGAGCATGAGGTGGCTCACAGACGCATCACCTATAAATCCTCAGACACTGGAGGTAGCTCACAGCAAGGACACTGAGAAATAGCAGCACCAGGACACAGGGGAAAGCAGCCGCCACAGTATTTAATGTGATTTCTACAAAATTAAAAAGTAAATATGTAAACAACAAGAATAACAACAATTGAGAACTCAAACAGGAGGAAGTTCCAGAGCAGAACAAGCAAAGGCAAGACATTGACAGAGGTCAATCCCTGAGAGGCTGGAGCCCAGTAAGCAGGGCAGGTGGACAGTTTGTTTCTCCCTCCCTCAGGCAGTCAGTGGACTCCTGAGCTGCTGGAGAGAATTTCTACCCTCATGAGCCCCCAGTGACTGCTGCCAGTGAACTGGAACTTCTTGAGGACAAAGCACCTGACTGCCAGTGTGCTCAGGGTTGCTTTCTACAAATGTAGACCTGAGCTGAGAATGCAGGTGTCACATGGCTTCTCCACCCACCCTGCATCTTTGTTCCCCCAGAGGCTTCTGGGTTTTTGTCTCACTCATTCCCATACAAACTTTTCTCAGCTCTGGACCAGACTGCAGGGGCCACAGGAGCTGGTAGGTCCCTGGGGATCTGTGTGACCCCAGAACCTGGACATTCTGGGTGGGCTGCCTTCCAGAGAGAAGGATGAAAAGGAGCAGAATGTTGGCTTTCTACCATTCGGACTCTTTTCTTTTCTTTTTCTTTTAGACAGAGTCTCACTCTATAGCCCTGGGTACAGTGCCATGGTGTCAGCCTAGCTCACAGCAACACTCAAGCAATCCTCTTGCCTCAGCCTCCTAAGTAGCTGAGTCTACAAGTGTGTGCCACCATGCCTGAATAATTTTTCTATTTTTAGTAGAGACAGGGTCTCACTCTTGCTCAGGTCTGGGACTCCTGAACTCAAGGGATCCTCCTGCCTCAGCCTCCCAGAGTGCTGGGATTACAGGTGTCAGCTACTGCGCCTGGTCATTTGGACCCTTTCCCTCCCCATCTCCTGCCATGCTGTGACTGCTGAGTGGTAGTTGAGCCTAGATGGCAGGAGATAGTTTTCCTCTCAGCTGGAGCATCCCACACACCAGGGCTCCCACAGAGAGTGGGGCTCAGGCTCTCCTCCAAGAGTCCAGCAATGGATTGAGAGTTGCTCAGACTGAAGACTTCCTGCCTGCTGGTCTTTGCTTGCCTGGTGACTTCATCACAGCAGAGATGCCCCAAGGCAGAGGGACATCAAATCTGCTTGGGCACATTGTGGGCAACTTGGAACCAACATGCTTCTCCCTGGCTTGGAAAGAATTGTCACTGGTGGGTGACTATTGTGCTGATCAATGTATAATGAAGATCTGAGTACTTCCTACGGGGCAGGTCTATTCTTAACAATTCCTTCAGTGTTAGCTTGTCTGAGAAAGTCTTTATTTCTCCCTCATATAAGAAATTTAGGATTTCTAAATTTCTAAAGTTTATCTTTAGAACACTTTTCAGGATACAAAATTCTAGGCTGACCATTATTCTGTTTGACAAGACTGAGAATGGGGCCCCCATCCTTTCCGGCCTGTAAGGTCTCAGTTGAGAAGTCTACAGTTAGTCTGATGGGTTTTCCTTTGTAAGTTACCGGATGATTATACATTAGGTGATTGCCTCTTGGTGATCAATCTCCTGAGAGTCTGTTGTGCTTCTAGTACCTGGAAGTCCAGATTTCTAGCAAGATTTGGTAAATTTTCTTCAAGTATTCCCTAAAATAGGTTTTCCAGCCCTTGTGCATTTTCTTCTTCACCCTCAGGGATGCTCTATAGGAAATACTCAGATCTGCATTATGCACCGATCAGCACAATAGTCACCCACCAGTGTAAAACCATCCAATTGCTAAAGTTCAGAGCCCAGATACCACAATGGCTCAAGAGGTAAAACAAAGCAGTGAAGTTCTACTCAACAAGATGAACAGAAATTCAGCCCCACTTATGAGCTCTCTCAGTAAATGTGAATGGATTGAACTTCCCACTCAAGAGACATAGGCTGGCTGAATCAATAAAAGATACAAGCCAAGTATCTGCTGTCTCTAGGAAGAATATTTAACCAAATAAAGACTTACTCAGACTCAGGATGAATTGATGGAAAATAATATTCCATGTAAATGCAAACCAACAGAAAGCTGAGATAGTCATTCTTTTTTTTTTTTTTTGTTTTTTTTTGTTTGTTTGTTTGTTTTTGGCCAGGGCTAGGTTTGAACCCGCCACCTCCGGCATATGGGACCGGCGCCCTACTCCTTGAGCCACAGGCGCCGCCCTGAGATAGTCATTCTCATATCAGACAACATAGACTTCAAAGCAACAAACACGGGTGGTGCCTGTGGCTCAGTGGGTAGGGCGCCAGCCCCATACACCAAGAGTGGTGGGTTCGAACCTGGCCCCGGCCAAACTGCAACAAAAACTAGCCAGGCATTGTGGCAGGTGCCTGTAGTCCCACCTACTTGGGAGGCTGAGACAGAAGAATAACCTAAGTCCAGGAGTTGGAGGTTGCTGTGAGCTGTGATGCCACAGCACTCTACCAAGATGATAAGGTGAGACTCTGTCAAAAAAAATAAATAAAGAAAGAAAGACAAAATGGTCACTATATAATGGTGAAGGAAACAATTCAATAAGAAGACATAAGTGTTCTAAAGATTTATGATCTAACACAGGTACACCCAGATTTATAAAGTAAACTCTACTAGGCCTAAATGAAGTGTTAAACTGCAATACTGTAATAGCTGGGGACTTCAACAACCCTCTGACAGAGGTGAACAGATCCTCCAAGTAGAAAATACATAAAGAAACATGGGACTTAAATGAGACTCTAGAGCAAGTAGGCTCAACAAACATATGTAGAACATCCTACACAAAACTATTAAATATACAGTCTTCTCATCAGTGCAAGGAACATTCTCTAATATTTATCACATCTAGGTCATAAACCATGTCTCAACCAACTGAAAAAAAAAATTTTTTTTTTTTTACCATGTGTCCTCTCAGACCACAGTAGAATAAAACCAGAAGTCAACTCGAATAGAAAACACTGAATTCTAAAAAAAAGTCTTGGAAATTTAAACAATCTACTGCTGCATGATTGCTAGGTTGAAAAGGAAATTCAGATAGAAATCATGAAATTCTTTGAATTAAATGACAAAGGGGAAACAAGTTATCAAAATCTGTGAGATCCAGCAAAAGCAGTCCTAAGAGGAAGATTCATAACCCTAAACACCTACATTAAAAAAGAGAAAACAACCCAGAAAGATCACAAGTCAATGATCTCATGAATCATCTCAAGAAATTATAAAAGGAAGAGCAAACTAATACTCAAACCAGTAGAGGAAAATAAATAACTAAGTTCAGAGCAGAATTAAATAAAATTGATAAGAAAAGAATTACCTAGAAGATTAATGAAAGAAAAAGTTTTGTTTATCTGAAAAAGTAAACAAAATTGATAAACCTCTGGCTAGATTGACCAGAAACAGAAAAGAAAGAACCGAAAAGAAAAAAAAAAAAAACACAATATGCTTAATCAACAATGAAAAAGGGAGATATTACAACTCATAACACAGAAATGCAAAATATCATCTCTGAATACTATAAAAACTTCTACGCATATAAACTGGAAAATATTGAGGAAATGAATTCTTGCAAACACACAACCTACCTGGTCTCAACCATGTAGAAAATTCATAAAGAGATCAATATCAAGTAATGAAATTGACATAGCAATAAAAAAAAAACCTTTCAATGAAAAAAATTCCCAGGCAGATGGTTTCACAGCTAAATTTTACCAGACGTATAAAGAGAAACTGGTGGCTATATTGCAGAAATTATTTCATAACATCATAAAGGAAAGAATTCTCCACAATGCATTCTACAAAGCCAAATATCACCTTGATACTAAAGCCAGGAAAGGATATAATAAAAAAAGTAAACTACAGACCAATACTCCTTATGAGTATAGATGAAAGAATTCTGAATAAAATACTAGCAAATTGAATTCAGGAACACATAAAAAAAAATCCACCACAACTTAGTGGGCTTCATCTTAGGCAGGCTAGGATGATTAAAAATATGCAAATCAATAAATGTGGTTCACCACATAAACAGAAGCAAAATCAAAGATCATATGATCATCTCAATAGATGCAGAGAAAATATCTGACAAAATTCCATACACTTTTACAGTAAGAACACTTTACAAAATAGGCATAGATGAAACATACCTCAAAATTATAAAAGCCACATATGACAAACATATGTTGATAAGGCAACATCATTCTGAATGGGGAAAAATTTAAAGCATTCCCACTAAGATCTGGAACTAGGCAAGGTTGCCTACGGTCACCATTTGCATCCAACATAGTGCTAGAAGTCCTAGCCAGAGCAGTAAGAGAAGGAAATCAAGATGGGGACAGAGAAGGTCAAATTATCTCTTTTTGCAGATGACATGATCTTAGATTCTGCCAAGAGACTCCTGAAATTCCATAAATAAATTCAGCAGAATCTCAGCATAAAAAAAAATCAATGTCTACAAATCAATACCATTCTTAGTCACCAACAATAGCCAAGCTGAGAATCAAATCAAAGACTCAATATCTTTCCCAATAGTAGAAAATAAAATAAAATACCTAGAAATATATTTACCCAAGGAGGTAAAAGACCTCTGCAGAAAGATCTATGAGTCACTGAAGAGGGAAACAATAGAGGATGTAAACAAATGGAAAAATATATCATGTTCATGGATCAGCAGAATCAACATGGTTAAACATGTCTGTACTGCTCAAAGTTATCTATAAACTTAATGCAATCCCCTAAAAATACCAATGGAATTTTTCACAGATCTATAAAAATAATTATGTGCTTCATATGAAACCAGAAAAGAGCCCAAACAGCCAAAGCAACCTTAAGCAAATAGGAAAATCAGAAGACAGCACTTTATCAGTCTTCAAGTCATACTACAAGACTATAGTAACCAAAACAGCATGGCACTGGCACAAGAACAGAGACACAGTCATCCAAATGGATCATAACAGAAAAGCCATATATAAGACCATCCTCATATTTCCCTCTGATCTTTGACAAAGTAGACCATACACCAGGGAAAATAATCCTGATTCAGTAAATGGTGGTTGGAAAACTGTATAGCCATAGGTAGAAGACTGAAACAGGATGTGCACCTCTTACCACTCACAAAAATGAATTCACAATGGATAGCCCACCTATGGCATAAAATAAGAATTCTGGAATAAAATGTTGGAAAAACTCATAATGGCTGTAGACATCAGTCTAAAGAATTTATGAAGAAAACCCCAATATAATCACAGTAAAAACAAAAAAAGTAAGACCTGATCAAATAAAAAAGCTAAGCTTCTGCACAGAAAATAAATAAATAAATAAAATAGAGAGAATATACAACCTACAGAATGGGAGAAAATATTTGCATGCTATACACCCTAGTGGCTAATAACCAGAATCTAAAAGGAACTCAAGCAAATCATGAAGAAAACTTACACAAGCCCATAAAAAATGGGGCAAAAGACTTGAAAAGAAGTTTTCAAAAGAAGATAGACTAATGGCCAATAAACACATGAGAAAATACTCAACATCTCTAATCACCAGGGAAAGTCAAATCCAAACCACAACAAGGTAACCCTAACTCCAGTGAGAATGACTTTTATCAAAAAACCCCCAAAACAACAGATGCTGGCATGGACCTGGAGAGGAAAGAGCACTTATTACCCTGTTGGTGGGCTACAAAGTAGTATCACCTCTGTGGACAAATATGGAGACACCTCCAAGAATGAAAACCATTTGACTCTGCAATCCCATTGTTGGGTATTTACCCAAAGGAAAAAAAGTCACTTTATCAAAAGGACACCTGCACTCAAATGTCTATTGCAACACAATTCACAATCATAAAGATGTGGAACCAGCTCATTGCATGAATGGATTAATGAAACGTGATATGTAAACACCCTGGAGCACTACTCAGCCATAAAAAAAAAAAATGGTGAACTGATGCCTTTTGTAACAACTTGGTTGGAACTGGAGAGTATTCTTCTAAGGGAAGTTTCACAAGAATGGAAAAAAAATACCACATGTGCTCAATATTAAATTGTAACTAATCAATCAACACCCATGTGCACATTTGATAGTAAAACTCAATGGAAATCAAGCAGGTAGGAGGCAGGGGGATTAAATTCACACCTAATGGGCGAAACACACACTATCTGGGTGAGGGGCACACTTTTTTTTTGAGACAGAGTCTTAAGCTGTCCCCCTGGGTAGATTGCCATGGTGTCACAGCTCACAGCAACCTCAAACTCTTGGACTTAAGTGATTCTCTTGCCTCAGCCTCCCAGGTAACTGGGACTACAGGTGCCCGCCACAATGCCTGGCTATGTTTTTTGGCTGTAGTTGTCATTGTTGTTTGGCAGGCCCGGGCTGGATTCGAACCCGCCAGCTCTGGTGTATGTGGCTGGTGCCCTAGTCACTTGAGCTACAGCCGCCAAGCCAACGAGGGGCACACTTTTACTTTGATTCAAACTGTACAAAAGTAATTCATGTAACCAAGATATTTGTAACCCCATAATATTCTGAAATATAAAGAAATTATAAACAATACTTAGAATACCTACTAAACATCTATGTACCAGACACCATGTTACATACATTGTATGGATACTTCGTATGACTTCCAACCAACATCATGGATATTATTCCCCATCTCAAAGCTGAGGAAAGTAAAAAGTTAAATAAGTTGCCCAAGTGTGGACAGGGAATCAGGAGCAGGACTTCACCTTAGCACAGGTGCTTGAGCCCAGTCCTGTGTTTTTTCAATTCTTTACTATTGGGTCATGCTTTGGTGTGTAGCAGATTGTTTAATACATGCATTTGATTATTTTTTGTATGTATTTGATTATGAAATTCACAACTATAGAGACTTTTTACTGATGGGAGGGCCCTGATGGAAGGAGCTGGATAAGAATTAATTTGACACCATTTCCCTGGTCTGTACATCCTATTCCATAATATTCTGAGGAACAGAAAGCAGCTATCTGGCAAATAAAAAAAGTGCTATAGAATCTGTTTTCAGTGAAGAAATATCAGGGAATATGCTAATATAAATATTTCCATATTAAAACATTGGGATGTCTGACTAATTTTCTACTATGTATTATATAATATGGCACAACTTTGTTCACTGTATCCAAGGAAACTTATAATGTAACCACTTTGTAAAAGGGTTTATTGTATTTTAATCCAATTAACTCTCACTGACAAATTGATGGCAGCTTCTTACCTGAAAGTTACCAAAACAGCTTCCTCCCGGGAGGGTCACGTAACTCACATAGGGAGGCCCGGGTGCTGGCAGTGACTCGTAGAGAACTAGGCTGTCACTGGGGAATGCAGCCTTCTGCTGCTGCTTGCCCTCCCAAAACTCCTGTAACATCGACACAACATTCACTGGAAAAGACAAGAGATGTCATCTGTTATTAAAGAAGGACTTATCCTGGCAAAAGCAAACTTTAATTTGTGGGCTAGATTCTGTAATATGGAAGCAGAGCAGAGTTAGTGTGTGTAGAATGGTGGGGGATGCCGTCAGCCATGAAAGAGTATCTGCTGTTTAAATATATGTGAAGTGTGCAGTAAGTCTGCTAAAATATGCCATGTTAATGCAGATGCATACATTCCATAAACAGGAAGGCCCACGTGGTCTGGTACTCTAGTTCTAACAATGTTTCAGTTTATAAAATTCACTTAATTTTTTTAAAGATTTTTTAAAATTTTAATTAATTAATTAATTAATTTTATTATTATTTTTTTCTGAGACAGAGTCTCAAGCTGTTGCCCTGGGTAGAGTGCTCACAGCAACCTCCAGCTCCTGGGCTCTTGCCTCCACCTCCCAAGTAGCTGGGACTACAGGCGCCCACGACAATGCCTGGCTATTTTTTGGTTGTAGCTGTCATTGTTGTTTGGCCCAGGCTGGATTCAAACCCGCCAGCTCAGGTGTATGTGGCTGGTACCTTATCCGCTTGGGCCACAGGCGCCGAGCCAAATTTACTTAATTTTTTTTTTTTTTTTTTTTTTGTAGAGACAGAGTTTCACTTTATTGCCCTTGGTAGAGTGCCGTGGCATCACACAGCTCACAGCAACCTCCAACTCCTGGGCTTAGGCGATTCTCCTGCCTCAGCCTCCCGAGCAGCTGGGACTACAGGCACCTGCCACAACGCCCGGCTATTTTTTTTTGTTGTTGCAGTTTGGCCGGGACTGGGTTTGAACCCGCCACCTCCGGTATATGGGGCCTGCACCCTGCTCACTGAGCCACAGGCCCCACCCAAATTTACTTAATTTTTTTTTTTTTTTTGTAGAGACAGAGTTTCACTTTATGGCCCTCGGTAGAGTGCTGTGGCCTCACACAGCTCACAGCAACCTCCAACACCTGGGCTTAAGCGATTCTCTTGCCTCAACCTCCCGAGTAGCTGGGACTACAGGCGCCCGCCACAACGCCCGGCTATTTTTTGGTTGCAGTTTGGCAGGGGCCGGGTTTGAACCCGCCACCCTCAGTATATGGGGCCGGCACCTTACGGACTGAACCACAGGCGCCGCCCCCAAATTTACTTAATTTTTAATATAAAATGTAAAGACCTCATTCTTCTAGTTTGAATGTTTGCCTAACTAGTCCAGAACTGTGACTGCCTCTGGTCTTGTCCCCCATTTCTCATAGACTCTCAAGCCTGAAGATGAAAGCCAAATTGGGAGGTGAAGAAATCAGTAACATAGTTTTCATTGGGACTCTATTACTGCAAGATTTCAGAGGAGAAAGTCAGAAAGAAGAAAACTTTCTCATGCTCCTGCCACCTTGGTCTAAAGGAAAATGAAAGGCAAGTGTGGAATAGGCAGGAGGCTGCAAAAAGCCACGAGTGAAACTAATACCATGGAGACCTCGTTCAGGACAAGGTCTGTCAGATGACTTCAAAAAGCCTAGCATGGCTACAGCCATATGTTTTAGATTAAATGACCTATGATAGCCTGCAGAAGTTCCAGATCAAATTAGGTTGGTTTGTTTATCCTGTACTGCAAATTAAATTGTGAAAATTAACAAGGATAATAGAATTGTCCAGTCAAAAGTGACCTTGTAGGTCATATAGGCAAAGCTCTGCCTAACACAAGAATTCCTTGCTGGCGTTCCTGACAGCTGCCTGTCTGCCTGGCTTTGATCTCAGGGAAGGACCTGGTCCTTACCACATCCCACCTCAGCTGTGGATGGTCCTATGCAAAGGCCTTTTTGGCAGTGAGCTGAAATCCCTCTCAGGTAAAGTTCATTCAGAAGGAGTCTTCTTCCTGAAACCTCACGGGAATTCAGCTCCTGGCCCATGTCTAGCCCACCATGTACACAAAGGCTGTGCAGGGCACCTGTTGCTGTGCCTGTCTAGCATTCACTCCCCTTCTTGTGAGAACAACACAAAGGTTTTTTAATTTTTTTCCCTTGGAGACTTATGTAATCTCCAGGGTTGTAGATGGGAACTTGGCTGAAACTAAGCCATCCAGAGGCCATGAGTCCAGGGCTTCTGTTAAAAATGGTGGAAGTTTCTTTTTTCAGTAGGGTTCTGCAGGGGTAGGAGCAGTGCATGGAACTGTCCCTGTAAGAAGGAAGGACAGCTGAAAGAGTCAACACAGAGCAGGGTTGTTCCAAGAGAGGAAGAAAGAAAGACGAGGTTCTGATGACACAGTTTGAACTCCAGTCCCAGCTGTGTCCTAATCCAGGACCCTCGACTGGACAGTGAACTATCTGAACCAACACCTCTGCTTTTTCCTTAAGCCATTTTGAACTGGCCCCCTCACTTGCATAAGAAAGTGTGCTGATGCAGCCCACCCTCGTGCTTCCTCAAGTTCTATATAAAGTAGTTTTTGTTCTTTCAAATGTGCTCTGTATAATGACTGACCATGCCCTTTGTCATTGTCCTGAATAGATTCTTGGATGTGTTTCAACATGCTGGACGTAGTTATTTTTTCAGGAAGTAAAGAGTGTTACAGAGTGTGATCTGGCGATGGAAGCAGACCATTGCACGACCACTTCCTCAGCTGTTTACTGGAGCGCCAGCCTCCTGATGCTTCTCCCAGGGTCACAGAGTGGCTCCACAGCATGTATTTCAGGCAAATTCTGGAGACTCTTAAGGAATTGGATGCCTGTGTTTATTGAAATAACTAAAGTGCTTACTATCTGACAAATACGTTTGGAAATAAGTTGGGGAAATAAAGCAGAGGGGATACTTGAATTAGTCAAAAATACATATTGAAGTAGTGAAGTTGAGAATTGGTTATTACAGAGAGTTTTAATTCATCGAAAAATATTTGAAATAATGTTTTCTACCAGTGATGCAACTCAAAATAGAATTAGAACTTTCATTTTCAAAACTGTGTTTCTGCCCCCATCCCCTCTCCCTTTCAGCTGGAGGGTTGATGAGCTGGCTGATTCTGTCTCTGCTCACAGTTGACCAGCAGAATCCGGCAGAGACATCTGATTAAAGCCCAAACTAAAACCTGTGGCTTGTCACTCCTAGTCATCATACCACCAGTCTCCTGGATTAAGTTAGTTAATTGTTGAATGACTTTTAGCTGAGAACTAGAGTAGGCCGTTGAGAATTCATAATTAGGTAAAGTAAACACAAGAATTTTGGCATATAAAGCTATTTGGATTAAAAAATTTGCAGATAATATGCACTGAGTAATATTTCTGTATGGATAAAAGCTGCACTTTTCAAATTTTTCTTTCTGAAACCTTAGGATATTTCTCTGACAGGCCTGGCGAGTGTGATGTGCCATGTGCACAGTCGTCCTCTGTCTCCGCCTCCTCTTGTCGCCTGGAAACCCAGATGAGTGGCGTGCAGAGGGAAGGCCAGCCCACCTTTGGTAAGTCAGAGGACGCTCCACTTGAGAAGCACGAGCTTAACAAGGTTCCGGACAATCTCAAGGAAAATATGAGCAGAGGGGCAACAGCTGCTGCAGAAGACTCCCCAGGTCTGAGGACAGGCTCCTAGTTGATCTCCAGGCATGGCGGCACATTTGGTGCCCAGCCAACAGTCCCGCCTTCCGTGTCACAGCATAATCTGGAGCTATCAAGTGTGGAGAGCCACCCTGGTGGCTGGGGCCCGTCTGTGCCTGCCTCCCCTTATTTCTACAGCCTCAAACGTGTGAGCTGCTTCTCCTGAGCCTCATCTCTGAGTCACTGCCCTGACCAATCTCTTTCTTTCTTTCTTTCTTTTTTTTTTTTTTTTTCAGACAGAGTCTCACTTTGTCGCCCTCCGGAGAGTGCCGTGGCATCACACAGCTCACAGCAACCTCCAGTTCCTGGGCTTAGGTGATTCTCTTGCCTCAGCCTCCCGAGTAGCTGGGATCACAGGCACCCACCACAACGCCCAGCTATTTTTTTGTTGCTATTTGCCCGGGGCTGGGTTTTGAACCTGCCACCCTCGGTATATGGGGCTGGTGCCCTACTCACTGAGCCACAGGCGCTGCCTACCATGACCAATTTTTAAATGTTTCCTCTTTACTCATCCTTCCCAGCAGCCATAGTGTGCTCAGAACAAATGAATGAATAACTGGTTTCAATCAACCAGTTAAATGAAACCTAAACTTGGGAACATTTCTGGCTACTAGATAGTGAAATTTCCTCATCATGGCTAAGTTTCTAGAAGGTGTATTCTCCACTGACCGTCTGTGCTTCCTAACCCTCATCCATCTTTCACCTCAGCAGCATGGCTTCCCCCAATTTCCTTCCACTGACACTGCTTGGCAAATCGTGTAGCACCAGCCTGGTCTCCACTCGCCTTCCTGGAGTGCTCCTCTTTCCTTAGTGTCTGTTTGGATGGCGTCTACCCATTTTTTAAGACTCACCTTCAGCATCAGTTTCTCAAAGATACAAACAAAACCAAATTAGACCTTGCTAATGACAGTCTAGTCCCTTGAGAAATATTATGATGTCACCTGGCACTTGTTAGGAATTCAGGATCTCGGACACCACCCAAGGTCTACAGAACCAGAGCCTGAATTTTAACAAGATTCTCAGGCAATCTGATGCATGTTAGAGCCCAAGAAGCCCGGCTGTGAGAAGACGGGGCTGCCGATTCCCCCATGATGTCAGGTACTTCCTCCTGCATCTCTACGGGGACTTCTCATGTGATCCTCACAGCATCCCCGTGGCATGGGTATTATCAGCTATAACTTAGAGTTGAAAAATGAAAGAAGCTCGAAGAATCAAAACATTAGAACGTCTATGTTCTTGGCATATCCTGAGACTCTCCTTAACCTAATGGAAATTAATTGTAGTCATGGTTGCCTAGCCCTGCTGGAGACAGTGCTCTCTGAGGAAAGAATCATGCCATATGGGTGGCGCCTATGGCTCAAAGGAGTAGGGCGCCGGCCCCATATACCGGAGGTGATGGGTTCAAACCCGGCCCTGGCCAAAAATTGCAAAAAAAAAAAGAAAGAAAAACATGCCATTTTCTCCACAATGCCTGGGATACAGTAGGAACATAATATGTGTTAGTTGTGTATCTGAACCTTTTTAAGGGCATAGAGGATGTGGTCATTTGTGAGATGCAGGGCGGGCTGGGGGCCCCACCCCAATAATTACACACCTACTCTTTCCCATGGGCCTCTTTTCTAATATTTGCTCTTTACAAAGTAAAGCAGGGTGAAATATTTGTGCTTTTTAATAAAAATAATGTGACATAGCTCCAGTTAGAGCTGTTTTGCTGAATGAGCAGGCTGTGCCCAGAAGCACGCACCTCCATGGCCAGTCCTCACCAACACTGGGCTCTGTGTTAAAGCGATGGGGGGATCCCACCCATCGTGGGGCTCAGAAGGCCTCCCATTCCTGTCCCTCTGAAGGAAAGACAGAAAAGCAGGAACCTTAAGAAGAATAAGAGGAGATGACAAGACCACTGAGGGGCTTGGAGCTTCACAGGCAGCGGCGCAGGTGTCTGGCTGAGTGGGCCCTCCACCTCAGGATCAGGCAGATGTGGTCTAGAACTCATCGCTTTTGGCCTTGCATTATTTCTCCTAAAGTAAAGTTCTTTTTGAAAAGCTCTGCCCTTCTCAATGGTCTGATCTGCAACCAGGAAGAGGTAAATCAGCCATCCAGCAAATTTGGACATAGACACGAGGTGGGTGGTGAGGGGAAGGCAGGTGGGCAATGGTCAGCTGACCACGGAGTGGAACAAGCTGAGCAGATCAAGTCATCTTTGGTTTTGCTTTTGTCACAGTGACTGATGTATGACTGATACAATTACTGTAATGAAACAGAATATCAAATGGCTGAGGCTGTGAGAGCAAGTGGGAGCAATAGCATAAAACCTACTTTTTTCTTAACTTCTGTCATCTTATAACATCTGACAATAAAGAAAGCAACTTATCTCTGGATCGACTCTGCACAGCAAACTTCTTAATCTACTCCACTGCTTCAAATTGCTTTCTCGAAAGAAGTAACAGACTCCTTCAACAGTTTTGAATATTTTGTGTAGTGACAACAAGAAAATTTTGCTGAGGTTTATAGACATTAGAGTGGCTACTTTCTTCTTCTCTGTGTTTTGAAATTTGAACATGACAGATTTCTCAGAGTAGTAATTAGACCCCCAAGCAAGTCTCTTGTAAGTGAGGTTTTCATTTCCTCCTCCCTGAACCTTCCTTTTTTATTATAAAGTTCAAAACTGAAGATTTTCCAGTTAACTGATGATGTCTCAGCTGTCTAACCTCTGATCCCTCAGCAGAGATGGTCTGTCAGCTTCAGCTAGGACAGTCTCCTGACACCTCCCTGAACACCTGGGGCTTGTTTGTTAGCTGTGTCTTGCTTTGGTTCTTCCTCTGATGTGAGTGTTGTTTCTGCCCCTCCCCTTTGTTCATCCAATGTACCTGCCCTGCACTGAGGCACTGCCCTGCAGGAAGGCACCGCCTTGCTCAGCCTCCCTTTCTGGTGCCCGCAAGCCCGCCTCCTTTCTGAACTCTTTTTCCATAAGTGGCCGCATCTTCTATAAACCATGCTGATAAAATGGATGTGGTGCTCCTGGCTAAATTATCAAGTCAGATTTGACCAGACTTCTTTCTCACCAGAGGAATGACATGTCTGGTGGCAATAATTCATCTTAACAGATACACTTTTCTGTTACTTAACTTGCGCCAGACCATAGGATTCTAGAGCACGATTCATTTTCCTCTGTAGCCTCCTTGGTGTACAGCACAGAGCTGTCCACCTAGAAGCAGTTGTTGATTTCATTTAGAGAAAACTCAAGTAGCCTAAACGCCTTCAGTGCAATTGAGTGAATGAATATGTAGAAGCTGAATGAAGTCTCTCAGCCCACGGAAAAGTAAGGCCTTCCTCTGGAATAGGCTTTACATGGGAACCACTTGGGATGGTATATAGATGTGCTGGAATCCGGGGGAGTGGACACCTGGGTGGGTCTGGGTGGGCAGGACAGGGCCCTGGGAGTGCACTTGGGCAGCAGCTGCTTGCTCACTGGGTTGGTGCCTTCACAACAGCTGGGTTGGGACGATCTGAGCAGGGCTGGCAAGCCTGCTGGACTGCAGGCACCTGGTCCCATGCCTGGCACATGGTCTGTTTTCATGTGGGAATCTGAGATGCAGAGAATTTATTTGCCTCATGGATTAATCCGGGTACCATGGCTCATGCCTATAATCCCTGAGGCAGGAGAATCACTTGAGCTCTGGAATTTGAGACCAGCCTCACCAAGAGTGAGATGCCATCTGTACTAAAAGTAGAAAAACTAGCCAGGCAGTGGTGGTGGGCACCTGTAGTCCTAGCTACTTGGGAATCTGAGGCAGGCGCTCCAGCCCAGGAGTTTGTGGTTGCTGTGAGCTAGGCTGAGACCATGGTACTCCAGCCTGACAGACAGGGTGAGACTCTGTTTCAAAAAAGAAAAAAAGCCTCATGGTTTACACAGTATGTTATAGTACCTCAAATGCAGGTACTACTAGTTCTATACACAATAAAAGGTGCATTTTGTCTCTCCATATTTTTTTGGTAGACAGGCAGTTTACTAAGGAGTTAAAACCTATTCTTTGGAGCCAGAATTCCTGTGTTTGAGTCTTGCCTCAATCACCGTATGATGTGTTGGCCACTCTTCACTGCAGGTCATCTGTGGAATACAGCACTCACATCTCAGAGTTGCTTTAGGTTTGACGTGGAAAGTGCTCAGAGCAGGGCTTCACACATCCTGTGTGTGTGCACAGAGTGTCAGCCACTGTGGTCTGAGAAGGTGAAGGGAGAAAAGGCATGGCTACATGTTTGCGTGTTGCATCTTTGAAATTTAACTGTTCATGCATTGAAGCCGTGTCATTAAATATTCTAAAATAGCCTGCAAGTCTAAAACTTCTCTGATAGAACTCACTGTGCCATTCAATTTCTTCTCATGATGTGTGGAATGTGTAGAAATGGAGAAGAGACCATTAGTGGGGAGACTGAAGCTTCATGGTACCCAGAAGATGAGTGGGTGAAGGCTCCAGCCTCATGCTCTGGAAACACATATTTCTGTCCCAGTTTTCCACGTTGTAATGAATACTGAAGAAGTAGATTTGCTCTTAGCAAAAACTATAAGGAGGAGCTAACTTAATCTTATGTTAGCATCTAATGACTGTGTAAGCTTCATGAAAGCAGAGACATTGTAGCTATTGCCCAGTTCAATCACCGAATATGACTAGTCTGGCATAGATGACAGCCATTTGTTTGAAAAAAGGAGTCTTAAAAGTCTGTTATAAATCTATTAGAAAAAAGACCCAATTTCTTTACAACTTACATGAGGAAAAATTCTAGCTGGGTAACATTAACCTTGCCAAAAACAATTAAAGACAAATTGGAAAGGCTGCTGTTAAAGGATAAATCATTAAGAAGCCTTCAAGATATTAACATATTTTCCCATTGATTCTCTGTCTCTAAACAGATGGATTTATGATATACAATATTTTAATATAGCCTCTAATTAAATTATCCTCAGCAGGTGATATTTAAAAATAAAGTTAATTAGTATTTTCCATTTTAGCAATTCAATTATGTATAACCTATTCTTACTAATGTTATTTCCTACTTTTTTGAGGAAAAAAGAAACAAAACCAGGAAAAGGCCAAAATAATTTAAGGGGCAAGTTTAATTGCCATTCATGCAAAATGGGTCAAGAAATGGGGTTACTTTGGCTAGGCTGAGCTGCAGGACTCTGACACACAGAGCCCACAGCTGTTTGTAACCACACTCAGCCTTTACTAGGTTTTGACGGGGTTAACAGGGGATTGTGGACATAGCTTGTGTGTTGGGACAACATGGTAGAGTCTCAGGCTCTTTTTCTTTGGTGCCGATGCCCTTTCAAAGGTGGTCACGGCAACTGCAGGACCAGACAGCTCAAGTGTGGCTTTGTTCTTAGCAGAGGGGCCTTCCTTAGTAATTTCCCAAGTCAATGCTTACCTTCTTTAGCAGCTGGAAAACTGATTGTGTTTCTTCTTTTGTTTGCTTTTTTTTCTTTCTTTCACCCCCCACCTCCTACCCAAAACATTTTCCTGAGGGAATTATGATCCTTTAGGTTGTTGCAAAGTAACTTCTTAAGAGATTCTATAAAACATGCAAAAGGGATATCTTTTTGATTTAATTTTCACCCTGGAATTTAAAACTGTTGAACTGTAAATTCTTTTGTGGGAAAATTTAAATAAAATTTATTTTTTGTATATTTGCAAGTGCAGGGCAATATTTTTAAAGGAGGGAGAGGAAAAATAATATGAAGGAGCAAGAAGGAATCACAGAGACAAATCAAAATAACAAGTTGTTAAGTGCACCATCCTGAAACAGCAGCAGCCGTGTGCCTGAGGTCACACCAGGGGCCGGTTGAAGTGATCCAGTCTCTAAAGTTGCATAAAATAAAAACCTGATATAATCTGTTTAACTAATCAGAATGTGTATATCTCTCTCAAGTTCCATCAGCAATGACATTGTTCTATATTTAAAAGACACTTTGTAGGACCATTGATTTTAGACAACCACCAAGGATCAGTCACCTGGTTGCTTTAATAATCAATTCCGTTCAGTCAAAATGGTCAAACCTATGCCAATGTGGCTTTAGGCATACACGGAATCTTCCCTCCGGTAAACAGTCATTCTAAGAATGCTCTTCAAGGTCCTGCCACAGCTATGAACCAGGCACAGAGTTTGGCCCTAGAAAGCATGAGTGTGGCTCTGATGACCCACAGTAGGGGCAGATCTGGAGAAGGAATGTGAGGTGGGTAATTTAAGCCACAGTGCTCTGGGGTGGCCATGTTTATTTCGGAGCCCCTCTTCCTCCATGCTCCCTCTTGTCTATTCTGGCTGTCAACTTAAACCTGCATACAATTAGGCTGTGACAACAGTCAGAGGATGAATGGCTTAAAAGGTCCTGGCACAGCTCATTGCAACATAAGGGGAGTACCCAGCAATGGAAAAAACCTCTCCTCTTTTTGTAGGGGAGAAAAATCAATGAATCAGCAATAAAGAAATGTCTGATTGTGCACCTGTTCGGTGCCTGCCCCTGAGGGAGTCACCTTGGGGTTACTAAAAAGTGCAAGGTACAGCTCTGCCCCGCTTGAAGCCCCCAGCTCAGGTGTGGACAAAACACCCCTATGAAGTGATGACACTCAGCACTGCCTCATAAGAGCTGCATAAGCTGTGCCGCCAGGCCTCAAGTGCCCAAGGAGTAGTATAGGCATCCCCTCCAACTTTTTAAACAGGGGGCCAAATTCACTGTCCCTCAGACCGTTGGAGGGCCAGACTATAGTTTAAAAAAAAACCCAACTATGAACAAATTCCTATGCACACTGCACATATCTTATTTTGAAGTAAAAAACAAAATGGGAACAAATACAATTCACACCTCTTCATGTGGCCCACAGGCCGCAGTTTGAGGACACCTGGAGTAGTGACTAAGTAATGGGTTCCCACTGCTGTTTTTCAGGACCAGATCAAAATAGGGATCAACCAATTATCATCACAGTAGAAAAAAAATCAACTGTGATTCAAGCAACATTTCACAGACACCAGAGAGAAAAGATATATATAGAGAGAGATAATAATTATCTATTTTGTCAATATTAAACTTTCAATAGGGTTCTTTTTCATTTCTTTTTCTTTTAAAATAAGATTGTTTTAACTACCTTGACAGACTAAACTTACACAAGCATTCGAAGGTGGAGGAAAAGAAATAAGAGCCTTTTGAGTTAAAACTTCAATATGAAATATATTAAACAAAGAAGATTCTTTCATGAAAGGCTTCTAAAGTTGTCTTACATTTCTTAAATCAATCTGTAGCACATAATCAGTAAAACCATATCATTTAAACAGAAAGATCATAACTTAGAAACTCACCCTTATGCAGCTGTATCCTATTATAGGCTGTAACTTAACACATGAGTTTCAGAAGCTGTTAAAATTGAGTTCAGACTAACAAATCCTAACTGTTAAATAAAAAAAAAAAGAATCTCTGGTGAGATGAGACAGGCATTCACGAAGAGGCCCAAGATCTGACCTCACAGGTGGGTGTCTGCTGTGTTTTATTTTTGATCTGCTAAATCTTATTTATCTACAAGAAATAAATGCCTTAGAACAGACGAGACCATTAAGTGATCAAGAGGCTACCTCCTCCTCCCTTCTTTTCCCATTGAAAAATTGTCCTCTGGGGCTGAGACAAGGAAAAGAAACAGCTCATTTTCCACTAATAGCTGAACTGAAACCTACATTTTTCTCTTAGTATAAGTTCAAATAAAAATAGTTGTATCCTGTAATAAACAAAGGAAATCAGCATTTGAATAAGCTTTAATAGAACAGATATCCACAGTTTAGATGCTAACATTATCAGAGTTCAAACTATTGTAATTCAGATCCAGTCATTATTCTAAAATAAGCTAGCAGGCAGCATAAGGCGCTGTTTGCTTGTTTAAAGTGTATTCTTCCAGGTACACTGTATGTGGCGGAAGGCATTGTGGTGTAAGCAGGGATATTACTGCGTAAGAACCATCATCCCTTTCCATGTGACATGTGAAAACTATAAATTTATCATCAAATTTATACATTTTGAATAACTACATTGAAAAGCACAGGATCGAGAAAATATTGACCCTGGAGGACTTTTGCTCTCTTACACTGCATACAAGTAGATTCGTGATAGCTAAGATGTTTTTAATAGGCCTATAGTCTGTTGCAATTTTTCCAAAGGATAAAAATAAACTCTCTGAAGTATTCACCTATCTGATATAAATAAAACCTTTCATGCAGAAAAATGTTTTCCCAAATGGAAGAGTTAATGTACCTCAAATGTGTGAGAACTTTGCTTCCAATTGTGCAATGTTTGGTAAAGGTTCCATCTTACTTTTTAATTATAGAATTTGGGTGAATTCTAACACATTATAAGTCATTGCTAGAAACCTATTCATTCTCATGGCTGCAATGATAGCTAAGATAGCTTTTAAAAAATTTTTTTCAGAATGTTTCCTTGATTTTGGCCTTTGACCAGTGAAAGTGGTTTTTCCCTGTAGACCTGTTTGACATTCACGAGTTTTGTATCTTGCCTGAGTCAACAAATGGCTTCTTGCTGAGAAAAAGCTATAATTCTCCCTACCAGAGGGAGATGACGTCCCATGGATGTCAGCATAAACCTTCCCTCAATGCAACCTAAGGCCATAAACTTTTAGGACTAATCTGGGATCCACTCCACTCCAGGGCTCCGTTGCCTGAGTGTCAGCGTGACTCTCACTGGACTTCTTGCCCACTCTCCGCACCCCTTCACCCCACGCTTTGCTCTTGTGCTGCCTGGTCTGTCTTGGGACATGCTCGTCCCAGAAACACCCTTCCTTTCTCCACATTCCTGTCTTCCTCCTATTTAGACAAGATTATTTAGTGGGCCCTTCTGGACTCCCAAAAGAGTCAATTTATCTTCCCTCTATGTTTTCCTAATAGACACAAATTGAGCATCTTGAATCCGAAATGCTCCAAAATCTGGGACTTTTTGAGTGCAATGTTATGAGCCAAGGAAATGCTCACTCACTGGAGCATTTCAGATTTCAAACGCTTGAGTATATAATATAATGCAAATATTTTAAAATCCCAAAAAGTCTGAAATCTGAAACACTTCTGGTCCCAACATTTCAGATGAGGGATAGTCAATCTGTACTGTGTTTACAACACTAAGGATGCATTAGCCCCTCTGACAGGTGGTGCCCTGTAGTGTCAGACAGAACCGGGTCTGCCATTTACTAGACACATGATGTTGGGCAAGTCTCTGTGACCTCCAGGATCCTCTGCTCTCCCATCTGTACATAACAATTGCACCTGCATTACAGCCTTACTGAGAAGGAAAGTCCCCAGCATGGTGTCTGTCACACAACAAAACTTGACATCTTAGCACAACCATTACAGGTGAAGGACAAACCCAAAGTTGGCAGGAAACACATGGTGCTCTCGTAATTTGAAGAGTTAACACTCAGGTTAGGATCTTGAATCATGCTGTGATTGCTTTAAGAAAGAACATGGGGAGGTGGTGAACAGTGGCAAACAAATAGAAAGCTCACAACTCCTGAAAAAGGGTGGATGGGGCTGCTTTGAGGATAGCTCAATTTGGTTGTGATGAACGACCCATGAAAATAAATTGGATATTTCACAAAACTAAGAACAGAAAGCAAGGTGGAGACATGCTGTGTCTCAGCTGCAAAGAGTGTCTCTGTGGTAGTGTGGAGGCCTGGGGTTCAACGTGTTATAGAAGAGAGACTTTTACATAGCAGAGAACAGTCCAGTTCCAGCTTGTATGAAAAAAACTTCAAATTGAGAGTCCACTTTATTTAAAACCTCTTTCCATTATTTTTCATATAAAATATAAGAGAGGGGAAAAGGGGAAAAATGAGCTATGGGATTCATTTCCTTCTAAGAAAGAAAATAAAAAAAACGAATCACAACTATTACCAGAAGAACAGCTTGTCTAAAACAAAAGGACAGCTTTAATGTATGAAATGCCATTCACAGGCCTTCTTGGGTGACAAGAGCATTCAAATTTTATTTCTTTAAATAAATGTAACTATTCTTGTATGCATTTGTCTAAGACCAGAAGACTTCCTAGGTGTTTTCCTGACTAACCTGAAGGGAAAATTCAGTTGTTATTGCTTGTTTTTAAGCAAATCAAAAGCCATCTGAGGGTGACAAACAAATCAAATGATCACTTACATGTCCCCGAGTGAACAGAGAAAAAGTCACCTTTGTATTCACAGAAACAGCATTTGTGTGCGTGAGTGTGTGTTCTCCTTTGTTCAGCTGGGCTGGGTTTTAATTCTCGGATTGGCTATTCCTCTTGCAGTGAAAGCAAGGTAGCAGTTTTTCTTAAGGAACTGGCAGTGATGTGCTCAGTGCTCAGCCCCCTCCTTTTGGCAGAAAGAGATTGAGGGTGGTGACTAGGGGAGGGAACTGCTCAGAATCTGTCCTTTGGGCTGGAGCAGCTTTTAGAGGCTGCCGGTAGAAGGGTGGTGGCAGCAACTTGTGGGTGAGTGGCAGAAAATGGGTCACACACCAAGGTCTGGCACGTGCAGTGCCCATGGTTTGCCCGGAATGGCGCAGCTCAAACAGACTTTTGATGTCCTGCCTGGAAAGTAAGTAAACCCATTCCCACTTACTCCATGAGGATATTAAGATGCTTTGATGTCATAAAAACTCCTGGTAAAGAAATTTGCCATTTGGCCTACTTTCATTTAGTCATTTTTCAGACTAGAAAAGATAGAAGGAAGAGGCCCAGGGATCTGACATTCACAGCTGTCAGGTGGTACAGAGGTGGCAGAGAGGTTGTCCTCTCCAGGGTGGGCAAGCAATGCTAGCTGATCAAATTTAGGTCCTATGTTAATGAACGAAATATATAAAACAGGACACTTTTTAGTTTTACCACATAAAAGAACTCCTGAAAAGTTCTGGATGACAGAAGTTAACGTATGGTTTATTGTAACCCTTTCTCCATTCTATTCTCTCTGATAAACTATAAAAAATAGCCAAAAGTTTAGCTTTAAAAGTAGGCCTTATAATTTCAGATTTACATTAAACTTGTTAAGTTTCAATGAGCTGAGTGAAAAATTTCCCCTTTGTTTCTTTTTTCTGATTCCATTGTCCAAACCCCCAGCATAAGACCCCTGGTCCCATAAAATTCATCCAAAGCTTTGGGCAGCCCAAGAGTCCTTTTATCCCTCACTGGTGATTCAGGGCTATTGTAAGAGAGAGACATTCTTTCTTTCCTTCTTCACTTAAAAAAAAAAAAAAAACCCTGAATAGGCTTGAGGCTGGACTAGGGGAGGGACTGATTTTTATTAGTAACAACATAGCTGTTCACAAATGAAGACAATATTTTTAGAAAGAGAAAGAAAGAAAAGGGTTTCACTTTATGCCTTAGAAGACAGATTGGTTACGATTTAATTTCTGAGAGGAAAGACTTACAGAACAAAATAGCCTAACGTCTCTCTTTCTTCATCATATACAGAAGAAATGTAAACGAAAAGGACATCTGGAAAGGAACATCATTCAGCAATCAGAAAGTAAAATTCAAGCCATTGATGTTTTGATGGAGACAGACATAACTAGATTCACAAAGAGGAAAGCTGTAACCTATTGAAGTTAAAAAAATTTCATATGCATTTTACCTTTTGGGCAGTTCTAGAGCAAAGTTCTGTTTCAGAAATGCTTTGTAATATGAAGCCCACTGTAGATAAGACACAACGTGCAGACAGTCTGCTCCACTGCAGCAGGGAATCAAATTGGTTCCAGAAACAGTCACACTACAAATGGTTTAGTAGTATTGAAGGAATTGGAGGACTTGAGTGAATTATTTTTATAATCATTTAAAAAAGATTTTGAAATAACTTTGCCATACCATGTGGATATTGGACATGGGGAGTGATACTGAGGTTGAGAGGCATCTCATTTTATTGGCCTTTTAGCTAAAGTGTTATAGTTTGTTATTAAGAGCACTGTGATTTATTGTTAACTTTTGTTTGCCACAAAGATCTTTAGACATACAATACTTAACAGATAAATATGGTGTATTAAACAGTTTAACACATACAGACATATTTCATTGTCATTTCCAAGTTATTTTTAGTTTTCATCTAAGTACATTCAGCCTTGCTTTATTTAAAGAGCATCTGAAAAAAATTCATTAAGTTTTAGGCAGGTTTTAGATTTTAGAAGGAGAGACTTTTTAAACAGTTAGCAAGATGTATTACTGACAAAATAACCCAGTGCCTAATCCCTGTAGGTGAAATGAAATCATTCTTCCAACTGAAGTCAGGAACAAGTTAAGTATCACTTAGAGCACAGCCCATGAGATTTAGGAGAAATCATAGCTAAATCAGATGTGACTAGACGTTTAGGACTATTTTCCAAGAAGTCAAAAAATTGTTTTCCCCTTCAATACTTACAATCTTTGAAGGCCACAGCCGGGTCTCTGTGAGGCAGGACCTGGGCGATGATGTGTCTCAGAGACTCCAGGGTCCTGTCCATCTTGGTCTGCCCGTGAGAGCCTCCTGTGCCCCGTCCTCATGCCTGGATTCCTGCAGTCCTGGACTGAATTTGTGCAGCTCATTGATGCACTGGATTACCCAGGAATCCCTTTTAACATCTGCCAATCAGACATTTCCCAGAATCTAAAGAGCCCTCAGGGGGCCTCTCCCCAGGCTCACTTATCTTTGTTGTGTGCCGAGCTAATTAGCTTGCTGGGCTGGCTGACAGGCGTCCCCAGGGCCCTTTGCTGCTGAACACACCCACCTACAGGCAGGCTGGGGAAGCTCTGAGTCCTGGAGACCGCTTTCGTCTCCAACCAGATTTTTTGCCGGAATGCTATGCAATTTTACTCACTTGAGTATTTCTTTTGGCCTTTCACATTCAATTGAGTTATCCTCAAAATGTGGAATCAAGAAGGTTATTTCCTAAGGAAATATCCTAAATAACAAAGGAGCTCCCAGCTCAGAATTGCCAGCTACATATTATCACTACAATCAGTATAAATCTAAATTTTCAGTGTGTTTCTCCTTTGATAAGGGAGTGCCAAGCAGAATGTGGATGTAGTCTGTCACCAGATTATGCCTTGTATTTGAATTCAGGAGCTTTTCTTCTGGAAGACGAGGCTTTTTTTCTCTCCATCCCATTATAGTTACTTCTGCTGGGCAGTGGCAAGGAGGGCCGGAGGACATCTCAGTGCAGCTGGGAACTTCTGTTTCCCTCTTTACCCTTCAAAGCAAACCATTCTTGACATTGGCTTTAATTAATTCTGATATCCTTCACTTCCTTTCATTTCATTATCACTTCTTTAATTAAAAACTTCAAGTTAGGGTGGCGCCTGTGGCTCAGTTGGTAAGGCGCCAGCCCCATATACCGAGGGTGGCGGGTTCAAACCCGGCCCCGGCCAAACTGCAACCAAAAAAAAAAAAAAAATAGCCGGGCGTTGTAGCGGGCGCCTGTGGTCCCAGCTGCTCGGGAGGCTGAGGCAAGAGAATCGCTTAAGCCCAGGAGTTGGAGGATGCTGTGAGCTGTGTGAGGCCACGGCACTCTACCGAGGGCCATAAAGTGAGACTCTGTCTCTACAAAAAAAAAAATAAATAAAAAATAAAAATTTCAAGTTAAGAAAAAATATTTTTCAAAAAAACATAGCTATTAGAAGACCTTAAGAAAACAAAGATTCATTTTCTACCTATGTATGTCGTACACTATCCATAACAATTTGTTAAATAAATTTTCCACAAGAGACATAAATATAAGCTATGGAATTCCTTTGCAATATTAAGAATTTACACCAGATATAAAATAACTAATTTTAGTGGTAGTAACCTAAATTAGTTGTTGAAGTGTTGCTGAGAACTTTTACACTTTTATTTAAAATATTTTTCCAGGGTAAGCACAAAGATTACTTTCCAATGTTTCTTCCAATTTTCAAATTCTGTCTGAAGCTGTTTTATAGTTTATGTGAACTGAAATACATGCTTTAAAACCACGTAAAGACAAAACACCTTCCATGTGATCAACTTCTTCAGCTAAATGGTAGGGAAATGGGCTTATTGCATGGAAACAGAAGGAATGAGGCAGTAATAGTAATTATTATAATGACTATCACTTATTAAATGCTGACAGGTAAGTATATACCACACAGAAAAAAGACACAGCCTGCCCCAGAGCACAAAGACATTGTTATAAAATAAGAACTTGAGGTCTGGTGCAGTAGTTCATGCCTATAATCCCAGCACTCCTGGAGGGAGTGGTTTGTGGATGGTTTGAGGTCAAGAGACCAGCCTGAACAAGACCTAGACCCTGTTTCTACCAAAAATTGGAAAAATGAGCCAAGTGTGGTGTCAGGCACCTGTAGTCCCAGATACTCAGAAGGCTGAGGCAGAAGGATCCCTTGAGGCGAGGAGTCTGAGGTTGCTGTGAGCTATGACACATGGAACTCTAGTTGGGATGACAGAGAGAAACTCTGTCTCAAAAACAAACAAACAAACAAACAAACAAACAGAAAAAGAATTTGAAAAAAGTAGCACTTCCTGTTAAGACCCTTGTTTAAATAGGGCCCCAAAGTGTACATTTCACATGGGTGGTAACAAGTAAGAAGTTGTCAAAATCCTTGTTACTTGCAGAAACTGGATGGTTTGTGGACAAAAAACTATTACTCATCGATTAAGCCCGAAGTATAAATGAATGCAAGTCCTTTTAGTGTGTTATTAAATTGGAAACCAAGGTATTTAATGTTCCCATTAGAGAACCAGGAAAAGCAATGTCAGCTTCTCAAAGGAGAACTCACGATATAAAAAAGATAAAAATAATAAATGTTTGTATTTCGATCAATAAATGGTCATTTTTATGGGCTTAAATTTAATTCCAGCAGTACTTGAAATATTTTGGTTGTATTTAGAGGAAGGACCACTGGATTTGTGATCAATAAGGTCTAGGGTTTGATATTCATTATCTATGTAACCTCGAAGAAACCACTTGCCTTCTCTGGGCTCAGAGTGCTCACCTGTGAAATTGAGGGTGAAGCTGGGTGTTCTCTTTAGTCCTAATGTCTATGATTCTATTGCTATATTACCAATGAATGCAAATATCACAGATTTTTTTAGCCTTCTCTAACTTTACACATGTATTTCCTAAAAGCAGAACTTGTCTTCAGACAAGTCACTTCTATTCCCACAGTCAGTCAACCTGCTGGATATCCATCCATCAAAATAAGAGACACAAATCAATACCATTATTCAAAGATGCTCACCATTTTGCTAACCACAATGAAAGGTAAGAATTTATTAAGGAAACTAATCTTCAACTTCCATAAGATTATTCTAAAGGAGGTAAACTATAAGCATCTCCATAGAGAACCAAAAACAACTTTTCAAAGATAAGTTCACATAAATATTATGATCTTTGAGGAAAAGGAAATTAAAAAGGAATTCTAAGAAAGGGGGATTCTATGACACCCCACTTAAAGAGTATAGTTTCTCGGAGGCAGAGGCTGGGTAGGTGAAGAGGGGGTAGGCCTGCTGGGGAACCCACAGGTGGAGCTGGTCTGACTCTAGGTCCAGAAAGGCTTCAGTTTGAGGCCAGCAGGCTCTAGAGAACAGGCTTACAGGGACAAGGCTTGGGCCAGCTGTGCTGCTCACCCCTAAGGAGTTAGGTGACTGAAGGGGGCACTTAGGGAGTTACCTTCCCCGAACTAATTTCTTCACTTACTTGCCAATGCCTTGATTCCTAAAAATTTACAATTTATAATAAAACAGGTAAAATAAAAATAACTAAAGTCATGCAGTTCCCACTACTATGGAGAGCAAGTAGTTGGTAAAAATGGGAATGACTGACAGCAGCCCATCTGGACCCCAGCAGAAAACGATGGAGGGACCAGAAGGGCCAGAGTGAGGACAGGGCTGTGTGGAGGTGCTGCTGGGGGTGTGGGGGGAGGAGAGTCAGGGCTGTGTTGAGGTGCTCCTGGGGACCTGGTGGGAGACGGGTCAGTCAGGGCGGCATCCACATGCTCCTGGGGACACGGAGGAGGAGGGTCAGGGCTGTGTCCAGGTGCTCCTGGGGGTGTAGGGGCTCCAGGAGTTTCTGGGGGCATGGGTGGAGGAGAGTCAGTCAGGGCTGCATCCACAAGCTCCTGGGGACACAGGGGAGGAGCGTCAGGGCTGTGTCCAGGTGCTCCTGGGGGTGTAGGGCTCCAGGTGTTTCTGGGGGCATGGGTGGAGGAGAGTCAGTCAGGGCTGCATCCACAAGCTCCTGGGGACACAGGGGAGGAGTGTCAGGGCTGTGTCCAGGTGCTCCTGGGGGTGTAGGGCTCCAGGTGTTTCTGGGGGCGTGGTGGGGAGGAGGGTCAAGGCTGGCATGAGCTGTGTCCAGGCCATGACTAAGGACTGTTTAGTGTCAGCTTTGTTTGGCTTGGACTGGGGAGGAACAAGGTAAAGAAATGAATGGCTGCTCAGAGTTTATTTACTTACTCTCAACTGGGAAAGGAGCCACTGAGGTGTTTGTGTCAAGGTATTTATGAAAGGAGCAGCTGGAAAGGTAACTTCTGACAGTTTCTAGGTGAAAGTTTAAAAACACAAGTAACATTAAAAAAATTTATATTTTTCCTCTTTAGTATAGTGGTTAGTATAAGAAAAAATATTTTAAAAAATCTATACTTTTGTCCATTAGTATTTCACTACAGTTAGGAAATTATCAATAAGAACTAATCTGAAAAACAATTAGACAGTTGATTAACGTCCCATTTACAGATGAAAGGACATTCTTTACTGTTACAGATGAAGAAACAGCCTGTAGTAAACTGTCTTCCTCTTGGCCTTGCAGTTGGAGATGACCCTTGTAACAGAAAGCAGAATGAGGGCAACTCCACTCGCCTGCCCTGCCTCACTGTTCTGTGCCCTCGGGGACCCTGAGCCAACACGAGTCTGTGTTACCTAGTCACCCTTACATAGCTAGTTATGCAGACCTGTCTTGGTATTTGGTATCTGAGAGAAGTAAAATTTATTTTTCAAGGAATAATTTAGAGGCCAAAATTGCGGAAAGTTTTGCTAGTGTATGGATTTACAATTTCAGGGTAAACTTAAGAGTTACTGGAAGGTGGGAAAATTTGGATGTTCAAACTTACAAGATCATAGGTAATGATGCCGCCCTCGGATCACTAGATATGTGTTCCATGAAGACTGATGAACTGTAGTTGGCTGACTTCTAGCATAATATGTATTTTGAAAAGGATAGTTTTAAAGATTTTGTTTAGTTTGGGGGTCAATTTTATCAGTAGCCTTTACAACAATATTTTCTCTTTCATAAAAATTTACTTAAGCATTGGTTCCTCTCCTTCCATTTTCTCAGATACCTCATTCCTTACGAGGACAGAAATTTACATCTTGGGTGTTCAGGAAAAGCCTTTATATATACAAGATGTGGCAATGAAATGATCAGATTGATCCCAGAAGAGCAACCCCTGGGGGGAGATATGCCTCCTTACCAGGGCAACTGGAATTGCCTTTTTTCTTCTTTAGGTAGTTTTTTCTGGGGATAGGAGTTGTATAGAATGTTTAAATCTTTGCAAAAATAATGAACCAATTTAAATGAAAATAAAGACTATGAAAAAAAAAAACGTTAAAACAAACCTAGGGAGAACTTTAAACAAATGACTTAACCCGGAGATTGATGGACATGCTAGATTCAAGCAACATAGGAATTTTGCAGCTGCATGTATTTCAGATGAAGCTTCCTGTGAATATTGTTCCTCGCTGCAGCATTAATTCAATTCTGTTAGGTAAAAGCCCACGTGGTCCCTCGAACAGTGCAATTAATTGCCACTGCACTTAGCCTGCATTCTGCTGACAAAGAAGAAACACCATTTCTTTCCAAAATTTGTTTGAAGGAGAAGACTGCATAAAAAGGGGCCTGTTCGCTGTTGAAAACTGAAGAATGACCAAGTTAGAGTATGACATATTCTGACCTTTCTGGGACCTCAGTAGCCTCCAGTTCAAGGAGCAAGTGCCTCTTCACCCCCACAATGCCCTCCCTACCCCAATGCCCCCAGAGAAACAAGAATGTTGCACTGCGGGCCTCCATCTATTGAGATGGATTTTCTTGGGTGTGTGATTAAAAAAAAAAAAACTTAACGGAAAAATCAAGATTTAGGGGCGGTGCCTGTGGCTCAAAGGACCAGGGCGTTGGCCCCATATATCGGAGGTGGTGGGTTCAAACTCGGCCCTGGCCAAAAACTGCAAAAAAAAAAAAAAAAAAAAAAAAAAGTCAAGATTTAAATTTGCAACCTCAGACTCCTAAAGTGTTTTAAGGATCACAATACATAGCTTTACTACATTAGTAGACTTAAATTTTATTTTTGTTCATTGTTCACTATGGGTGTTTTAAAATGTGAGGATTTCTGGTGGTCTGAAAGCTCACTTTTCTAAAAAGTGAGGTGACTATGGAGTTGCCAGGGCTGTCTCCTTTGACACGCGCCCAGCACCGGGAGGCCAAGTCAGATTTTGGGGACTTGGTGACTTTGCAGCAGAGACCTCCAGACCCCTGTTTTCCTATCACTCACCTTCTCTTCCTCCTTCCCAGTGATACTCTGTGTGACTTTGGGCAGGTAATTTTACAACCAAAGATTTTTTTGCATTTCTAAGCTAAAAATGAGGTAACAAAGAATCAACTGTAGTGGGCGGTGCCTGTGGTTCAGTGAGTAGGGCCCCAGCCAAAACTGCAACAAAAAAGGAGCCAGGTGTTGTGGTGGATGCCTGTAGTCCCAGCTACTCGTGAGGCTGAGGCAAGACTAAGCCCAAGTGCTGGAGGTTGCTGTGAGCTGTGACACTACAGCACTCTACCGACTACTCTACACACTCTATCTCTAAAAAAAAGAATCAACTGTAGCTATAACTTTAGTAAGATTCTATTCCAGATTGTTTTGACCTTATTACTTACCCTACTAACTGGGCAGCCTTTTAGATTCTACTTCAGATTCCCTCAAATCCATTCTAATGTTGACACATTTCCATCAGCCCCAACCTACAGCTGCTCTTTTCCCTAATACATCAACTTTTAAGACATTTCAAAATAATCTTTAATTTGGCTCTTTGCATCACAACACCCTTCTCCGGACGACAGAGTAGAAGACAGCACTGTCAGCCCCTGAAAATTCTATGTGGAAACCTGTGTGCTCTCTTCCCTCCAGCACCTTATACGTCATCACTTGGAAAACTGACGTGTGTGCACATATTTTTCATCCCAATCTAGGCCAAACCTGTTCAACCAATAGCAGGAGGATAGTCAGTAGGGTTTTTATGATCCATTTATTTCAAGTGGTTATTTTTCTTTAAAAAATGGAAGCACACAATGTTGTAATCAGTGTCCCAAATAATATGTTTTATTTGTATTGAGAGATACTTCTATTTATGTAACTAAACATACAATAGATTCTAAATGTTATATAAAATATTAATCTTAATATTGTCATCATTTATAATATTAAGGTACAAGAAAACGTAGTCTTTAAAATGTAACAATATTAATGCCGTTTTCTCTGAAAGTATTACAGGCCTGAGTCCTGTACCTCTGGAAGTACACAGCTAGGTGGCCTGTGGCCATCCTCTCTGATCTCCAGTGCCTCCAGCACTCATGAAGATGTCTCCAGTACTTTATAAAGCAAACCGGGACACAGCCTGATGCTCTCCAGGGAGAGCTTCTGAGGAGGGATAAAGAATGTGGGGATGGCAAGCCTCAGCCCACCCAGAATACTACATCTGTGACAATGAAATAACCCTGCGCTGAGGCATGCCATGCTGAGAACCTAGCAGAACTCACTTCACTGCGCTTTGGAAGAGACAGCCAGCAGGCAGAGCTTTTTAATCAGGTAGCTATATATTTTGTCAGAAAATTTACTAAGCATTTGGCTAAAAAATGATTGTGTTGAGCTGTACTAACTCTAATATAGTGCTCCTTCAACATTTTTATGGTTCTGGAGAGAGCTCAAAGGTAGCCAGCTATGTACCAAAGAACAGAACAATGGCTACAGACATGAGATCAGCACAAATATAAATGCACATTTTGTAGGAAAAGCTTATTTAGTGGTAATCGACTACACCAAGTGACAGAGATTCTGAGTCTTGATACTCAGAAAACCAACGACCACAGTTGTAGTATCAGAGACCTTGGAAACAGGAAGGACGGCAGCCTGTGGAGCCTTCTTGTTTGTAACCCTAACAAGTCATCTCAGCAACACTCAACTAAACTGTCTCAGACCAGCTCCCTTAAGTGTTAATCTTCATAGTAACCCTGAGCTAGGTACTATCAAATATCCTCATTTTACAAATCAAATCGTTAAGAGGCTATAGAAGGTACCTGAAGTTTGGGAAGAGGTAGAATCAAGATTTAAATTTGGAACCCCAGACTCCTAAAGTGTTTTAATGATCACAATACACAGCTTTACTACATTAGTAGACTTAATTTTTCTGTTCATTGTTCACTATGGATGTTTTAAAATGTGAGAATTTCTGATGGTCTGATATGGCAACTCTCTAAACAATAGCTACCCCAATTTTTTTTTTTACAGACAGTCTCATTCTGTCACATTGGGTAGAGCGCTGTGGCGTTATAGCTCACAGCAACCTCAAACTCTTGGGCTTGAGCAATACTCTTGCCTCAGACTCCCCAGTAGCTGAGACTACAGGCGCTTGACACAATACCTGCTGATTTTTCCGTTTTTAGTAGAGATGGGGTCTTGCCCTTCCTCAGGCTGGTCTGGAACTCCTGAGCTCAAGCAGTGCACCTTCCTTGCCCTTCCAGAGTGCTGGGATTACAGGCATGAGCCACCTTGCCCTGTCCAGACAGCTACCCAAATCTTTAAAAAGTAACTAAACCTTAGTTTTCAAACAACCAAAACAACATAACCAGATTAAATTCCTTACCACATCATTTATTACTAAATCTTCAGTAAGTAGCACTGATCTTCACCCAAATGAGGTGAGACCTCCATTTCTAATTTGAGTAATTTATTCTTTGGCCCATATGAAATTTAGACCATGTCTGAGTAATGAGTTTTTCCTGCTGTGGGTACCAGATATGGGAGGGCTCATAAGCTGGCTGAGCTGAGTACAGCCGTAGGACAAGGTCAGAGAGTCTGAGTCCCAACTTGCTCCCACCACTCTGAGTCTAACAAAATACACTCCAAAATAAACACTCTGTGGATCAAGTAGCTGTTTTCAATGCTATTTTATATTACAAGATGCTCCAAAGTAGACAAATTATAATAAACCCCTTTAAATCTTATTTAAGATTTAAAGTAGAGGTCGGGCACAGTGGCTCACGCCTGTAATTCGAGGACTCTTGAGGCTGAGGTGGGTGATAGCTTGAGATCATGAGTTCAAGACCAGCGAGACCCCCATCTCTATTAAAAATAAAAAAACTAAGGCAAGAGGATCGCTTGAGCCCTAGAGTTGTAAGTTATTATGAGCTATGACGTCATGGTACTCTACCTAGGGCAAGAGCCTGAGACTGTCTCAAAAAAAAAAAAAAAATTTTTTTTCTTTTTTAAAGTAGAGCTAAGAAAATACTTCTAAAATTAGTCTAATTTTCAAGTGAACTGGATTTGACATTATCTTGCACCTATATATGTAAAAGAATGAGATAATGATGGATCTTGCGAATATAATTTTGCAAGGAAGGGACTCTTGGTAAGGAATGTGCCATCTTTCCCTTGGTAGACCACGGCAGGGATCCAGGGGATCGCAGTCAGCGGCTGCAGGTAATGCTGCCTCCTAGCGGCTTTTCCTGCAGGCGTTTCTTTGCTGGGTTTCAGCAGCGGGAGACCCAACTTACCACCAGGTGCACACACTTTAACACCTTCACATCCCAGTGAATTACTAAGTCCTTGATGAAGGGACCATGGCCTCCATATTTTTTGTGTACATTTCTTGTTAACCTAGAGGTGAGAACACCTTCCAGGCCCATAGACATGAGCACAAGACAAAGAGCTTCTTACTTCTGCTGCTGCTGGGCCTACAGAAATGCCAGCGGCCACTCCTGAGAACACGAGGCCACCTCAATGTTCTATTCCCATGATCACATTACCAATGTAAGTGGCAAAAACAGATTATGGGAGTAATCAATTAAACTGTGCAATACTGGCTTATCCATACTTCTAATGAATTCTTCCAGTGGTCAAATAAAATGCAACCAGGTTGTCAGCAGAATTTCAGAAAGTCAAACATCAGCATTATAATCATTCCAATACCTACACTTTATTGAATGCTTAAAATGTGCTAGTTATTCTGACTGTGTTATGTGCATTGTTTCATGGGATCCTCAAAACAACCACACAAAGTAATCCTTAATGCAATTTTAACAGTAAGAAAATGGAGGCAGAGAGAGGAGGGGTGAAACGACTTGTTTAAGGCTCTTTCTACTAGTAGATAGGAAAGCTGAGCAACAACAAAAATGGCAATCTTTATATTTTTAAAAAAATTCAAATATCTCTAATAAAGTATTTAGAAAATGGGCCAGGTATGATGGCTCATGCCATCTTAAGTGCTGGTAATCCTAGTACTCTGGGAGGCCAAGGCGGGTGGACTGCCTGAACTCACAGGTTCAAGACCAGCCTAAGCCACAGCAAGACCTCGTCTCTAAAAAAGAAAATAACTGGGCATTGTGGAGGGTGCCTGTAGTCCCCATTATTTGGGAGGCTGAGACAAGAGAATTGCTTGAGCCCAAGAGTTTGAGGTTGCTGTGAGCTATGATGCCATGGCACTGTACTAAGGGCGACAAAGTGAGACTGTGCCTCAAAAAAAAAAAAAAAAAAGATGGCGGCGCCTGTGGCTCAGTGAGTAGGGCACCGGCCCCATATGCCGAGGGTGGTGGGTTCAAACCCAGCCCCGGCCAAATTGCAACAAAAAAAATAGCCGGGCGTTGTGGCGGGCACCTGTAGTCCCAGCTGCTTGGGAGGCTGAGGCAAGAGAATCGCATAAGCCCAAGAGTTAGAGGTTGCTGTGAGATGTGTGATGCCACGGCACTCTACCGAGGGCGGTACAGTGAGACCCTGTCTCTACAAAAAAAAAAAAAAAAAAAAAAAAAAAAAGATTTAAAAAATGTATTGCCTCAGCAGATAATTATTCTTTGCAAGACACATAATGAATGAGTAAAACTTATAGATGAAATAGGGTTTATTCATCTATTTATATATTGGCCTTGATGCAAAAGAAGACTAGAAGTGGCTTAAAAGGGTATTAGAGTAACTTTTAAAAAATTCAAAAATATGTATTATTCTCCCCAAAAGCTAGCTGCTTCCAAACTTGATTTAATATTTTGCATGTTTTCCCTTCGTTGCTTGGTAAACACATTTGCTTCTCCTTTCTGTAATCGCCGTCTGACTGCTGATTTTTGCTGTTTTGTCAACTGACGTTTCACCTTCTGTTTCACGAGTTCCTAGAAAGATTTCATAAATTAGTATCACTAACAATGAACTATTTTCGGTGACTGAGTAGACATTTCATAAAACAGATTTATATTGCTAAGACTTTCAAATCTGTCTTTCAAGTGTATATATTAAAAGTGTGAATTTAAAATATTCCAAAAACTGATAGTACTGTATATAAATTGTTATAAAACATGGAAAATTAAATTCCAAACAGAAACACAGATCATACAGCACAGTTAGTCACAATTCTTTAAATAACGGATCACTATAGTGCCACCTAGTGTCCACTATGAAAACTAACAAAAAACCCCACCAAGATTAAAAACTACTTGTTCTCAGGTTCCTGAGTTAAAAGGAGGCATGTTTTGTAATAGAAAGTTATTTTCTTTAATTAAATCATAGCTGTGTACATTAATGTGATCATGGAGCACCATACACTGGTTTTATATACCATTTGACATATTTTCATCACACTGGTTAACACAGCCTTCCTGGCATCTTCTTATTGTGTTAAGACATTTATATTCTACATTTACTAAGTTTCACATGTACCCTTGTAAGATGCACTGTAGGTGTAATCCCACCAATTACCCTCCCTCCATCCATCTCCCCTCCCTCTTCCCCTTTCCCATATTCTTAGGTTATAACTGGGTTATAGCTTTCATACGAAAGCCATAAATCAGTTTCATAGCAGGGCTGAGTACACTGGATACTTTTTCTTCCATTCTTGAGATACTTTACTAAGAATATGTTCCAACTCCATCCATGTGAACATGAAAGAGGTAAAGTTTCCATCTTTCTTTAAGGCTGCATAATATTCCATGGTGTACACATACCACAGTTTATTAATCCATTCGTGGAGGAAGTTATTTTTGAAAGCATTTCCTATGGGTCACTATGTCCGAGAATCCCTTCAGTTTCTAATGTGGAAATGACCCTATGGCAGCAGTTACCCATGGAAGTGAGGCATACAGTATTTTTGTAGTTGTAAAATGGTTTCATATAATGAATGAGCATACATTCAAATTACTAGTTAAGATACAGTCTGCACATGTCACATAACTTACAAGAAGAGTAAGAAATTTGAGGTGTTTAGTTCACAATGATCTTTATTTCCCTGGAAGGACTACAGCCTGTTTAACTGAACATGACCTTGCATGGTCCAACTTGTCTCCTAATGAAGACAAACACTGCGAGGGGAGAAGCAAGGGTATTTATTAAAATGTTGAGCTAAATGATTAAAGAATGGATCTGAGAGGTGAAGAAGGCTAGAGGAACAAGCTTGCCTTTTGCACTGCTTCTTGAGTTGTCTATTTATAATATGAAGGTGTGGATCATTATGCAGACTATCATCAATAATAGGCCTTAACAAGTTATCCTTCTTTTAGTTTAAGGATTCCTAGTGGTAGTAAAGGTCTAAGAGAGGGGGAACCAGAGTACACAACTCGAGTTTCCAGAGTCTGACACTCCATGAAACACCATGCCCCAACCCCAAGAAAGCCTGAGAACAGAAAAACCTGATGTTCCAGAAGGCTTAGAACAGAAAACAGCATAACTGGCTAACAGTCTCAGGACCCTTCCCTGCCCAAGAACCTGCCCCTACTAAAGCAGGAGTCACGGTCTGGAATTACTACAATACCATAAGCTTGAAGACAAGATTCCTTTGGGATTCCAGAGGAAATTTTTTCCAAATCATAATCCTAATATTTAAACCCCCAAGGAAGTGTCAGGCACAATAAAGACATTTTTAATGCACAAAATTGACAAGAAGCCTGGAGTGGTGGCTCATGCCTGTAATCCCAGCAATCTGGGAGGCCGAGGCAGGTGGATTGTTGGAGCTCACAAGTTTGAGACCAGCTTGAGCAAGAGTGAGACTCACGTCTCTACTAAAAATAGAAAAAGTAGCTGGGTGTTGAGGTAGGCACGTGTGGTCCCAGCTACTCAGGAGGCTGAGGCAGGAGAATGGCTTGAGCCCAAGAGACTGAGGTTGTTGCTGTGAGCTATGATGATGCCACAGCACTCTACCCACAGCCACAGAGTGAGATTCTGTGTCAAAAAAAAAAAGCAATTAACATCAGTATCACATGAGAAAGACCTGGGAGCAGGTAAAAAGGCTTCCAACTGCAGGTGAGAAGTCTCTGGGGACAACAGCAGAGCACGTGCCGTGTTCCAACTGTGTACTGGGCCTGCAGAGTGTTTCTAAGAGAAAAAAAGATCAATTTCTTTTTTAAACAACCTGCTTCCATTTTTCTTTGATTAGACTGCGAAGATAATCATGTCAAGCAAAATAAGCAGATGATAGGTTAATATGCATGTACCTCCCTGCAAATTAAGAATACTTTGCAAATCCTGCAAGATTATTTTTATGCTGAAAGTTGGCAAAAACCATGTTTTAAGATATTAAAAAAGTAGTGAAACATGACATACACATGTGTGTTATTTTAGGGAGTATATAAAAATTAATAAAATCTGTATTTTTTTGGTTGCTGTTAAAGCGAAAAATTTCTATTAGGTAGCCACATTCATATTTCTTAAAAAGCAATATACCTTATGCTTTAATTTTAATTTAATTCTGTTAAGTATCAGCAAGAACAGAGTTCACAAATGCCTAACAAATAAGAACTATGAAAAGTATTTTAAGGAGAAAAATCTATCTTACAATTATAATTTCAAAGAACACAAAGAAAATCTTTTATCTTTGTTCAGGTGCCAAAACAATAATCACTGAGTTAATGGAAGTTAAGAGGTAAGTTTGTTTTCTGCTGGCCTCGTAAAATAAAATGTGACCCCAAGGAAAACAGGATGACAAAATTCTCCAAAGAATGCAGACTTAAGATCATGAATTTGTCTAAAATAATCAGAGAAATCTTTATCAAGGTAAGCTGAAGAGATCTTTTTTCCCCTTCCTTAGATGGCAAATTTGTGTTTTATAATGTGATTCACACAACCCAAAGATGAGAATTCAAGGTTCTACCCTGTTCATGCCCCACTGCTGCTGTCAGGAGCATGTACAGCAGTGAGATGAGTCAGAGCTCAAATATGCAGAGGCCTGACCCAGCCTCCGAGGGCAGTGGGATCACCCACATGGGCAGCAGAGAGGGACAAGTTTAAAATCCGTGATCTAACTTCCCTTTATAATTAGCAATTTTACACCATGGTAATTAGATATAAAACAACTTACGTTCTGATTGTGAAAAATCTAACAAAAAGGTAAATAAATTACAGTAAGTGTAGAGAATATCAAAGACAATACAAGCAGTCAGGAAGTGTGGGAAATCCCTAAGGAAGACAGGGTGATACAGCTCAAAAGCTGAGTTTTGTTTCAATGTAATTATTAGATGCTCCATACACTTCAATTTAGTGTTGAGGTAAATTACCAGACCTTCAGAGTATATGAAGTAAATTACATTTCTAGAATTTCACTTTTGTGCTGGTCTCACAAGCTCTAAATATTTCTAATATCAAATAAAGGCCCCAGGGGAGTAATATTATAAAATACAGTACTGCTACTTTCACCTTGTTTTTGATAGTGGATTTAATTTTGTAGATATCCTATGTTATCCACTACAGGACATAACATTTTAAGTTATTGATAGTATTTCTCAACTTGGAATAAAAAGTTCAGGAAAAAAGATTTCTTTCTTTTTTTTTTTTTTTTTTTGAGACAGTCTCACTTTGTTGCCCTCGATAGAGTGCTGTGGCATCACAGCTCACAGCAACCTCCAGCTCTTGGGCTTAGGCAATTCTCGTGCCTCAGCCTCCCGAGTAGTACTTTTTTTTTTTTTTTGAGACAGAATCTCACTTTGTCACCCTTGGTAGAGTGCCGTGGTGTGTCAAATCACAGCAACCTCAAACTTTTGGGCTTAAGTGATTCTCTTGCCTCAGCCTTCCAAGTAGCTGGGAACACAGGCGCCTGCTACAACACCCGGACATCTTTTGGGTGCAGTTGTCATTATTGTATAGCAGGTCCAGACCAGGCTCAAACCCGCCAGCCTTGGTTTATGTGGCCGGGGCCCTATTCACTGAGCTATGGGCACTGAGCCCCGCCGGCCTGCCCCTTTTTAAAATTCACTTTCTATTTAATCATTTCATGTTTTTTTTTTAAACCTTCTAAAATGACTTTCTTCATTTGCTCATTATAGGTAAAATATCACTAAAAACTAGTTCTGATGGTATTCGAGGTAATACCTTAAACAGAAGGAAAAAACCCCATACCATTGTATCATTTTAATTTATGAAAAAACTGATAAAATTACTATGTTGCTGGGCGGCGCCAGTGGCTCAGTGAGTGGGGCGCTGGCCCCATATGCCGAGGGTGGCGGGTTCAAACCCAGCCCCGGCCAAACTGCAACAAAAAAAATAGCTGGGCGTTGTGGCGGGCGCCTGTAGTCCCAGCTGCTCGGGAGGCTGAGGCAAGAGAATCGCATAAGCCCAGGAGCTGGAGCTTGCTGTGAGCCGTGTGATGCCACAGCACTCTACCGAGGGCGGTACAGTGAGACTCTGTCTCTACAAAAAAAAAAAAAAAAATTACTATGTTGCTTTACTTTCTTAATGTTAGACAAATAAGAATTTTTTAGAAAACTCAGGCTACTAAATTTGAAATCAAATTTTCAAAACACTGCTTGATGTGTTAAGTAGGACTAGGAAATAATGTGTGCCACAAGCTTACACACTAGGGTTCACTGGCTGCCGAAGGACTCAGAAAAGTAGTGAGAAAACCATGAAGACCTTTCTTTCCTTTATCTCAGGAGTGATGGTATTGGGAGGTCCATGTTGTTCCTAAGTGGTAGGTAAGTGGGAGTGACAGCTTCCCTGTGCTGGTGCAGAGGCCTGTGCTCAGGGTGCTTCCTCCTGGGTGGCTCTGAGAGAGGCTGGAGCTTCTCAGCAGGAGCTGGGCTATTTGTGCTCATTTTCCTGGCTGGAAAATTTCCCCTTTGAAATTTCTTTGGGTATTGTTCCAAGTGTCCAAAAGGTCTAACAAAAACTGATACCCTCAATTTTTAATTATCTATTTTCTCCTTCAAAATTTAAGAATAAATGAGCTAGTAAAGCTGGCCACCTTCACACTCAAGTCACACTTCTGTCACCACTTATAAGGTGACTTCAAGCAAAGTCATGTAATGTATCTGGGCTTCAATTTCCCCATTGTTAAAGAGATTAAACAACATGCGAATCTACAAAATCCCCTTTTTGTAGATTTTTTGTATCTCGATTTCTATAATCCTTTGAGTTTAAACAAATTTATAGACTGTAATTTCCCTGCAAGGTTTGATAATTCCAGTTTAAAGTGAACTCTCTCTTCTATGTTATTAAATATATACCTATTTTAATTTTATAGCATTAGCACATGAGGGGCAAGTGTCTGAGGCATCATCCTCCTAGTGTCTGGACTCACTCACCTGTCCACAGCGGTGCCCTAAGAAACCTGGTAAATGCTACAGATACTCACCGGAGGAATTGTTGAACAGCTCACAACACTGCCCGTAGAAGAAGTAATACTCAGAGTTCTTGTTCTACACCAATTAATGTCTCCCATATTTTTTTCATCCCTAAAATTAAAAAATAACCCCACAATTTACCTAGTTAATTTTATAATGTAATTATTCATACTTGATTAAATTAATGTTATTCCTTACATGGCAGTAAAACTTAACATATTATCATATCCCTGAAAGATCACTATATTTAAAATTTCTGTGAAGGTAAAACTACCTATAATTCAGTCCAAAGTAGTAACAATTTTCCATTTATCAGCATTCTTGTATTTACAGTCACTATAAAAATTCCAAAATGGTAGACTGAACATCAAAATTTATCACTTTCCCGCAATCTGTATGTCCCTTCTCACTAATCTTCTCCTTTTACTGAACTACACAGACCTGCTCCTCATAATCTAAATTTGTTTTTTACAGATAGAGTTTTACTTTATCACCCTCAGTAGAGTACCATAGCATCACAGCTCACAGCAACCTCCAACTCCTGAACTTAGGTGATCCTCTTGCCTCAGCCTCCCGAGTAGTTGGGACTACAGGTGCCCGTCACAACGCCCAGCTATTTTTTTGTTGCAGTTTGGCCAGGGCTCAGTTTGAACCCATCACTCTCGGTATATGGGGTCAGCGCCTTATCCACTGAGCCACAGGCACTGCCCTCACAATCTAAATTTTTTTTTTTTTTTGTAGAGACAGAGTCTCACTTTATGGCCCTCCGTAGAGTGCCGCGGCCTCACACTGCTTACAGCAACCTCCAACTCCTGGGCTTAAGCGATTCTCTTGCCTCAGCCTCCCGAGCACAATCTAAATTTTTGAGGTACTTTCTTGTTACCTTCCTCAAGTAACAGTAAATATAATGGAAACAAAGACGGTGCTCTGTCTGCTAAGGTACAAACACCACAACCATGGGAACCAAGGTGTTTTCATACTGTTCAAAGTTTCAACATGGACAACGTATAAGAAAACTCAGCAATAACTTCTAAGAGTTAATATTTTTCAGTAACATAGGCTGCTTTGTGTCTTAAGTGTCCAGACAGTGAGAACAAATTATTACTGAAAAGACAATTAACCCAATGTAGGGTTAGTTCTATTGTGGTGATGGTTAATTCCATGTCAACTTCACTTGGGGGCAGAGTGTGTGAGGGTCAAAAGGAGCACTGCACATAGCACTGCTCCCTCCGGTGTGGGTGTGCTTATGCGCTGTGCTGAGGGCCTGATAAGCACAGGGGGGATGGGAGGAGAGAGAGAGAGGGACAGAGAGAGAGAACATGAGTGCACTCTGGCTGCCTGCTGGATGGAATCTCCAGTGAAGCTGATGGCAGGTCTAGGACATCTTAACCTTTGTAACTGCATGAGACAGTTTCTTACTGTAGATCTCTTAGCTCTGTTTCTCTAGAGAAACCAAATGAATACACTCACTCACTCAAAATTCTGAACCACTGCCACTCTCGACTTTGACCCTCTTAAGCTTTTGCCTTAATTTTCCAAGTTTATTATTCAAACAGCAGTAGCCTTGCGACTCAAGAAACAGAACTATACAGTGAAGGAACAAAATTCTCAGGTTTTGCTTCATAAACAAAACTGTAAAGATAAAGGCAGCTTTAAGAAATTAGCCAGTGGGCAACGCCTGTGGCTCAAGGAGTAAGGCCGGAGGTGGCGGGTTCAAACCCAGCCCCGGCCAAAAAAAAAAAAAAAAATTAGCCAGCGCATGTATTGGAAAATGTTCACTAAGTGCACTGCTCACCTTATTTTAACTGTCATATTATTAAGTAAAACCAGCATTCCATTACAGTTTGATTCTAAATAAGCTATCCCCAAATCTAAGAATTGTTTGAGAACTTTTGCTAATTTAAGTGGAGACTGATTCATTAATATTTGCAGAAAAACAGTCCTCAGAAGATAACATGATACCATTATGTAATTTTAACCATACACAAAGGACAGAAGGTTAAAAGTACCAAAGAAAATTTACTCTAGATGTTTTATGTAGAAAGCGTGTTTACTGAATGTCACACATTTATATGGCTTTCTGTAACTCAGACATTAGATGTGTAATTTTGAAAGTATATGAAGATTAACTCATCCATCTAAGACTGGATCAATTTATCAAGAGACCTACAATAAGTCTTTGAAAGGCAACAATTTATATTTTCAGGCAGAATTACTTGTAATTTAGTCAATGGGGCTGCCTAGAATCACATCTATTAACAACAAAAAATTTATGTGGCTTTCATTTTACATGTAATAATGACAGAATACAACTCTGCCACATCATTTAAAAAAATTAATTTATCAGAATGGAAGAAAGTGTTGGTCTCTAATCAATAGAAGCCTATACCTGAGAGGCCTGGATTCTTTACTCAGTGACGACAAGGCAGTTAGATGAGAGCATTCGTCCACACACTCCTCAGAGCCAGCAGAGGCTTCTCCTTGACGTGTCCGACCACCTTGTCTTGGGTAATTTTCATTTCTGTTTTTCTTCTCAGAAAATTCAGGTATGGAATTTTTGTCAACAACCTGCCCTTTCATTTCTTCTAAAGCCTGGCTGAAGTCAGTCATTCCAAAGTGGTGTGCACTAGCACTCTGCTCTGATGAACTGTCCTCCCTGTTCTGCTCCAAGTCTTCAAATAATCTGTAGCCACCCGACTGGTCCACACAGTTCTGTTCACTTTCATCTTCGGATCTACAAACCTCTGATTTTTCTGACACTTCTCCATCAGAAAACAAAAACTGAGGTCCCTCTTCTGTCTCTGTGTCTCTTTCATCTGGGCCCACTGGCTGCAGCAGGTTGTCACCAGCCTGCAGCTCTTTTGTATAGCCACTGGCAGAAACCTCCACATCAAGAGAGCCCACCCTCCTAGGAAAACAAGCAGACATTGAGAGACAAACATTTATCTGAGAGATGAGTAAATACCTATTGTTCTAATAAATGATTCACTAGGTTTGATGTTTTATATATTTTAAAGATTTTTCTTTTCATAAAAAACCTTAAATTACTTAGGCATACAAATATGGAAGATAGATACCGTTAACTTTAACAATAAAATATCACTTAAAGGCCAATAGGGAGAAAAAAAATGAATCCTAGATATTTTCCCCTTCAAGGTCAGCATCTGGCTGTTTAAATACACATCTCTTGTGTAAAAACAGAAAAGATTTCAAAATAATTATCAAAAATAAAAATAAAAAAATCGTATTAACAAAAAGGTTATAGAAACTTTAGCTGATTATTAACTTAATAAACTAAGTTTCAAAGGGGGCTAAAGATTTCTGTGAAATTACGTGACTTTGTCCCAAATCAGAAACTATCTTAATTGTATAAAATACGAGAAACTTTAGCTCTCAGAATGTACATAGTATGTCCCAATAATCAAAGATAGCTCCTGCTCTGAATAAGAGGAACACAAATTTCAACGCACATTTGGATTGAACCTTAAGAATGGGTTATTGGTTATTCACAAAGCATTAAAAATAGAATAAAAGTTCATGAATTTTGAAAAACTAGCTATGTTCCTTCTAAATTCAGTTGTAGTGCCTCAAGGGACCAAAAGCAATATTGTCTAGTTTTTACGTTTCACTTACGTACTATAGAAGAGTGATTATATGTCAAAGGTCACTATTTGAAAAATTTTTCAGATGAAAGTTAATTTTTAGTCATAAACAAGGTATTTAATGGGTCCTATCATTTAAAGAAACACTACAAACCTGATATCACTAAAGGTTGGATAAAGCTCACTTTCATAGCCAAAACGCTTCATGAAGAAATCTCTAATGCACTTGACATCTCTGTTGAAATACCTGCAAAAGCAAGAATAATTTCTGACATAGCTGGCAATACTCTTATATTATTTGTTACATTATTCCTGCTCCTTATAGGAAGAAAAAAAAAAGTTACACAAAAGGAAAAAGATACAAATCAATTGCCAATGTGTTTAAAAACCAAAATCTAAGGAAATCTTAGGGAATATAAGCGGTCAGTGCCTAGAGAAAACCTAGACTTTTCTCACACTCTTACTTGGTATAAGTAAAATATACCACAGGAAGATGAGTGAATTCCAGAAAAGGAGATTATGGGCTACAGACCAGGGATAGGTTTCCACTCATCCCCAGAGTCCCCGCATTGTGTGGCTATGCTTCCCTTCTGCAGAGTTATCACTAGAACCACTGGCTAACTGGGTTCAAGATAAAAATAGCTTAGTGACAAAAAGATCTTACTAACTCATAAGGAAAGTTTGAAGACTATTATTATGTGTCTGTACTTTTATTACCCTTTAACTGATACGCAGAAACACCCAGGACAGATAATGCTGTGGCTTATAATGATCTGAAAACACGTTAACATAGATCAAAAGTAGAAGGACCTTTGAATTAGAAGATTTCCAAATAAAGAAAAATTAAGGACAAGATGACATGAACTTGAGAAAGATGAAGTTTGGCAACAAGGAGACAATGCCACTCTTCCTTGCTCTCAGGGCACCATGGAGAAAATCTTAGTAAATTTAAAAATTATCATTTTATATACGTTCACATCTCCCTAACTACATAATAACTTCTTAAAATGCAGAGACAAGACTTGTTTACATCTCAGTCACAAGTGCTTAGCATGACCCCCTTTACCTAGCACTAGTCCACAAAAATCCAAATTAAGTCACAGTCTCCCCATGGAACACTGCAGCCTTGAATGTGGAACATCATCACCTGTCGCCAGTCTCGTCCCTGACTCTGGTTGTTCCCAAATGTCCCTTTATTGTGACTGTATTCTATATTCCACATGAATACAAAGGGCGATTAGTCATCATCCAAGGAGTAGTGATCACCCAAGAGGCAGGCATTAATTTTTTAGTATTATTTTGCTGGAAATATTTTTAAAACTTATTTTTATTTTTTTATTTTTTTTTTTTTTGGTTTTTGGCCGGGGCTAGGTTTGAACCTGCCACCTCCGGCATATGGGACCGGCATCCTACTCCTTGAGCCACAGGTGCCGCCTAAAACTTATTTTTAAATGACATTCCTTTCTCTAGCTGAAGTGTAGACATTTTCTAGTAAGTCAGAAAAGAAAGACAGGTTTCATTTAACATGAAATGCTTCATGCTCAAACCCTGCAGGAAATGAATATGCTCTATCATGTAAGTGATACCAGTTGTTACATTTGCATTTCATAACCTGGCTGGTGGTTAGGTGATGTGAAGACTGTGACCACCACGGAGTATGAAGAGACTCTGCCCCATGTCAGAGACGAAGTTTTATGTGGATTCTTTCCTAATAATAAAACAGAAACTAAAAAATGACAAGGGATAATTATCATTGGTCTTACAATGAGATTTTAGTCCAAAATTACCTTGTTTGCTCGGGGCCATCATTACTTGGTGAAGTGCTCTTGAGGTGCCGGAGAGAGGAGGGGAAAGGGAGAGAAAATGCTGGTCCTAGGATCCCTCTCTCCACCCGCCTCCTTCTGGGCAGCCTTTTATGTTTTAAATATTGAGCTTCTCAGCAAAAGTATGTAGAAAGAAAAGGTTCCAGGGATGAGAAAGTTTGATTTTTCAAACTCTGTCAAATTGTAACAGGGTGATTCAAATTCTTTTGATGCTATCTTTATTGTGGTTTACATAAACAAAATAGATAAGCAGGCAATGTCTTCAGATTTCTAATATACAGCATAAGCTTAGCGAAGTGTTTTTAAAAATTGGATCAAAGTAAAAATTTCCCCTTTATAAAATGAAGGAATAAGATTCTTTTACAGGGAAAATTCTAATAGTTGGATTATACTTTAATGAAAAACTACATTTCTGTAACATCAACACCAGCCACTCTGAGCTAGTTACTGACCTAAATGATAGTATTAAAAAAACTGAAAAAAATTATGAAAAACTGATTCCACTAGGCAAAAAAATACCCACATCCAGAATCAATTTCAGCACATACCATTCAGCATTGGGATGAGACGTTGAGACCATCTGTGGAAAATCAATCATGGTGATATGATCATTTTCATCCAAAATGAGATTGAATTCATTGAAATCTCCGTGAATCAGCCCATGATTCCCAAGTCTTACAATTAGTTCCATAGCTTCATCATATACTGAGGCAGGATCTTCAACATGGTGTATCTGACATCTGAAAGTATTTTAAGTATAAAAACAGGTTGTGTATGGTTTTTGTGAAAGCAAGCATGCATGTGTATACATGTGTACTTTTGAGTCCTGTCTCCTGACAGTTTTCTCCTCATTTCCATCACATACAGAAGTAACATCTACCATTTTTAAAAGAGTCATGTCCTGCTTTAATTCTGTTTCTTTCTACTATTACCTCCTTTATCTTCTTCATTTATAGCCAAATGCTTCTATATGTATTCCAGTTTCCTTCCATTCTCCAAAAAACCTATTTTAAGCGGGCTTTTACTCATCTCCTTCCTATCAAATGCTCTTATGGAGACTACGAGTGATGTCTATGTTGCTAAATCCAAGGTCCACCCATGGCTCTCATCAACTGACTTCTCTGCCCTCTTAGAAACGTTTTCTTCACTCAACTTTTGGGATATGCTCTTCAGGTCCTCCTCCTTTCCTCACAATCATATCTCCCTACTCTTTTCTGTTAGTTCTTCAAGTTTCCTTTTGCCTCTAAATTTTGGAGTTCCTCAAAAGCTCCTATGAGCTCCCGTTTTCTCTTATTTGACTTATTCTCGGTGGTCTCATCAAGGCTCGTGGCTGTATCACACACTGTAGGCTTCTCCAGCTCCCACACACTTGTAAACTCCACATGTCTAAAACTGTGTCTCTGATTCTGCTTTACCCTCAACTCTAAACCTCTTCCTGCTGCTTTCCTGTTCCTGTAAATGGCAACTTCATCCCTCCAATTAATCTGTTACTCAGGCCAAAAACCTCCTTGTCATCACTTGACTTGCCACTTCCTTCTCATCCACATTCAACCCCAAACACATCATGTTGGTTCAACCCGCAGAACATTCAGAACCTGACTACTTTTCAATAAAAACCACATTTCTATAACATTAACTCAGTAATTCAGTCACTTCAAACAAGTTACTGACCTAAATTATAGTATTAAAACACTGAAAAATTATGAATAAAAAAATGATTATAGCTGGGTGCAGTGGTGTGCCTTTAATCCTAGCTCTCAGGGAGGCCAAGGTGAGAGGATCATTTGAGCTCAAGAGTTCAGAGACCAACCTGAGCAAGACCCTGTCTCTATTAAAAACAAACAAACAAACAAATAAGCAACAAAAACAAAACTAGCTGGGTGTTGTGGGGGTTGCCTGTAGTTCCAGCTGCTTGGGAAGCTGAGGGAGAAAGATCACCTGAATCCTCTTGAGGTTACTGTGAGCTAGGATGATGTCATGGCATTCGAGCCTGGGTGACAGAGTGAGACGCTGTCTCAAATAAGTATCTATAAAATGATTCCATCAGGCACAAACATTCACATTTAGAATCACAGTCGCTGTGATCAGAGCTGCTGTCATCTGTTGCCTACATTACACTGTCTCCTACTTTACCTAACTCTTTGTCTCCCTTTAGTCTATTCTTAACACAGCAGCCAGACTGATCCTTCTAAAACAATAGATCACATATTTTCTTGCTCAATACTCTCACCCCAATGCCTTTCCATCTCAATCAAAATGTGGTAAGGTTTCACCTCATACTACCCTATGTGAACTAGAGGATTTCTACCCCCACTTAGCACTTCCTAGCCCTCACACACTGTTTTATTTTTATACACGCCACTCATTACTACCTGATACTTGTTTATTTCAGAATGAGGCCAGGGACTTTGCTTTGTGACTCTTAATATTATAAATATTAAAACTGGATGAACAACAGATATTACAAAGTCTACACTGTCACTAAGAAACTGAGTTTCCAATTTGTCTTTGAGTTAATTCCTCTAAGTCCATTTCTAATCTCCTAGAAGCAATATTTCATTAATTTAAGAAATTTTTACTAAAAAACTCTGAAACTTAAATTCATTTATTGGAATCCATGGCTTCAAGTACAATGTAACACTTACAGAGGATAACCATTTATGATCTCCATGACCACTGCATGGCGATTGTAATCAACTGGTTTTGGAACTGGAAATTTCCTCTCATATAACACCTAAAATATAAGAAAATAGGCATAAGATAATGAGGAGGTCATTTTTTTTCTAAAGAACAATAAAAGTAAATGTACCTTTCCACAACCAGAAGAAAAACACACAAGCCTTTGTAAAACTACAATTACTACCTGGGTATTTAGGCAGCCTGGTTTGTTTATTCACTGTATAGAACAAGCTGTACATAAAAAAAAACAAATTTTAAACTAAAGTTTGCTTGAATTCACTTTTCCACCAAAAGTGACATTTATAAAATATTATGCACTATGTTAGGGATTCAAAAATGAGTGTTAACAAGTCTCTGCCCTCAAGAAACTTACAGTCTCTTAGGATGTTTCCTATTTTATAAATCTCTGCCATTCGTTGACATGTGTTAAAAATATCCAAATAGAAACAAATTGTACAGTCTGTCTTCTAGCACTTTAGGAAATGGGCATTCTAACACAACAGACCTTTTAGTTTACAAAGCTCCCATCTTTTTCTCCAGACCACAATATGCTATATAAGTGATAAAAATACATTGTAGCAGTCTGAGTCAAATGTTCTTTTAGATGATCCATACTCTTCTCTTTTTCCCTATGGTTAATTTCTTTTGTCTCACTGTTTACAAAGTCTTAGTATTACTTCTTTCAGAATACCTAAGACTTATACCCTCTGCAACGTTAGCACCTGTAAATAGGCCTGGGTCATTTCTGTGTGACCATGCTACCAGTGTCTCCAGTCCTGCCATTACATCCCAACTATTCTGTGTGGCAACACCAGGCAAAGATGTGGATGTGGATGCCAACACTCCATTTAAAAAAACAACAGCTGTCAATGTTTCAGTCCGAACAACTTCTCTCAATTTCTCAAAACTCTCTGTAATCCTAGTTCTCTCAATTCTCTAATGAACACCCAAAAGGCCAGCCAAGACAGCCACCCCATCAACAGCACACACAGGGCTCACACCCATGCAGGTCCTTGCCCTCACTGGCTCCTCTGAGATGAGTTGCTTTCCCTTATAGTTAACAACCAGGCCCACGCTTCATGCTCCACATAGCTCACTCACTTCATAAAAACTCCTTTATCAACTATTCTACTCTACCAAAGTTTCCGTAAAGTCGACAGATACTTTACACAGATTATACTGGTTATTTCTTTGGTATGCACTCCTTCACCCCACTTAACCTAGTACTTGATTGTAACACTCTGAGAAAATACCTTATACAGTTTTGGGAAAATATGTAAATATCTATTGAGCTGCTTACTTACTATCACAGGATACAAACAAGTACATGATTAAAAACTGTCATAGTACAATTGGTATAAGAAATAAGTAACCATGAACTATAACAGGACCATTCATATGGACTTAGAAATTCTTCCACAATTACTACAAATTAACCATATAGATTAAAATAACCTACTCACAGAACAACAAATTGAACTCCTAAGAAAAATGTTCACAGACTAAAACAATTTTCAATAATTAAAAAAAAAAATATTGTTTTCAGACAGTCTCACTTTGTCTTGGTAGAGTGCTGTGGCATCATAGTTCACAGCAACCTCAAACTCTTGGGCTAAAGATTCTCTTGCCTCAGCCTCCCAAGTAGTTGGGACTACAGGCCCACCACAACTCCCGGCTTTTAATACGCAGGGTCTCGCTCTGGCTTAGGCTGGTCTCAAACCTATAAGCTCAGCCAATCTACCTGCTTTGGCCTCCCATGGCGCCCGGCCAATAGTTCAAATTTTTTTTAAAAAGGAGATAAATTATGACAAATCCTACTGGACAGAATAAGAACAAAATGTTATTTTCTGTTTAATTTAGTTATTACTGAATGTTTAATTTGGCTATTAACAAAAATATTTAGTAAATTTATGCTCAATTTAATTTTGCATGTCAAGTATTTTGACCATTTTAAATGCAAATTTGTAAACTGACAGTTGTTCCACTGTGTGAAAGAAAAATACTAGTCAATTTACCTGAGGCCCTAAGGTTTCCACAGATGGTGATTACCTGGTGTTTTCAATTAGAGACTATATATGGTTTTATACTGAAGAGACGTAACATATATCCACGCAAATTGTAAGATAACTCCATTATTATTTTCAGCTATTTCACCTTGCTAATATTGTAGAATATGTGTTGTCTTCATATGTTAACAATTAAACAAATAATCCACAAAGCTAAAAAAATGACCACAGGGACCAAGTCTGGGATTAGAGACGTGTGGGACACCACACTGATGCTTGTCACCAAGGCCTTTGAGCTATAATGTATCAGTTGCCTAAAAAGAAATGCAAAATTATTTTTAAAAATACCTTCATATAGGCAAATTCCTTCACCGCAGAGAGACGAGATAAATAAAGCCAAGACACATTATGTCTGTGTTTATGGTAATCGCGCTTGTTTTTCAGATTTCGAAAAGAGGTTCTTCCTAGTCTGTGAAGCTTTAATGCAAATTGCTGTCCTTCTTCATTTGCAACAATGTAAATATCTAGAGCCAAGAAGATCACTATTATACTTTTATTCCAGTAAGTTAAAACAATTTTAACTCTCATTTTATCTGACAAGTATCTTATCTTTCCCAATACAACATCCCTTATCTAAAATGCTTAGGACCACAGTGTTTCACATTTTGGAAGATCTACATATAAATAATGAGCTATCTGGAGATCAGGCCTGATTCTAAACACAAAATTTATGTTTCACATATACTTTATACACATAGCCTGAAGGTTATTTTATATAATATTTTTAATAATTTTGTCCATGAATCGAAGTTTGTGTATACGAGGTCAGGTGTGGAATTTTCCACTTGTAGTGTCCATCATGTCATGCTAAAAAATTTGAAATTTTGGAGCATTTTAGATATCTGATTTTCAGATTAGGGATTGTTACTATGTATAACTAGGGTTACTTATTTGGCAAAATGCTCTATTCCATGCATTCACTATTTTACCTTAATTATAATATATACTGTCATAACATATATACGACAAGCCACTATATATTAATAACGATGACAAAAGAAAGCAGAGACACAATGTGTCAAGGATTCTTGCTTCCAAAGGTGCTTAATGCATATATTTACCATGTCAAAAGAATCACTCAATTTAGTGGAAAAAATATCTAATTGTTCCTTAATGTCCCATTATGTGAGAAAAGTGATTTAATATCTTCCTTTTCGACATGAAGTTCAATTCTTCAAGTGCTCTTAGAATATTATTCACTGAACAATACCCGATTCTAACTATTGATAGATAGCTTAGCTCTGTCTAGAGTACACATCTCCATTCTGTCAAAAAGATTAAAACAATGGAGATGTTCCAGTAAGTATGCTGTCAATTTTCAAAACAAGTTGCTATATCTCACATTGAAATTTAGATCATGTTCTAATCACTCAGGAGGATTTATATTTTTATTAAAAAACAGGCTGTCACACATGGGATTATACATTAGTATAAACTTTCCAGAAAAATTTGGTCATATCAAAACTTTAAATGCACAAACTTTTTGCCCTGTTCTGCACTGGACTCTGCTGCCCCAAAACTCAATGCTGAATTTCTAATTCCCAAAGTAACTACCTAGGGATAGGGCCTTTAAAGAAGTTATTAAGGATAAGTGAATGAGGTCATAAGTGTGGGGCCCTAATCCCACAGAATTGGTGTCCTTATCAGAAAAGGAAGAGACACCAGGGACAAAGAGAAAAGGCACTTGAGGACATAGCAATAAGGCAGGTGTCAGCAAGCCAAAGTGAGGCCTTAGGAGAAACCAAACCTTTGTGCTCAACTTTTAGTCTCCAAAATTGTGAGAAAATAAATTTCTGTTTAAGCCACCAGACTGCTATTTTCCTCCAGCAAACAAATACATGCCTCAATAATTAATCACCAGGAATGTATTTACAAATTTATGTGCACATATGTACAGACACAAGAGTGTATACTGCATCACTACTTACAAAAAAAGACTGGAAGGAACCTAATGACCACTAACAACTGGGGACTGGTAAACTCAATTACAGAGTATCCATACGTTAATACTCTGTAACTATGGAGAAAGACACATCTGCTAATTATGAATGATAACAAGGGTGCATCAAGTGGACAAAATCAAGGTGTACAATAGTGAACACTGTTTGCTTCCACTTGTAATTAAAGGATATGAAGGTATAAACATACACTCTTAGTACATGTAAATACACTTACACAGAAAATCTGTAGTTAATATTGGACATAAAAATGTCAAAAAAAAAAAAAATAGGAAGCCTACTCCATAGAGGGTGCTTCACATTATTTATTTTTTTTATTTTCCATACATATTGTATCCTATTTAATTATTATAGTACTCATTTTACCTCTTAAATTTATACTGCAATCTGGATATAAATAGAGAAGACATACAAACCATATCAACTACCTCAGTAACCTTCTTTGGAGTAGGCTTCCAAACATTTCTTCTGCTTCCTGAGCTTAGATAATAATGTAACTATAGGATAAACTATGTCACACAAACAGCAGTGAATAAGAGGGCATGATATTAAGATTATCATTTCCTGTTCTTTATTCCTACTGTCTCCTACATAGGGAACAAATACGCAGGTGTTCGGTCAATGCTATTTTGGAATGCTTCATTTTTGTGTAGGTAAGTTCTACATATACTTATTTTTGCCTTGTTTACCATATTGCTAGATTTGTTAAAATGTATTTGTGGTTTTTAGATAATCACTAAAATATCTTCTAGTACATCCTCGTGTACATATTTTTAACTACTAGAAATATACAATTTATCTACATTGCTAGATCTAAAGTAAGAGCAAATAAAATATCTGTCAAATAACTATTAGAAGAAAACTGGTTTCTTCTAATAAATTTTCAGTGAAGACTTTTGGAGAAACAATAACAAAATTAAGGGTTCATTCATAATTTGTATTGCTTCCAACCAAATTTCCACTTTACTGTTTATCTGGAAAAAGGGTAAAAATTAAAAGCGGAATGCTTTCTCAAGGGAAAATATAAACGAAAGCAAAGAAAGTATTTACCATAAGTACTATTAGTACTTACCCGATTCTTTGCCAACACCCATCTGGTTTCCAACAGACTCAACTACTCGTCGAGAAGAAAGTGTTTTCAAAGCCAGGTAATCATAGCCTGCATTTGTCAACCGACAGCCCTGGACAGCTAGACAAAATCAAATGAGAAAGACTGTATTTTAGTTATATTGTATCTCAACTCATGTCAGTTCAAGACATAAGAAGAATTTAAACATGGGAAGTCTTGGTTGGAAAAGGATAGGCTACCCAGGCTTAGAGTTTCCCATTTTTTCCTACAATTTGCATTACTTCTCTAGTGCATGTGTTGTTCTTCAACTTGTGACCCACAGACTGATAATAGCCCACAAGCGCCTGTGATAAACTTGGCAATTTTTATGTTAATCTAACCAGGAATATATACCTGTTACTGTATATCTGTTATCCAATTTATTTTTCTAGTAATTATTTTTTACTATATTTTACAAAAGGACCCATAACAGGTTTTAAAAAATTCATCCCTTACCACATAGAGTTTGAGATTAATGCTTTCAAGTCCTGTGGCAGACTGCATTTTCCAAAGATAGTAGCAACAACATCTTTACTCTCTCCTGTGCAGTACAACCCCTTGACATTCCCTTCTCTCCACCTCTTCTGACCTTTGTGTGCTCTGTTTTGACCAACAGGATATGACAGAAGTGTGTCTGTCAGTTCTTCACCAAGTGCTTTTCTAGCCTGGTAAATGCCACTGCTTGCTTTTTCAGAACACCTTTTCTGGGAGAAACCAGTTACTTGAAAAATCATAAATGCTGCTTCAAAATACTTACTCTTGGTATGCTCCCAAGCTATGAGTTTATGTTTTACTAATTCTCTTAAAACTTTATTACAGCCACCATGTTTAAGGCTGGCTATAGAGGCGATCAAACTGCAGGGAACTATCTCATGGTTCTTCATGCCCATTTCAACCTGAAATTAAAGAAATTACATAATCATAATTGATATAAAGCCTCATACAGGCTTACTAAGAAATTAACTTCTTGAAACTTTCCTGACCATGCAGTTCTCCAACTAATTCTGAGACATAATTACTTCCTTCTCTGTATGTATTTTTATTATAATTCAATATTTAATCACTGATAGTCATACTGCCTTTCTACTTCAAGGTTGGGAATTATGAGTACCCATTACACAGATGATGACATGTGTTAACTCCTAAAATATTTGCTGACATCTAAACATTTGTCTTTAAATTTACAGGTATTGCAGATATTTATTAAGCAGGTATTTAATGAGGCATCATCATACATAGGCATTATGCTAGGTATTGTGGAAGATTAAAAAATACATAAAAATACACACTTTATTCCAGAGAATTTATTAGCAAATTGTAGAAATAAGTACACATCTAACTTTACTAGAAAGTAAGAAGCAATAAGTGCCAAAAAAAAAAAAAAAAAAGAGGTAGCTAAGGGCAAGTGGAGGATACTTCCTGGTGGGTGAGCAGTTCCAGGGAAGAAGCAATACTTGAGATGGACTTTGAGATGTGGGCATCCAGAGAACGCAGAAGAAGAAATATTGGAGGTCTTGGGAGGGCATTTGGAAATGGGGCACATTCAAGAAAGTACTGAGCACAGGAAGCAAGTATAGTGCTAGCTCAGATAAAATGACAAGTAGAATTAATGCAAAGAAAACTGGAAAATAATTCCAAGATATAAAGCCTTAAAACATAAATGTCTTACATTTTATACTGAGCAAAGCAGAAAACTCTTTCAGATTTGTAGGCGAGGGAAACACATGAACAGAGACATCTTAAGGACATTAATCTGATAGCAGGAATATGCAAACTGCCTTAGAGAAGGGAAAAACTGAAGGTACGTGTATGGGAGAACTAAGACAGTATTCCAGTTAAGAACAAGCTGCAGTGGTAATGGAAGGAAGAAATTAAAGATCTTTAGGGAGTAGTATGGGAGGGCTTGGCAATAGGATGTGCAGGGTAGATGGAACAGAAGAGGAAGAGCACACTTGAAAATTATATTATTATTATTTTTGGTGGATTTTGGGAAAAGAGGAAGAGGGTAGAAAAGTTGATGAATTCGGTTTGAGCACAGGGTCAAAGGAAAATGTTTGAAGGAAAACTGGAAAGGGGTCTACACTTAGGAATGAAATCAAAATTACAGGGGTAAACTGTCAGTTATTTGATAGAGGTGAGATGAAACTGTAGAGTGGATATAATCACTGAGCAAGAAATAATGGAAGAAAAAGAAGTGCTGGGGACTTCTTGAGGGATACGTTCACACTGAAAGACAAAGGCAGCTAGTCAAACAATGATTACCGTGATAAGGGATCCAAAGAAGTCAAAGGTAAGAGAGGGACAAGGAGCGGTACTAACACAGATGAGATTCCCCTGAGACTGGAACATCATATTGAATTACCACGTCATTCCTTGGTGAATTTCAAAAATAACTTAAATATTTCATAAAGTTTTGGATGGCAAATCTGACATCATTTTGATGTCTTTTCCAGCTCATCTCCGACCATTAGTCTCTGACTACGTTCCTTTCCTTTCCTCAAAGACTATCCTGCTTCAACACCTCTGCACTTATTTATTCCTGTTTCTTGCGCTTCCGGCCCTTCCCTTGGGCTTCACTAGTCTATCCTGTGATTCCCCCAATCATTCTTTCATTTATTTAGCGAATACTTACTTATTGCCTACCAAGAGCCAAGAAGTTTTTTTTTTTTAAAGACCTTTGGTTGCAACAGTCAACAGGCAAGATTCCAGCACCCCCGGTAACCTTCCCTGACTACCCACTTCAAAGACAGCATTCGCGCCTCTGCTCCCCAGATGTACTTTCTACTCCATCTTCCTTTCCCATCTTCACAGCACCTAACATTATCCTGCTTACTTATTTATTCATCTATTTCATGATCTCTCCCGGATCGTCTATTTTGTACCTCAATAAACTCCACAAAATTGCTACTACAGCTGAAGAAAGTGTGGTGACTGTTATGAACCCGTTAGTCTCTGACCGGGTCGGTGCGTGGGGACTCCGGGCTCTTGCCTCTGGGCCCCGCCCTCCAGGGGTTCCAAGAGCCCAGGTTGGAGAAGCTGCTCAGGCCCCGGAGGTGTAAGCGTGTGTCTTAACCGCAAGAATGGGAGCATAAAGGAAAATGATTTTTTGAGTCGGGGGAGTCTTGCTGCATTTTGGTAAAAGCTCCCAAACTAAAGATTTCGAACCCGACTCTGCAGCGCTTGTCCCTCCATTCCCACCCTCTAATCGGGGCCCAGAGCGCGACCGCTCAACTCCAGCAAACTTCGCGGCACAGGTCAAGGACGGGCAACGGGAAGGGAAAAGAGAAAGGGGCAACCACAGACTTCTTACCGCGGTCAGAACCCTGAAGTCATCCCGGCTCAGGTAGCGCAACTTAGCCACGTTCACCTTCCCCATGGCGGCAGCGGACGGAAGTTGCTCCCAGGACGGCCGGAAGGCGCGGGGCAGGCCGGGACAAAGGCCTCTGGGGCGGATCCACGCCCTCCGGTGTACGCATGCGCCGCGCCTGACCCCAGGTCCTTGGTAATATATGTAAGTTGTTATTCTCAGTGGCATGGAAAAATAAAATGTCTTCTGTGTCTTATAGGGCACATAGCATGGAGCACAGGGGAGTTTTATTTTTATATGATTTTGTAATGGGATTGAGTTGGTGTACTGTAAATGTTCTTTACAAAATGCTGTTTTCTTTCGCACGCCGGGCCTCCCAGAGCCAAGGGACAGGGAGGAGCCAAGGGACAGGGAGGAGCCAGGCTACCGGGTCTGGTCAATCTTCCCTCAGGCAAAGCGACTTCTTTGGAGCGGGAGCGTAGACTGCCGAAGCTGTAAAGGTAGAGACGGCAGTAACTCCAGGAGCAGCCCCTCTGGCCCGGAGCGCCCGCGGGGACCCAGTGTCTCTAGCGCTTGCTCGGCCTCGGAAAGCCGGAGCCTGCGGGGGAGCAGGTGGGGAGCTCAAGTAGGGGCCTGAGGGGCGCAGGTGGGGGATCTGAGGGGGAGCAAGTGAGGGTCTGAGAGGGTGCAGGTGGGGGTGCCCTGGTGGGCGCGCTGCCCACTGCCTCAGCTCGCGTCCGCAGGGTATGATTGCAGGCGGCCCAGGAGCGGCTGAGGGTCCGCAGGGCATGCAGCTTCGCGGTCGCGTGGCGGGGTGACAGCACTAATGAGGTGCCTTTCTTCTACTTGGTGAACTGCTCAGGTTTTTAGTCTGTAAACTGTAGATATCTTAGTGGGTCCGGGAGTTAGTGCCGTGCTCCCAGCAGTCCCAGAGCGCAGAGCTCCTTGGCCTGTTTCCTCCCTCCCATTGACGTTTCACTCCTCTCTGGGCCCAGTTTCAGAACTTTTAATGTAAACCTTGGAATCCAGCATTTACAGAGTTCCAGTTTTTCTTCCCTCTGGCTTCGCAGGCTGGTGTGGCGATTCCCGTCTTCCAGGCCAGTTGTGAGCGCAAGCGCTGGTCCAAGCACAGAGAAGCCCTTCGGTCGGGGGCGCAGGGCTGGGGCCACACGGCTGGAGGACGCGAACTTGAGGCTGGGGCCTCATTCGCGTCTGCCCCTTCATTCTGGCCTGTGAAGTCAGAGTCTAACCACCGAAATAGGATGGGAAAGGACAAGCAGACTTTTATCTCCCCAGTGCAGTCTTTGGCTTCTTTTTACTTAAATGAAGCAAATCTTTGATTAACCATGTTCAACCCATTGACATCTTTATTTAAATGAAATTTTTCTTTATGTATTTCACATAAGAAGACAATGAAAAGTTTTTAAAGTTTTAAAACCAAATTACTAACTTCTAAGGAAGAATGGGGTGGCAAATACACTCATGTGGGTGTCTACTCCTAATCCAGCACTTTAGCAGGCATTGCTAATCTGTTACACGATTCTTCTCTTACTCTTCTGTTACTTCTCAACACTGCTCCATACAGCCATCTTTGATAAAGTGGGTTTGGTTAGGGTTGCTACTGAAGTTTGCAAGTGTGCCCTAGGGTTAATCACACTGAGTTGTTACTCTTAGACTTTCAGTATCATTTTCTAAAGTCAGGTCATGTTAATAATCATACTCTCAAAGAGTAAAAGTAAGCGATGGAGTAGAACAAATACTCCATTGTACTTTGTTCTACTGCATCATACTTTGCTTAGTGATAACTAAAACAAAACGCACAATATTCATTCACTCATTCACCATTTAGCAAATATACATACCAGAGACCTAAGTCTAGGAAACTGAATCCCAGTCCTTAAACGTGTGGTGGAAGGTGATGAATAAAAATTGATAGTGTGACAGGTGTGTGCAGAGCGTGTATCATGTTGTTAATTTCTCCTTCTAGAGATCCCTGTCCTCATAAGCTGTAGAGAATCTTAGCTGTCTACAGAAAAAAGGTTAAATTTCTCAGATTGGCATTCAAGATCTTCAACAATAATTACTTTCCAGTAGTGTATATTCTTGTATAATTGAAGTACTTTATTTTTGCTGTATAACTCCTTTGAATTCCTTTCTCACCGTCTTTTTCCTTACCTATAATGCTCACTTTCTCTACTTTTGACATTTTTCTTTTTTCCAGTTATAATATATTTAAATTACCCACGATTATTCAAATTCCTCATAAAGTTTTTCTACATTTAGTAGAGATGGGGTCTCACTGTTGCTCAGGCTGGTCTTGAACTCATGAGCTCAAGGGATCCACCTGCCTTGGCCTCCCCCATGGTGTGAACCACCATGCCCTAGCCTCCATATACCTTTCTCTTCTGAGATTCCCCCAGGAAGAGATGTTCACTGGAATCCTGAAAGAGTTGCTTTCAGAATTTAAACAAAGAAGTGGATCCAAGTAGCATAAGGGTTGGACTTTGGTGGACACTGATGTACCAGATTTTTTTTTTTTAGATATCAAAATTGAGTACATAGGATTCATGCTTCTCCATTCTTGTGATGCTTTACTAAGAATAATGTCTTCCAGTTCTATCCAGGTTAATATGAAGGATGTAAAGTCTCCATTTTTTTAAATGGCTGAATAGTATTCCATGGTATACATATACCACAGCTTGTTAATCCATTCCTGGGTTGGTGGACATTTAGGCTGTTTCCACATTTTGGCGATTGTAAATTGAGCTGCAATAAACAGTCCAGTACAAGTGTCCTTATGATAAAAGGATTTTTTTCCTTCTGGGTAGATGACCAGTAATGGGATTGCCGGATCAAATGGGAGATCTAGCTTGAGTGCTTTGAGGTTTCTCCATACTTCCTTCCAGAAAGGTTGTACTAGTTTGCAGTCCCACCAGCAGTGTAAAAGTGTTCCCTTCTCTCCACATCCACGCCAGCATCTGCAGTTTTGAGATTTTGTGATGTGGGCCATTCTCACTGGGGTTAGATGGTATCTCAGGGTGGTTTTGATTTGCATTTCTCTAATATACAGGGATGATGAACATTTTTTCATATGTTTAAATTGATTCAAGATGGATAAAGGACTTAAATTTAAGGCATGAAACAATAAAAATCCTCAAAGAAACCATAGGAAAAACACTGGAAAATATTGGCCTGGGGAAAGACTTCATGAAGAAGACTGCCATGGCAATTGCAACAACAACAAGAATAAACAGATGGGACTTCATTAAACTGAAAAGCTTATGTACAGCTAAGGAGACAACAACCAAAGCAAAGAGACAACCTACACCATGGGAAAGGATATTTGCATATTTTGAATCAGACAAAAGCTTGATAACTAGGACCTATAGAGAACTCAAATTAATCCACATGAAAAAAGCCATCAATCCCATATATCAATGGGCCAGAGATATGAATAGAACCTTCTCTAAAGAAGACAGACGAATGGCCTTCCCAGATTTTATGGAGCCTGAGGGCAGGCTCACCAGAAGCAACACTGCCCTGATTTTCCTACCCGCCTGGTCTCTGCTGTTGCGGTCGGCACACAGACTCACTTGCAAGTTCCAGGGCCCTGCTCATAGCCTGGGACATTACTGTGCCTCTCCCGAGCAGTTGGTGCCTGTCACAATTCCCCAAGCTCTGCAGCATGTTCTGTCCTGCAATCTCCACTGACAGGCAGGGGTGTCAATGTGACAGCCTTTTACAGCTGCTACTGGCTCAGTCACACAGGTGTGGTTGATTCTCACCCACAGGCTCCACCAGTGGTCTCAGAGATTGAGTTGGGTGTGCCAATACACTTCAGTTGTTAAAAAGACCACAAGCTGGGGAAAGAGAAAGGATTCCAAACACGTCCACCCTCCCTCGTCAGAGACAGGGAATCTGCTCACACACATAGCTTACCACTGCTGCAGCCTACAAACAGCTAGCAGCTGAGAAAAACCTCATTCTAAAGGCATCTATAACCAAGGCATCCATCATGAACCTAGACCACCAGAAAAGCACCAAAAAGCTTTTCATACCTCACATATGCTACACTCTTTTACAAGTGAGAGGAGGATCCCAATCTAAACAAAAAGAAAGTCCAAAAATAAGAAGTGAGAGCTATCTCAGATGAAGAGGAATCAGCAAGAGAACTTCATGAAAAATCAGAGTGAACTGACACCCCCCAAAGGAAATATCAGCTCTCTAGGAATGAATAGCAACCAAATGAAAGTATGGAAATGACGGATGAAGAATTTCAAACATGGATCGTGAGGAAGCTCAATGAAGTCCAAGAGAAAATGGAAAACCAACTCAAAGGAACCAGAAAAAAATTCAGGAACTGAATGAAATATTGACTGAAAGATTGACAAATTAAAAAAAAAGGCCTGATAACAAGACTCTACAGAGAACTCAAATTAATCAATAAGAAAAGAAATTAAAAAATATATATTTATTTTGTTAATGTAATAATATAGCAATACTATTATTACTACTAATATACTAAGTGCTTTAAGATTATTATGATAATGATATAATAGTTATAATAAAATTCTAATAATAATAGAATGGTTAAAATAGTGAAAAATAAATTAAAAAAAAAACAGGTAGAACTTCTGGAAATGAAAACTTCATTTAAGGAAATACAATACACAGTGGAAAGTTTTAAGAATAGTCTAGACCAAGACAACTCTTTTGTGCTGCCCGCACTCAGTCAGTCAAAAAATAAATAATAGAGAATTAAGAGGAACAAACAAAGCCTACAAGAAACATGAGATTGTGTGAAATAATCAAATATAAGAATCATTGTAGGCATTCCTGGGAGTGAAGAAGAAAACAGGTAAGGGCTGGAAAGCCTATCTGAGGAAATAATTGAGGAAACTTCCCTGGTTTTGCTTCAGTTTGGACATGCAGGTACAGGAAGCTCAACAAACATCTGGGAGATTCATTGCAAAAAGGCAATCACCAAGACACATAGTCATCAGACTGTCTAAAGTCAACATAAAAGAGGTCTCTGCCAGCTGTGAGACAATATCAAGAACCCTGCAAAGGAAAAACCAACAGGCCAACTGCAGACTTCTCAATGAAGACTTTATAAGCCAGAAGGCGTCCAATGTTTCTTTATTTTCTTCTTGTATGATCTTTCCCCATTATGTCAATGGGGTGTTGAATTCCCCAGAAATTATGATGCTATTGTTTATTCTTTGCTTAGATGTAGTAGAATTTTTTCCTTCTTTTATTTTTCTTTCTTTCACGTCACTCTTTCTTTTTCTAATGAATCTGGGAGCTCCTGAGTTAAATACATAAATATTTAGGATTGTTATATCTTCTTGTTGAATTGCTTTCTTTGCCATTATATAATAACCATTTTTGTTTTTCTTTACTATTGTTGATTTTAAGTCAATTTTATGTGACATGAGAACGGCTACACCTGTTTTCTTTTGGTTTCCATTTGCATGGAATATTTTTTTTTTCATCCCTTCATCTTGAGTCTGTATGAGTCCTTTTGGGTCAGTTGTATTTCCTGGAGACAGCAGATATTTTGTTGTATTTTCTTATCCATTCATCAAGCCTATGTCTCCTGAGTGGGACATTCAGATGGTTCATGTTAATTGATATGTGGAATGCTGTTCTTCCATTCATGCTGTTCAGTAGTAACTTATTGCTTTGTTTTAGCTGTTATATGAACTCTGAGCTTTAGCTTTTGAGTGGTTTTATCCTGGTCGGTCTGTTATCTGGATCCATGCATAATGCAGAACTGGAGCATTTTCTGTAGGGCAGGTCTGATCTTCACAAATTCCCTAAATGTTTACTTGTCTGGGAAAGTTTTATTTCTCCTTTATATATGAAATTAAATTTTGCAGGATACAAAAATACACTTTCTTTAAGATCCAAATTGTGAAAATGGCTGCTAGTTAAGCTTAATGAAAGGCAGTAACCTTTCTGCATGCTTTTTTTTTTTGGAGACAGAATCTCACTTTGTCATCCACAGTAGAGTGCTGTGGCATCACAGTTTACAAAAACCTTCAGCTCGTGGGCTTAGGCAATTCTCTTGCCTCAGCCTCCCGAGTAGCTGGGACTACAGTCACCCACCACAATGCCCAGCCGTTCTTCTGTTGCAGTTTGGCTGGGGCCGGGTTCAAACCTGCCACCCTTCATATATGGGGCCCATGCCCTACTCACTCACTGCCCTGCAGATTATTTTTAATAGGTAAATTTATAAATACTCAAAATGCTTGCTAACAGCCCAACCTGAACAGGGTAGTTACTATACTGGGTTCCTTCATACTAGTTTTGAGAAACCACTGTTCTCAAGACATGTTCAAATGGCTCTAATTTTACTAATGCAAGTATCCCTTTTCAAGTAGGTCTCCCCAAGGATAAAATTGTTTGGTTCTCTTGGAATTCTCAACTTCATTAAGCTGTCATCTACAGTCAGAGGACATCTAGAATTAGCATTTAAAATAGTGACTGGGATTACCATAATCATCATTACACTGACAATTCAAACTCAATTATTAATATTAACCTAGGAAGTTTTCATCAAGGAAGTCAGAGGTTGGCATTAATTGATCTGAGGTTGCCACCTAAATATTAGTTCATGCTGAACTGAGTTGTTTTTCTGAAACATACTTAACATATGTTAAGCTTGTATGGAATAAAAGCTCACACAGTGAGTTCAGCCAAAAATAATCTCTTGGGTGGCCATTTTTAGAATTTTTACTATTTCTATAAATATTAATGGTAGGGTATTCTAGGGTATTCTAGTACTTAATGTAAAGTTACTGGAGAAATTTATTCAACTGGAAAATAAACTGAAACCCCATTTTGAATTTTTCTCATATGGTTTCTGCTCTGAGTAGAAACTCAGAATGGATAAACTTATTCAATGTAATAGATAAAAAAAGTGAGGTGAAGTAAAAATCATGCTAACTTTATTGTTGTTTCTATTTTGTTTGCTCTGATAACATGTTTTTCAGAATTTGAAGGCATTTCATTGAAGGTCTTGGGTCATTTAAGCATCTGAAGATCACTGAAAATAGATTTCAGTGATATCAACATTAGTTTCTTAAATGTCAAGATAGATTATTATTTATACATGTTCAAGTATTTTTAAAACTAACTTTGTAAAGCAAACAACTTTATTTTTATTTATTTATTTATTTTTTTGAGACAGAGTCTCTTTATGTTGCCCTCAGTAGAGTGCCAAGGTGTCGCAGCTCACAGCAACCTCAAACTCTTGGGCTTAAGCGATTCTCTTGCCTCAGCCTCCCAAATAGCTGGGACTACACGTGCCTGCCATAACACCCGGCTATTTTTTGTCATAATTGTCATTATTGTTTAGCAGGCCTGGGCTGGATTTGAACCCCATCAGCTCCGGTGTATGTGTCTGGTGCCCTAGCCACTTGAGCTACAGGCACGGAGCCAACTTTATTTTTAAAAGTACATTCTTTTTTTAAGATGGTTTTCAAAATTTTAATTTTTATTGACAAATAATTGTACACAGATATTTATAGTGTGAAATGTAATGGTTGTCTATATGTATATATTGTGGAATGAGCAAATCAGGGCAATTAACATATTCATCACCTCACGTAGTATTTCTTTGTGGTGAGAACATTTAACACCCAATTTTAGCAAGTTTGAAATGTATAATACATATTACTAAGTAATAATAATTAATAGTAATATTGCTGTGCAATAGGTCACTAGAATTTAACAGTATATAATATATATGTGTGAATATATGTTTTTTTCTTTTTTTTTTTTTTTTTTGAGACAGAGTCTCACTCTATCACCCTGCATAGAGTGCTATAGCATCATTATAGCTTACAGCAACCTCAAACTATTGGGCTTGAGCAATCCTCTTGTCTCAGGCTCCTGGGTAGCTGGGACTACAGGTGTATGCCACTACGCCCAGCTAGCTTTTCTATTTTTTTTTTTTTTTTTAGTAGAGGTGGGGTCTCTCTCTTGCTCGGCTATTCTCAAACTTCTGAGCTCAAGCAATCCACCTGCCTTGGCCTCTCAGAATATTAGGATTACAGGCGTGAGCCACTGCACCTGGCCAAAAGTATATATATATTTTTGTTTGAACCCCTTTTACGAAAAAAAAAAACATATATTCTTTTTCTTATCCCAGTCATGGCCAATTTTAATTGTACTGCTTGGCTATGGGATGGTAATCCATACATGGGATAAAATTAAAAGGGTATAAAAATGAACATAGTACAAGGTGAGTCTCATTTCCAACCAGTCCTACATTCTACTCCCATTCTCAGTCCATCTCTGTTACCTGTTTTCATTTTTTTAAAAATTCAAAATACTACACAGGTACATACGTTTTGGTTACATGAGTTGCTGTTGTACAGTTTGAGTCAAAGTTATAAGTGTGTCTATCACATGGATAGTGTGATTGTACCCCTTCCCTCAAACCCCCTCCTACTGTCTTGCTTTCTTTTGAGGTTTACTGCCAAATGTTCACACAGGTGTTGATCAATTAGTTCCAGTTTAATAGTGAGCATGTGTATTTTTTCTTTTTCCATTCTTGCAAAACTTCACTTAGAACAATGATCTCCAGTTCCATCCAGGTTGTTAAAAAAGTTAATAACCTTTTTTTTTTGTAATGTGGTTTTTAAGATATCTCCCCTTGTCAGCCAGGCTAGTGTGCTGTGGCATCAGTCTAGCTAACAGCAACCTCAAGCTCTTGGGCTGAAGTGATCATCCTGCCTCAGCCTCCTGAGTAGCTGTGACTACAGGTGCCCACCACCACAGCCAGCTATTTTGTCTATTTTGAGTGCAGACAGGATCCTGCTCTTGCTCAGGCTGGCCTGGAACTCCTGAGCTTAAGCAATCCACCCACCTTGACCTCCCAGAGGCTAGGATTACAGGTGTGAGCTGCGGTGCCTGGCATAGGTCATCATTTTTTTTTTGTAATTTTTGGCTGAGGCTGGGCTTGAACCGGTCACCTCCAGCATATCGGACTGGCACCTACTTCTTTAAGCCACAGGCACTGCCCAATTTTTTAATGACTCAGTAGTACTTCATGATGTACATGACCACAGTTTATTAATCCACTCATGCGTTTATGGGCACTTGGGTTGATTATACATCTTTGCAATGCACATTCAAGTGCCCATATCTTTTTGATAAAATAACTTTTTTTCCTTTGGATAAATACCCAATGGTGGGACTTGCTGGGTCAAATGTGGGTATAGTTTTAGTTCTTTGAGTTAACTCCACACAAGTTTCCATAGAGATTATAAAAGTTTGTAGTCCCACAGACAATGTATAAGACTTCTTTTCTCTCTGCATCCATGCCAGCATCTGTTGTTTGGATTTTTTGATGAAAGCCATTCTCACTGGAATTAGGTGATACCTCATTGTGGTTTTGATTTGAATTTCCCTGGCGATTAGAGATGTTGAGCATTTTTTCATGTTTATTGGCCATTAGTCCATCTTCTTTTGAAAACTTCTGTTCATGTCTTTTGCCCCATTTTTGTGGAGTTGTCTGATTTTTTTCCTTGCTGATTTTCTTGAGTTCTATATAGATTCTGTCATCAGCTTGTATTGGATGTATAGCATGTAAATATTTTCTCCCATTCTGTAGGTTTTTATTCTCTATAGATTGTGTCCTTGCCTGTGCAGGACACAATTTAATTTAGGTAGGTCTCATTTGCTAATTTTTGTTGTTGCTGTGATTGCCTTTGGGGTCTTCTTCACAATTCTTTGCCTACGCTGAGGTTTGTAGGAGTTTTTGCAGCATTTTCTTCCAGAATTCTTATAGTTTTATGCCTTGGGTTTCTGTCAGTTATCCATCATGGACTGGTGAGAGGTGAGTGGTGAGAGGTGCAGATCCTATTTCAGTCTTCTATATGTGGCCATCTACTTTTCCCAGATCCATTTACTGAATAGGGATTATCTCCCCTGGTATATGTTATGGTCTGGTTTGTCAAAGACCAGAGGGAAAATGAGAATGGTTTTATGTGGGTGAACATTAGGGAATTAGGACTATGGGAATAGAGTTAGATTGATATAATAAGTTTTGTGATCAGGGTCAGGTATGCAGGATAATAGGTGAGGACATGAGCCTTCAAAAAGAACATGCTATACTGGGGGCTTCATGAGACAGCTTAGCAGGAACATCAGAGGACTTCAGGAAAAAGGTCTGTAAAGGCCTGGCTAACGTCAGGGAGGGCTTCAGGAAAAAGGTACATAAGGGCCTGGCTGAACCCAGAAAGGACCCCAGGAAAAAGGTCCATAGGGCCTGCCTGGGGCCTGCAAGGGCTTAGGAAACCATTTTAAGATTAGCTAGGACAGCACGTTCAGCTGATTCATTGAGCAAGAAAGACTAGTTCTTTGGGTGTCAGATAAGAGGATTCAGCTTTTTTTCTCCCTGGCTCCCGATATGAGTAGGGCATCAACTAGTCTGACCCTCAGGAACACAGAGAATTAATTGGGTGGTTTCTAACTCTGAAGTCCATGTTCCCTTTTCCTTTGTTTTCTGTAATCCTGTTAGTGATTGATAAGTATCTTAAGAGGTAAAAGTAATTAAAATAGTTAAAGGGTAATCAGGTGGGTAATGTAGAATTAGGGCATGAGAAACTGCAAGATGATGTTTGTTGTTGTTATTGCTAACATTCATTTGCTGATCAAGAGAAGTAATAAAAACTGAGTACATCCGGAGTTCAGGGCCATCACTGTGTCTCCAATAAAGGGTGTCAGCTCCCCAGGCCCACTCTATCAATTCTCCTCTATTTCTATTGTCTTCATTTTCCTCATTTCCTCTTCACCACTGAGCATTGGGGATACTTATGGGTTGTGTGTGGGCTGGCTCCCTACAGTTTTATATCTGGCTTTTTTGTTATGATGCATTGAGATGTCTATGTCTCTGTTCTTGTGCCAGTTCCGTGCCATTTTGATTACTATCTCGCCTTGTAGTATAGCTGGAAGCCTTAATGTAGCATTTCATATTAGTAATTTCTCATGTTTTCAGTAATTTCTTTTTTGATAGTCCTTTTTAATTTTGAACTTGTTTGTAAGTGATTGTTAGCAGAATTTGCTATTTATTTCCAACATTCATTCTTTCCTTTTCCCCTTTTGACAATGAAAGCCACTGATTTCCACCTTGCATATGACCCTTAAACTATTCAAGGGTGTTCCAGCCTTTTTTTCCCTGCTGTACATTGAACAGAGAACAGTTGTCTTGGGCCACAAATTAAATTCACAAACTCTAACAAAAGTTGATAAGCAAAAAAAGGTCTGTGCATAATTTTTGAGATTTCCAACACCACAGATAAGTAAAACAGGCCTCAGAGATACCCCTAGTACATTTTTTAGTCTTATTAGAGTTTGGTGTGGTTTCATGTTTGAATTTTTACCTATGGATACTGAGTAGAAATTGTAAATGTAGCTTATGGGACTGAATTTTTAAAATATTGGATATGTGGATCCCTTTATTTCATTCTATTTTCCTTTAGGCTGAACCTTGGCCATAGTGGTAGCAAATCAGCTTCAATCATATGGGAGAGCAATACTCTCAGGGAATATTTGGAAAACAAGATAGAAAGGCCTTGATGATTGGGTGCCCCACAGAGCAGGACACCTTTCCATTCTATTCCATTTGGCATACTTCTGAGTATTCCATAAGAAAACAAGACATTTGTGCCTTATTGAGTTACTGTATTTTTGCCTTTCTGAGATACTACATTTTTTTTTTTTTGTTATATGAGATTAATTCATACCTTAACAGCTATAAAAAGGATTTGAAGTGAAATATTTCCTGATGACTTAGAGTTTCAAAGCTCTAGAGCAGGGGTCCTCAAACTGCGGCCCACGGGCCACATGAGGTGGAGTGATTGTATTTATTCCCGTTTTGTTTTTTTACTTCAAAATAAGATATATGCAGTGTGCATAGGAATTTGTTCATAGTTTTTTTTTTAAAACTATAGTCCGGCCCTCCAACAGTCTGAGGGACAGTGAACTGGCCCCCTGTTTAAAAAGTTTGAGGATGCCTCCTCTAGAGGCTGAGCATTATGAATGCTAAGTATCTACCTTTTAAACAGAAGTACTAAGTCATCTATGCAAGTTTGGGAAAGGGCTTTCAAAACTCAGTCCTGCTCTCATTAATCCATTGCCCACCTCCAGATTGTATAAAGGAATCACTGAAGCATCACTGGAGACTGAAGGAGGAGTTTACCTGTTTCAAATTAGTATTGAGTATATGAGATGCTAGTTTTTCCATTCTTGAGATGCTTCATGAAGGAGAATGTTCTCCATATCCATCCAGGTAAATACAAAAGATGTAAAGTCCCCATCTTTTTATGGCTGAATAGTATTCCATGGTATACATATATCACAGTTTACTAATCTATTCATGGCTTGATGGGCACTTGCATTGTTTCCATATCTTTGCAATTGTGAATTGAGATACAGTAAACATGTTAGTGCAAATGTCCTTAAGATAAAATGATTTTTCTTTTTTTGAGACAGGGTCTCACTATGTCACCCTCAGTAAAATGCCGTGGAATCAGAGCTCACAGCAACCTCAAACTCTTGGGCTTAAGCAATTCTCTTGCCTCAGCCTCCCAAGTAGCTGGGACTACAGGTGCCTGCCACAATGCCCAGCTGTTTTTTTGTTGCAGTTTTCATTGTTGTTTAGCTGGCCCGGGCAGGGTTCGAACCCACCACCCTGGGTGTATGTGGCTGGTGCCCTACCCACTGAGCTACGGGTGCCGCCCAGTGATTTTTTTCTTCTGGGTATATACCTAGTAATGGGATTGTGGGATCAAATGGAAGGTCTACTTTTAGTTTTTTGAGGATTCTCCGTACTTCTTTCCAAAAAGGCTGTATTAGTTTGCAATTCTGCCAGTAAAGTAAAAGTGTTCCCTTCTTTCTGCACCTGCACCAGCATCTGCAGCTTCAGAATTTTGTGATGTGGGCTAGTCTCCATGGGATTAGGTAACATCTCAGGGTGGTTTTGATTTGCATTTCTTTCTTTCTGTTTTTTTTTTTTTTTTTTTTGAGATGAGTGTCAGTTCGTTGCCCTCAGTAGAGTGCTGTGGTGTCATAGCTTACAGCAATCTCAAACTCTTGGCCTCGAGTGATCCTCCTGCCTCAGCCTTTTGAGTAACTGGGACCACAGGTGCCTGCCACAACACCCAGCTATTTTTAGAGACGGGGTCTTGCCCTTGCTCAGGCTGCTCTTGCTTACAAAATCGCTGCTATTGTACTGAAGGAACAAGCCAGGGAAATTGATGAGAAAAAAAGAATACAAGGCACCGAGATCAGAATGGAAGAAGTTGAAATATTTTTATTCACAGATGACATGCTCTTATGTATAGGTAATTCTAAGAAACACACACACACACTTATCAGAATAAAGGAGTTCAGCAGGGTTGTAGTATATATGATCAATATGTAAGATTTAGTTCTATATGTCTATCCCTTAGCAATAAATAGTTTAGAAAATGAATTTAAGAAGACAATTCCATTTATAATAGCATCAAAATGGTAAGAAAGGAAAAATGTAACAAAAGAAATGTGAGACTTGTACAGTGAAACTATAAAATTGTTGAAAAAGTGGAAAAAGGCCTAAATAAATGGAAATATATGGAACAGAAAACTTAAAGTTGTTAAGATGGTGATACTTTTCAAATTGAGCTACAGCTTCAGTGCAAGCCTATCAAAATTCCATTTGCCTTTTTTTTGCTGTAATTGACAAGCTGATTTTAAAACTCATATGGAAAGGCAAAGGAGAAAGTCTTAGAAATAAACATCAGCATAAATCTTTGTGACCTTGGGGAGGTGACTATTTTTGAGATGTGACACCGAAAGCATAAGCATGAAAGAAAAATCATAAGTTGGATTTTACCAAATGTTTACACTAATGTTCACAGTAGTGTTTTTCATTATAGCCAAAACGTATAAATTGTCCAAATGTCCAGTACCTGATGATTGGATAAATAAAGTAATTTACCCATACAGTGGGATAGTATTCTTCCATAAAACTGAATGAAGTGCTAACACATACTACAACATGAATGGGCCTTGAAACATCACACTGCATGAAGGAAGCAGACACAAAAGACCACATATTATTCCATTATTAGAAATGTTCAAAATATTCAAATGCATAGAGACAAACTGTAGAGTAGATGTTACTAGAGGGTGAAATGCCAGGAGATGGGAAATGACTTCTAATTGCTGTGGGGTTTTGTGGGATAATAAAAAAATAAATAATTAGTTTTTGTTACTGGCAACAGAACTCCCAAAACATTTGTAATTTACTGTCTTTTATATGCTAATGTGAGGATTCGTGGGTAGTGAGGTCTACACAGCTTCAGGATGGGATCTTGCTGCCAGAAAAATCAACCTTGATTAGAGGGTTTGATGTAGAACTTAATTTTTTTTTCCCTTCAGTGTGGCCTGGACTTAGTGAGTAGAAGAATATGGAAAGGGAAAAACAGTAACTTTATAGTCAGAATCCTAGCTGATACTGCCTTAATTGAGCAATCAAGATCACCACCACTAGTTGAAAGTCATGTTGGTGTGGACTTGCTATTATGGTGTGATGAGAGGAGCAAGACACTCCGGAGTGTTCTTCCCCCAAATTCCAAACCCTGATATAATCACGAGAAAACATCAGGCAAGCCCAAAGTGTGGCACATTCAACAAGTACATACCACACCAGTACTCTTCAAAAGTTTCAGGGTCATGAGAAACAAGGAAAGACTGAGGAACTCTCAGAGATGGAAGGAGACTGGGGAGACCTTACAAGACCGAGTGAATGTGTTATCCTACTTTGGATACCAGAACAGGAAAAGGGCATTATTAGAAAAACTGGTGAAGTGTGCATTTTGCTTAATAGTGTAATACCAATCTCAATTACTTAGTGTTGATGAATAATGTACCATGATTATGTAAAATATTAAGGCTGAAAGATTAAAGGAAGTTTCTTTATGATAATTCTTTAAATCTGAAATGATTTCAGAATACAAAGTTTGAAAAATTACTATAATTTGCATGCTTTGTTATTTCCTCTTCTATTTCTTTTGGGTGTTATGATCTTCCTCCCTCATAAAGAATATACTTTAAAGTAATACTGATTAGCTCTGAATTCTGTGGGCTACTTATCTTTTTTTTTTGAGACAGAGTCTCACTCTGTCACCCTTGGTAGAGTGCCATGGCATCACAGCTCACACCAACCTCAAACTCTTGGGCTAAAGTGTTTGCAACTCTCTTGCCTCAGCCTCCCAAGTAGCTGGCACTACAGGCGCCTGCCACAACGCTCAGCTATTTTTTTGTTGCAGTTGTCATTGTTGTTTAGCTGGCCTGGGCCATTTTCAAACCCCTCAGTGTATATGGCTGGCACCATAACCACTGTGCTACAGGTTTCGAGCTAGGATATACATCTTTTTAAAAATAAAAGTAACAGTTTTTATAATCTCCATCAATCTAATTATTATATTTTGAAACTTCTCACAATATACTTTTGTTTCCATAATTCCACGATGTCATGTTATTTGGTTGAAAAATTTGAATGTTACAGAGTTTTTGATCCAGTAAATAATTTAAGCATAAATGTAAATTCAAGGCACATATTTCAATTTATTTTAACTTATATTGTAGGTTATTTTGCCTTTTAATAATGATAAAAATCAGATTAAAGTGATATTATGGTAGGAGGGGTAAGATTTATTTATATTTTATATTCTACAAAGTTCAAAAGCTCTTAAGTTGGGTTACAATAAAAATATACACATGGTTATTTAAAAGCTATATTCTAGAAAAATATTCAAGGATATCAAAAGGTAATTGTTATACTTAAAAACTTATATAAAAGTTTCTATAATATTTTCACAGTTTTATAAAAGATTCTTTATACATATATATGTTATATATTATATCTCTCCCTGTATACACACACCCACACCCACACACACACACACGCATATACACATACACATGCACCCACTCACACACATACCTGGGACATACCTGGGACAACATACTACTAAATTTTAGTCAGAGTAATCATCTTTGGGTTGTGGTATTAAAAATTTGTCTTTGCCTGCTGGGTGTGGTGGATTACACTTTGGGAGGCTGAGGTCTGAGGATCCCTTGAACTCAGGAGTTTGAGAACAGCAACAGGAAGACCCCAGGAGAGTGCTGTGGCATCAGCCTAGCTCACAGCATTCTCAAACTCCTAGGCTCAAGCGATCCTCCTGCCTCAGTCTCCCAAGTAGTTGGGACTACAGGCCAGTATGACTGGCTAAGTTTTGTATTTCTAATAGAGACGGGATTTGGCTCTTGCTTAGGGTGGTCTCAAACTCCTGGGCTCAAGTTGTCCTCCTGCCTCAGCCTCCCAGAGTGCTGGGATTACAGGTGTGAGCCATTGCACCCATCTGAGTTTTTGATTTAAACCAGTGGTTTTAATTCCTCCCCCGAGTACACAGGTGGAGTGTTGTCTTCCTACTTTTATTTTGGCATAGTAATGTCACACAGCAAGGCAGGTAGCTCCTACGTTCTTGGTATTTTTTGAACAAACTTGTGCATGTAGCGCCATCCACATTCAGCAAGGAATAGGTAACATTTCAAGGAGTAGGTCATCTCGGATGTGGCTCTGCGCTATGATGCATGCAGCCTTTGACTTCCTGCTTCTGGCCTCCTGAGTTCTCAGCTGGTGTTTCCTTCCCAGGTTTTATTATCTTAGCTCCCAGACAAGAAATGACAACTCCATGGTATAGGTGCTGCCATTTCCGTATTCCTCACCCATTTGGATTTTCCCCCATCCTTAGTGCCAGAATTATTATAGTACTACATGTAGCTATCAAATTATTAGAGTTGGCAAGAGTATTGGGACTTGTTAACATTCCTGATGCAGATACTTGGTTTACTGCTGGCGTCTGTGTGGTGTTGTTGCACTCTGCGTTAGTCTCCAGATGGCCTTAGCCATTGGATCTGTATCTGACTACAGCTGGCATAACTGATTGTGGCTTTACTGTCTTTTGGTGTGCGGATCTCGGCCGATTCTTGTCCCTGTGAGGGCTTGCCCTGCTTGCTGCCTGAATCGGGGGTGTGTATTTTGTCTCTCCTCCTCTGCCTCACTGCATCTAATTCATCTCTTCTAGTCATTGCCCATTTTCCAGGTGGAAACCAGGAAATAACCAGTTCATCCTGAACATCTTTCTTCTGCAGTGAACATGAGGAAGAAACTGAAGCATTAACTGTTTTAATAGTATATTGTCTTGGATTTGCTTTTAGATACCCTGGAAAAACCAATAAAAAAAAACAGTGATAGAAGCACAGATGAATAAAAAACAACACAATGTTGATTGTTGACACTTACTGAGCTAGGTGATGCCAACATCATACTATTCTATTTGGTATGTGTATGGATATTTCCACAATAAAAAGCAAAAAAAGAAGACACATGGAGGGTTAGCATGTACTAACTTTCAGCCAAGTAGAGGTCTTAGAGAGGTGGGACAGAGGTGTGAGAAGCAGCTGCAGCCACCAGAAAGAGGTGCTCTGTATTATCTCAACAGTTCAGACCTTGTCCTCTTCTGTGTTGTCTTGGCAGTTTAGACACCGTCCTCTTCTGTGCTGTCTCAATAGTTTAGACACCGTCCTCTTTTGTGTTGTCTCGATGTTTTAGAACTGTCTTCTTCTGTGTTGTCTCTACAGTTTAGACACTGTCCTCTTGGCAGAAATTCTTTATGGACATCGTTCCTTTGTTCCACCTGGCCTTGCTATCCTGGTCGTAGTGACTGACCAAGGGTGTAGGGAGGTCTTACATGCAAGCTATCTGTACAGCACAGCATCTGAACTCTAGTAATGCTGCATGCTGGAGTGGTAATTTTCAGTGTTACTGACATTCTGGAGTGATAATTCTTGGTGTTACTGACATTCTGGAATGGTAATTCTGTGTTAGTGACCTTCTGGAGTGATAATCTTAGTGTTACTGACATTCTGGAGTGATAGTTCTGTGTCACTGACATGCTGGGAGGCTGTCTTGTGCATTACAGGATGTTTAGTCACATTCCTGAGCTCCACCCCCTTGATGCCAAAAGCACTGCTCCTTTCTCCCAGTTCCTATATCCTTCTGAGAACCAAAAGTGTCTCCAAACATTGCCAAATGTGTCCTGGAGGACAAAAACACCCCCAGTTGTGAGCTACTGAAGTACAGGGATATGAAGTTTTAGCTGGGCTTCGTCCTTATGGATGCTGGGCACTTAGTTGATGTAGTTTTTCCATACTGAATGAACATACTAGACCTGATTCTAGGTATTAGAGATTAAATAGTAATTTAAAAATAGAAAATTTCAGATCTTACACATGTTATAATATAAACTTGTTTTATGCTTAGACTCCCTGGATTTTCAGTATTAATTTTTTTGCATAAAATGTTTTTAGGATCATTATTTCCCCAATTTCTGCATAAGATGATTTATTTTACAAATCCTTCCATACATTAATATTATTTTCATCATTTATAGAATATAATTTCTTTTTTCTTTTTTGTTTTTAGATAAAATTATCTAGTGCTTTTTTTTTATTTTTAAAATTAACCTAAATTTTACAGTGTTTGTGAAAATGTAGCGTTTACTTGGATGGGAGAGTCTGAAAATTTATTTGATAAATTTTGTGGTTCTGGGCACAGTGTAAATGAGACATTTTCAGGTGCTACAGTGTATAACTAAATGAATGTTTTTCCTGGCTCAGTTTTGTACCTTAACTAGCCAATAACTCTTGTATTAACTTCTTCAACTAAATGGAAGCATACTAGTACATATTTCTGATTTAATAAAATCCTGAAAATAGGTTTTTGTGCTAATATATTAATAACATGTAGGTGTTTAACACATATAAATTATATGTACATAAAATTGCTTCAGGGAAATACTGAAATGTGCTGGGGAGGATATTATAATATATATTTGAACATTTATTTTACAATTCATCTTGAACATTTTTCAGAGCTGGTAAAGAGTTCATAGCTCTATCATATAATTCATTTTTCTCTGTTGAACATTTCTAATTTTGTATAGTTTTTATTGTTTCTTTATTTTTCTTGATTTTTAAAAAGTGGCTTGTATAATTTCTTCTTTTTGGTACATAGAGATCTGAGCACTGGTGAAAAATCTGTGTAATTATTCCCAAGAATCTTGTTTATCAGCTCCTTTTATTATACTTTCCTATAGACACTTACATAACTTATGGTTGTCTTGCTCCCCATGAACTTCAGGTCTGCTGTTATGTTATGCCAAAAAATATTGGTCACATTTGTAAATTATTTTAGAGAGACAATACTATTAAATGCATTATTTTAAAAAGATTTAAGTTGAAAGCTTATCTTTAAAATTCGAACATGCTAATTTAATTCACCTCTTCAAAGATATTTATTAAAAATATGTTTATTGATCCTATATCATTCTGAAATAAAAAAATAACACAGGAATCTGCCCACCCTCTTATCTTCTGGAAAATTAATAAAGTTCTCTTTCCTTCTCTTTTTTTTTTGGCCGGGGCTGGGTTTGAACCCGCCACCTCCGGCATTTGGGACTGGCGCCCTACTCCTTGAGCCACAGGCACCGCCCAAGTTCTCTTTCCTTCTCTTAAAAACAATCACCCTTCTCCCCAAATCCCTCAAAGTAGAAAAAGTATCCAGTATGGTGATGCATGCCTATAGTCCCAACTACTCCCAAGGCTGAGGCAGAAGGATTGCTTGAGCCAAGAGTTTGAGGTTGCTGTGAGCTATGAATTTTAGGTAGATAGGAAGAGAGTTTCCTAAGGGACAAAATGGGTGCTTTGCCATGCTGCTGCCTGGAGCAATCACCCCACGTGAGTACAAGCACAGATGCACCTGTTTTAGAACCCACCCATGTTAATCCTAGCCAAAGCAACTGACTGCTGCACCTGGGGAAGGAGGATGTTCCTGGGGGCCAGGCAGCCCAGGCACAATGAGATTTAGAAAGTGACTTAGAGCTAATTGTCATGTCATCAGATGCCTATCAAAGTGGTTCCATGGTGACCTGGGGACCAGGAGGAGGGGCCAGCCAGACAGTATGGAACAGAACACAGACCAGTACCAGAGCTTTTTGCCACTGTAAGGGGTCCAATTCATTGTCTGAGGCAGAAGGATCTTGCTGTAAACCTAAATCTTGCCCTTTCTCTGTAAACTGATCTTTCTCTTCCTCAAACTTTAACACTTAAAAAAAAAAAGTATGTCATTGAGCTTATTGAACACCTACTAAATGAGTATTCTTTTTGATCTTTATTTTTTGTTTTTTATCATTTCAAATTTTCTAGTAGCCTCATAAAAGTAAAGAAAAAGAATGTATTTCAACTCCATCCAGGTAAAGGTGAAAGTTTTTAAGTCTCCATCTTTTTAAAGGGGTGAATAATATTTCATGGTATACATATATCAGTTTGTTGTCTTTTTGATCTTTCTTTTTGATCATTTTCTTCTTACCAATGACAAATTTTTCAAATAAGAAACAATACGAAAAAATGAATATGATTAAAAGGTTAATTATTAGAAATATAATTAGAATGATTAAAGAGTTGGTAATTAACAAATAAAAAAAGATTGATTCCACATCTGTTTTTAGAATGATGTAGCCAAGTTTCTCATGTCCTTCAAATCATTCCATAAATATCACCTTCCCAGTGAGATCTATGTACCTACCCAATTTGAAGTTGTAATCTTAACCACCAACCACCCCATGCTCCCAGCCTTCTCACAGTCTGTGCTGTTTCTTTTAATAGCACTTGTCACTTGTTTTTCTTTTTAAACTTCATTCAAATTAATATGAGGGTACAATATTTAGGTTACATTGTTCTCACTTCCAGGGTGAAGTTCCATTTGTAGAAGAGCCCCTCACCGAGGGGCATGTTATATACCCTTACAATGTGCACATTTAGTGAGATCCCACCTCATGCTCTCCATCCTGCCATACAATCTTCCCCCTCCAGCTTCCCTATACTCCCGAACTGAACAATAATAGTGTTTTATTGTTCTTAGGAACATGTACTTATTTGTATATTAATTTCATATTAGTATAGAATACATTGGATATTTTTCCATTCTTGCAATACTTTACTAAGAAGAATGTATTTCAATTTCATCCAGGTAAAGGTAAAAGATGTAAAGTCTCCATCTTTTTTAATAGTTGAATAGTATTCCATAGTATACATATACCACAGTTTGTTGATCCATTTATGGGTTGATGGGCACTTAGTTTGCTTCTACGACTTGGCAAATATGAACTGAGCTGCAATAAACATTCTGGTGCAAATGTCTTTGTGGTAAAATGATTTTTGTTCTTCTGTTCATTACTAGGTTAGATACCTAGTAATGGGATTGCAGGGTCAAATGGAAGGTCTACTTTTAGATCTTTGAGGATTCTCCATATTCTTTCCAAAAGGGCTGTATTAGTTTGCATTTGTATTGCATTAGTTGTATTTGTATTAGTCCCATCAGCAGTGTAGAAGTATTCCCTTTTCTCCACATCCATGCCAGAATCTGGTGTTTTTGGACTTTGTGATGTGGGCTAATCTTGCTAGGGTTAGGTGATATCTTAGAGTGGTTTTGATTTTCATTTCTCTGATGATTAAAGATGATGAGCATTTTTTCATGTATTTGTTGGCCATTCATCTGTCATCCTTGGAGAAGTTTCTGTTCAAATCTCCTGCCCACTTATAGAGAGGGTTGTTTGCACTTTTCTTATTGTTTAATTTGAGTTCTTTGTAGAGTCTAGTTATCAGGCCTTTGTCAGATTCATAACATGCAAAAATTGTCTACCATTCTGAGAGCTGTTTGTTTGTTTTCTTTGTGATACTCTTAGCTGTGAAAAAGCTTTTTAACGTGATCAAGTTCCAGTTATTTATTTTTCAGGTTTTTTTTTTTTTTTTTGTAGTTTCTGGCCGGGGCTGGGTTTGAACTCACCACCTCCGGCATATGGGGCCGGCATCCTACTCCTTTGAGCCACAGGTGCTGCCCTAGTTATTTATTTTTTGGTATTGCTGTAATTGCTGGGAGGTCTTTCTCACAAACTTTTTTCCCAGGTCAACGTCTTCAAGTGTTTCCCCAATACTCCCTTCTTGTTTTTTTTTTTTTTTTGCAGTTTTTGGCCAGGGCTGGGTTTGAACCTGCCACCTCTGGCATATGGAGCTGGCTCCCTACTTTTTTGAGCCACAGGTGCCGCCCCCAACACTCCCTTCTAGAATTTTTATTGTTTCATGTCTCAAATTTAAATCTTTTATCCAATGAGAATCAATTTTTGTCAATGGTGAGAGGTGAGGGTCTAGTTTCAATCTTCTGCATGTGGATAAGCAGTTCTCCTAGCACCATTTGTTAAAAAAGGATTCTTTTCCCCATTGTATGTTTTTGTTTGGTTTATTAAAGACCAAATAGTGATATGTGGCTGGGTTCATCTCTAGATTCTCTATCCTAATTCCTCAGATCTATGTCTCATTTTTGTGCCAGTACCATGATGTTTTGATCACGATACCCTTGTAATATAACCTGAAATCTGGCAATGTGATGCCTCCAGATTTGTTTTTATTTCTAAGAACTATGTTTGCTATTTGGGTTTTCTTCTGGTTCCATATGAATTGAAGTACTATTTTTTCAAGTTCGTTAAAGTATGACACTTGTGCATTGATGGGGATTGCATTAAATATATAGATTGCTTTGGGTAGTATGAACTTTTTAGTGATGTTGATTCTTCCCAACCATGAGCATGATATGTTCTTCCATTTGTTGACATATTCTGCTATTTCCTTTCTCAATGTTTCATATTCTCTTTATTTTATTTTGTATTTTTGAGACAGAATCTCAAGCTGTCACCCTGGATAGAGTGCTGTGGTGTCACAGCTCACAGCAACCTCCCAACTCTTGGGCTTAAGGGATTCTCTTACCTCAGCTTCCCAAGTATCTGGGACTACAGGTGCCCACCACAAGGTCCGTTTATTTTTGTCATTGTTGCTTTAGCTGGCCTGAGTTGGGTTTGAACCCACCCACTTTGGTGTATGTGACCAGCGCCTGATCCACTGAGCTAGGGGCACCACCTCATAATTCTCTTCATAGAGATCTTTCATGTCTTTTGTTAGATCTATTCCCAGGTATTTCATCTTCTTCTTTGGTGCTATTGTAAAAGGAATAGAGTCTTTGATTGTCGTTGGCTTGACCATTGTTTGTGTATACAAAGGCTACTGATTTGTGGGTATTGATTTTGTAACCTGAGATCCTACTATATTCTTTGATCACTTCTAAGAGCTTTGTAGTTGAGTCCCTGGTGTTTTCCAGCTACAATATCATGTCATCTGAGAAGAGGGAGAGTTTGGCCTCCTCTGCCCCAATTTGGATTCCTTTGATCTCCTCTTGCCTGATTGCAATGGCTAGAACTTCCAACACTATGTTAAATAGCAGTGGAGATGGGAAATCCTTGTCTGGTTCCAGATTTGAGTGGGAATGCTTTCAGTTGTGCTCCATTCAATATGATGTTGGCTGTGAGTTTGCTGTAGATAGCCTCTATCAGCTTAAGGAATGTTCCTTCTACACCTATTTTCTTGAGTGTTTTTATCAAGAAAGATGCTGTCAAAAGATACCGTCAAAAGCCTTTTATGCATCAATTGAAAGAACCATATGTGGTTCTATTTATGTGGTCTATTATATTCTATTTACGTGGTATATTATATTTATTTATGTGGTATATTGATTCTATTTATGATTCTATTTATGTGGTATATTATATTTATAGATTTGAGTATGTTGAACCAACTCTATATCTCTGGGATAAAACCCACTGATCATTGTGTATAAGATTTTGAATATGTTATTGTATTATGTTTGCTAATATTTTGTTGAATATTTTTGCATTGATATTCATTAATGATATTGGTCTATAGTTTTCTTTTTTTGTTGAGTCCTTTCCTGGTTTGGGGATCAGGGTAATGTTTGCTTCATAGAATGTGTTGGAGAGGATTCCTTCTTTCTCTATATTTTGGAAAATTTATGCATTATATGAACTAGTTCCTCTTCGAAGGTTTGATGGAATTCTGGTATGAAACTATCTAGTCCAGTGCTTTTCTTTTTGGGGAGATTTTGTATGATTGATGCTATTTCAGACTTGTCATTGATGTTATTTCAGACTTGTCATTGATGTATTCAAGATTTCTAAATTTTTCTGGCTGAGTTTTGGAAGGTATTTTCCTTCCAGATATTGGTCCATCTCCTCTACATTTTCATATTTCTGGGAATAAGGTATTTTGTAGTAATTGTTGAAAATCCTTTGTATTTCTGTGGCATCTGTTGTTATTTCCCCCTTATCATTCCAATTGTAGTTATTTGAAATCTTGATTTTCTGTTTCTAGTTAGTCTAGCCAAAGGTTTATCAATTTTATTAATCTTTTCAAAGACCCAACTTTTTGTATTGCTAATCTGAATAATTATTTTGTTTTCAATTTCATTTAATTCTGCTCTAATTTTGGGTGTTTCTTTTCTTCTGCTGACTTTGGGATTAGATTATTCTTTGTTTTCCAGTTGCTTGAGATGGCCCATTAGATTGCTGACTTTTTCTCTGTCTGTTTTCTTCATGAAGGCATATTATGCTATAAATTTACCTAGGGACTGCAGTATCCCACACGTTTTGGTAGTTTGTGGCTTCGTTATCATTTTGTTCCAGAAATCTAATGATCTCCTTGATCTTGTCTATGACTCAGCTATCATTCAGCATAAGGTTATTTGGTTTCCATGATTTTATTTGCATATGAAGATTTCTGTTGCTGTTGAGTTCAACTTTTATTCCATGATGGTCTGAGAATCTATAGGGGATAATTTCTAATTTTTTTTTTTTTTTTTAGACAGTGTCTTACTATGTCGCCCTTGGTAGAGTGCCATGGCATCATAGCTCATAGCAACCTCAAACTCTTGGGCTTAAGCAATTCTCCTGCCTTAGTCTCCCAAGTATTTGGGACTACAGGTGCCCACCATAACACCTGGTTATTTTTTGTCATGGTTGTCATTGTTGTTTAGCTGGCCTGGGCCAGTTTCAAACCCACCAGCCTTGGTGTATGTGGCTGGTGCCATAACCATTCTTCTATGGGTACCAATTTCTATTCTTTTAAATTTTTGAGATTAGCCTTATGACCTAAGATATGATCAATTTTCGAGGCTGACACATGAGCTGATAAGAAAAATGTGTATTCAATTTTGTTAGTATAAAGCATTCTATAAATGTCTGTTAAATCCATTTATTCTAGGGTCTTATTTAAGTCTATTATTTCTTTGTTTAGTTTCTGCTTGGAGGATCTGTCCAGTACTGCCAATGAGGTGTTAAAGTCTCCAACTAGTATAGTGTAGGAAGATATCATATTATTCAGCTGAGTTAGGGTTTGTTTTATAAATTGAAGAGCATTCGTTAGGGTGCATAGATGTTAACTATTGAAATCTCTTCATATTTTGTGTTTCCCTTGACCAGTATGTAGTTTCCATCTTTGTCTTTCATTATTTTTGTTGGTTTAAATCCCATTGTATCTGCATGCAAGATTACAACCCCAGCTTTTTTTCTGATTTCCATTTGTCTGGAATACCATTGACCATATCTTCACTTTGAGTCTTGATTTGTATTTTAAGGTAAGGTGAGTTTCTTGTAGGCAACAGATATCTGGCCTGAGTTTTTGTATCCAGTCGGCCAGCCTATGCCTCTTTAAAAGAGAGTTCAAACCATTCACATTAATTTAGATAGTTATGGACTGAACAAATATGGTTATCTTGTTTTTTAGAAGTCCAGAGCTTAATCTTATGCCTCTACCTGTTGTGGAAGCTAGGCTTTGTTCTTTAATTTCTGAGTTAGGTTAAATTTGGTGGTGTACTCTCCTATTGATTTTTATGAGGAACGAATCTGAGTATTTCCTGAGAGCTACTCTGGTCATGGAATATTTCCTCAGCATGTGGATGTCAGTGAAATATTTGATTTCTCCATCACAAATGAAACTCAAGTTTAGCAAGGTATAGAATCCTGGGCTGGCAATTGTTTTGTTTAAGAAGGTTGAAGGTTGATGACCATCTTTTTCTGACTTTGAAAGTTTCAGCTGAAAGATATGCAGTCATCCCTATACTTTTCCCTTCGTAAGTAATACTTTTCTCATGCCTGGCTGCTTACAGAAGTTTCTCCTTCATATATACATTGGCAAAATTAATTACAACATGTCTAGGAGATGCTTTGTTTGGGTTGAGTCATGCTGGGGTTCTGAAACTATCTACTATCTGAATTTCTGTGTCTCTTGCAATACTTGGGAAGTTCTCTGCCATGATGTCTTGGAGCAGAGAATTTGTGACTTTGGGACCATCCTCTTCTCCTTCAGGAATCCCTATAATTCAGATGTTTGATTTCTTGGAATGATTCCATAACTCTCAGGGAATATTCTGATTGTTTTCTCCATTCTTATACCTCTTTGAATGCTTGGGATAGTTCAGAAGTTTTGTCTTTATCCGAGATTCTTTCTTTGCACTGCTCAACTCTATTTCTGAGGGACTCTACTGTATTTTGAAGATCCTCAAATACCTTTTAAAATTCATTAAGCTCTGCTATATCTTTCCTCATTATGTCCATATCCTTCATGACTTTGTCTTTGAATTCATTAATTTCTTGAGAAAACTTCTGAACTATGTTTTGGTTATCTGTTTCCATCTTTTCCCCATTCCAATGATCTTATTTGCCATACATATTCTAAATTCTATTTCTGACATTTCAGCAATTTCTCTGTGGATGGAATTCTCTGTTGTATTTTTTTTTTTTTTGATGTCCCCAGGAAGTGTTGATCTGCTCTGATTTTTCATGTTGCCAGAGTTCTTCAGCTGATTTCTCCTCATGAGTATTTTCAGCTTCTTCCTCTTTTTCTCTTTTTAAATATGTTTATTATGCTTTTTTAGTTGAATTGATAGGTTGTCCCTGATGAGTCCACTCCTCACCATTGCATTGCCACTGCTGCACTAACAAAGGCAAACAAATGGTGAATCTGTAGCCCCAGAGACTGTTTCCAGGAGGACAAGAATTTGAGGCAGTACTGGCCCAGAATTCCAATCAAAGTCACTCTACCAGTGCTGGCTCCACCCGTAAAATCAAGCTCACGAGGCTGCCCAGCTGATAGCGCTGGCCCAGAGTTCAGGAGAAATACTTATGTGCTGTGTACCATCCAGCTAATTGAACACTGAGGGCTGCAGTTCTGTGGGCGGTGTAGGCCCAAAGTTCAGACAGAGTCGTTAGGGCACTGGCCTCTGCCTGCCCAGTCAAGCTCAGGGGGCTGCCACATAGCAGGGGGTGCAGGCCTAAAGTTCATATAAGAGTCACTCAGGCACCAGGTACAGCCCACCCAATTAAGCTCAGAGAGCCTCCACCGAGTGGAGAGTGCTAATCAAAAGTTTAGTCCAAAGTTGCTTCAACCTTGGCTGCTTGGTTGCTTCAACCCACCAATTTGGGCTCAGAGAGGCCAGAGGTGGCAGCCAGAGGTCCAAAGTGGAGGCCAGAGGTCCAAAGTTCAGTTCAAAGTCACTTAAAACCCATCTTCTCCCACCCAATTGATCACAGAGAACCCAGCCTAGTGGAGGCCTGAGGCCCAAAGTTTAGTCCAAAGTCACTTAAACTCCAGGCCTGCCCCCTCCACTTGAGCTCAGACAGCCTTATGTGGCAGAGGCCATAGGTTCAAAATTTAGTACAAAGGCACTTAGACACCCACCTGCCCATCCAGTCAAGCTCAGAGAGCCATGCCTGGCAGAGGGAGCAGGTCCAAAGTTCAGTCTCAAGTCAAAGTGCTTTAAGCACTGTCCCCGCCCACCCAATGTTGCTCAGAAGTTGTCCTGAGGGGCAAAAACCAGAGTTGCCTGAGAACTCCTGGGGGGTTGGAGATGGGTAGTTCACCCTCTCCCCACAAAATCTTGGACTGCCATGCTACTGTTCTCATGCTGTAGCTTGGCAGCCTGCAGACTTGGTCTGCTTCCCAGTGAGCCTGTCAAACATTCCAGACTCTACAGGAGGCAGTCCTTCCAGAAACTATGGTGGGGGAGGGGTGATCTGGGTGCTGAGGATTGCAGGTAAAATATTTAGTCTTTTGTGCCAGACAGAAGGGGGCCTAGTCTCAGTGGTGGGACCTCAATAATGAAGGAGGAGTAAGACTTAGCAACTGCTGTCCTGTGGGATAATGTGAGGAGACTTTTGAACCCTGTTTGCTGGCTGACTGGTCTCATACCTATTGTTTTTCTTCCACTTTCTTGTTTCTGCCACTTGATCCAGCCTTGGTGATGTGTACCTCCCACGATCCTCTCAGTGTGGAGCTCCTCTCATTTGGCTTCCATCGACTTCAGTCCAATATCTCTACTTTTGGGCACAAGCCTCTGGCCAAAGCTGCTTCTAGTCAGCCATCTTCCCACAATTGCTACTCCTCACTTGTTGAAACACTGTTTTGCTGTGGTTTGAATGTGTCTCCATTGTGGGTGGTATTAAGAGGAAGGACCTTTTGGGAATAGATCAAGTGTTGGGGGAATCTACCCTCATGATCAGATTATTGCCCTTACAGAGGAGACTTCAGAGAGAGTTTGGTACTCTCACCTGTCCCTGTCGTCATGTGAGGAGACCTAGATGGCATCTTCTAGGAAGAATAGGCCCTGTCAGTCCTTGGTCTTGGATTGTAGCCTCCAGAACTGTGAGAAGGAAATTTCTCTTTTGTTCTTTATGTATCACCCAGTCTGAGGTACTTTGTCACAATAGCACAAATAGACTAAGACACATATTACACATGATATTTGCTGCTAATTGTCTCCCCCTGCCCCCAGGACCTTCTGTCTATTTTGAATGCTTGTCTGCAGATGCCTGGTATATAGTAAGCAGTTCCATGCATTAGAAAGATCTTTATTATCTGGAATTTTAGCGGTTAGGTTTCTGCTAACTGCTATTTCTATTGTTTTATTCTTATTATCAGTTCAAACTAAAAACTCCAAAAGATCTTCAAGTATGACCTGAATGAGTAAAGAATAATTGTTTGGTATGCATTTTATGGTTTAGTTCTTTTAAACATGATTATTTATCAAAAATGTTAATAACTACTGTTACAGGGTTTCCCCATTCAGGGCAAGAAAGGGACCCCCATTTTGTGGGCCTGAGTGAACTCAGGAATCATTTTCACAGAGTGTCCTATCTCCAGGCACAAACATGCCCTTTCCAGGCTGCATTCAAACAAGGCCATGAAGGTATCTGATAGGTCTCTCATCTGGGCCATTCCTTCACACCCTGCTGCCTCACCTGGGGCAAGAACTTCAAGGACCTCATTCCTTTGCTAATTTTAGGATCATTTTCTGCCTGCAGGGTCCCAGCCAGTTGTGACACATTGGGGACATACATTCCCAAACCCCCTCTCCCATGCCTGTAGGATAGGAAAAGCTGAAAAGCAATATATAAGCCCCTAGACAGAAGGCCCATATGGGCTGCCTACTTGGGCCCTCTCCATTGCAGGAAGCTTTGGTCCCCTCTTTCTCTTATCTATCTCTTTGATCTTTTAGTAAACTCTGTCCTTTCAGTTACTTCTATGATCCCTTGTTTCATTCTTCAAACCCCTAGATCAAGAATATGACTACACTACCATTTGTGCCAAAGAATTAGAGAAATTTTGGCTACAAGACCATTTTTGACCATGTGCTATGCAACATATTTCATTTGTACCTTCTGTGATTTTTCCTGCCATCTGTAATGAGGTAGGTAATGTTACTTCTATTTTGTAGATGAGGAAACTAAAACTCAGAGAGGTTAAGGCAGCAAATTGCAGATCTAAGAATTAAATTCAAGGTAGAATGAATTCAATGCATTTTTTTCTTAATGTTGTCTCTAACTGAAAAAGAATTTCTGTATTAACATTGTTATTTAATTAATCAGAAATTTTATTCTATGACCATAATAAATAGACTATTTAGCAAAGAGTTTAGTATAATTATAAACATAAAATGTATTTATTTATTTTGAGTATTTATTGAAATACTTGTTGCATTCCTAATAGGTGCTAGGTGCTGGGCCTGCCATGGGTGTGGCTCCTGGTTTAAGAAGCTTGTGGTCTGCTGGGAAATAGATTATCATCACAGATTTAGAACTCTGTTCTACCACCCCAACCCCTCTGTCCTGTATTATGACTGAAAGTAGAATATATTCTGGTAATATTTAGATTTTATTCTGTTTCTCCAAAACATATTGCTAGAAACTTGCTTTATCAAAAGATTTTTAAGATTGGAAGAACTCCCTGTTTAATGTTCCTTAAGAAGCACATTGTGGTCAAGAGAAAACCATACATGGGGAGATGAAAGTGACTTTTACCAATGAAAGTCAAGGGTTAAGAAGAAATACAACCAGACATCTTAGTGATTTTGAGAAGTATATTAATCTGAATGGTTGGATTCTGAATTCTTAAATTGCTCCAGGAGTCAGAGAGAATGATAGGGTAGATATGTTAAATTCCAATTGGTGTGCAGAATCTGGCCTACAGATAAATTTTGTTTGATATATGTATATTTTCTTTTTTTTTTTTTAAATGTGTACTAATGGCAAGTATTTATAGTTGAGAGTTTCACAGAAAATTTCATATTTCCAATCTCTGGGAAATTGAAATATCTGACCATAGTGAATCTGTTTTCCTACATGGCAACACTTAGGCTTAATTGAATGGTCATGTATATTGCTCTGTTCTCTAGTTTTCCATAGTTCCCAGCACTCTCTCTCCTCCCCAGACGCATGTAGTGCCACTTACCATGTAGCATTATGCGTCTCTGTCACATTTCTTGTATTTAATCTGTAGTCATGAATTTGCAGCCCCTACCACAGGTGGAATATTCTCTCTGGAAGCCTTTTCCTGCAACTTAGCCCCTACCATAGGTGGAATGTCCTGTCTGGAAGCCTTTCCCTGTAGCTCTCTTCCCAGTCTTCAGGGTGAGGCCCTCTCTTACTAGTGCCCACAAAGCACTTAGACCCTACCTCCCTTCAAAAATTACCATTTTTGTTTAGTTTTGTTAGATGTCTTGCTCCATCTCCCAGTATAGAGTACAGTGGCATTATCATGGCTCATGACAACCTCAAACTCTTGAGCTTGAGCAATTCTTCTGCTTCAGCCTCCCAAGTAGCTGGGACCACAGGCGTGCACCACCATGGCCAGCTAAGTTTTTACTCTTTGTAGAGATGGGGTTCTCATTCTTGTTCAGGTTGTTCTTGATCTCCTGGCCTCAAGACCCTCCTGCATCAGTCTTCCAAGGTGCTGGGATTATAAGCATGAGCTACTGTGCCCACCCAAAACTTATATTTTTAATGATAACTATTCACTTGATAACTTTTCTTATTAGACACAAATATTTTGAGATGAATATCTTATGTTTTGTTGTATCCCGAGGGAATTCAATAGTGTCTTACATTTTGAAAGTGATGGATTTATGTTTGTTCATTAATAAATGAGATGAACTGTAAATGTTTCCTAGAAAACAGATTGTAGGATACAGGTGAACCTCTAGGAATAGTTAGTTTCTTATTAGGCTCTGATATTTTTGGGTGAAACTCATCAAAAGAGGTACTCTGATGATTGCTGCAGAACAAGACGAGATGAGGGTGCGGGCGGAGGCTCCCAGGGTGAAATGGAAGGACACCCACTAGGGGGAAAGCAAGTGTGTCCTTAAATTTCATGACATAGAAGCTTCTCTTGACTCACCATTAATCCCAGCCCTGCCTCTGACTGACATATACAACTGAACTTTTAGTTTAGAAATAAAGTATTTGTCCCAATTTGAGGGGCTATAGAAACAGGAGTCTAGATGAGTTTTAAAGGAAACATGATCACGAGGAAAGATATTTTATTATTACTTTAAAAATGCATACTTCTTTAAAAATGCATACTTTAAAAATGCTTTAAAATTTTTCTTCTTATGAATATTTTAAGCACTGTGATTATGATGTGCTTGGGTGTAGTTTCTTCACATTACTTTTGCTTGGAGTTTGTTAAGCTTCTCGTATCTGTGAGTTTATAGTTTTCATCAAATTTTGGGAAATATTAGCCTTTATTTCTTCAAATATTTTTTCCATCCTCCCTTCTTTCTCATCTTTTTTAGGGACTTTAATTACACATATATGAGGCTATTTGAAGTAGACCTATAGCTCACTGATATACTGTTAATTATATTCAGTCTTTTTTCTCTTTGTATTTCATTTTGGATAGTTTCTGTTGCTGTGAAATCAGGTTCACTAATTTTCTCTTCCACTTTATTTAATAAAATAAATTAGATAGTGTGGGAGGCAGATAGGCTGATCTCTCTGTAGGGTACCTTATCTAAATCCAGGGCAAAGTGCAGATATGCTATCCCTGGGAGCTCATCAAGACCACTGAAGATGAAGGGAGGAAAGAGGCCCCAGACAAGGCAAAGTCTTGAAGGTCATCCCTGCACAGAAGAGTCAGCAGGCAGGTGGGGCTGACCCCTTTGAACTCCGGACTGGCAGTTAGATTAGGGAGGCTGCCTTGCTTGCCCTGTAGAGAGGAAATTTGTTTTCCTCTCCCTCTTTCTAAATACATTATATACCATTTTTGGACAACTCACTACCCTATGGTCCTGATTACCCAGCTGTTTCCTCTTTACCCAATCTTCCTGGAAGCTTGGGATTCTTTTAATCCTATTTTGAATTTTCACACTTTTTCATCTTTTTATGAATGCTTTGTCTTAGAGACCAATAAAAGGTTTCTGAAAATCAAAGGGCTGCTGCATTGTCTCAATCTGCCTTGTGGTGTGTGAGTCAATATAGCCTCTTTCCAGGCTTCCCAGACTTTATGCATTAAGTTGGTGTACTGTCTCATTATTTTCCCCAGTGTCATCTCCCCTGTTGACCCACAACCCAGATTGGGGCCTGCAGTGAACCTGACAAGATAGGACAGATAGTATTAGTTTCAGATATTTATAGTTTTCTCATACAGAAGTTTGATTTGGGTTGTTGGTATGTATTTTATGTCTATGCATAACATGCTCAGTTATTCCTATAGCTTCCTTATATGTGGAGTATAGTGATGCTAACTGTTTTAAAGTTCTTGTCTCCTAAATCTATCATCTTTGTAATTTGGGGGTTAGTACTTATTGTTGATTTTTATTTCCATATCTATGGCTTTTACTTTTCTGCTTATTTTCATGCCTAGTAACTTTTTTGAGGGGTAATAATAAGGGTACATATGATTAGGTTACATTGTTTATGCTTGTAAGGTAAAGTTCAGAGTTTGAGTTGTAGTTGAGTCCTTCACCCAGGAAGTGTGCCATATATCCCTACATTGTACCTGATAGATGGGAATGTACTGAGCCTCCCCACCTTCTTGAGTTTGTGTTTTTCTCTTGTGTGGGCCTATAGTTGTTGATCTACTATTTTCATATTAGTACAGAGTACATGGGATGCTTGTTTTTCTATTCTTGAGCTACTTTACTTAGGAGAATGTTCTCCAGATCCATCTAGGTAAATACAAAAGATGCAAACTCTCCATCTATTTTATGGCTGAGTAGTAGTCCATGGTATACATGTAACAAAATTTATTAATCCATTCATGGGTTGATGGGCACTTGGGTTGTTTCTATATCTTTTTAATTATGAATTGAGCTGCTATAAACATTTGAGTGCAAATGTCCTTATGGTGAAATGGTTTTCTTCTCTTGTGGGTAGATACTTAGTAATGGGATTGCATGATCAAGTAAGAGGTCTACTTTTAGTTCTTTGAGGAATTTTCATACTTCTTTACAAAAAAGCTGTACTAGTTTATAATTCCATCAACAGTGCGTAATAAGTGAACCCTCTCTCCACATCCATACCAGCATCTGCAGCTTTGGGACTTTGTAATGTGGGCTGTTCTTACTGGAGTTAAGTGATATCTCAGGGTGGTTTTGATTTGTATTTGTCTACGGATTAGGGACAATGAGCATTTTTTCTTATATTTTTTGGCCATTTGTCTGTTTTCCTGGCAAAATGTTCAGTTGATGTTGCTTGCCCATTGATTGATAGAGTTGTTTGCCCTTTTCTGGTTGATTTGCTTAAGTTCTGTATAGATTCTTGTCACTAGTTCTTTGTCCAATTTGTAACATGCAAGTATCTTTTCCCATTCTGAAGGTTGTCGATTTGCTTTGTTGATTGTGCCCTTAGCTGCGCAGAGGTTTTATATTTGATCAGGTCTCATTCATTTATTTTTGTTGCTACAGTTGCCAACCAGATCTTCTTTATGACTTCTTTTTTTTTTGGCCGGAGCTAGGTTTGAACCTGCCACCTTGGCATATGGGACCAGCGCCCTACTCCTTGAGCCACAGGCACCACCCCTTCTTTATGACTTCTTTTCCAAGGCAAATATTGTTAAAAGTTTTTCCCATACTTTTTTTCTGGAGTTTTTTTTTTTTATCCTTTCTTGTCTTAGACTTAAATCTTTCATCCAGCATGAGTTTATTTTTGTAAGTGGTGAGAGTGATGAGAGCCAGTTTCAGTCTTCTACATGTGGCTAACTGGTTCTTCCAGCACCATTTATTGAATAGGGATTCTTTTCCCCACTGTATGTCTTTATTGGGTTTGTCAAATATCAGATGGCAAAATGAGACTGGTTTCATCTCTAGGTTCCTGATTCTGTTCCATATGTCTGTGTTTCTATTTTTATGCCAGTACCATGCTGTTTTGATCACTATAGACTTGTGGCATAACCTCAAGCCTGGTAACATGATGCCTCCTGACTTTTTATTTTTAGAATTGCATTGGCTATTTGGAGTATTTTTCTGCTTCCATAGGAATTGAAAAATGATTTTTTTTTTTTTTTTGTAGAGACAGAGTTTCACTTTATTGCCCTCAGTAGACTGCCGTGGCGTCACACAGCTCACAGCAACCTCCAACTCCTGGGCTTAAGTGATTCTCCTGCCTCAGCCTCTCGAGTAGCTGGGACTACAGGCGCCTACTACAACACCCGGCTATTTTTTTATTGCAGTTTGGCTGGGGCTGGGTTTGAACCTGCCACCCTCGGTATATGGGACTGGCGCCCTACTCACTGAGCCACAGGTGCCGCCTGGAATTGAAAAATGATTTTTTAAAGTCCTTCAAATTCTGATGGTGATATTTTAATGGGAACTGCATTAAATATGTAGATTGCTTTAGGTAGTATAGACATTTTAATTATACTGAATCTTCCCAGCCATGAGCATGGGATGTTCTTCCATTTCTTAATGTCTTTTGTTATTTCTTTCGTCAAAGTTTCACAGTTCTCTCTATAGAGGTCCTTCACATAAGTGAATAAGTGTATTTCAAGGTATTTCATTTTCTTTGAAGCTACTGAGAAAGGTATTGTGACTTTGCTTTGGTTTCCACCTTAACTGTTGTTGGCATATGTGAACATGTCTGGTAATTTTCGATTAGGTGGTATTTGCTATTTTAGTTTGTTTGGTGCTTTTTTATTGCTATAAATATTCTTTAGCTTGGTTCTGGGACTCAGTTAAGTTTATTATGAACAGCTTGATCCTTCCTGAATGATATGGACGTTAAAGCTGGAGAAGAGAAAGAAAGGAAACATTAGGGAATAGAGTATGGAAAGAGAATAATTCTGGAAGCCAAGGGGATATTGTTAAGAAATGGAAAAAGGATGTAGATTGCATGCTGCTAGGAGTTCAAGTGAGGTAAGAATGGGCAATACCTACTGAATAGTGTTGTAATTTATTTTATCAGAGAATATTCTTTAGTCTTGTGGGCAGAAATCTGATTATAAAATGTTGAGGATTGAGTAAGAGAATGGAGTGAGGCAGAGAGTAGATTCTACTTCTTTTTCCTTTTTTAATCTGTCAGGTTATTTTTCCACTATATTTTTCTCTATTTCCTTAACAAATAGACTAACATAATGTCATAGGCCCTATTTTAAAAAGACTTATTTTTTTCCTGTTCATACTTATTTAGAGGATAAAATACCTTTATTTGCAGAGGTTGGCTGGTACCTACCCACTTTTATATGATTGGGTGTATTTTTAGAGCTTGGAATCAATAATATCTTTAGGTTTCAAACTATACAGGAAAATTCTAAGTAAGTTTCTCATAGGTTTGAAACTATAAGGGAAAATTCTAAATAAATTTCTCATTGTTACTGAGTTAGTGTTACTGCGTGCAGAATTTCCTAGCACAGGTCCCAAATGGAAGCCTCAGTTCCATTCTATAATAATACTGTTTATTCAACCCTCGTATGTAACATCAGCTTGTTAGTAGCGAAGTGGGAGATTGGCAACAGTCAGTAAAGACCAAAGCATAGCTTTTCTTAACTTGTAAAGCAAAACAAAATAGAAAATATATTACAGGGTTGATCATGTAGTGTTTTATTTTGATAAGGTAACAGTAAAAGATTTGAGTATTATCTTGAGCATGATGTAACCATATAATAGGTGCTTTGCTAAAAGTTGTTTGGTAGTAAATGTCTTGTAAAATTAAATCTAAGGCAATGGGATTACTAGTGGTGAAATAGTTCCGAAAGCATCACTAATAGGCTCTCTATACTTTTAATTTTGTGCACTATTATAATCAATGATAATAATTATTATAATTAATATTTAATAAAGATTCTGCCTGCTTTATTAAAAATAGGCTTGGATTCTACTTCTCTTTTGTTATTAGCCATATGATTTTAAGTAAATTGCTTATGTTCTGTGATACTCAAGTTCTTATTTGTAAACTATGGTAAAGTCCTGCTGGTATTATCAGCTGGTCATGCAGAACAAACAATAAACAAAATGTGGCAAACTGTGGAGTACTGGTTGTAGTCATGGTAGTACAAGCATCAGCTATCACTAGCTATTGCTGAAACTCACTGGTTCTAATTGTTCTATTAACTTATTTTATCCTGAGTAGCATTCAGTTATTGATTTCCTCCCTTAAAATCATAGTCCAGAGCAATTTTTTTTTTTTTTTTTTGTAGAGACAGAGTCTCACTTTATGGCCCTTGGTAGAGTGCCATGGCCTCACACAGCTCACAGCAACCTCCAACTCCTGGGCTTAAGCGATTCTCTTGCTTCAGCCTCCCGAGTAGCTGGGACCACAGGTGCCCGCCACAACGCCCGGCTATTTTTTGGTTGCAGTTTAGCCGGGGCCGGGTTTGAACCCGCCACCCTCGGTATATGGGGCCGGCGCCCTACCGACTGAGCCACAGGCGCCGCCCAGTCCAGAGCAATTTTAAAATATCAGTTCTACTTGAGGGAACTATGAGGAAGGCAGAGCTGTTCTGGGATGTGATATTATTGAGGAACATATGGGAACAAATTTGAGACTCTGGCCACATTGCTCAGCTCCTTGTTATCAGTTACTTACAAGATAGAATTAAAGTTTTTGTACTTCAGGTGCTGTCGAGAGTAAACATGTATAGTGGAAGAGAGATGTTGATTATCTTTGCTTTGTCGCCTGCATAGGTTGTGTGTGGATGGGAGACTAAGAAGGAAGTGGCAAAATGAGATGCTTCCCTGGCAAATGCTGTGTTCTTGGGCTGCATTTTGTAACAGGCAGTGTTCATATTATGCTAATGTTTCATTTTATACTGTGTGCTTCCTAAGGTCCTTTCATTCCTAATACTTTGCAAAGTTTCAAAAGAAGAATATTTACTAAAAATGTAAATGTAAAATGTAATGTAAAAATTACATTACACTAAAAATGTAATGTAAAAATGTAAATTCACATATTGTCAGAAATTGATAGCTTAATATTATTATTAAAGGCTCCTCTGCTGTGTGTCTCCTGCAGGAGTTCTCTGTAGTGCAGAGTCCACACCAAGAGATACAGTGGCCTGCCTGGACTTTGTCCTTTTGTGTCTGGCTTGGGTTTATACCTGGTGTGATCTCTTATTTTAAGAACTAGCCTGAGACCTAAAGAGATAAAAACAAAAGACATAGAATCGTGCAATATAAGGAAGGAATTTAAAGAGACTGTCTACTGCAGTAGTTTTCAAGCTGCTTTTTTTTCTCTTTCTTCCTTTCCTTCCTCCCTCATGACCTCTCTGCCTCTTCTCTTTAAAAGCTGGGAGCCATTGCTTCTATGGAAGGTGTGCATGGCCAGGGGGCAAAGTCAGTTGCTCCAGCAGAGGCCTGGGCAAGGCCATGCCCACAACTCTTCCCAGCTGTGGTTCTAGGGAGAATACTTTTGAAAATACTTAATTAATTATATTAAGAACAGAGACCTAGAGATGTAAATAACTTGCTATGGTTTTGGATTTTGACTCCCAAGACAAGTGAGCACACTGAACTCTTCACAATGGGGAAATTCTTGACATGGGTTGAAGGATCTACCCATTGAAGTTTCAAATTCGATTCTCTTTCTTGTTTTTAAACTCTTTAAATATTAAGTTTGATTATAGTAGCAAAATTATATGGGACATTAACTATCTATACTCATACTTTTTCTTTTTACCACTTTTCTTTATAATTTAAGATCATGTATTTTTATATAGTTCTATTGTAATAACTGGGGGAAAAGTCTGGTAGATTTAAATATATACAGTTCAAGAAAGACTAAAACTGCCATCCTTGAAGACAAAGGTTTATTTTGCAATTTCAGTGCAAAAATAGTATTTGAAAGTTTATAAATTAATATCTCTACAAATTAAAGAGATTATCAAACTCTTGAAAATTAAATCCTACATTTAAAATTTTCTTTAGAGTTTTTATACTAAAGCTATTTTCTATTTCTTTTCTATGCCCCAAAGAAGAATATTTACCTGAAATTAGGACATTTTGTAAATATAGCATCATTACATTGGTGTCAATAGTTGCCTGCTGTAGAAAGTGCTTTTTCCTCTAGAGGGCGATGCTTCACTTGTACATTGCAACCCAGAAATGTAAGAACAGCCTTCTTTCTTAAGAGACTAGAAGAAATGGTTTATTCTGTTCATCTTCTCTCTCTCTCTTTTAAAAAATATATTGTATAGCTGAGACATTTAACAAGACATACTTTTAACGAGAAAAAATCCAAGATAATTAAAACATCCATAAACTAACATTTGATTTGGGTTTTTAGGAAAGATTTCTTTGGCTTTTCTTCTTTATTTTTTGAGAAAGCATAGAAAGAGCTTGACTTATGCTCTAAATTTAGTTACAATTGAATTCTCTTTTATGAAAGATTAAGTTTCTTTCTTCTTGAAAACCATTTTACTTAAGCTTTAATATTTGTCACTTGACTTGCTGAAAAACAAAAGAAAACAACCCTCCAAAATTGACCAAAACAAGACACCAAAACCAAGTTTGTTCTTTTGGGTTCTGGTTTTCTATTTTATGTTTTTCAGGCTATTTTAAAATTTAGACTATTTGCCTTGTGACACAGACTTCTTTTTTTTGTATTGGTTCCAAAACCAAATGGATTTATTATTAAAACAAAAAAAGCCTTCAGTCCATGGTTATTGCATCCTTTGTAAAAGCAAAATCAAAATACACTAATGTGGTAGGCAAAATTTGAAGCTAGCCAGGATTTCTGGCTCCTGGTGTGAATACATGCCTTCACTGAATTATTCTGTCAAACATTAATCTATGTACTGCTGTAAAGGGACTTTGCAGGTGAATTAAGATCCCAAACAGTGAACCTTAATGTGGGGTGGTTATCTGGGTGAGCCTCCCTTAATTACATAAACCCCTTTAATCTACATCAATCTACATTTAGGATTGGAGACAGAAGTCAGGCAGGCTTGAAGTATGCAGGGATTCAATGAAAGAGAGGTTCCACATGTCTGGTTTTGAGAGGAAAGGCAACTGGGGGCAAGAAGAGGAGTGGCTTCTGTGGCTGAGAGCTGTTCCCAGTAGGCACCCTGTGAGAAAACCAGAACCCCTCCCCAAGTGGGCAAGAGATTGAACAGAAAATTCTCCAAATATGACAGATGAGTGGCCAATAAACACATGAAAAAATACTCATCATCTTTAATCATCAGAGAAATGCAAATCAAAACCACTCGAAGATATCACCTAACTCCAGTAAGATTAGCCCACATCACAAAATCCCAAAGTGCAGGGCAGAGACAAGATGGCTGACTGAAGCCAGCTTTCCACAGAGGCTCCTGTCCAGAAGGAGAGTTAAAGGACAGAAATTTAGCAAGTAACCTGGTGGATTAGAGCTGCACCAAGAGAGAAGGTTGAAGAATGCACATGAACCCCACTGAGGCGAGCTGCGACCCCAAGGATACAAACAAAAGGTACAAAATCTATCACCAAGCGGATGGGAGTCCCCTCCCCCATGAGAAGGGCTCAGAGTGCCCCACAAACAAACGAGCAGAGTTCAAAGGTCCTCCCACTACACTCCATGGGGGAGACCCTCTAAAAACTGGACTTACCTCCCCTACTAGGGTGCCGTGACATTCTCCTGCCAGGCATAAAACTGTATATATTCTCTACCTGCAAATCTGAGCTCCCAGCACTCCCCTCCACTCTCACTCTGAGGTCTGGAGGTCTGTCCCCCAGGAGTCCAGATTCTTGGGTGATTTCTCGAGGGGTGTGGACAGGGCCTAAACTGCAGCTGGTCAGTGCTGACTCTATGGCACAGGAGTGAGGAGAGGATGGCCGGCTGAGAGGGAACCACACCAGAGTGGCGATGACCTGAGGTACAGAGCAGCAGCTGTCTTTTGGCAACAATAGGGCTCACTCCCGGATATTCCAAAGCCACACCCCCTGTCTCCCTGGGCAACCAGAGGGAGGCCAGGCATCTACTCAGGTGGCAACTACCATGGAACAGATCTGGGATGGGAATGAAGGCCCCGTGAGTAAAGGGTTTTCCTGAGGCGGTACTGGCCTGGGTGGAGCCTGGGGACTAGAAATGCATGTGCAGAGCTTGGAAGTTCCCAGGGTGGGGCTGACCCAGAGGACCGCTTTACTCAGCCCTAAGACGCACCTGGTCCTCAGGGGATCATCAGCCTATAGACAAAGGAAGACAGGTGGCTAGAACTGACAGCTAACCGAATACAAACCTGCAGGAGCAAAGACAGAGCCTGCGCCTCAGGCCCTGGGAACTCAAAACAGCTTCTCTTCTGCAGGGGAATTTAGCAGGGACAGAAACAAATTCCTGCAAAATTATTCTGTTCTGTTCTGTCAGTAACATCAATCAGGGGTGGGGCTGGACCTGAGTGAACACCCCCCCAGCCTCATTCAAGCACCCGAGGTTGTCAGGTCTCACCTCCTCCTGCTAGATAGAGGCAGAGTGCAGCGGCCTGGCTGAGTAGAAATAGATTTCCTTGTGATTCAGGCAGATGCAAACCCCTGGAGTATCTGTTCACTATAGGCAACTGAGTCACAGCCCTGCGGGGCTATCAGTGACTGGGCATGACAGAGGTGCAAGGTGGGGAAGGAGGCATCAACCTTCCCAGACTGATGTATTTGCTGGGTGGCTCCTCCTGACTCCATGGAGTACCGGAGCAAGCCATATCTGAGTAGTCACCAGACCCTTGTGATCCAGTTGCCAGAGACCTTTTAAACTCTCCCACCTGAGACAGGTGCTGACTGAGACAATTGATTTGGACTTTTTAAACTGAGCCAATCACCCGAGGACTATTCAGGTGGCCCTGGGTTTGTGGTTGTAGGAAGGAAGGTTTGATTTTCCTTTTCCAATTGTTGCCTGTGGGGGGCGGGGTGACATAATTACTGGTATTTCTCCACAGCTGAGACTTTAACCCAGAGTAACTGTTTCACTAGGGTCAAACAGAGACCAGCTGAAAACAAGACAGAACCACTTAGCCCCACCACACCAAACAGGGCCCCAGTTTATCAGGCCATAGCACTGTACAGGTCCTCGACAATGCTCCAGGGGAAAAATCAAATGGTGTAAAACAATCATGGGGTGGAATCAGCGAAAAAACTCTGGTAACATGAATAACCAGAATAGATCTACTCCCCCAAGGAAAGATATGGCAGATGTAACTGAAGATCCCATTCATAAATAGCTGGCCAAGATGTCAAAAATCGAATTCAGAATTTGGATTGCAAACAAGATTAATAGAATGGAGGAAAATTTGGAATTAGAAATTCAAGGAGCAATTCAAAAGTTGGAATTAGAAATTCGAGGAGAAATTCAAAAGTTGTCTCAAGAATTTAACAAATTTAAAGACAAAACCACCAAAGATTTTGACGCACTGAAGCAAAAATTTGCAGCCCTTAAAGATCTGAAAAATACAGTAGAAGCTCTCAGTAACACAGTAGAGCAAGCAGAAGAAAGGATTTCTAACATTGAAGACAAAGCCTTTGAACACTCCCAAACTCTCAAAGAGGAAGAGAAATTGAGAGCAAAAATGGATCATTCTCTCAGAGAGCTCTGGGATAATTCGAAGAAGGCTAATATCTGCCTCATTGGAATCCCTGAAAGTGATGAAGTAGCCTCGCAAGGCACAGAGGCACTTTGCCATGAAATTATGAAAGAGGATTTTCCAGACATGCCAAGAGATTCTGAAATTCAGATAGCAGACAGTTTGAGAACCACAGCACGACTCAATCCCAATAAGACATCCCCTAATCATATCATAATTAACTTCACTAAAGTTACTATGAAGGAGAAAATTCTGAAAGCAGCCAGATGTAAGAAATCCATTACCTACAAAGGGAAGAATATTAGAATGACTGCAGATTCCTCTGCTGAAACTTTTCAAGCCAGAAGAGGGTGGTCATTGACTTTTAATCTCCTAAAGCAAAATAACTTTCATCCCCAGATCCTGTATCCAGCTAAACTGAGTTTCATTTATGATGGAGAAATTAAATACTTTAATGACATTCATATGTTGAAGAAATTTGCCATAATGAAACCAGCTCTTCAGGATATTCTCAGACCTATCCTCCATAATTACCATCCCAATCCTCTACCACAAAAGTAAACTTGCTCAGAAACTTTTGATCAAACTCCAACTTCCACACTGGCAAAAGGATTAAAAATGTCCACTGGACTTTCAAAAAACTCGATACCCCAAATTTTACCAGACTTATCAATATTCTCCATTAATGTGAACGGCTTAAACTGTCCTCTAAAGAGGCACAGGTTAGCTGACTGGATACAAAAACTCAGGCCAGATATTTGCTGCATACAGCAGTGGATAAAAGATTTACACTTAAGACATGAAACTATAAATATACTTGTAGAGAGTTTAGGGAAAACACTTAAAAAAGTTGGCCTGGGAGAATATTTTATGAGGAGGACTCCCCTGGCAATCCCCCCTGGCAATTGAAACAACACCAAAAATCCATTACTCGGATCTGATCAAACTAAAAAGCTTCTGCACAGCTAAGAATATAGTAAGTAAAGCAAGAAGACAACCCTCAGAATGGGAGAAGATATTTGCAGTTTATGTTTCTGACAACAGTTTGATAACTAGAATCTATAGAGAACTCTAATTAATAAGAAAAGAACAAATGATCCCATTTCATTGTGGGCAAGAGACTTGAACAGAAGCTTCTCTGAAGAAACAGGCGCATGGCCTATAGACACATGAAAAAATGCTCATTATCTTTAAACATCAGAGAAATGGAAATCAAAACCACTTTGAGATATCATCTTACTCCAGTAAGAGTAGCCCACATAACAAAATCCCAAAATTACAGATGTTGGCGTGGATGTAGAGAGAAGGGAACACTTCTGCACTGCTGGTGGTAGTGCAACTAATACATTCCTTTTGGAAAGAAGTTTGGAGAACACTTAGGGAACTAAAAGTAGATCTGCCATTTGATCCTGCAATTCCTCTACTAGGTATATATCCAGATGAAAATCATTTTACAAAAATCATTTTACAAAAATGATATTTGCACCAGAATTTTTACTGCAGCCAAATTCTTAATTGCCAAGTCATGGAAGTAGCCAAAGTGCCCATCAACCCATGAATGGATTAACAAATTGTGCTATATGTATAGCATGGAATACTATGCAGACACAAAAAAATGGAGACTTTACCTCTTTTATATTTACATGGATGGAGCTGAAACATATTCTTCTTAGTAAAATATCTCAAGAGTAGATGAAAAATTATCCCATGTACTCAGTACTATTATGAAACCAATATATAATCACCCACATTTTCATACGAATGATAAAATATAATAGCCCAAAATGATGGAGGGAAGAGGAGGGGGAAGGAAGGGGAGGAAGGAGGCTAACTGGAAGGAGGGTAATTGGTGGGACCTCACCTATTGTGCATAATGCAAGGGTACATGTCAAATCTATTAAGAGTAGAGTATAAATGTCTTAACACAACAATTAAGTGAGGTGAAGGCTGTGTTAACCAGTTTGGTGTAAGCATTCCAAATTGTTATAAAATCAGCATATTGTACCCCATAAATGCATTAATGTATACAGTTATGATTTAATAAAAAGAAAAAATAAATAAAATAAAAAATCGTAACTATATACCTGTATTAAACTCTTAGAGCAATCAGCTTGAAGTATTAGCACTATAAGTACGGCCTATTTAATATGAGAATATTTTATTATTCTTTAATAAGAATTAAAAATTTTAGATTGTGAAGATTTCTTTGTACTTAGAGTGTAAGATACATTTATTATTGAAGTTGAGCAAAATTTGGGGAGTATAACTTTTGGTCTTTTTTTTAAAATACAAAGCTGCTAAGATTTTATCCCTCTTGTTTCCAAGCTCTTTGCTCACTCTAACGACTAAAGGTCTGGTCCTGTGCTGTGCCACAGGGAAGAGCTCTCACCTTAGCAACCCTTCCAACATCAGTGGCTTTATTTTTCTTTCCCTTTCTAACATTTGCCACCACTTCAGCCATCGGAGCATGCGATATTTCTGGGATGCTCATTTTCTGCCTTCATGCGGGCTGCTGTTCCTCTCGTGAATGTTTTCCTCCCCTCCTAACTGGAGTAACTGGTACTGAGGTGTCCCTTTTCCTTGGCAAACTTTGATGACCACCCTCTATGGTCCCATTTCTGATGAGCAGATCCTGCGCCTCAACCCCCACCTCCACCTCCCACTTCGTTGCAACCTCTCAGTGGTGCCTTGGCTCTCTCTGCCCAGCTGGTGGATGAAGGCCCGGCCTGTCTCCCCGCTCCATCTGACCAGAGCTGGGCTGTACCTGGCACACGCGAGTGCTTAATGAACACTGGCCACGTGAGTGAGCTGTAAGTGCTCAGCAGCTCTTCTGAGGGGTACTTGGCACAGGTGTTCCGTTTTACTCCCTTGGTAAAGACTCTTTGATGGTCCTGTGAAGGCTGCACAAGTGAGTATGAGGCCGGGGGCTGGCAGCACCGTCTTCCTGCTGACCACACTTAGCGCTACCTAGTCCTCAGTTCTGAAAGACCAGGTATTTTGATTTTCAATGATTTTTTCAGTTGAGCAAGAGAACCAAATCAATTTGATTAAACTTACATCTTTATAAAACAGGTTAAGATTTCTGATCTGTTACATAAGTGTACCCAGGTTTTTCTTTTATTTTTGAGGTTCACAATAGATTATAAATATACATTACCAAATTGCTTCACTTTTGATTGATATTTTCTTCTACATCTTTGTAACCAAAAGTTGTAATTTAATATCAAGATGTACACAAGGCACATCAGTAAAACAATTGTTTTACTCTTTAAATTTAATAACGACCTATGTCTTGACTTCTTTTTATTCCATTGGCATCCTGCTACTCCAAGTCCTTACTGACCGTCACTTCAACATCACTGTTTCCCCACTGACTCCACTCCCCCTTCCACACAGAATCTGCCCTACTGACTACCAAGTGACCTCCTGGGAATACAGATGAGACCCAGGATGCAGTGATTTTGTTCAGGACATCTCTTCTTCCAGGTATTTTAAAAATGAAGTTCTCACTCCTTAGCTTGGTGCACTAAGAAAACCAGATCTGGATGAGGGTTCAAATCAGCTTATCTTCACAGACTCTTCTTTGAAGAAGAGAATTTTTGAGAATTTTTGAGAATTTTTTTGTTTTTAATTAGGTTTCCACTTTTGCCTTCACGGAATTAAAAAGGCTTAAAATTTAATAACAATAACAATGTTTAAGATAAGACTAGAAACAAAAACCTTGTAAAGAACAAAAGACAATAAATACATTCAGAAAAAAAAATGAGGCCTCTTCTTTTCTGTTATATGTTATAAAATCAGGGAAATTAGAATCACAGAATTACTTAAGCGCATGCTGCATTTCACTAATGGCATTATTTTATTCTAGCTTGACATTTACCTTCCTCACATGCTGTAAGTTACATCTCAGCTCAACAACACAGTGCCTGAAAAACATGTTGCTAGCTGGTTCCTTTATTAAGCTTCTGTTACTCCTTTTGGAAAATATAATCTTCTCCTTGTTAGTGTTTTTGTGTAATATTCCTGATAGCCTAATCATTCTGTCTGTTAATACAAGTAGGCATGCACATTTTGTAGGAGACGCCAAAATGGATGGCGTCTGGGCGAGAGCTGGATGGCCTCTGGGCGAGATGTTCTGCAGCTTGGGGGCAGACCCTCAGGTAACTCATCTGCAGGTATTAAAGCTGGAGTCCTAGGAGAGAGCCCCAGCCCTTGGTGATCGATCCTTAAGCATGCAGTCAGTGTCTAATATTCCCCTCACTGGTCATGTACCGTCTCAATAAAAAGATACTGCGGAGGTACTCGGAGCTACCCTGCACCTACGGTTAGCCCACCTCTTGCAAGCTTATACTTCTGTCCATGTCACGCCTGTTTCCTTAGTGCAGCTACAGGGCGTCAGGGGTCGCGACACATTTAACTGTGATAGTCAGCACTGAGCCCCTGGGGCTGACCTCTGTTGTGATGGCTTTGGTGGCACCAAGACACTACACCTGCACACAGGCCTGGGGGCGGAGGATGGTGGCACTCAGAGATAACACCTGCACACAGGCCTGTGTGTGGAGGTGCAGCTTGTCATGCTCCAAGTTCGGGAAATTCTGCTATTTGTTTCCATGTGTGTTGTTGAATCATGTTACCTGGACCTATCAGGAAATATTTTGCAAGTTTCCAAATTCATGTCCTGTATCGGAGGCATCACCTTCTAGATTTGGAGGACCTTGTAACACAAAATTACTCACCTGAAGCATCTCTATGAAATAGGAGCAGAATTTGCAGCAAGTTTGGGGAATTTTTCATTCAGCTTAGGGAAAAGCTAGAAGAAGGGATTTGCTCTACTATCAAATATCTAGTGGGTGAGCACCTTTCCTGCTAGAAGCAAGGTCTGTTATCTTTTGGATATGCAGCACATAATAGATATGGACTCTTCTTTTTTGCCTTTTCCTCTATATTTGGAGCTCTATTTTAGCAATGCCACCATTATCTCAGACATATTATGGTAAAATTGCTAGCTGCTTAATTCTCTTTTCATTTGTCAGTTGACTTAAACTGGAGTTGAAAGGCACATTTGTTACCACGACTGGAGACAGTCTGAGATTGTCACTGGAAATCTGGGGTCACTGTGGTCTAATCTGTAAATATGTTTATGGTAAATCTTTAAAGCTTGTTCTTTCTGGCAGTGACAGTATTCATCTGTTTCATATTAGGTCTTCTTTTGCCTTTCAGAAGGTGATCCTCACCCACTGTGAGACTTGTAGACTACCTTTGTTTTCTAATATCCCCATAGTCAGTGGTCTGTGATTTTTGCCTAATATATCATAGATACCCAAGAATCTAGTAAACAAAATATTATACTAGTTGGTTTATATTTTTAGACAATGAGATAATTACATATACAACAAAATAAATACATATGTAAAAAAATATGTGCTGGTATTTAAGCTAACATTTAGCATGATTTTCTTAAAGGAGATGTTTCTGGAGTTGGTTCAGGGGTAGCTTCTAACACATTCCTCTCTGCAAATCGTTGTCCTGTGTACTTTTGCAACTTGGTATGAAACATAGGACCATGGGAAGGTTTCCTTAATCTTTCCTTACTCAATCAACACAAATTTGTTTACTCTTATCATGTGTATACTTAATTCGTACTATTTTGAGCCTTTTAGGACACTGTTAAAGAATTTGTGAAGTTAGGTAGGAACACAGCCTCTTCTTGAAACTTGGAAAGGATATAAATATTGATTGCCTAAAACTTGTTAAAAAATAAAAGATCTTTTTTGTTGTTTTTGCATATACTTTGTTTTTACTTATAGTTTGATTAGTAATACATGCAGAAACTCATAAAGTCAAGTGAAGAAAACCCCTATAAAATGTTAAATAATACATCCACACTGTAAGGCACAGACTAATGAATTAAAAAAAAAAACCAAAACAATCAAACCAAAAATCTGACCTTCCTATCTGCTAGAGCTTTAAGCAGTGCTCACATATAATGAGACACAAGCATCCTGTCTTGCTTGACACACGTCACAGATGTGTTCTGATGTCCTTGGGTCAGACAGCATTTCTGAGGCTTAGGCTCGTGGTAGAAAATGTCTTTCTGCAGTTCTGAAGGGCTCAGAGCTGTCCCAACAGGACCTGCAATAACAGATGTTTCCTCAGGCAGACTAATCCTATGTTATTTAATACAAAAGCAAAACTGTCAACTGTTTCAGGGAAAACATGGAGCCCGGAACTTAAGAATTGATGAGTAAACATGAAAGAAATTCATGTGAAAATATTTGCTTTAAAACACATTTTAATTTTTCAGTCTAAACATACATTTTTGCTGATTTGGAATCCTAAACCACTGTTTGGATTTAAAAAATAAGAGCTTAGGAAATTTAAAATTTATTTTTTAAATATATAAAAGTATTCACACAATTAAAAATAAAAAAGAACACGTGTTCCTTGTAGAAAATACAAATAGTATGAATAGTTAGAATGTAAGAAATGAACTTTTAATTCTACTTCTTAGAAATCACCACTACTAATTAGATGAATAAATAGAAGTTTTTCTCTCTATATATAATATATGTGTTTGCATAATTATTTTTTTGCTAAAATATGACAGTGTTTGAAATATTCTTTGAAATTTGTCAATACAAAAGATTTAAATTAATTAAACTGGCCAGGCATGGTGACTCATGCCTGTAATCCCAGCACTCTGGATTGCCTGAGCTCAGGAATTTGAGACCAGCCTGAGCAAGAGGGAGACCATCTCAGCTAAAAATAGAAAAATAGCTGGGTATTGTGGTAGGTGCCTGTAGTCCCAGTTACTCAGGAGGGTGAGGCAAGAGGATTGCTTAAGCCCAAAAGTTTGAGGGTGCTATGAGGTATGATGATGCAGCAGTCTACCCATAGGACAGAGTGAAACTGTCTCCAAAAAAATTAAACTAAAGTCTGTATTTCAATTTATGATCTTAAATAAACAAAACCTGTAATTTTTCTAAGGAGGACAAAGAAGAAGAGAGCTATTTTGGTGCTATTTTATATAACAATAAGAAAAATTCTTATGGAGGCATGTGAAAAAAAATGAGAAGAAATAGTATGGTAAGTATTTTTAAACAAACTTATTTAACTAAAATTAGATGCCTGTTATGTGTGAAGCAGAGTGCTAGGTTTCGTATGTTTGCAAATAAAAGATATGAGCTGAACCTAAAGCAACTAATAAGGAAGATGTATAGAAGAACAAACAGAGGTTATAGAAGAGTATTGGGGAGGAGCCATGGGAGCACAGACACCCACACCAATGAGTAGGAGCCACGAGAGCATGGACACACTCACCCTGAGTAGGAGCCGCAGCAGCACAGACCTGCACACCCTGAGTAGAAGCCACAGGAGCACAGACCTGCACACCCTGAGTAGAAGCCACAGGAGCACAGACACACACACCCTGAGTAGAAGCCACAGGAGCACAGACATGCTCACCCTGAGTAGAAGCCACAGGAGCACAGACACGCACACCCTGAGTAGAAGCCACAGGAGCACAGACACGACACCCTGAGTAGAAGCCACAGGAGCACAGACCCGCACACCCTGAGTAGAAGCCACAGGAGCACAGACACGCACACCCTTAGTAGGAGCCACAGGAGCACAGACACGCTCACCCTGAGTAGAAGCCACAGGAGCACAGACACGCTCACCCTGAGTAGAAGCCACAGGAGCACAGACACGCACACCCTGAGTAGGAGCCACAGGAGCACAGACACACTCACCCTGAGTAGAAGCCACAGGAGCACAGACACGCTCACCCTGAGTAGAAGCCACAGGAGCACAGACACGCACACCCTGAGTAGAAGCCACAGGAGCACAGACACACTCACCCTGAGTAGGAGCCACAGGAGCACAGACACGCTCACCCTGAGTAGAAGCCACAGGAGCACAGACACGTCACCCTGAGTAGAAGCCACAGGAGCACAGACACACTCACCCTGAGTAGAAGCCACAGGAGCACAGACACGCTCACCCTGAGTAGAAGCCACAGGAGCACAGACACGCTCACCCTGAGTAGAAGCCACAGGAGCACAGACACGCTCACCCTGAGTAGAAGCCACAGGAGCACAGACACGCTCACCCTGAGTAGAAGCCACAGGAGCACAGACACGCACACCCTGAGTAGAAGCCACAGGAGCACAGACCTGCACACCCTGAGTAGAAGCCACGGGAGCACAGACACGCTCACCCTGAATAGAAGCCACAGGAGCACAGACACGCTCACCCTGAATAGAAGCCACAGGAGCACAGACCTGCACACCCTGAGTAGGAGCCACAGGAGCACAGACACGCTCACCCTGAATAGAAGCCACAGGAGCACAGACACGCACACCCTTAGTAGGAGCCACAGGAGCACAGACACGCACACCCTGAGTAGAAGCCACAGGAGCACAGACACACACACCCTGAGTAGAAGCCACAGGAGCACAGACATGCTCACCCTGAGTAGAAGCCACAGGAGCACAGACACGCACACCCTGAGTAGAAGCCACAGGAGCACAGACACGACACCCTGAGTAGAAGCCACAGGAGCACAGACCCGCACACCCTGAGTAGAAGCCACAGGAGCACAGACACGCACACCCTTAGTAGGAGCCACAGGAGCACAGACACGCTCACCCTGAGTAGAAGCCACAGGAGCACAGACACGCTCACCCTGAGTAGAAGCCACAGGAGCACAGACACGCACACCCTGAGTAGGAGCCACAGGAGCACAGACACACTCACCCTGAGTAGAAGCCACAGGAGCACAGACACGCTCACCCTGAGTAGAAGCCACAGGAGCACAGACACGCACACCCTGAGTAGAAGCCACAGGAGCACAGACACACTCACCCTGAGTAGGAGCCACAGGAGCACAGACACGCTCACCCTGAGTAGAAGCCACAGGAGCACAGACACGTCACCCTGAGTAGAAGCCACAGGAGCACAGACACACTCACCCTGAGTAGAAGCCACAGGAGCACAGACACGCTCACCCTGAGTAGAAGCCACAGGAGCACAGACACGCTCACCCTGAGTAGAAGCCACAGGAGCACAGACACGCTCACCCTGAGTAGAAGCCACAGGAGCACAGACACGCTCACCCTGAGTAGAAGCCACAGGAGCACAGACACGCACACCCTGAGTAGAAGCCACAGGAGCACAGACACGCTCACCCTGAGTAGAAGCCACAGGAGCACAGACACGCACACCCTGAGTAGAAGCCACAGGAGCACAGACCTGCACACCCTGAGTAGAAGCCACGGGAGCACAGACACGCTCACCCTGAATAGAAGCCACAGGAGCACAGACACGCTCACCCTGAATAGAAGCCACAGGAGCACAGACCTGCACACCCTGAGTAGGAGCCACAGGAGCACAGACACGCTCACCCTGAATAGAAGCCACAGGAGCACAGACACGCACACCCTTAGTAGGAGCCACAGGAGCACAGACCTGCACACCCTGAGTAGGAGCCACAGGAGCACAGACACGCTCACCCTGAATAGAAGCCACAGGAGCACAGACACGCACACCCTGAGTAGAAGCCACAGGAGCACAGACCTGCACACCCTGAGTAGGAGCCACAGGAGCACAGACACGCTCACCCTGAATAGAAGCCACAGGAGCACAGACACGCACACCCTTAGTAGGAGCCACAGGAGCACAGACACGCTCACCCTGAGTAGAAGCTACAGGAGCACAGACACGCACACCCTGAGTAGGAGCCACAGGAGCACAGACACGCTCACCCTGAGTAGGAGCCACAGGAGCACAGACACGCTCACCCTGAGTAGGAGCCACAGGAGCACAGACACGCTCACCCTGAGTAGAAGCCACAGGAGCACAGACACGCACACCCTGAGTAGGAGCCACAGGAGCACAGACACGCTCACCCTGAGTAGAAGCCACAGGAGCACAGACCTGCACACCCTGAGTAGAAGCCACAGGAGCACAGACCTGCACACCCTGAGTAGAAGCCACAGGAGCACAGACACGCATACCCTGAGTAGAAGCCACAGGAGCACAGACACGCACACCCTGAGTAGAAGCCACAGGAGCACAGACACGCTCACCCTGAGTAGAAGCCACAGGAGCACAGACCCGCACACTCTGAGTAGAAGCCACAGGAGCACAGACCTGCACACCCTGAGTAGAAGCCACGGGAGCACAGACACACTCACCCTGAGTAGGAGCCACGGGAGCACAGACACGCACACCCTGAGTAGGAGCCACGGGAGTACAGACATGCTCACCCTGAGTAGGAGCCACGGGAGCACAGACACGCTTATCCTGAGTAGGAGCCATGGGAGCACAGACACGCTCATCCTGAGTAGGAGCCATGGCAGCACAGACACTCTCACCCTGAGTAGGAGCCACAGGACCACAGACATGCTCACCCTGAGTAGGAGCCACGGGAGCACAGACAGGTACACCCTGATTAGGAGCCACGGGAGCACAGACACGCTCACCCTGAGTAGGAGCCATGGGAGCACAGACACGCTCACCCTGAGTAGGAGCCACGGGAGCACAGACACGCTCACCCTGAGTAGGAGCCACGGGAGCACAGACACGCACACCCTGAGTAGGAGCCACGGGAGCACAGACATGTACACCCTGATTAGGAGCCACGGGAGCACAGACACGCTCACCCTGAGTAGGAGCCACGGGAGCACAGACACGCTCATCCTGAGTAGGAGCCATGGGAGCACAGACACGCTCACCCTGAGTAGGAGCCACGGGAGCACAGACATGTACACCCCACGTAGGAGCCATGGGAACATGGACACATGCACCCCACATAGGACCCATGGGGGTATGGACATGTGCACCCTTGCCGGTGGAGGAGAGCAGGTAAGTAAGGGCTCCTCAGATCTAAGCGTCTTCATCACTGAGTAGTTTTTTGAGTGGTTAAGGCATGTTGTGAGTGGTTAAGGACTTTGCATTTCAGGACTCAGATGCATTCATAAATTCTAAAATAATCTCAGGGAAATGAGAGAGTGTCTGACCCTGGCACATTTGCGAAGTCTGTTATCCCTGCCTGGTGATTCTTCCTTTGTAATAAAGCAAATCAGCCATGGTGACTTGGTCCGGTGGCTTACGGAGACTGGCTGACTGCGGGAAGCCCAGGTGGGAGTGATGAGTGAGGGACCACGCACTGCTGCGAGAAGAGGGCTGCAGATTGATGGTGTGAAAAGGAGACTCGCGGCCTAAAGGACTTTACGTGCAATGACGCCTGTCATGAAAGTGAGATGATAGGATGTTAGGGGCAGGGAAAGGTAACTAAAATAGAGTTCCAAAAGCAGCTGTGCTCTGTGTTGTGTTGATGTGGGTCTGAGCAGCTGAGGCAGAGTAAAGCTCAGCTCTGTGAATTGACGAGTTTTGATTATTAATAGGAAAAGCCTAGTCAGAGTTAAAAAGGGATTTATTTATAGGACTTAGTGCAGTAAGTTAAGTCTTTTCAGATTAGATAGGGCACCTCCTATAAGGGAAAGAGGACAAATTCCTCAGACTGGACTCCTAAACCTCACGCACTTCCTGCTGTATCTTGAGTTTTCAGTGCCCAGCCCAGGGGCTGCCCATAGAAGATACTAAATATTTGTTGACTTAGTGAGCAAACTAATAAATGCATTAATAAATTAACAAAATTAAGGCTAGAACTAAAAGTAATTAATGCCAATTTGTCACCTTTTAAGAATTCACCCTCTTCAAAACATTGACTTATATTGATAATATTTCTTTGGGGTTTGTTAGCATGGTTGTATATAGTGAATTCAGAAGCCATTTGGAATTATTATTATTTTTTCATTTAAGTAGAAATTTCATATAGCATTAGACTCAAGTAAGGTTGATAATAATTTTATACTAATCTGATATAAAAATGAAATCATCTGTAGTCCCATGTGTATGTGTCTGCAGCCTTCTAAAGTAAACAGATGTGCAGTCTAAGTGTCCCGTCCCACTCAAGAGCTACAAACACTCTCCTAATGTTTGACATCACTGTCTTGAATCCAAACAGAAGGATTCCGAAGTGTAGGGTAATTAAAACAGTATTTGTAAAAGTTTGCAAATGTTGCACCCAATTGCTTACTTTACTTAAGACAGAATTTACAAATGCAGAATACAAATGAGATAGAAGGAATTTTATGTATGTTTTAAAATGTGGCACGGCTTACGTGGCTATAAAATTGAGAATTGTCTTTTTTTTTTGTAGAGACAGAGTCTCACTTTATGGCCCTCGGTAGAGTGCCGTGGCGTCACACGGCTCACAGCAACCTCTAACTCTTGGGCTTACGCGATTCTCTTGCCTCAGCCTCCCGAGCAGCTGGGACTACAGGCGTGTGCCACAGCGCCCGGCTATTTTTCTGTTGCAGTTTGGCCCGGGCTGGGTTTGAACCCGCCACCCTCGGCATATGGGGCCGGCGCCCTACTCACTGAGCCACAGGTCTTTATAATACCATTTAATGGTAAATTTATCATTTTTTAGCTCTTTTTTCTTCTCTTCCTTCCTCCTTCCCTCACTTTCTTCCTTCCTCCCTCTTGTACTTGTTCTTACTAAGATAAACCATTAAGCAAGTCCAAACTCTAATAATCTCATGCATGGAATATACCATGAAAAATTATGTTTCTTTTATTGGGAAATAATACAAATTGACCTTTTCTAGATATTTCTAAACACCTAGAGGTTTTTCTTTCATATTCTGTATTGGTGATCTTTGCTTGGTAAGCAAGTCAGGTTTTGTTTTGTTGTTTTGTTTTTTAAATGATTAATCAGAGGTAAGATTTTTAGTAAAGTTGGTAAAGAATCACTTAGTATGAATTATACTCAGAGACCTGTGAGTTAATGTTGAACTAAGGTAATTGCTGATTACATCTTAAATTTTTCTTTAAAAAATCATTTAAGATAAATTTTTATCCAGGAACCATCAAGAACCACAATATTCTCTTCTTTACATTATTGTAAATCATAACTGAAATGGCATTAATTTTTTCCTGAGGTTTTCAGCAAAATAGTTACTATTCTTTTATATTATTGGTATAATTTTTCTACTTATCTCAACACATATTAAGCTCTTCATAATATTTGTAGGACAATTTGCTTATTGGGACAAAATACCATATCCAAATACTTTGAAGAATTCCTTTCATATTTTGGGGATTGAACAGATGAGTTAGTCTAATGATTATTGAGGTGGGTATAATATGGAGGTGCTGGCTGTGCTTATGCTGCAGACATTAAAATCCTTATTTTAATATTTTATAGTCCACTTCACTCCAAAAAGGTTGAAAGTATATTGTAAAACTTAAGATAAATGAAAAATACCATTCAAATATATAGTGATTAATATTTTTATTAGAGCTAAAAAGTTGTATTCCAAATTTTTACACAGTTTTTATAGATAAATTCCATAAAAACAAAAATGTATTTATGTTTAATGTTTTCTTCAAAATTATTAAGCAGAAATCTAGTTACTGTCTTTAAAAATCCATTAATGTTTCTAATAATAACATATATTTAGGCATTCAGAACATGTTTCTAGTATTTTATAATGAAAGTATGTTTGCTTACTAGTTTGGCACAATAATGTTTTTTAATCCTTGATTTTTGAAAATAACAAACCATATATGTTTGTGCTAATTGTTCTTATGCTTACTAATGTACAAATAATTAAAGATCTTATTTAGACTTTAAAAATTTAGATCAAATGTAAAATTTCACTTTTAATTAGGCACAGAAATGACAAAATGTGTCCAGTTTAATTAACATTTTGATCTTTTTATTAAGAATTCAAATTTTATTTAGAATACCTAGTTTCAAATGTCTTTTCTGGATTTTCTTAACTCTATAACCTAAATTCTCTGGCATAAATTTTGTGAATTATAGTCTCTTAACATCAGTACATTCCTCTGTAAAATGACAGAAGCAGTAGCTACCTTGGTGCTGTGAGGATTAAGTGAAGTAGAACTTTCAGGTACTGATGCATTCCTGTTTTTTGGGTGGTGTTACTGTAGCTGGAGATCGGGAACACATTGAAGAACTGAAAACCAGCATTTCCTCTTATTGCACACCATGCCAAAGAGACAACAAGATTATAGATGTGGGCTGTGAGCACCTGCCCCTGCCCCAAGCTCTAGGTGTCCATATTACTGGGTTGATGACATGAGCTTCACTTGGTGTCTTCCCTTCCTCATCTCACTTCCCTGCTCCATTCAATGATTTCTGCACTTCTATTTGCACACAAACTATTTGCACACAAATCCTTATCTTAGGTTGTGCTTCTGGGAATAAATTCAACAATCACTTCTGTCTATCAGCTAAGCTTAATGTGAATTATGCTAATTTGATAAATGCTATAAGAAAGTTAGGCATAAAATTCACTCAGGACACAGACAAGGGAAGAATTCATTATTAAATTTATCTGAGGCTCAAAGAGGTCTGTGGGGAGATGGGGCTTTTGAGCTGGGTTTGGAGGATGAGAAAGAACTCCCATGCATAGAACTAGAGAGGGCATCCCAAGAAGGTGAAATAGCATCAGCAAAAAGTGAGGAGTAAAAAGGCACGAAGGATCTATCCTAAGGATGATGCGCAGCTCGGTGTGGCCAAAGAGAAAGGAAGGGCGGCTCAGGAGGAGCAGGGGCTGACGAGGAGGGGGCCACTTTGGAAAAGGCTCTCTATGTCTCTACGCTGAACCCGCTCATTCTTTTGGCAGTGGGCAGGTGGGAAAGCTTTCAAAAGATAACAATGACTTGATTACTTTTAAGAGAGCTGAGAATGAATTGAGTTAGGACATGACATGTTCAGGAAAACCATAAGAGGTTATTGCTGTAGTCTAGAAAAATAATCAGGGCCTCATCTAGTACAGTGGCATTTGAATGGGAAAGAAGTCACTGGTGCTGTAAATGTTTCAACTAAAGAATCAGGACTGGAAATAACCAGTGAGGGAAGAGAAGAGTCTAAGATAACCCTAACTTTTCAAGGTTAAATAAATATTTGTATAGTTACGTTCATTACTAAGTTAGGAAATTGAGAAACTAAATATGCAATTACCAACTGTCAATGAATATGATTTTGGATGTATCATTTACAGACAGAGTGAATTAAACCAATATCACCGACAGATGAGCATGTAGAAGGCCCCGCCTGGACACTGCATGTGAATGTCCCCTTTGGGTCGTCCTCCAGCTGTACTTTTTCTGTGAGAAAAATGGCACATGCACCTAGAGACCACACCCAGCCCCAGGAACCTAGGACCCCAGAATCCTTGGCTACGGTGTCCCTAAGCACAATCTCAGGCTCTCTCTAGGCCTTTAATGTAGGTCTTTGCTCTCCAAGGTAGATCATGTTACATGTGTCTGCACCCAAAGAGCAGCCAGTGGGTGGCCATTCCCTGTGGGCGAGACATGTGGTGGTCAGTGTGTGTCAGAGTTGACAGTGGCGGGAGGTGGCTACAGGATGAGTGTGAGGAAGAAGCTCTCTGCTTGTGCCATCAACGTTTGGTGCAGAACTTTCAGGAATTCAAAAATTCTAAATTCAAACTTGGCCTTTTTGATTATGATGAAAGTATTTCAAATTGTATCTAAAACCAGCACATCGTACCCCATAATTGCATTAATGTACAAATCTATGATTTAATAAAAAATTAAAATAAAAAAGAATCTCATACAGTTTGGAACACATATTAATAACATGTTTATATAACACAAGGAAAGTTAAATTTCTTTTTATATAAAAACAAAGTTTCCTGTATAGTTTTAACATGTCAAATAAACTGCATGTCTTTTTTGGATTTTCAATGGCTTTAATACTAAAAAATAAAACTAGTTTGAGGTAAAAAAAAATGAAATACTATGTATTTCAGGGTAGGAAGACATTAATTAATAGTTTGTTAGCTAGCTTTAATGACTTTTAAATATTTAGACAAATGTTCCATGGATTTCTTTGTACTCTTGGGTCAGGCTCCACAGATGTGTAGGAGCAGATCTAGTGAAATCCACAGGTTTATGTGAAAATACGTGTATGTTCAGGTTAGACAGCAGTTAAAATGGAAAGCAAGTGAAACTGGAAAATACCCTTAAGGTGCATTTGGATTTAAAGATAACGTTTGACTTCAAAAATATCCTTTGTTCAAAGCCAGCAATGAAAAATAGAGCTGGAAAGCAATATATTAAATTCAGTTTACATGTCTGTCATTAAGTTACATATTATTTATTTTCTGTTTCGATTTTCTTTGAATTAATCAACATAAAACTGTATTAGTGTTATGGGTTTTTAAATTTTTTTTATTAAATCATAACCGTGTACATTGACGCATTTATGGGGTTCAGTGTGCTGATTTGATAGACAGTGTGAAATGCTTACATCGAACAGATTAACACATCCATCACCTTGCTTACTTACTTGTTGTGTTAAGACAATTATACTCTTTTCTTAATAGTTTTCAAATGTACCATTGCATTATGCACATTAAGTGAGGTCCCCCAAAATGCCCTCTCTCTTCTCAGTTTCTCCTATCCCCTCACTTTCCTCTTCTCTTCTACTTTCTGGACTGTAGTTATGTTTTACTATTTGTATGAATGTCTAGGTGACTATGTATTGATTTCATAGTAGTACTGAGAACATTGGATACTTTCTTTTTCTGTTCTTGAGATACTTTACTAAAAATAATATGTTCCAGCTCCATCCAGGTAAACACAAAAGATGTGAAGTCTCCATCTTTTTTATGGCTGCATAATGTTCTATGGTGTATATATACTACAATTTGTTAATCCAGTCATGGGTTGATGGGCACTTGGGCTGTTTCCATGTCTTGGAAATTATGAATTGGGCTGCAATAAACATTCTGGTACAAATGTCTTTGTGTAAAATAATAGCAAAGACATTGTTGTTTGATCCCACTGCGGGCTCTCTGCAACTGAGCAGGGGACAAAACATCTCTCATTTTACCTAACCAGAGAAAGCCGCTAAACATCAGGTCTCCTTCTCCAGGGAAGTCCCACTTGTGAACCTAGACACCACCCCACCCAGTATAAAATTGAACAAATATTTTTGCCACAATTCTGAACTTCCAGTCCATCCCCCTTGGTGATCTGAGGTTCTGCTTCCTGCAGAGCCTAGAGTGTTAACGGTTAATATGATAAAGATACTTCATTATTCACTTTGGGCTTATTTCTTTGGATACTCAGGTGACCTCTAAAAGCCTCCACTATAAAATTGATGGAAAAGAGGCTTTATCAAGGTTTATCCATAAATTTGATCTAACATTGTAGGATAAAAATATTATTTTCACTTACCTTTACGGCAGTGGTTCTCAACCTTCCCAATGCCGCAACCCTTTAATACAGTTCCTCATGTTGTGGTCTCCCCCAACCTTAAAATTATTTTCATTGCTACTTCATAACTGTAATTTTCCTACTGTTATGAATCGTAATGTAAATATCTGATATGCATGATGTATTTTCATTGTTACAATGGGGTTGTGACCCATAGTTTGAGAACCACTACTTTAGAGCATAATGTAGAAACACTGAAAATGAAGTATTTTCATGTCTGGATAAGTGAAGATGTTACTTTTGCTACTCACAAAAAATATGTCATCTTTGTTACACACCTAACTCATGCAAGAAAAAGCACAGCATCATGATAAAAATGTTTTTACGTAGAGTGAAATTTTTCTCTTCAAAGACTGAGAGTACTTTATCAGCATTAGGATCTAAATTGCTTGGAATATTTTTTGTGTATGTTTTGTGGATTTCACTTTCATCATATTGTAAGTCTAGATTTTGTAGATTTACACATTTACACATGTTAGTTAATTTTCTTGGATTTGACTTCATAAAAAGTACCACCAGAACTTCAAAATAATTTCTAATTCAGAGTAAATTAAAGCAGGCTGCCCAGTCTGCTGTGTGTCCAGCTGGCTAAAGGCTTAAACAGGAAAGGGCCATGAGTTCTGTGGTAGGTATAAGATAAACATGAGCTTGTTTATGTTTTGCTGATACTCTGGTTGTTTAGAAGTTGGGGAATTTTTTTCCTTGCTTTAGGCTGTTCTTCTAAAGAACCAAACAATCATGCAGTGTGCCTTGTGGCTTTGATCTTTGTTTTTATGTTTTGTTACACAAGGCTCAAAGTCTTACAGTTCTTTGTACTTCATACTTGTCAGTTCGTGCTCTCTGCACACATATTACCCACAGATGGCTGAAAGTAAAAAAATAAAGGAAAGGTAGAGTGTCTCAAAAATTGACATCTCCCATAAATCCAAGGAGATTGTTACATAGATATTGACAGACTTTTGCAGGTGCTAAAACAGAATTCTATGGCCTTTCACCTGGCATAATTAAATTCCCTTTCTTTTCCACTGTTCACTGTATCTTTTCCTAACCTTTGTTTTTCACAAGAGTGCCCTTGGGACTAAATCAAATAAGTGGTACAGACACCTGCACACACCAGGCAAACACCAAACTTCTTTCAAGCCCCAGGACAAAGCTCCTACAAGCCTCTTGGCAGGCAGATTCTGCTGTGCTGAGGTGATAAATCATGCGAGGATGTGATCAGTCTCCAGGGGAATGTTGCAGTGATTTGCTAATTTTGACACTCACATTAACATTAGTACCTTGGGTGACTTTAAAATGCAAGAATGTGGTTTTAGATTCAGTTACAAAACTGTGTATATGTGCCTTTGTGAGTCTCCCCTGTACACGTACTGGGAGTCTATGCCATACAGTAGCTCCTCGGTGGAAAGTGGGCTGCATTGAGTTCAAATATTATAAATCTTTTGAAGTTTTGTACTGGGGAGATAAAGAACATGTACATTGAAAGCACATACATGTTCAGCAAAACAGCATAATATATTTAGATTCAAAATACTTAATACTAAGTTTAATTTTTATTTAATGTCTTCTCATGTTAAAGTATTGTCTTCCAATGTATCTTCTTGGGGCCAATGCTAAGAGAGTGAATTTTGAAACTCAAACTTTGAATTAAAATTGCACTCAAAAATTCTTTTCTATCCTGAATAGTGTCAGTGTATGAACTTCAGACTTAAAGATATCCCTATATCCTTCTATTTAAACAACATAATGGGAAGTCTGCTGGTAAAAAAGTCTGGGAAATATAGTTTGCAAAGCCATACCCCAAGTGTTACAGAGTAAGAGAGAGTAAGACCATGTTGTCCTCCAAAAAGGAGAGCTGCAGATTCCTAATGGTCAATTATCCATCTCCAGACGACAGTCAGGCAATCTATTTCAAAAGGAGGAATCATATGTTGAACAGGATGTGGCTTTGCTCCAAAAAGCTTATTGTCTGTACTGGAATTCAAGTTCGCCAGAATGTCTACAAGGACTCTTTATTTGCCACCTCAAGTACATTAAGTCTTCTGGGTGGTATGGCCCAAGTGCAGAGCAGGTGGTGACACAGCCAAGATCTGATGAGAGAGGCCTCCCTTCTCTGAGCCCCACCAACATGGAGCGGACGTGAGAGCTGCTTGGTGCGTGGACTGGAGCAGCACACTTCAGTATATCTCATGTTATCTCTGAAATCAGACAGGAACCGCAGATCCCATGGTTCTTTTGTGGCAATAATCAGTGTAAGATGCAACAGCTAGCCTTTTACCTTTGTAAGATTTTTCAGACATGCTCCATGCATTGGACCCCTGAAATCTTCACACTGATAAGACTGAATTTTATTTTCCTTCTTATGGCATCCACATGTTTCACAGTGATACTTGCTACTTTTTCTTATCTGGTCCAATCAGTATGATGTCATTAACTTAACAGACCAGAGTTTCTGTGGGATGCCAAGATAATTAAGAACTTTGCAGACTAAATTAGATTATAGGGCAGAGGAGTTGATACACCTCACTGAGGTGAGACAGTGCAGGTGTAATTTTGTTCATTCTGGGCAAGAGTGAACAAAATTACAAGTATGCATCTAACCATACTTTCAGATTGGTGTGGAGGAAAAAGGATTTGCCACAGTGAGAACTGAACACCAGGTGCAAGGGACCATGCTGATTGGCTCCAGAGTGAGTCCAGTGGGAGAAATAGGTGCAGCTGTAACCACCACCATGCTAAGTTTTATTCTCCAAGGTCATCTACCTCGTGCATAGGCCATGTAGGCAAGTTAAATGGGAATGCATTAAAAACCACCACACTGCCCTGTGTCAGCCTGTGATGGTGGCCCTGACTTGTTCAGCTTCCTCAGATATCACTACCGTGTCAGCCTTTGATGGTGGCCGTGGTGTGTTCAGCTTGCTCGGACATCACGGCCCTGTATCAGCCTGTGACGGTGGCCCTGGTGTGTTCAGCTTCCTCGGACATCACTGCCCTGTGTCAGCCTGTGATGGTGGCCGTGGTGTGTTTGGCTTCCTCGAACATCACTGCCCTGTGTCAGCCTGTGATGGTGGCGCTGACGTGCTCAGCTTCCTTAGACATAGGTTATTGTTTTTGATTTTCTGCCCCAATGAAAAGAGGAGGTTCCAGGAGTCTCAGTGGGCTCTTTCTACCATAGCTCATCTCCAGTATCCATGAATGTGGTGACTTATGCAGTTGATGAAAATGTTTGTTTCAGTTGTGTGTCCTGAAACTGAGTAATCATTGGTGAGTCTGATGAGAAGTGGCCCTGAGCAGAGCTCCATCCATGATAGCCACTCGGATCCTGACTCTGTGAACTGTGGTGCATGTGGGGTGTTGCAGGTTATCCCACAGAAACAAAATGGACCTCTCAATCAAAATTTGGTTTAGATATTGATACTGTTGATAACACACACATCAAGAGGTATAATACAAAAGGCCTATTACTCACAAGTATTCTGGGGAAAACATGGCAGGCTCTGAACCTGGTGGAACGTAGCTTGTGAGAACAAGGTTCCCCCTACACACACATACTTTTTGTTTATTTGTGGTGAGAACACTTAAAATCCATTCTTTTAGTGATTTCCAAGTACACAGTATGTTTTTATTAATTATAGTCACCATATTGTACAATAGTTTTCTTGAATTTATCCCTCTTATCTAACTGAAATTTGCATTCTTTAACACATATCTCTCCATCACCCACCCTAACCCCTGGTAACCACCCTCAACTCTCAGCTCCCAAGAATTCAACTTTTTAGGTTCCATGTATAAATAAGATCATGCAGTATTTGTCCTTTCCATACTTGGCATATTTCCCTTAGCCTAATGTCTTCTGGGTTCATATATGTTGACACAGATTGCAGGATTCCTCTTTGCAAAGGCTGGGCTGGGCTCCATTGTATGGAAACCGTGTTTTTTCTATCAATTCATCTCCTGAGCTTAGGTCACTTCCCTACCCTGGCTGTGGAGAATCATGCTTCAGTGAGGTGGGTGCAGACCCCTCTCAATATGTGGAGTGGGGTGCTGGAGCATGTGGTAGCTCTGTGTAAACTTACTTTTGAGGCATACCCATACTGTTTTCCATAATGGTTGTACAACCTAGGGGATTTCTCTGGTGGTTAGAGGTGGGTGAGAGGTGCTCTGTGCTTTCTTACCAGCCTGCACAGACCAAGAAGAATAGGCAAAAACAACAAGAAGGCTCGAAAGCTATCAGGGAACCTTAGAAAATGGGTCAGATTCTTGGGACTCTGAATGGCCAATTTCCCAAAGGCTTCAAGTATTTCTCATTCCCTTGTGCACACTGCCTTTTTTGGAAGAACGTCTGATGAAAGATTTAGCATCTATTTTTTGTGGCTTTGCTGCAAGATTCATTCAGGACCTGGTCTCTGATTTGGTCAAGGAGCTCTGATCTGGCTTAGGCCTGGGGACTGGGTGGGAGGGCTGTTTCCTATCCTTTATTCAGCTTTCCGCCCATCACTTCTTGAGTTATTTTGTGTTATATACATGGAAACAGTACATAGACAATATTTTTGTAGAGAGCCTGTTTTATTTCTAAGGACACATGGTCAGTTACCATAGCAAGGCCTCTGCTGAGAGGCGGTTTTATCCCAGGGTCTCAAGGCTGGTTCAATATATGTAAATCTATAAGTATAATTCAGCATATAAACAAATTAAAACACAAAGACCATATGATTCTCTCAGTTGATGCAGTAAAAGCTTTTGATAATATCCAGCATCCCTTCGTGATCAGAACACTTAAGAAAATTGGTATAGAAGGGACATTTCTTAACCTGATAGAGGCCATCTACAGCAAACCCACAGCCAATATCGTATTGAATGGAGTTAAATCGAAACGATTTCCACTCAGATCAGAAACCAGACAAGGCTGCCCATTGTCTCCACTGCTCTTTAACATTGTAATGGAAGTTTTAGCCATCACAGTTAGGGAAGAAAAGGCTATTAAGGGTATCCATATAGGGTCAGAAGATATCAAACTTTCACTCTTCACAGATGATATGATTGTATATCTGGAAAACACCAGGGATTCTACTACAAAACTCTTAGAAGTGATCAAGGAATACAGCAGTGTCTCAGGTTACAAAATGAACACTCATAAATTGGTAGCCTTTATATATACCAATAATAGTCAAGTTGAAAAAACAGTTAAGGACTCTATTCCATTCACAGTAGTGCTAAAGAAGATGAAATATTTGGGAGTTATCTAACAAAGGACGTGAAATAAAGAGAACTATGAAACTCTAAGAAAGGAAATAGCTGAAAATGTTAACAAATGGAAAAACATACCATGCTCATGGCTGGGAAGAATCAACATTGTTAAAATGTCCATACTACCCAAAGCAATGTACAATTTTAATGCAATCCCTATTAAAGCTCCACTGTCATACTTTAAAGATCTTGAAAAAACAATACTTCCTTTTATATGGAATCAGAAAAAACCTTGAATAGCCAAGACATTACTCAGAAATAAAAACAAAGCAGGAAGAATCACACTACCAGACCTCAGACTGTAGTATAAATCGATAGTGATCAAAACAGCATGATACTGGCACAAAAACAGAGAAGTAGATTTCTGGAACAGAATAGAGAACCAAGAGATGAACCCAGCTACTTACCATTATCTGATCTTTGACAAGCCGATTAAAAACATTCAGTGGGGAAAAGATTCCCTATTTAACAAATGGTGCTGGGTGAACTGGCTGGCAACCTGTAGGAGACTGAAACTGGTTCCACACCTTTCACCATTAACTAAGATAGACTCTTACTGGATTAAAGATTTAAACTTAAGACATGAAACTATAAAAATACCTGAAGAGAGTGCAGGGAAAACCCTTGAAGTAATCAGTCTGGGCGAGTATTTTATGAGGAGGATGCCCCGGGCAATTGAAGCAGCTTCAAAAATACACTACTGGGACCTGATCAAACTAAAAAGCGTCTGCACAGCCAAGAACACAGTAAGTAAAGCAAGCAAAGAGCCATCAGTATGGGAGAAGATATTTGCAGGTTATGTCTCCAACAAAGGTTTAATAACCAGAATCCACAGAGAACTCAAAACATATAAGCAAGAAAAGAGCAAGTGATCCCATTGCAGGCTGGGCAAGGGACTTGAAGAGAAACTTCTTTGAAGAAGACAGGCGCACAGCCTACAGACATGAAAAAAATGCTCATCATCTTTAATCATCAGAGAAATGCAAATCAAAACTACCTTGAGATACCATCTAACTCCAGTAAGATTAGCCCATATCACAAAATCCCAAGACCAGAGATGTTGGCGTGGATGTGAAGAAAAGGGAACACTTCTACACTGCTGGTGGGAATGCAAATTAATACATTCCTTTTGGAAAGATATTTGGAGAACACTTAGAGTTCTAAAAATAGACCTGCCATTCAATCCTATAATTCCTCTACTAGGTATATACCCAGAAGACCAAAAATCACATTATAACAAAGATATTTGTACCAGAATGTTTATTGTTTTCTTTTTTCTTGCGGTTGTCATTGTTGTTTAGCTGGCCCTGGCTGGGGTTTGAACCTGCCAGCCTCAGTGCATGTGGCCGGCACCATAACCACTGTGCTTCAGGCCCTGAGCCCTGAGAGGCGGTTCTGACCACCTCTACTTCCCACTGTTCTCCGCAGCTCCCACATGTTTTCTGGCGACTTGGCACTTCCAGATGGCCCATAGCTGTGGGTTCCATGGTCACAATTGTACTAGCCCATCTGGGCAGCCATGGCCATGGTCCCCAGAGCAGAGGCCGCTGCGGCTTGGTGGGCCTGGTCTCGAGTGCTTTGGGGGTGGAGTGGGTGTAGGATGCATGTGATAAAACTTTCTCAGGCTTTTGGACTCTTTCTTCCAATTATGCTAAGAAGTTCTGGCATCTTGACCTCATTAACTATAGGACATGATCAGTTTTTAATTTTATAGTTAACCAGAAAAAGAAATGATTATAGCCACTTCTCAGCTGTTTGACCCAACAGATTAAGTTCAAAATTTCTGTAAAGTGTGCCACTATTAATAGATGCAATGCAGTCCATTCTTTTAAAAGAAGAAATCAACTTTTCTGAATTACAGTATAAAAACAACAAAATTCACACACTTTAAGTCTGTGGATTGATGACTTTTGACAAATGAGCACACCGGTGTAACTGCCACTCCAATGAGAGGTCTCCCTCTTGCCATCCACACTCCATCCTCCCAGAGCCCTGCCCCGGGAAACCACAGCTCTGATTTTTCTTAGAATAGGTTAGTTTTGCCTGTTCTAGAATTTCACTTACATGGAATCACAGTGTGTCTGCTTTGGGGGCAGGCTTCTGTCACCTGGAATACTGTGTTTTTCAGTATTTGTCCTTTTTACTGTTGAGTATTGTCCCATTGCATGGATGTACCACAGCTTGTATATCCGTTCACTAGCTGAGGAGCACATTTCTCTGGTTTCTGTAAAAATACGTTAGCAAAATTCTGCAGTTCTTTTTGGAACATACTTTCCTGAAGTTTCCTGGGTTGGTCTCTGATTATAGGTATGGAAGTAGTAACAGATATTGGGGTGGAGAATGGACACCTTTCAGACAGCTCTCTAAGGTGAGGTGAAGGAATGTCACCTTCAGTCAGGGAGAAAAGTACAGATGGAGCGAAAGGCTGAGGGCGCTCAGTGCTGGCAGGTGGCAGTGCCAACATGGGCCCTGGCTGCTGTGGGCCTCCGGTCTCTACTCTGAGATGGCTTGGTCCCCGCTTCCCTGAGGAGGAAACTTCCTGGATGAGTGTCCTCCTCAGTCCTCACTTAGCCTCTGTGATGTGGTGTCCCCAGTCCTGTCCCCACGTGGCCTTTCATGGAGTCAGCCTCCCCCGATCCTCTCACCTTTCCATGTCTCCCTGGAATGCTGGATTTATCCCAGAGTTTTTCATGTTGGAACTTCATTCCTTCACATTTATCTACTCCCAGACTTAATAAGCACTTAAACAGCAAACAGTTTGTTAAAATGGAGTTCTTTCTGTCTGAGATTGTTACTGAGGCTCCAGATTGCAAGAGCAAAACAAAAGCTGCCAAATTGAAGTGCTGGGCTAACTCTTCTGGAAATGCTAAAGTCATGATTTTTTTTTTCTACCTTTAGAGACTGCCTTTCTCCAGTTTCCAAGAGGATGGAGTGTGAGGTGTCGGAGGAGAATATCCTTGGAAACAGTTGAAGAAGTTTAATCCTCAAATTTCATCCCTCACGGTGGTGTTGGAAAATGGTGCTTTCTCTTCTTTTTACCTCAGATAATGTGGTTGCCATCTGGACAACAGAATGGAATGTTAGGACATAATATTTCATTAGAGTAACATAGCATTAAAGGTAGGAAATTATTATGAATGCAGAGGTTGTATCTGAAGGTGAATGAAATGCTTCTGTTGTAGCAAATGCCCTTTCTGTGTATAGGTCACCCGGAGGCTAAAATAACTTGCCCTTTCAATAAATTTAAGAGCACAACCTTTTCCTTGACGGTGTGTGAAATAATTGATGTAGCACATCAGGTTGGTATATGAATTGACAGACACATTCTGCCATTTCCTAGGCTCAGCGAGAGGCTGTGCTCTGTGACTCTTATTTAGGCTGCAGGATAACATGACAGTGAAATGATGCTGTGTGCTCTCCTCTTTCCCCGTCCTTTGGATGAAGTCTGTAGCTTCGTTTCACCTCTGTAAGTAGAAGTACAAACATTCGCTACTGGAGACACTTTCTCAAACAAACAGCAGATAGTTGTCAGACACAGAGAGTTAGACATTTATAACAAAACTTGAATTTTCCTTCTCTCTAAGAATCTAAGAAAAATTTACAAGCTTCCAAAAGTAGGGAGTGGTATACGGTTTTCTTTTCTTTTTTTGTGATGAATCTTGAAAGTTATTTTAACGTTTGTGGCATACAGTACATTAGACTGCTTGATAAAGAATCGTGTTCACTTAAAATCACATATTGAATGCATGGAAGGTAACATTTGAGGATAGTGATCAGAAATACACTGCTGGCCAAGAGTTGTCCTGAAAATTGCTCACTTAGAAAAAAATTGAGGAGAGATTAAATATGGCGGCCGAATAACAGCTTCCCTGCAACTGGGAACAGCGAGTCTGGGGAGACAAGACTCCAGGCATTTCTGGCCAGTGGGATCTGCCTATAATCATCCCTTTGAGGATACAGGGAGCCAGCAAGGGACTTCTGGACCCCAAGAGGAGGACAAAAACAGTGGAAAACTGGCAAGTGGTTGCGTGTGTTCGATCGACCTAATCACACCAGCAACTGTAAGTACAAGGAGCAGTGAGACTGCAAACTGGAAAGGCCTTACCTGTGAACTGTTTTAGTGTTCTTGGACTTGGCACTCAGTTGAACTGCCTTGGGGAGAGCTTGAGCAGGAGTGTGGAGAACTTTGGGCATTGTCTAGGACCCCAGACTGAGCCACTGAGCAGGGCGCAGGAAGCCATTGTGAAAGAACTGTCCTGGCAAGCTCTGCCCTCAGGGTCTCAGAGCAAGGATTGGGCGGGTCAAAGTAACCTACTGACTGAGCAGCCTAAAGGTGGGGACTGAGCTGCCTTACAGCCTTAATCCTTAGGGGCAGAGTGAGACGGTTTTGGCACACTGGAGCCTTGGGCTTTGCGCTGGTTAGAGTGCCGTGCCGTCACAGCTCCTAGCAACCTCAAACTCCAGGGCTTGGCGCTGCCCAGACTTCCATAAGAGCTGTGCAGCGACCCCCGACTGGTGACCCGCACCCACTGGGCCTCCACATTCCCTGACCAGGAACTGTGGGAGCCACTCAACCCTGCGTCCTCCCTCCTGTGTCCTCCCAGCTTCCACACTAGCCCATTCATCTGGACAGGGACTCTGGTAGCTGCATGCCCCTTGGAGCCCTCCCTGCCTCTGCGCAGAGCTCTTCTCCTGGCCAGAGACTGCTGGAGCCTTGGGCTGTCTGTGCCAAAGTCACTGGGTGCCTGGCACTCCCAGAACCATGCACACCACCCCCAGCCCTGTTGCTGGATCCGGGTGTGTCACAAACCGGAGCTGCTTCCACAACCAGAACTCCCTAGCTAGAGCAGCCCCAGAGAAACTACACAGGGTCACTCCCTACAAAGATCCAGCAACAATAGAGTGATCCCACTGGGGTCTACTCTTGGAGAGACACCTCCCCAACTCTGAGGACAGCCAGAGGCAACAGTGAAAAACAATCATGAGGTGAAATCAACAGAAAAACTCTGGCAATATGAATAATCAGAGTAGATCAGCTCCCCCAAGGATCAATGGGGCAGAAACAGCACAAGACCCCATGCACAAACAAATAGCTGAGATGTCAGAAATTGAATTCAAGATCTGGATAGCAAATAAGATCGAATTAGAATTCCAAACGTTATCTCAAGAATTCAATGGATTCAAAGACCAAATGAGCAAAGATTTCGACACATTGAGACAAGAAGTTGCATCCCTCAAAGATCTGAGAAACACAGTAGAATCCCTCAGTAACAGAATGGAGCAAGCAGAAGAAAGGATTTCTGACATTGAAGACAAAACTTTCTAATGCTCCCAAACCCTCAAAGAAGAAGAGAAATGGAGAGCAAAAACAGACCACTCTCTCAGAGAGCTCTCAGACAATTTGAAGAAAACCAATATTCATCTTATAGGGATCCCCGAAAGTGATGAAGTGGCTTCACAAGGCACAGAGTCTCTTCTCCATGAGATTATGAAGGAGAACTTTCCAGACATGCCAAGAGATTCCGAAATTCAGATAGCAGACAGTTTCAGAACTCCAGCACGACTCAACCCAAATAAGACATCCCCCAGACACATCATAATCAATTTCACTAAAGTTAATATGAAGGAGAAAATTCTGAAAGCTGCCAGACGAAAGAAAATCATTACCTACAAGGGGAAGAATATCAGAATAACTGCAGATCTCTCTGCTGAAACCTTTCAAGCTAGAAGAGGATGGTCATCGACTTTTAATCTCCTAAAACAAAGTAACTTTCAACCCAGGATGCTGTACCCAGCTAAACTGAGCTTCATTTATGATGGAGAAATTAAATACTTCAACAACATTCACCTGTTGAATTTGCCACAACTAAATTAAATACTTCAACGACATTCACATGTTGAAGAAATTTGCCACAGCTCTCCAGGACATTCTTAGACCTATCCTCCATAAAGACCAGTGTAATTCTCCACCACAAAAGTATACCCACCAAAAAAATTTTTGATCAAATTCCAACTTCCACAGTCGCAAAAGGATTAAAAATGTCCACTGGTCTCTCGAAAGGCTTATCAATACTCTCAATTAATGTGAATGGTTTAAATTGTCCTCTAAAGAGGCATAGGTTGGCGGACTAGATACAAAAACTCAAGCCAGATATCTGCTGCATCCAAGAATCACATCTTACATTAAAAGACAGGTATAGACTCAAGGTGAAGGGATGGTCATCTATATTCTAGGCAAATGGAAAGCAGAAAAAAGCAGGCATTGCAATCCTGTTCACAGATGCAATAGGCTTTAAACCAACCAAAATAATTAAGGATAAGGATGGACACTTCATATTTGTTAAAGGTAATACTCGATGAGATCTCAATTATTAATATTTATGCACCCAACCACAACGCACCTCAATTCATAAGAGAAACTCTAACAGACATGAGCAACTCAATTTCCTCCACTTCCATAGTAGTTGGAGATTTTAACACCCCTTTAGCAGTCCTGGATGGATCCTCCAAAAAGAAGCTAAGCAAAGAAGTTTTAGATTTAAACTCAACCATTCAACATCTGGACTTAACAGACATCTACCGAACATTTCATCCCAAAAAAACTGAATACACATTCTTCTCATCAGCCCACAGAACATACTCCAAAATCGACCACATCCTAGGCCACAAATCTAACCTCAGCAAATTTAAAAAAATAGAAATTATTCCTTGCGTCTTCTCAGACCATCATGGAATAAAAGTTGAACTCAATAACAACAGGAACCTGCATACCCATTCAAAAACATGGAAGCTAAACAACCTTATGCTAAAGGATAGATGGGTTATAGACGAGATTAAGAAGGAAATCACCATATTTTTGGAACAAAACAACAATCAAGACACGAATTACCAGAACCTCTGGGATACTGCAAAGGCAGTCCTAAGAGGGAAATCTATAGCACTGCAAGCCTTCCTCAAGAAAACAGAAAGAGAGGAAGTCAATAACTTAATGGAACATCTCAAGCAACTGGAGAAAGAAGAACACTTCAACCCCAAACACAGCAGAAGAAAAGAAATAACCAATATAGAGCAGAATTAAAGGAAATGGAAAACAAAAGAATCATACAACAGATTAATTAATCCAAAAGTTGGTTTTTTGAAAAGATCAATAAAATAGATAAACCTTTGGCCAACCTAACCAGGAAAAAAAGACTAAAATCTCTAATTTCATCAATCAGAAATGGTAATGATGAAATAACAACAGACCCCTCAGAAATTCAAAAACTCCTTAACAAATACTACAAGAAACTCTACTCTCAGAAATATGAAAATCTGAAAGAAATCGACCAATAGCTGGAAGCATGCCACCTACCAATACTTAGCCAGAACGAAGTGGAAATGTTGAACAGGCCTATATCAAGTTCTGAAATAGCATCAACTATACAAAATCTCCCTACAAAAAAAGCCCAGGACCAGATGGCTTTACGTCAGAATTCTACCAAACATTTAAAGAAGAACTAGTACCTATACTACTAAACCTCTTCCAAAATATAGAAAAAGAAGGACTATTACCCAGCACATTCTACAAAGCAAACATCACCTTGATCCCCAAACCAGGGAAAGACCCAACAAGAAAAGAAAATTATAGACCAATATCACTAATGAATATAGATGCTGAAATACTCAATAAGATCCTAACAGAATCCAACAACACATCAAAAAAATTATACACCATGACCAAGTTGTATTTATCCCAGGGTCTCAAGGCTGGTTCAATATACGTAAATCTATAAATGTAATTCAATACATAAACAAACTTAAAAATAAAGACCATATGATTCTTTCAGTTGATGCAGAAAAAGCTTTTGATAATATCCAGTATCCCTTCATGATCAGAGCACTTAAGAAAATTGGTATAGAAGGGACATTTCTTAAACTAATAGAGGCCATCTGCAGCAAACCCACAGCCAATATCGTATTGAATGGAGTTAAATTGAAATCATTTCCACTTAGATCAGGAACCAGGCAAGGTTGTCCATTGTCTCCATTGCTCTTTAACATTGTAATGGATGTTAGCCATTGCAATTAGGGAAGAAAAAGTGATCAAGGGTATCCACATAGGGTCAGAAGAGATCAAACTTTCACTCTTCGCAGATGATATGATTGTATATCTGGAAAACACTAGGGATTCTACTACAAAACTTTTAGAAGTGATCAAGGAATATAGCAATGTCTCAGGCTACAAAATCAACACCGATAAATCTGTAGCCTTTATATATACCAACAATAACCAAGCCAAACAAACAGTCATGGACTCTATTCCTTTCACAGTAGTGCCAAAGAAGATGAAATATTTGGGAGTATACCTAACAAAGGACGTGAAAGATCTCTACAAAGAGAACTATTAAACTCTAAGAAAAGAAATAGCCGAAGATGTTAACAGATGGAAAAATGTACCATGCTCATGGCTGGGAAGAATCAACATTGTTAAAATGTCCATACTGCCCAAAGCAATATATAATTTTAATGCAATTCCTATTAAAGCTCCATTGTCATACTTTAAAGATCTTGAAAAAATAATACTTCGTTTTATATGGAATCAGAAAATCCTCGAATAGCCAAAAACATTACTGAGCAATAAAAACAAAGCAGGAGGAATCACGCTACCAGACCTGAGACTGTACTATAAATCCATAGTGATCAAAACAGCATGGTACTGGCACAAAAGCAGAGAAGTAGATGTCTGGAACAGAATAGAGAACCAAGAGATGGATCCAGCTACTTACCATTATTTGATCTTTGACAAGCCAATTAAAAACATTCAGTGGGGAAAAGATTCCCTATTTAACAAATGGGGCTGGGTAAACTGGCTGGCAACCTGTAGAAGATTGAAACTGGACCCACACCTTTCACCTTTAACTAAGATAGACTCTCACTGGATAAAATATTTAAACTTAAGACATGAAACTATAAAAATACTTGAAGAAAGTGCAGGGAAAACTCTTGAAGGAATCGGCCTGGGTGAATATTTTATGAGGAGGACTCCCCAGGCAATTGAAGCAGTATCAAAAATACACTACTGGGACCTGATCAAACTAAAAAGCTTCTGCACAGCCAAGAACATAGTGAGTAAAGCAAGCAGACAGCCCTCAGAATGGGAGAAAATATTTGGAGGTTATACCTCCAATAAAGGTCTAATAACCAGAATCCACAGAGAACTCAAACGTATTAACAAGAAAAGAACACGTGACCCCATCTCAGGGTGGGCAAGGGACTTGAAGAGAAACTTCTCTCAAGAAGACCGACGCAAGATCTACAAACACATGAAAAAAAGCTCATCATCCTTAATCATCAGAGAAATGCAATCAAAACTATTTTGAGATATCACCTAACCCCAGTAAGAGTAGCCCACATAACAAAATCCCAAAACCAGAAATTTTGGTGTGGATGTGGAGGAAAGGGCACACTTCTACACTGCTGGTGGGAATGCCTACTAATATGTTCCTTTTGGAACAATGTTTGGAATACACTTCGAGACCTAAAAATAGACCTGCCATTCGATCCTGTAATTCCTTTGCTAGGTTTATACCCAGAAGACCAAAAGTCACAATATAACAAAGACATCTGTACCAGAATATTTATTGCAGCCCAATTCATAATTACTAAGTCATGGAAGAAGCCCAAGTGCCCATTGACCCACGAATGGACTAGCAAATTGTGGTACATGTATACCATGTAATACTATGCAGCCTTAAGGAAAGATGGAGACTTTACCTCTTTCATGTTTACATGGATGGAGCTGGAACATATTCGTCTTAGCAAAGTATCTCAGGAATGGAAGAAAAAGTATGCAAGGTACTCAGCCCTACTATGAAGCTAAATTATAGCTTTCACATGAAGACTATAACCCAAGTATAGCACAAGACTATGGGGAAAGGGCCAAGGAAGGGGAAGGGAGGGGGGAGGTTTTGGTGGAGGGAGGGTAATGGGTGGGGCCACATCTATGGTGCATCTTAGAATGGGTAAAGGCGATTGCACTAATGTACACAGCTATGATTTAACAATAAAAAAAAAAGAAAAAAATTGGTCGTCAATGTAAATAATCAAGTGATTCCGTACGTTGTCCTACATTCTCTTACGGAGGCTCCAGGGATACTGAGTCTGTGGCATCACCTCGTGGGTGGCAGAAGCTGCCCTTCATAATCAGAGCCTGTTTTCTGGGTCCCAGTCTTCACACGGCCCCACCCTCTGCCTGGAACAAGTAGGTCATTGAGAATTTGGCCCCTAGAATGTCTAGTTCTCAGGTGACGATGTGTGTCTTGAACATAAGACTAGAACTAGGAGATACTTTCAAGTTATTTTTTAGAGCCATTCTTTTCCCTGCAACAAATCGTATGTTCATTTGCTCTTAATGGAAAGTTCATTTAATTTTTAATTGAAAAGTTTAGTGTCATTTTTCTTATATTATAATTTTTATGGATTTGAAAAGCTCAGTTCAAAAAAATAATTATGAAATTTAAGTGATGGTTAATTTTGCTCAATTTAAGCATTTTAAAGAATGATAAAGACATGCATTTTTAATTAGTGCAAAGTGAATACAAAGATTAATGTCCAGAATCATGGAGGGTGTATTTTCATGATACACACTGCCTGCAGTGACGCCTGACCCAGGGCTGCTGCTTAGAATTCCCAGCAATTGAAGGATAAATAATTGGATGAACCTAATTCTTATTCAAAACATTTGTATGTATAATTTAAATTTAATGAGTATATATCAGGTTTATAATGTCATAACTCAATTGAATTGTTTTAGCATGTGTTATATGCTTAGAAATTATTTCAATATTTAAATCTAAAATTAGGTAGATTAATTTTTGCAATCTTCCTGAAAATGCAGGTGATTTCTGTTCTACTCAAGCTTCCACAAATTTCCCCTGATTTTAAGAAAATTCATTTTGTTCTTTTAATATTTATGATCTTTAAACTATCCTTTTACTTTCTGAAAGCAAGGATGATTTTTTAAAGTATATATCTATGCTGGTTTTAAACTACTCTACTATACCATAAAATTTTTAAGCACATGTAACTTCTATGAGAGGAAATAGTATCTCTCCATCTCATATATGTTGCTTTGCCGAGTGTTGCTGTCAAACAGAGCATCACACCATGTCTGGTCTCTTTCTCTCAGAATATGATGCACGGCGTGTCTGTCGGACTGGGTGGATGGGGTGGGGGCAGCACAGTGATGTGGACACCCTGCAGTCCCAAACTAACAACAAATCCAAACAGATTATTTGGTCAGAGTTTCTGCTTCACCTCTAGTCTTGTTTCTTTTTTTTTTCTGGGTATGTATTTTTTTTTTTTTTTACTTCAGATTAATATGAAGGTACAATTAGGTTACATTGTTTGCATTTCTTAGGTCAAGTTCAAGTTGTAGGTGAGCCCCTTACCTAGCAGGTGTGCTGCGTACCCTGGCATTGTGCACCCTAGGTGGGAGTAGATGAATCCCCCTCCCTCCTCTTTTTTCCCCCCCTCCTCCTATTTGAATTTAATCATTTTTTTCTTATGTGGGCATGTAGTTGTTCATCTACTGGTTTCATATTAGTATTATGTATATTGTATTCTTGCTTTTCCATTCTTCCGGTATTTTACTAAGAAGTATGTGTCTCAACTCCATCAAGGTTAACATGAAAGATACAAAGTCTCCATCTTTTTAAATGGGTGAATAGTATTCCATGGTATACATATACCACAGCTTGTTAATCTTCTCGTGGGTTGATGGACACTTGGGTTGATTACACATTTTGGCAGTTGTGAATTGAGCTGCAATAAACATTCTAGTGCAAAATGTCTTTATGATAAAATGATTATTTTTCTTCTGGGTAGATTCCTAGTAATGGGATTAGAAGATGAAATAGGAGATCTACTTTGAGTTCCTTGAGGATTTTCCATAGTTCTTTCCCAAAAGGCTGTATTAGTTTGCAGTCCCACCAACAGTGTAAAAGTATTCCCTTCTGTCCACATCCACACCAACATCTGCAATTTTGGGACTTTGTGATGGGGGCTGTTCTCACTGGAGTTAGGTAATATCTCAGGTGGTTTTGATTTGGATTTTTCTGATGATTAGGGATGATGAGCATTTTTTGGTATATTTGTTAGTCATTCATCTGTCTTTCTCAGAGAGGGTTCTGTCCATGTCTCTTGCCCAGTGGTAGATGTGATTGTTTGCTCTCTTTTTTTTGTTTGTTTTTGGCCAGGGCTGGGTTTGAATCCACCACCTGCAGCATATGGGGTCGGCGCCCTACTTCTCTGAGCCACAGGCATGCCAATGTCTTTGGCATTCTCTTTTGTTTGTCTCTTGACCCCAGACTCACTCTGTCTGACTCAGGAATATCTCCCCAAGCTTTTGTAAGTATGACCCTGGATCCTGCTCACTGACTGGATCTGTGGCTGCCACAGAAAGTCAGGAGAGGTGGGATTCAGAGAGACCTCAAGAAATCCTCGAGTTCCCACACAGGACATCAGTAATATAATAAACCAATACAAAACTAGAAAGTTTAAAAGAATTTGATCTCCCTATTTATCCTTCATTTGCATTCCAAGTATTTATTACCTCATTAGATTTATTTTATTTAAATTAATGTGTGTGCTTCTGTATGTCGAACTCTAAATTATTTCACAATGGGGACTGTGTCCTCAGAGGCAACAGGGCATAGTTAATTAAGAGCAAATCCAGAGACAGACTGCTTAGCTTTAAACCCTGTCCACTGTTAGCTAGCTGGGTCAGTGACTTTGAGCACGTTACTTAACTACCTTGTCTGAACCTCAAGGGTGATTGTAAAAACTATATGGATGAAAATGTGCAGGATGCCCATATGGGTTTCTGGCTAATGGCAAATGTTACATGAATCTTTGCAGTTCTATCCATGGTCTTTGTGACCTCTGTTCCCAGCATGGTTCCTTGTGCTGAGTAGGAACTCAGCAGAAGTTCTTCAGATAAATCAAAGACTTAATCTTAGAGTTCCTGTGTGAAAAGCAAGAATTGTACCACCAGGAAACCTTCAAAGTTAGGCCATTCAGTCCCCTGTTTCCTTGCCTGGCTCCTCCAACTCGCTTTTGCCTCACTGAGACTCTCCCTCACACCCTGGTACTTGATAATTCTGCCATTCTATAGAGATTGATAACAGAATCTATAGAGAACTCAAATTATTCAACAAAAAATGAGCAAACAGTCACATCTATCACTGGGAAACAGACATGGACAGAACCCTTTCTGAGGAAGACAGATGAATGGCTAACAAACATATTTAAAAAACGGCCATCCTCCCTAATCGTCAGAGAAATGCAATTAAAAACCACCCTGAGATATCACCTAACCACAGTGAGAATGGCCCACATCCCAAAGTCCTTCCCAGGTTGTTGGCTGTAGCCTCAGGACATGTGATGCTGAAATGGGGGCCAGTCATGCTGGACAAAAGTATCTGCTCTTCCTACCAGTTTTCAAAGCTAACTCTGAGGTGGATGAGGGGTGCTCACTGCATTGGCCATGTGCTACTATGGCCTCACCTCTCATGGAGAAGAATGATCTGTAGACAAGGTAATACCATATTCAGTTCCTTCTCACAAAATTTTTTTAGAAAAATGGATAGGAGATTATACATCTACCCCAGAGGACAAATACGAATTATTTCTATGGTTTATATTACATTTTTGAAGTCAGTGATGGATATGTTATATTTCAATTTCTTAAATTCAAATTGTAAGGGGCCAGAGAGGCTAAGTTTTGATTAAAGATTAATTTAAATTCAAACATAGATTGAATTTGGGCTTTTTTTCCAGGAATAATTACTTTGGCCAGACAGTGTGTTAGCTGTAATTATTGCAAACTGAATAAATGACAATACATAAGTGTGAAAATGATTTATGAGATATGAAGGCAAATTGACTTTATTTTTAGACATTTAGAGAATCACTATAGAGTGAAAATAATGAAATGGGATTTTTATACCTTTATAATTTGTAAGACTTGATTTAATGATTAAGAAGATGAGAGAGAAAATGATTTTAAAATATTTTAATTTTCAAACTAAGCATAATGTCCCAGATTATAAATTATCATATAAAATTATACATCTTTTCCATTTGTGCATTATTTTCATGTAAACCAATTAACTATGAGATATTCCAGAACACAATGAATAATGTTCAATTTTAAAGGCAGTATTTTGCAGGAAAGAATGTTTTCCTTTTATTTGCATACACTTTTGTGAGAAGTAAAGATCCTGAAACATTTCAATCCATTTTTCAATAAATAAGATTTCCAGTTATTCATTTTATCTCAGAATAAAGTTATTTGAAATATATGGTAAATTATTTTTATGCTAATATTAAACTTCATGGAATAATTATTTACAAGGAGATTTAAAATTTCTAGTTCTGTTATCCTAATACTTTAGTAATTCAGCAGGTGGGTGTTTTATTAAATGAATTTTTTTGGTTTCCTGCCTTTCTAAGTTAAGCATTGAACCCAGATATTATAACTTTTTTGGCTTCTGTCTCAACTGATTATTTTCAGAAATAGATGTTATCAGTCCTAAATTTATCATCAGAACCAACCAACTAATGATGTGGTTCAGGTACTTTGAGAACAACTTCATAGATACGCTGGGTAGACGGAAGCCATTATTGACGGTATTGGTCAAGCAGGCAAAGAATCTAAAGGGAAAAAGTAATTTCATTCTTCAAATACAGAAACAGTAAATATTAAAACATTAGCATATTATGAAAAAAAGCATTTAAAAAATTAAAAATTAGCTAAAATCTTATCTGACAAAAATTCTTAATACATTTAGATGCTCTTGTCACAAAAATGTAACTATGGAGATAAAAGATATGTTAAGCTGCTTCTTTACTGTTTGAATTCTATTATTTATATGTATCCCACAACATCATGTTATAAATATCGAATATATATGATAAAATTTATCTTAAAAAGTTTTAAATCAAACACAATTCTTAAAATCAATGACAAAATAGGAATCATTTAATAATTCAGAGATATATTTTACTTAATAAAATTTATTCTCACCCTAAAATAGAAAGCTGGTAGGCTACTACATTAAATAAAACACATGATTTTCTTAAAAAATGAACAGAACACATGGTTGTCTTAATTAGAACAGCTCTAAAAGAATGATTTTGCTTATTGTTCAGTAAGCCTCTATCTCAGCCTCGGTTGGGATTTTTGAGTACAGGTAACCTGTCAGCAGAGGCACAGCTGAGGCTTCAAAGAAGCCAACTTGAAGGGTGACATCATCTTTCAGGATGCACCTGGAGCTTCTGGGCTCGGCATCAGTGATTGTTTCGGGAGGTTGATATTGGGGAAGGATGTCTCAACTGTTCAAAAATTGTTTTGATAATGTAATTTTCCAGATTATCATGATAAGAATTTAATGAATTTAGGGCAGCACCTGTGGCTCAGTGAGTAGGGCGCCGGCCCCATATATTGATGGTGGCGGGTTCAAACCCTGCCCTGGCCAAACTGCAACAAAAACAGCCGGACTTGTGGTGGGCTCCTGTGGTCCCAGCTACTCCGGATGCTGAGGCAAGAGAATAGCCTAAGCCCAAGAGCAGGAGGTTGCTGTGAGCTGTGACGCCACCACACTCTACCAAGGGCAACAAAGTGACACTCTGTCTCTTAAAAAAAAGAAAAGAAAAGAAAAGAATTTAATGAATTTAGTAATTTGACTTCTTGGTCAGTGCCTGTGGCTCAGTGAGTAGGGCGCTGGCCCCATATACTGAGGGTGTTGGGTTCGAACCCAACCCAGGCCAAACTGCAACAAAAAATAGTCTGGCGTTGTGGTAGGTGCCTGTAATCCCAGCTACTCGGGAGGGAATCATCTAAGCCCAAGAGCTGGAGGTTGCTGTGAGCTGTGACAGTACAGCACTCTACTGAGGAGGGTGACAAGAGTGAGACTCTGTCTCAAAAAAAAAGAAAAAGAAATTTGACTTCTTTAAATTCCTGTGTCTTACCCACTATGTCTTACCCACACTGTAAGATTGGACAGGTTTTTTTTCCCTTCTGTACTTTAATAAATAAAATTTAAAGAGGTGATGACTCATTCCTACCTCATCTTGTTAAAAATGAAATAGAAGGATTTCGTATATTTATGAGGATTTTTTTTTTTTTTTAACTGATGTTGGTTTTCTGCCAAACTTGATTCCGTCTTCTTTAAGGACCCCTGGAACCGCAGCCCAAGCCCGTCAGGCTGCTCCACGGTTCTGCGGCCTGAAGGGAGCTGCGCGGCCCTCACAGACACCTGTGGCCTTCAGGGTGCCTGGGCAAGGCCCAGTGGCCGGCCGGCCTGGGCTTCCTCCTCGGGCAGGACTTTCCCAGCTGCAGCCTGCCTCCTCCCCCCGGCCCCCCAACAAATCTTTGCTGCATCTCTGCAGAAGCCGAGACCAGGCGAAGCTTCCAGGTTTCCCCGGAGATAGAGCTGCATTTAAGGAACTCCTGGCCACACCCAGCACGTCCCACCACCGAGCCAGCGCCCGTGTTGGTGGGTGGGGAGGCTCAGTGTGACATGGGGGGGCTCAATGTGACATGAGGCTCAGTGTGACGTGGGGAGGCTCAGTGTGAGGCGGAGAGGCTGAATGTGACATGGCAAGGCTCAGTGTGACTTGGGAGGTTCAGTTTGACATGAGGAGGCTCAGTGCAATGCCAGGAGGCTCAGTGTGACACTGGGAGGCTCAATGTGACAGGCTCAGTGTGACGCAGGGAGGCTCAGTGTGAGGCGGGGAGGCTGAATGTGACACAGGGAGGCTCAGTGTGACATGGGGAGGCTGAATGTGACATAAGGCTCAATGTGACGCGGGGAGGCTCAGTGTGCTATGAGGCAGCTCAGTGTGACACGAGGAGGCTCAGTGTGACTCGAGGAGGCTGACTGATCCTCGGAGGCTCAGTGTGATGGGGTGAAGGTATGTAACACAGGACACCCTTTTGAGGGGCTGGTGCTCAGCCCCAGGGGCAGTGACCACAGGAGACGCTGCCCCTGGATGCTCCTGGGCCTGCTTGGAGGAGGCCCGGAGTGAGCCCGGCACTGGGAGCGGCCCGGGGGCAGCAGCAAACCTGGCATGGCCCTCTGGCCAGTGTTCCCGGGGCTGCGACGCCTGCACCAGCAGGGTTTCGGGGGCATCAGCGGCGCAGCGGCCCAGTGAAGCTTTGCCTGGGTCCTCTGTGGGTTTATGGTGCAGAGGCCGCCACGTTCCTTCTGTGCCCTTTCTAAGTAAAGGTTGGTGCCCTCTTGAGTGGGTTCCTGCTGCAGGGAATTTGAGGACGCTCCTCTCCTCCATTTGCCGGACATCAAGAGACCCGGACACGTCAGTTTCCCTTAAGTCACCTCGGGAATCCAGAGAGCGCGGTGCTGACCCGCCTTGGGCAGCACAGATTATCTATTTTGTGCGTGGAATTGATTTCCTTTTTAAATTTTGTAAATTTTTTAGCCCAGGGGAGAAGAAGGAATTGGCATTTAGTTTTTAAAGAAATGTTCTGAGTGAACATTGGGGTACACACTGGGACAAACAAGCTTCAGGAACGGGAGGTCCGGGCGGCTGTGGTCTTGGCTAAGGTGTGGACTTAGCTCTAGGACAGCTGCGCGCGGTGCCAGGGCTTGGGGTTGGTGTTTCCTCATAATCCAGTAATTGTCACGCTGCAGACGTTCAGTCATTCTTGATGCTGATGATGACGGATGAAGATAAAACCGTGAAGGTCTTCTCAGGGATCTCTCCTAACTTACCCACTCACTCTGCGATGTCCCCGTGCCAGGCCCTGCAGGTGCAGGAGCTGCGCAGACCATTCTGCTTCTCCCTGAGTTTGTAGTCAGAGTAGGGAGATAGACTGAGGAGCAGAAAACCGTGAGGCTCTGGGGGAGCAGGCGGAGGTTGCTGCGGTCTGGGGGAGCAGGCGTGGAGATGGCTGCGGTCTGGGGGAGCAGGCGGAGGTGGCTGCGGTCTGGGGGAGCAGGCGGAGGTGGCTGCGGCCTGGGGGAGCAGGCGGAGGTGGCTGCCGTCTGGGGGAGCAGGTGGAGGTGGCTGCGGCCTGGGGGAGCAGGCGGAGGTGGCTGCGGCCTGGGGGAGCAGGCGGAGGTGGCTGCCGTCTGGGGGAGCAGGTGGAGGTGGCTGCGGCCTGGGGGAGCAGGCGGAGGTGGCTGCCGCCTGGGGGAGCAGGAGGTGGTGGCTGCGGTCTGGGGGAGCAGGCGCGGAGATGGCTGCGGCCTGGGGGAGCAGGCGGAGGTGGCTGCGGTGCTCTTCTAAGGGACACCTGACCCAGCCTGGCTTATTCTGTTCATATGAATTGTAAATTTCTCAATTATAAACTAGTTTTGCAATTAAAATTTTGAGTGTCAATTAACTCTCAAGGCTAATATTGAATATTAAATATGTAAAATTTACCTCCTTGAATATTTTAATAACATGAATTTGGTACATAGCAGCCTTATGACTTGACAATGAGAATTTCTGGCATTTTTAGTTTGAATTCATAGCATTTATTCCCAGTTGGCAATTAGATATTTATTTGCATGTGATTTTGCTTAATGTCAGTCTCTCCCACTGTGCTACAATCTTGCCACATTAGACATTTAAATGTTTGCTGGATGTTGTTTGAATAAATAATTTGGGGACAGTGGAAGAGATTTGTGGGATAAACATTTTTATTTGGCATGTTGTTGAAGCTATATGTACTTTTCCATTTCAATAGTATCATCGTTATGATCATTTAGTTTGGTTCACCAAACATCACTTTTACCTTCTTGGAACTCTCGGTCATATTTACGGTTTCAATTGTGGCCTCTCTTTCCATTCCTGCCTGGCTACGTCCATCTGACTTTTGAATGCCTTGTCACCTAAACTTAAAATGTCAAAGTCGAATTTGTCATATTTTCTTTAACTCACTCTAATACTGCTGTCACGTTTCCTGTGTTCCACATCTCACACTGTATATGTCTTAAATTTCCCTTCTGCTTTCTGGCTCCCCATGTCTGTGCACAACTACATACGTCCAGTTAGCCTTAAAGTTGTGCTATTCTATTCCTTATTATATCCTTTGCATCTTCATTTTTTCTTATTCCTGTCGTGGAAACCTTTACTTCCTTTCAACCACTACACCCTGGTTCCTTGGCTTCACTTTGTCTCCTTTCCAGACCTCTGGAAATTTCTGCCAAATTAAACTCCCTGGAGTACCTCCCTCAACCCGATTTCTTGCTCCTCCTCCCACTTTTTAGTGAATAATTATAGTCACAATAAACTGTTTAGTTCAACTCACTCCCAAAGCAAATAAAAAACAGATTTGGGACCAAACTATTTTCCTAGCATCATCTTCCAAATGTATTTTGAAATTTTCTAGACTTGTGCATTTTTTCTTAAATTATTATCCTTTGCTCAAATATTTCGTTGCATTTTGCTGCCTACAGAGTGACATTAGGATTTAACCTTGAATTCAAATATGCCTGCTAATTTGATCATTGAAAATAGAGTCTCACACATAGTAGACATTCAGTGCATACTTTTTAATTTGTTTGGCCTGTGGAAGCTGATGTGTACCAACTGGGGATGCTGTTATAGACACATTTCCATTTTCAGTGGGTTGGGACAGAGATTTCTAACCTTGTGTTCAAGAATTCTTTATAAGCAGAATGAACAGACTGAGAAATTTGTGTCCGTGGCTCTGGGGTGGCCTGTGGTGGTTGAAGCTGTGACATCAGTTATTTTTGCTTGTTTATCTCCCTGTGCTGTGTAAATAGTGCCACTTCCTATGTGTGTCACATTGGGACAAAGATTGACGAGCTCAGGGTAGCAAACGCTCTGATGTGCTCAGTGCATCCGTGCACGATTCAACCATTAATTAACACTCCCTTCTGATTTGATTATCAAGGCAAGCAGGATCGAAGTGATTAAATGACGGCTGTCACCCTGCTGGCATATGTGCCAGCTTCTCATCTTTCCTGTCACCTTCTATAGCATCATTTTGGCTGCTTGTCCTCTTGGGGACTGTTGCTATCTCTAGCCTAGCATTGTCTGATTTTCTCTGCAAAAAATTTTGCATGATTTTATATTTAGTGAGAGAATCTTGTTGAAAATATATCTGTGGTTTTTATAAATGAAATATTATCAGAAGCTATTTTATAAAACCATTATCTTATATTTGTGAATTTTAGCAGTTCTGTTTGTACCCCTGATATTTTGAGGCTAGCTAAGAGGAAAATATATCCCCTATCTGTTGAAAGAATCTATCAGTCTCTTTATACAATATCATTTTTCAACATCTGTTGAGTTAAATCCATTACTCTCTAAATTACTATTACTCCAACACTATTTCTAGAAGATTGGCAGTATATGAAAACAGCTGTCAGAATCCATACTTTTGTTAAAGCCCTGTAAACTACTACTGTTAGCTACTTTGAACAAATTGTGATATAAAAGGGAAAATTTCTTTCATTTTTATAGACTCAGTGTTCTCTGACCTGATTGCTCTGGTTTAAAAATGCACAGGTTGAAATGTATTCATCTTAGGAATATGTACATAATTTGTTACAAAAAAGCAAATAAACAAACCTGATAATTGTTTTAATACTGTTTATAATGATATATAAATTAATATGTATCAGGATAGAGTATAGTTTCTTTTTTTGTTGTTTTTTTCTTATAGTTTCTATGCAATTTGTAGTCTTAAAATCTTCAGTCTTTGAGTAGCTAATAGAATCCAAAAATATTCCTTAGTAAAAATATTTTCGATTTCAGTTAAATAAATATTAGTATAAAACCAAATAATATTATTTTTCTATTATGAAACCTATGGTGAGGGGTCATATAAAGACCATAATCCAAAAAGATACATATAAGTTATATGAGTGAATGTTGCACAAATTTTGCACTTTGCACAATTTCTCATGAACCTTGCACAAATTTCTCATAAAATACTGCAGGTGTTACACAAACTATTTGTGGAATAGAATTCTCTTCTTCATTAAAACATGGTTAGTAAGCCAGATGGGTCCTTGGTAGGTGGGATGAGCACATGCATCTGAATCTCGCAGAGCCCTGGAGTTGAGTGCTGAGCCGGTTTCCATTTTACGGAGGCGTGTTATTTACTGCAGAGACCTTGGCTCTGTAGAATAGCCTTGTTTCTTTCTTATAAAATGCTTAATGTTATAATTCTCTGTGTCAGTCATAGAATTATGGGTATTGATATTGATATTTTTGTTTACTAAGTAAAGGATGATATTTAAGATTCATCTGATCATTGTGGAAGCATCTATCTATTCCTGGTGCAGCGAAGTCACACTCTACTGACATTGTTTTCAGCGGATAATTTCTGAAGCACCTCAAGTGATAAGTACAAGAGACAGCTGCTGCCCTCACATTGCTTACAGTTAAGCCACAGAGGTGAAATTGAATTTGATAAAATTATAGCAATAAAATTCAGCCACTTGGGGAAAAAGTATTGCGGGACACTAGGTTTTTAGTTTGACCAAAGTTAAACAAAATATTTAACTTATAACCACTTCCATATTAAAAAATTATAGAAAATCACCTTTTTGGTATAAATAGAATACCCTGAACACATTTCAACCTCTTGATTAATTCAAGATTCAAATAACATATGGTGTCAAGCTGTGTGTTATTTATGAATTTTAGCAGTCCCATTTCACACCTGGTATTTTGGGGCCAGCTAGAGGAAAGGACATCCCTTGCATGTTCAGAGAACCTGTTGGCCTGTTTCGTTTTTCAATGTCTGTTGATTTAAACTTGTCACTCTATAAATTACTATGACAGCTCAACCCTGTTTCTAGGGGAGAGTGACAGCATACAAAAGCAGCCTCAGAGTCATATTTCTGTAAAGTCCTGGAAACTGCCACTTGTAGCTAATTTACACAGATTGTAATATAAAAGAGAAAAACTTCATAATCACTACGAGCATGTGTTCTCTAGGTAATACTGTTAGCATGCTTTCTCCTACTGGCTGATACTGTGAACAAAGCTAGACTGTTGCTGCCGCGCAGTCCTGCGGCCTCACGCTAATTTCCCAGCCCCAAGTCAGCTGGGTTTGCCATGGGCTGAGAGGCTTAAACAATGAAATTTTGTTCTCTCACAGTTTTGGAGGCTGGAAAGTTCAAGATCAAGGTCTGTCAGGGCTGTCTCTGGGGAAGACCCTTCCTGCTGTGGGTGCCCCCTCTCCCCACCCCGTGTCTGCAGGTGGCCGAGAGCCTGAGAAACTCAGGGGGCTCTTACTGCCAGGACACTGGTCCTGCCCGATCAGGATCCACACTCCTGGCCCATTTAACCTTAATTGTTTTCTTACTCCAAATAGTCCTACTGGGGATTAGGGCTTCAACGTATGAATTTGAGGGAGACTCACTTCAGTCTTTGGCACAACCCTTGTATTTTGCTTCTAATTAACTTCCTTTGCATTTAGAAATCTCATTTATTCATTCACTATTTCTTCCCTTCACTTATTTAATAAATATTTACTGATTATCTCCCATGCACTAGGTAGTATGCTTATTAGATTTTTTTTCAAACTTTTTTTGTTTTTATTTATTTACTTACTTATTTTGGAGATGAAGTCTCAGTCTGTTGCCCAGGTTGGAGTGCGAGGGCATGATTATGGCTTACTGGAACCTCAAGCAATCTTCCTGCCTCAGCCTCCCAACTAGCTAGGACTACAGGTGTGCATCATTATTTCTGTAAGTTTTATATGTATTTTTTAGTAGAGATGAGGTATTTTCTCTGTTTCTGTGCTAGCCTTAAACTGGCCTCAAGCAATCCTTCTGCCTCAGTCTCCCAAAGGCTGGGATTATAAGGCATGAGCCACCACACCTGGCTTAAAGTTTTGTATAAAGCAAAAAGCGTGAGCTTCAGACAACATTCTAAAGAATTTTATTATAAATAAAAATGCACTTTTTGTGGGGAAAACCATATCTATTTGTTTATTTTTTATTTCAGATTAATTTGAGGGTACAATTAGGTTACATTATTTGCATTTGTTAGGTAGAGTCTAAGTTATAGTGGTATCCTTCATCCAGGAGGTGTGCCATGTACCCTTACATTGTGCTTGGTAGAGTTTGCCACCCCCACCCCCCACACACACATACACTTGAATTTAATTGTGTTTTTGTCTTGTGTGAGTATTTGTTTGTGTACTGGTTTCATATTAGAATTGAGTACATTGGATACTTGCTTCTCCATTCTTACGATACTTTCCTAAGAAGAATGTTCTTCAACTCTATTTAGGTTAATATAAAAGATGTAAAGTCCCCATCCTGAATAGTATTGCATGGTATACATACACCACAGTTTATTAATTCATTCATGGGTTGATGGGCACTTGGGTTGATTCCACATCTTGGCAATTGTGAATTCAACTGTAATAAATCTTCTATTGCAAATGTTCTCTGGTAAAATTATCTTTTTTTCTTCTGGGTAGATACTTAGTAACGGGATTTTGGTATCAACTGGGAGGTCTACTTTGATTTCTTTGAGGATTCTCAATAATTCTTTCCAAAAAGACTGTATTAGTTTGCAGTCCCTAACTTTTTTACGCCGTTAGTGTAAAAGTGTTCCCTTGTCTCCACATCCACACCAGCATCTTCAGCTATGGGAATTTGCCATTTGGGCTTTTCTCACTGGAGTTAGGTGATATCTCAGGGTAATTTTAATTTGCATTTCTCTGATGATGAGGGATGATGAGCATTTTTTCATATGTTTGTTAGCCATTTGTCTGTCTTTCTCAGAGAAGGTTCTGTTCATGTCTCATGCTCGTGTCCAGTGATAGATGGGATTGTTTGCTCTTTATTTGTTGATTAATTTGAGTTCTCTGTAGATTCTGGTTATCAATCAGATTTGTATCATGCAAATATCATTTACCATTCTGAAGGTTATCTGTTTGCTTTAATTGTTGTGTCCTTAGCCATGCAGAAGCTTTTCAGTTTAATTAAATCCCATTTATTTATTTCTGTTGTTGCGATGGCTGATAAATTCTCTGTCATAAAATCTTTCTCCAGGCATTACCGATGTTACTGTATTTCCTGATTACTTCCAGGAGTTTTGTGGTTGAGTCTCTGGGGTTTTCTAAGTAAAGAATCATATTATCAGCAAAGAGCGAGAGTATGACCTCATCTGCCCCCATTTAGATGCCCTTTATTTCCTTTTCTTTTCTGATTGCAGTGGCTAGAACTTCCAGCACTATGTTGAATAATAGTGGCTATAGTGGACATTCTTGTTTGGTTCCACTTCTAAGTGGAAAAGCTTTCAGGTTTACTCTATTTAGTATGATACTGCCTCTGGGTTTGTTGTAGATGGTTTCAATCAGTTTAAGAAATGTGCCATCTATGCCTATTATGTGTTCTTGTTAGAAAAGGATGCTGAATTTTATTAAATTCTTTTTCTGCATCTACTGAAAGGATCACATGGTCTTTTTTTTTTTGCTTCTATTGATATGGTGAATTATGTTTACAGATTTGTATATGTTAAACCAGCTTTACATCCCTGGGATGAAGCCTGCTTGATTGTGATGTATACAATGGGGTTTGTATAAATAGTACATCCTATATGTACTACATATATATTTTTTTTAATATGTAGTTGTAATTGATTGGCTAAGATTTTACTGAGTATTTTTGCATCAGTATTCATTAGTAAAATTGGTCTGTAGTTCTCCTTCTTAGTTGGGGAGTATTATTTTTATAGTATATGAAAAAGCTACTGACTTACGCACATTGATTTTGTAACTTGAGCCTTTGCTGAATTTATTTATCAATTCTAGGAATCTTTTGGTGTAGGCTTTAGGGTTTTCTAGGTACAAGACTGTGTTTTCAGCAAACAGGGACAGTCTGACCTCCTCTTTCCCAGGTTGGATGCCTCTCTGCTTGATTGCTCTGGGTTGCACTGTCTGTGTTGGATAGAAGTGACGGTGGGCACTCTTGTCTTGTTCCAGTTCTTATGGAAATGCTTTCAAATTTCCCCCCTCAGTATGACATTAGCTATAAGTTTGTAATATATGGCTTTATAATTTTGAGGTACGTTTGTTCTGTGCTTTGTTTGTTGAGGGTTTTTAATCACAAAAGGGTACTGGATTTTATCGCAGGCCTTTTCTGCATCTAGTGAGATGATTCTCTCTCTCTCTCTCTCTCTATTTATATATATATATTGAGACAGAGTCTTACTCCATTGCTTGAGCTGGAGTGCAGTGGCATCATTATAACTCATTGCAGCTTCACATTCCTGAGACTCCTTAGTAGCTGGGACTATAGATGCACATCACTATGCCCCGCTAAGTTTTCTATTTTTAGCAAAGTCGGAGTCTTGTTTTTGCTCAGTCTTGTATAGAACTCCTTTCCTCAAGGGATCCCAGAGTGCTGGGATTACAGGTGTGAACCACAGCAGCTGGCACTTGGCAATATATTTTAATCCTTGGTTTCATATGATGGGGATGTTTCAATAAAGTATTTAAAAAATTGATATATGTTCTTTATAAGTAATCAAGAAATACATTAAGAAATGTATAAGTAGAAAACTAAAAGAAACCTTGAACTCTCTACTTCCTATATATAACCATCATCAAAATGAGATGAACACTTTCTCAAACATTTTTCTATGTAAAAGCTGAAAAGATAGGTAGAGGAGGTCTTTATAAATAGTACATCACATATGCTTTTTACAATAAAAATATTTTTACCCATTAGAACAATTTTACATAATTATAAGGTGTCCAAAATATTTTTAAAGTGTGACAATGCCCTTTTGAATATGCAAGCTTCTAGGTAACTTGGCATAATATACATAAAAGTCTTTAAAATATTTGTGTCTTTTAGATAAAATCAAAGCAACAAAATTATTTGTCCACATAGGTCATTTTCACCATTATTCTTAACAAGTTCATGACTTTTAAGACTAATATCCTTATTGTTTACACATTACCATTATTCTTATAGATTTGAGATGTAAGAAACTTTTTCTGTGAGTCTATTATTTCTAGACTACATAACGAAACATTGTAAATTATATAAATCAAGTATACATACTGTTAATCTTTAGCATCAAAACTTACTTATCTGGGCCCAAATCTGTGCAAGGTTTATAAGGCAAGATGCAATCTTCGCAGAGCCTGAGAAAATGCCCAGTTTAAGGTGAAGCGTTCTGACGTGTCCTCAGAAGTTATGTATCACAGATGTCTTCCAGTAGTCTGCTTGGCTGCCAAAACAAAAAATTGTGGACTGAGTGGCTTAAACCACAGAAATTTATTTTCTCCCAAGTCTGGAGGCAGGAAGCCAGAGGTTAGGCTGCCAGCAAGTTTGAGTTCTGGTGAGGGTCTGTCTCTTCCAGGCTCGAGTTGGCCACCAGATTTCTGTCTGTACTTGGCAGATACAGAGACAGGGAGCTTTGGGATCCTTCTCCTGTGTGTGCTGATCCTGATGTGAAGGCCACATTTAAACCTTATGACTTCCCAAAGGCACCATCTCTAACCACCACCATGTTGGGGGTTTGGGTTTGGACATTTGAGTTTTGGGGTACAGTGTTCAGTCCATGATAGCAGGTGTCATTGAAATACACAGATCATGAAAAAACAGTGATTATTTGCAGTTAATTCAGCTTAGTTAATAAATTGCTTGAGGATCCCCAAGTCTGATTGGTCACTAAAAACATTTTTAGTTTACTGGAGTGTATTTCAGTATGACATTGTATAAGCACTTTGGAGAATTGTAGTTTTGACAGAATAACCCACAAAGATGACTGCATATTAAAACTATACAACTATCACACAATGTATTGCTTCTTAGTCACTAGAATTCAAGTTATATTGCATTTGTTTGGCTTATGAAAATCCCTAATAGACCTCAGTATGGTATGTTGAGCATATGAATATGTTTGGCCTTTACAAAGCCATTTATTTTATGTGACTTTTTTTGTGTGTATGACTTGCTCCCCTCACATAATATACTGTGTAGTTGTGCTCTTTGTGATGTGTCCTGGATTCCAGAACCAGGCCACTGAGCTGTGACAGTGCCAGACCCCACATCATGTGCCTGCTCCTCTCACAGGGCGTCTGAGATGTGATTCTCGTTAGGCACCACTGGAGGTTGCAGCCTTGGTGAGGATGCACGCTAGAACATTACCTGGTGCATGAGGTGTGTGTGAACACTGGAACATCACCCAGTACACGAGGTGCATGTGAACGCTGGAACATCACCCAGTGCACGAGGTGAGTGTGAACACTGGAACATCACCTGGAGCATGAGGTGCCTGTGAACAGTGGAACATCACGCGGTGCACGAGGTGCGTGTGAACAGTGGAACATCACCCGGTGCATGAGGTGCCTGTGAACACTGGAACATCACCCGGTGCACGAGGTGAGTGTGAACACTGGAACATCACCTGGAGCATGAGGTGCCTGTGAACACTGGAACATCACCCGGTGCACGAGGTGAGTGTGAACACTGGAACATCACCCGGTGCATGAGGTGTTGTGAACACTGGAACATCACGCGGTGCACGAGGTGCGTGTGAACACTGGAACATCACCCAGTGCATGAGGTGCCTGTGAACACTGGAACATCACCCGGTGCACGAGATGAGTGTGAACACTGGAATATCACTTGGTGCATGAGGTGAGTGTGAACACTGGAACATCACCTGGAGCATGAGGTGCCTATGAACACTGGAACATCACCTGGTGCACGAGGTGAGTGTGAACACTGGAACATCACCTGGTGCACAAGGTGAGTGTGAACACTGGAACATCACCTGGTGCACAAGGTGAGTGTGAACACTGGAACATCACCTGGTGCACGAGGTGCCTGTGAACACTGGAACATCACCTGGTGCACAAGGTGCGTGTGAATTCTAGCACATCGCCCGGTGCATGAGGTGTGTATGAACACTGGAACATTACCCAGTGCACGAGGTGAGTGTAAACACTGGAACATCACCCGGTGCACGAGGTGAGTGTGAACAATGGAACATCACCTGGTGCATGAGGTGCCTGTGAACACTGGAACATCACCTGGTGCACGAGGTGAGTGTGAACACTGGAACATCACCCGGTGCATGAGGTGAGTGTGAACACTGGAACATCACCTGGTGCACGAGGTGCATGTGAATTCTGGAACATCACCAGGTGCACGAGGTGCGTGTGAACACTGGAACATCACCCCATGCACGAGGTGCGTGTGAACACTGGCAAATAAAACACACAGTACCTTGCTGTTCTGAGATAACAGCCTTTCTTCTAGATGTGAATTGTTTCTCTAGCATGTAAATATAATTATTTTTAATTTGCTGTGAGTGAATTTGGCAATCTGTCCTGTGTGGGGTTCTGTTTTAGGGTTCACTGTATATTGTTTGAATAGGGATGGCTCTGTTGATGGATTGCTTGTGGGAATAAGGTGATTGAAAGATAATCTGTAATTGTCAGGGCCCAGAATGTCTTTGTGATTTAAATTCCTTCTCCATGGCTCGTACACAGATACTTGCACAGTGGAGATCTAAGTGAAGACAAAACTCACCGGGGGTGGAGGGAAGTGGTGATTGTAGAGGGAGAGAGAACCACGTATCTGTGTGTGTGACTCTGAGATATATGACCATGTCAGTGTGCAGATCACATCTGACACTCTCACAGATACTCGGTTTATAGAAAAACAACAATTTTCTCTAAGTGAAAGGGTTGTAGGCAGCAGAAGTAGAAGATTTGTGGGCATGCGGGGATGACAGTGTGTCTCCCACGAGCACATGTTGCTTTAGCTATGGATTCAGGAAAAGGAATGAATCACAAATGCAAACTAAGCAGATAGGGCAACCAAAATTCATTTTAATTATGTGGTATTGAAAGGTGAATTCTTGATATTTTTAATAAGTGTTGGCTTGTAGAGGAACCACAGCATTAAGCATTAAGTATTATATGACGGTGAACCCTCAGTTGTACTTACAAAGTAACAATGTATATTTGTATTACATTTCGATTTTGTTTTATTCCTTTTGTGACTATTAGCTTTTCTTTTCTTTTCTTTCTTTTTTTTTTTTTGGCCGGGACTTGTCTTGAATTGAGATTAGGCCACATTCTACAGTGTCAGGATAACTGATAATGTTTACTTTTTAATACAGAGCAGTGTTTGGTTTCACTAACGGTATTAATGTTACCAAACAAGGTAGCAAAGGGGCTTTTAGCTCTCACCCTTTGTTCAATAAATCAAACACATGTGGTCTGCACACAGCTTTTCTGTTGACTCTGCCATTTTATTTGTCTTCTATCTTGAAAGTTTATTGCTTTACATAGGTTGAAGTGATTCCAGGTCTGAATTGTTTAATCTGGAGTGTGAGATTATTAATGTCTTGGCTAGAGTGTCTGAGAAAGTCGGATGTAAGCTCCCATGCAGGTGCAGTGCGCAGGGCCCAGGACTCACTCCATGCATAGGAGCTTTGCTCTGCCTACCTGTTTTTGAAAATGCATTTTGAGAAAAATTTTGAATTTCTAAGTAAATATCTAAAATATTTTTCCCCATGGATTATTCAGTGTTCCTCTAACTCAGTATTTGCCACAGACCATGTGCTGGATCAATTGCCAGCATTTCCTTGGGAAACTTGGGGAAAGCTGCAGTAGCAGGTCAGAATTTATTAAAATCTATTAATCGTTCTAGGCTACTGATTATGCCACATAAAATGGTGTTATTTTTTGTTTAAAATTTCTTTGTCATTTGCTTTTGTCCTCCTTATAGAACTGCTAGTTTAAAAATTCCTGCTATTCAAATATATGTCCAGTTGCTTCATAACTGCTGAATAAGTGCCCACTGTTGTTTTCTCTGGTGTGGTCGACCAGGTCATCATCAGTGGAGGGAGATGGGGAACAATGCAACAGATGGGGAACAATGCTGGAGCCCAAGGAAGGGAAATGACCTCATAACTTTTTGGTATTTGTTTTGCTGCAGACACTGTGCTGGAAATCTTGATGTATGCCTTGCACGTAAAACCTGGTTGAACGTGGACAGAGCTGGAGGGCATTATGTCATGTGAAGTAAGCCAGGCACAGAGGGCAGGTGCTAACATGTGACAGCTGAGAAGGTGGCTCTCATGGTGGTGGACAGCAGTGTGGTAGACACAGAGACTGGGAAAGGTGGTTAGTGGGCACAAACATACAGTTGATTTGTTTGGAAAGGTTCTGGTGTTTGATAGCACGATAGTGTGACTATAGTTAGCAGCACAACAATATTTTGTATAGTTCAAAATAACTAGAAGAGAAGACTTAAAATATTCCCAATACAAAGTCATGATAAAATCTTCCTTCTTTTAATTAATTTTATGTTTGGTTGTTTTTTCTCATACTTGCAGCTAGGATGCAAGGTCTGTCTCCTGGAATTGTCCTTCCCTAGGGTGAATATCTACTTTTGGTTGGTAGTAAGACCTCACTGCAACTCTTCCCTCCTTAGAGAGTGCTGCTCTGACCTGTAGCCTAAACTCCCCTCTCTCCTGGGCACTGTCCCTCTCAGTTTTATTTTACTTTCCTCGTTACTCCTCAGTAACCCTTCTCGTTCACAGGTGTGTTATGTCTATCTTCTCCTGTGTGGGTGTCAGCTCCACAGAGCAGGAAGCTCCACCTCAGTCCCTGCTCCTGTGTGGGTGTCAGCTCCACAGAGCAGGAAGTCCCTGTCTCATCTCCTGCAGTGTGAACTGAACTTTTGCTCATAACTGATGCTCAGCATTTGTTGCATGAATGGATGAGTGAGTGAAGAAATGAGATCTCAAATTTTTATACTTGAGCTCCAAATTATATTTTCTATCTACTTCATTTTGCTCCTGGACAGAAGGGAAATGGTAACCTCAGGAGAAGCAGTAGCAAAAGTGAAGGACAAATAAAGTACATTGCAGAGAGACTAAAAATTAATAAAACTATTTTTATTGACTGAAAATAACTTGACTCACGTTCTACCATGGGTGTCTAACCCAAGACCCATCAGCTGCATGTGGGTTGTGTGAGGACCTATTTGCTTATCTGTGGTGGTGAATATCACAAAAATTATGCATGGGCCTTCCCTTTGCTCATCAGTTTTGGTTAGTTTTTGTGTATTTAATGTGTGGCCCAAGACAGCTCTTCTTCCAATGTGGCCCAGAGAAGCAAAAAGGTTGGACACCTCCATCAGACTTTTAAAAATACAATTCAAAGGAATCCGAAATATAGAACAGTGAAAATTTAGTATGTGTATATTTATATATTTACATATGTGCATGTATACAAATTAAAATATATGTATATGCACAGTATGCAAAACCAATGCAGGTCATGGCACAGAGTGGGCATTTAATAATTACATGTTTGTTTTATGGTTACAAGTGGTCTACATGATCACAAGATTCTATTTGCAATGAATGGCTTATATCTTCACTGAATGATAGAACCTCCCAGCCACATGAAGGCTGCTGAGTCTTGAAGAGCCTGCAAACACCAGCTCCACTGGAGCTCCAGCGAGGAACTCATCTGTAACACGGCGCAGAGATGATAACAACACTTTTCCTGGAGGGCTGTGACAGAGACTCAACAAGCTGATACATCTTTGCTAATATCTAACACCTATCAGAGCAACACTTGGAGGAGATACAGCCTTCATACTAACGAAGCCCAAGCAGGCGCCACTTCCAGTTCATCAGATCCTCTTGGTAGACGCACCAGGTGCTGTGCTCCAGTCTCAGACCAGTCTCACACTGATAAACTTCATTAGAAACACTGAAATTTTATTCTGTAAATAAAATTTGTAGAATTGCATTCTTACTGAGTAAAACAAAATACACAGGCTGTTTAATAACCACAATGTAACAGCTGTCTCAACCACCATAGGCTAAGGTGATTTTTATATTTTCTAAATTTACAGTCAACAAAACAGCATCATTCCTGAGATGGGGCAACTACCCTGCGTTACCTGGTGGTGTGAAGCCAGGTGGTTCAGAAAGTGGGACAAACCAGACATGCAGATTTTAGCATGGAGCTTAGGCAGGTACTCCAAGCATCTGGTCCTTCACAGCCACCTGTGTAACAGCTGTTTGAAGGGTGTTATGTTCTGGAGGCATGGATATCTCTTTTAAAACTGATAGAAAGCCAGTTCTCCACTTTTACTGAACCATTCATTTAAAGATTATAGTGGAGAAGTATAGCTGAACCTCACAGATACGATGTGCTAAAAAACAAATTAAACCAAATAAAAATACTATACTATGTTTTAGAAGTAAAGATAACTATAGTTAGCATAAGACAGTAGATGAATATCTGCCATTAAATGGTATAGCTGTTTATAAGACATAAAACTCACCTTAGCCTCTGGTGGCTGGGACAGCTGTTACCTTCTGGTTATTGAACAGCCTGTGTATTGTGTTTTACTCAGTAAGAATAAAATTCTACAGTCCTCCCTTTTGTTTTCCCATGTATCCCAAAGTAAAAGGGAATTACAAATGCAGTATATTTTTTTCAGAAATTTCTAGCAGGTGTTTTATGGCCTTAAATTTTAATAAAACCAGAAACATGATGCAATATTTCAAATTACCATTATTTTACATAGTACTTTTTCTTAATACTTTATTTATTTATTTATTTAGTCAGAAAGTGCCTGGAGAAGGCGTACCTGAACTCAGGCCAAGTAGGAAGACTGAGAAAGTGTAGCTCGTCTCTGGCCTCTGCAGAGGCTCTTTATTGACTTTTAACAGAGGTGCATATGCAAAAGGTAGGGTTGAAAGAATCCCAACTTCCCAGGAAGACTAGATAGAGAGAGAAGGGGTGAGCAGTAGGGGGCTGGTAAAAAGCTGATTGTATATTTAAATAAAGAGGGAGGGAGAAGCTAGTTCTATTCACACAGTGGAAGTAAACCAAGTTTCCTAATCTAACTACACATTCAAAGAGTTTAATTCTCCCATCTGTTGACTCTCAAATGCACCTCTTGGTTCTTGGTTCTTTTCATCTTCCGTAGATTTGAAAAACTCCCAGAGATTGTCCCTCTGCAAGTGTTCCCCTGGATTCCTGTGGATTGAGGTGGGAGCCCTGTTGAGAAGTCAATCTATTTACCTTTCACAAGCATCTGGGTTTTTTTTTTTTTTAGCTTTTTAGTAATGGCTGTTGTGATGGGGTTAGGTGGTATCTCCTGGTTTTAATTCGCATTTCTCTTATTATTAGTGATGTTGAGCATTTTTTTCACGTATTTATCGGTCATTTGTTTGTATTCTTTTGAAAAAATGTCTGTTCATGTCTTTTGCCCAGTTTTTATTGGGGATATTTGATTTTTCTTTTTGATTTGTTTAAAGTCCTTATAGATTCTGGAGATTAGCCATTGGGAGATGTATATAACTTGTGAATATTTTCTCCCATTACATAGGTTGTTGATTTAAACTGTTGATTACATCTTTTGCTGTGCAAAGCTTTTTAGTTTAATTAAGTCCCTTTATTTTGTTTTTGTTTTTTGTTGTATTTGCTTTGTATTAGTCCTAAATTCTTTGTCTAGGCCAATGTCCAGAAGAATTTTCATGGTGTCAGGTGTTACCTTTAAGTCTTTAATCTACATTGAGTTAATTTTTGTATAGACTGAGAAATGGAGATCTGGTTTCATTCTTCTGCATGAGACTGTCAAATTTGATACAAAAGCCAAGAAAGGACACAACAACAACAGCGAAATACACACCCGTATTCTTGATGAAGGTACATGCAAAAATCCTCAACAAATCACTAGCAAACTGAGTCCCGAAGCACAGTCAGAGGATGATTCAGCACAACCCCAAGGATGCAGGGATGGTTCAACATACAGAAGTGAATGAACATGCTTCACCACGTAAAGATTTTTAAAAACAAATCCATATGATCATCTCAATAGACGAAGAAAGAGCATTCAACAAAATCCAACATTCTTTAATGATTTTTAAAAAGTAAGAAACTAGGAACAACAGGAGCTCTGCAAGGAGCACTGTAGTAGAAGTGTCTAGCAACCTTGATTTTCTCTTTGAAACAAATTTACTTGAGCCACATGTATGATATCTGAAAGGCAATGTAGTTTGTTTGTTTTTAGAACCCAAGAAGGAAGGAGTAGAGAGGCAGTCTAATTCTTCTGGGAATATTGAACACTGTCTAATTGACCTGAAAATTCTCCCTCAGCAATTTAAATGTGCAATTTAGGGTCACAGTGAAAGAGAGGTATTGTTTAAAAGTTTAGTTAATGTTAAAAATTAGCACCTTTCCATATTTGAAACATATCAAGATTTTTTTTAGCTGCGAATTCTCTTTACCTAATGTCTGAGGAGTGTAGCTCCCTGTTAATTAAATCCTGTTTTTATCCAGTCAGTTGATGAACTTCTTGAGTGTAAGACACCCAAGTAGTCAGATTTCATTGTTATTAGGTGACGATATTTACGACCATATTATTCAATTTAACTTATTACTTAAATGATATGTTATTTACCACTGTGTGATTAGAATGCCAGTCAGTCATCATATCTTATCATTGGAGGAGAAAAAAAAGCAGACCATTTATATAAAATGCTGCCTAAGAACTTGGTTGAAAAGCCCCTGATGTTTGTGAGCAGGCATTTTGAAGTGTGACAGTCTCTCTGTGTGACGATTTCTCAGCAGGAGCCAGTTCCACGGCCCTTTCATTAGTTACCTAACTCTTTTGGCAGTAAGAGGTCAAATTAAATATGTTTTTCACAAGATGTATTTATTCAGAAGACCAAATATACTGTGAAAAAAGCATATTTTTCATTATTCTCGCCAAACCTCTCTGTGTCACTTCAAGGATGTGCTGATAAAAGAGGTTCGAAGAGTCAGTATAGCTCCTTAGGAACTTACAACCAGAAACATTGGACAGTTGCAAATAGTCAAAAATATTGCTAAATGTCTTAAATTTACTTTTGGTAAAGGAGAAAATAGGGCTCAGATTTGAACTGAAGGCATTCATACCTTTACAAACGAGTTCGCAGCAATGGAGATGTGTGAGTCATTCACATACCACCTGCTTTCACTACGAAGAGAAAAACAAGCATTTAGATCTCTAAGTCAATTATATTCATCTGTTTTAGCTACAATATAGACCTTTAAAATTTTTCTTTAATAAAATACTGATTGGATTTTGGGGTAAAGCTGTTGAATTTAGTCTAGTAATACCCTCAATGTGTACACATAAAACTCTTAGCTACTGAAACAAAGCAATAACAACAACAACAATAAAAATAAACTGAACAAAGCAACAATAGCAAAAAGCAAAACCATGGGCCCTGTATTCAGAGACAGATGTGCACCTGTACACATTTCATTATTTTAATTATGGGCTCAGGTTCTTCAGTGGAGACGTGTCGGCCTCTTTTTTAATTCCTTTTGGGTATCAATTTTTATACTGATAGGTGACATTCTATGTATGTTCATGTTTGTAAAAACAAAATACCTTGGAAAGTTTACAGTGGAAATAGCCTGAAAAGGTCTCTCCGCAGTGGCACTGTGGATGTTGTGATGGATAATTCTTCACTGTGAGGCCCCTGCCCAGCACACTGAAGGGCATGGCACTGTCCCTGGCCCCTGTGTGCCTCCTCCCAGTTTTAAGGATGAAAAACACCCCTAGGCATTGCCAGATACTCTCTGAGGAGCAATGGTGCCCGGGCTGAGCCCAGCACCTGCTGAGGACCAGAGTTCGGTGGACACTGTTTTATGAGCTTTGTCTTCATCTCTCTTTTTTTGTGTGTTTTATGAGCTTTGTATTCATCTCTCTTTTTTGTGTGTGTTTTACACTCTTTCCCTTTTGTGTGTATATGTGGTACATTAATTCACTGGTCCTCTGCTTATGAAGGATTCAAGAAAAACATAATACTTACTTTTGTTACAAATGAAAATAAAGTTGTTACTGAAACAGAAATAACGATACATATGGGCTTTCTGTGAGGGTTAAGTTTTGAAATGTCCTATCAGAAAATGGGAAATATCGCCTGTAGTCCCAGCTACTCGGGAGGCTGAGGCAAGAGAATCGCTTAAGCCCAGGAGTTGGAGGTTGCTGTGAGCTGTGTGATGCCACGGCACTCTACCGAGGGCCATAAAGTGAGACTCTGTCTCTAAAAAAAAAAAAAGAAAATGGGAAATATAACAATTATCCAAAAGAGACAAAACTTTTTCCTGTCAATAAATTCTAAAACATTTTTTTTTTCCAATTGGGACATTTTTTCCCACTTAGGCAGTAGAGGGCTGAAATTTTTAAATGTAATATAGCTTATTTATATCACACGACTCTTTTTCCTTATCAAGTCTTAAACATGGGAGTATATAAATGATATGCAACTAATTCAGGTGTTACTGTGAGGTATTAACTATGATTAGCGATTTGTCACTTACCAAAACTTTGGTTAGCACTAAATAGCAAACTAATATCTAGGTAAAGATTAACTCTGACGAATACTTAGAGTGTAATTTCTTTATACTGCTGAGAAAAATGCCACAAAGTTAAAATCATACCTAAGCAAACTGCTTAAAACCAGATACGTTAATAAAAAGAAACATTTTTAAATCATCTCAATGAAAAGACATATTAATTACATGCAAGATTATGATAAAAATCATATCCTGATGGATAACTTCTCATTAGAAACAATTGTGGTCAGAACAACTGTCACTTCTTCTTTAAAGTGCTGAGAGGAACATAAATATTGTCATCTTAGAATTCTGTATCCACTGACAATCTCCTCAAATTGCAAGGACAAACACACATTTTCAGGTGATTATAAGCTGAAAGAATTTATCATCCACAGACACGTGCTACAATGTAAAGAGAATGTAAAGGATCTCATGATCCTCTCCCCAAATCCTTACGCAAAACAGAAGGCACAGGCCTCAGGCATCCGTGAAGGTGGGTCTCACAGGTCTCTCATTAAGGACATTTTCTTGCTGGTTTCCCATAAGCAAAGACAGGCAAACTGTAACTCAAGTCTGCTATGTCTAGCTCCAAAAACTAAGGAGCTGTAGTTTCAAATCCGCACTAATGTGAATTACAGATTTATCTTCACAGATGCAGAACAGAGACAAGACAGGATCAGGCATTCTCCCACCAGCCCAGGCACACACTTGTAATCCATGCTCCCTTCACTCCCTTTTTCTCCTCTAACACTTGTCATATCTTACATAAAATGCTGATTTTTTTGACTCTCAGAAGAATGTAACCATTTTGTCTCATTATCCCTACCCTTGTATTATTTTTCCCTTTCTATGCCAAATTCCCCTTAAATACTAAAAATAGAAAATTCTCCTTTAGAAAAATAGCCCCAGATTGTCTATGGGTTGTGTTTCCCAGGCACATTCTCAATTTGACTTAATAAACCTTGATTGGGATTTTGCCTCAGTCACTTATTTTGGGTCAACAATAGGACATGCTAAGGGAAGTTTTCAGGAAGAAAAGAAGTGAGATTAGATAGAAATTTTAGTGTGGGTGGTGCCTGTGGCTCAAGGAGTAGGGTGCCGGTCCCCTATGCCAGAGGTGGCGGGTTCAAACCCAGCCCCGGCCAAAAAAAAAAAAAAAAGAAACTTTAATGTATAGAAAATATGAAAAGATCCAGAAATGGTAACTATATAGGTAAATATAAAAATTATTTCATTTTTAAAAAAATTTTCTTAAAATACCAAGTTATTTTTACAACAGAGAAACAGGGCATTGTGGGAGATATAGCACACAACAGAGGTACAAATGAAGGTCATTGGGGGTATTATGCCATTGTAAGGGCCTTACACTTTACATGAAGCAATACAAGATTCTTAATTTGAAGAAAATAATATTAAATTTGGGACACATATTTTAATCCTGAAAGCAATCACCAGTATATATTATGAAGAGGTATAGCTAAAAACCCAATTGAAAAAGTAAAGTGAGGGCGGCGCCTGTGGCTCAGTGAGTAGGGCACCAGCCCCATATACCGAGGGTGGCAGGTTCAAACCCGGCCCCGGCCAAACTGTAACAAAAAAATAGCTGGGCGTTGTGGCAGGCGCCTGTAGTCCCAGCTACTCGGGAGGCTGAGGCAGGAGAATCGCCTAAGCCCAGGAGTTGGAGGTTGCTGTGAGCTGTGTGACGCCACGGCACTCTACCAAGGGCGATAAAGTGAAACTCTGTCTCTACAAAAAAAAAAAAAAAAGAAAGAAAAAGTAAAGTGAAAACAAATAATATTAGATTAACCCAAAAATAAGACAGTAAAAGTGAAACAAAAGAACAAAGGCAAGACAAATACGAAACAGATGGAAACATACATATCAATAATTACATTAAATTTAAATAGGCTAGATACTCCAATTGAACATGCCCCCTGTGTGAGGGGCTCTTCTACAACTACAACTTTACCCTGGTAGTGAGAACAATATACCCTTATATTAACTTGAAATAAAAAAAATAAACAATGTAACCTAAAAAAAAATGTCAGAGATTAGTAGACTGAATAAAAAAGCAATTCTTTGCTGTTATAAGAGATTCATTTTTTAAACACAAAGATTTCAACAAATTGGAAGTAAGGATGGAAAAATACACTATCACTATACAAATAATTGGAGAAAGTCGGATAGTATGGTTATATTAAATCTGATGGAGTAACTGTTCAGGAGTTCTGCCAGAGATAAAGGGGTGGGGGGGACATCACAATAAATGTGCTTCAAAGTCCTTGAAATAACTTAAGGGAAAGATAGATAAAGAAGGATATATAATAAAAGAATCAAATAATGAGGAAGACATAACTAAATATATAAGTACTGAAAGTAACAGATGTTTGGCTGGGCATGGTAGCTCACACCTTTAATCCCAGCACTCTGGGAGGCTGAGGTAGGTGGATTCCTTGAGCTTACGAGTTTGAGACCAGCCTGAGCAAGAGCAGGACCCTGTCTCTACTTAGTGGGTGTTGTAGCAGGCACCTGTAGTTCCAGCTCCTTGGGAGGCTGAGGCAGGAGAATCACTTGAGCCCCAGGAGTTTGAAGTTGCTGTGAGCTCTGTGCACTCTACTCAGGGCAACAGAGTGAGACACCATCTAAAATAAAGAACTGAAACAAAAAACAAAATAAAACAAAACAAAACAAAATAGGGTTTCAACTGTAATGAGTCAAAAAATAACTAAAGAAAGTGCCAGAATCTACTAGAGACTCCCTGGGAAGAAGTTGAGGAGCAGAACAAGAGGAAGATGATGTCAGCAGAGGTCCCCAGAGCCTGCAGTCTGGGAAAAAGAGCAGATGGAGGGCTTGTTCTCTGGCCCCAGCATCTCCTGCAGTGGGCAGGCCCCTAAGCTGCAGGAGAGCCTTTCTACCTTCATGAGCCCAAAAGCTGCTGCCACCAGTGAACTCAGAGCTCCATGAGGTCAAAGCACCTCAAGAAGGTGGCCAGCCCGGTTGGGGTGACTTCCTGTTACCACAGACCTGAGCTGAGAGTGCAGGTGCCACATGGCTTCTCCACCCACCCTTCACCATTGTACCCCCAGGGGCATTATCCCCTCAATTTTTATCTCATTCCTGAACAAACACCTCCCAACTCTGGACCAGACTGCAGGGGTCACAGGGGGCCAGTCGGTCCCTGGGGATCTGTGTGACCCCACTGGGTGGGCTGCCTTCCAGAGAGAGGGACAGAGGTGACAGTTCTAGATTTCTCCCACCCACCCATGGCGACTGAGAGAGACAATTGAGTCCAGGCTCTCAGAGCAACTGCTTCCCCTGCTGGTGCTCCCACCACACTGAGGCCTTGGAGAGGGGGCTCACACCCTTCCTCTTAAGACCTGCAGTGGACTGAGGAGTGTCAGACCCTGAGCTCCCTGCTCACCAGCCTTCCCCAGTGCTGCCTTCCCAGGCTCCATCAGAGCAGGGCACACCCAAAGCAGAGGGGCATCAATCACTGAAATAGAAAATAAATCAATGAAATAGAAAAAAACCCAGAAAATTAGCCAAGTCCATTTAGAATGCTTATAGTGTACTCTGTGTATTCAGGACTTCTAAATGAATTGTCCAAGTCCAATGTGTTGCAAAGTTTATGTACCCAGAATTATCCGAATGCCTTATTCATGGTACTTTTGAAAGATAACATCCTAGTAAATAATAATTATTACTTTATTTGTGATTTATCAAGTCCCTGTAATGTGCAGATACATATTCTAACTCACCTGTTCATCACAGCAATGATAGAGATTTATAGCTACACAGGAAGGAGGGTGAATTGTGGAGAGCTTCAGTAATTTGCTCAAAGTCATCCAGAGTACTGGAGATAGGGTTCAAAATAAGGCCTGATAAGACTTCAAAGCCTGGACTTTTCACATAGCTGCCTTGATAATTACATGTTATGTTATTTAGTGATCTGTTGGTCTTTCTCTTTTTATTAAAATTCTTTGTATAGCTCTTTCCTCACATGCTGATTCAAACTTTCTTAGACATCTTGTTTCCACTCTATAGTTCCATTCTTTTCAAGTTTATTATTTTTTGTAATATCTCTGGAGTTAAATATACTTACCATGGACTACTTTGGAATTCCTACAGAATTTCATTATTTTATAGCTATTTTCATATCTCTGTACTTTCCAAATGTCAGAACTTACCATGACTTTTCTGAGTCATCGCAAATAAGGTAAGATTTACTGAGATTTTAAGTTCTTATGAAGAAGATTGTTTTTAAAAATACTTATGAGAAGTGAAATTAAAAAAAACTCAATGTTTTACTAATAAAAACATGTTGAAAAAAATGTTGGGTAATGGGCGGCACCTGTGGCTCAGTGAGTAGGGCGCTGGTCCCATATGCCGGAGGTGGCGGGTTCAAACCCAGCCCCGGCCAAAAAAAAAAAAAAAAAAAAAATGTTGGGTATTTCTATTTCAGCAAAGTTAATTGTATGACTAAAACTACTGATACCTAACCTTACTTACTTGTTTTTCTACACTGAGAAAGGATTTAGTCTTACTCATCTTCCATTTTTATTTTTCTATTGCTACTCACTCCCATGGAAATGTGATGTCTGCTTTTATTAATGCTTCAAAATACCTGAATGTTTATGTGTTATTTGCTGTGATAAATGTTTTATATTCATTATCTCTTTAATCCTTATCATATTATTATAAATGAATGAAGTCCTTCCCGTTTTCCACATGTGGAAACAGCCCGATTTACAGACAGAAAGTCGAGAATCGGGCCCAGCTCCTGCCCTTGACTTCTGGGAGGTCGGACTTGGATGCACTGTGCAGAGAATGGTTGGCAGTGAGCTTCAGCATCTGCAGTCATCACTGAAGTTACTGGAAGTATTCTAAGAAATGAAAAATACAGCACTTGAATTAAAAAAAAAATTCTGAGGGTAAGTATTTACAATGGTCCCTTGTTATTGTGATCACATATCAAAGCATGGTTTGAGCATAAAACACCAGAAGTGTTTCTCAATGAATTAAAGTTATTTAATATTTTAATTAATGGATATTTTGTTACTTACTGAGCTTACTGATTGAATGACAAAGCAGCTTCATGAGAAATTGAGTAGTTTGCATGAGTCTCACAGCCAAAAAGACTAGAAGCCTGAAATCCAGAAGTACAATTTTGCTTTAGCTGCATAAATGAATAGCCATCTCTTTGCTAAATAAATAAATGAATAACCATCTTATTTTCATGTTCACAAAATATTACACTCTCTGAAGGCAAATGAAATTAGCGGGATTTTTATTTTAATAAAATTAAGTCTATAGTTACACATTAATGTATGAGTGCTTTTGTCAAAAGGCTAATCATTTTGCATTTATTATTAAAATACCTAAAATATTGTTTTTTATCCATAATAAACTTATCAATCTATGAATTTATAAATTATTATTGAAGTTTGGAATTACTTTTGAATGATAAAACACAAATACAGAGAATCATACAAAAGTAACATATAGCTTCAGGAACTGTGTATTTAAAAGCAGATATCTCAGGAAGTACCATCATGTTAACCAATCAGTTCCCATTCAGACAACTCATAACCCTTCCTTGTGCCTCCTCCCATTCAGACCTGCCTCCTTCCCACCAAGATTAACCATTTCCCTGAGTTGTATAGCTATTTTGCCCTTGTATTTATTTATAGTTTTATTACCAGTGGGCACATTGTAGATACTTTTCTTAGGTCTTGCTCATTAAAAAAGAAAAAAAAAACACTTCTACATATCTTTTAAGTGCCTTGTGATCAGAAGGTTTTTTCTTTCTTTCTTTCTTTTCTTTTCTTTTCTTTTCTTTTCTTTTCTCCTTCCTTCCTTCCTTCCTTCCTTCCTTCCTTCCTTCCTTCCTTCCTTCCTTCCTTCCTTCCTTCCTTCCTTCCTTCCTTCCTTCCTTCCTTCCTTCCTTCCTTCCTTCCTTCCTTCCTTCCTTCCTTCCTTCCTTCCTTCCTTCCTTCCTTCCTTCCTTCCTTCCTTCCTTTTTTGTAGTTTTTGACCAGGGCTGGGTTTGAACCTGCCACCTTCAGTATATGGGGTAGGCGCCCTACTCCTTTAAGCCACAGGTGCCGCCCCCAGAAGTTTTTTTCTTTAATCACCTTTTCCTTTCAATTTATTTTTGAAGACCCCACGCTACCCAAAATCCAGCAGGTCAACTGCCACTGCGTAGCTACTGACCGCACACCCATGGTGACTTCCAGTGGGTCAACTGCACACTGGATGGCTACTGACTACACACCAGTGACATCCAGTGGGTCAACCATGCAACTACGTGGCTACTGATTGCACCCCTTGGTGACCTCTAGCAGGTCAACTGTGCAATGTGTGGCTACTGACTGCACCCCAACTCTGAGGACAGCTAGAGTCAATGGTGAAAAACAATCATGAAGCGAAATCAACAGATAAACTCTGGCAATATGAACAATCAGAGTAGATCAACTCCCCCAAGGATCAATGGGGCAGACACAGCACAAGATCCCATGCACAAACAAATAGTTTGAGATGTCAGAAATCGAATTCAGAATCTGGATAGCAAATAAGATCGAACTAGAATTCCAAGCAGTAACCCAAAAGATATCTCAAGAATTCAATGAATTCGAAGACCAAATTACCAAAGATTTTGACACACTGAGATAAGAACTTGCAGCCCTCAAAGATCTAAGAAACACAGTTGAATTCCTCAATAACAGAATGGAGCAAGCAGAAGAAAGGATTTCTGACATTGAAGACAAAGCTTTCAAACGCTCCCAAACTCTCAAAGAGAAAGAGAAATGGAGGGCAAAAACAGATCACTCTCTCAGAGAGCTCTGGGATAATTCAAAGAAAACCAATATACCTCTTATAGGGATCCCCGAAAGCGACGAAGTGGCTTCACAAGGCACAGAGTCTCTTCTCCATGAGATTATAAAAGAGAACTTTCCAGACATGCCAAGAGATTATGAAATTCAGATAGCAGACAGTTTCAGAACTCCAGCATGACTCAACCCAAATAAGACACATCATGTGATCCCCCAGACACATCATAATCAATTTCACTAAAGTTAATTGAAGGAGAAAATTCTGAAAGCAGCCAGACGAAATAAAACCATCACCTACAAGGGGAAGAATATTAGAATAACTGCAGATCTCTCTGCTGAAAACTTTCAAGCTACAAGACAATGGTCATTGACTTTTAATCTCCTAAAACAAAATAACTTTCAACACAGGATCCTGTATCCAGCTAAACTGAGTTTCATTTAAGACAGCGAAATTAAATACTTTAACGTCATTCACATGTTGAAGAAATTTGCCATAACTAAACCAGCTCTCCAGGATATTCTCAGACCTATCCTCCATAAAGACCAGCGTAATCCTCCACCACAAAAGTAAACTCGCCTAGAACATTTTGATCAAATTCCAACTTCCACAGTTGCAAAAGGATTAAAAATGTCCACTGGACCCTCAAAAGGCTTATTAATATTTTCAATTAATGTGAATGGTTTAAATTGTCCTCTAAAGAGACACAGGTTGGCTGGCTGGATACAAAAACTCAAGCCAGATATCTGCTGCATACAAGAATTGCATCTTACACTAAAAGACAAATTTAGACTCAAGGTGAAGGGATGGTCATCTATACTCCAGCAAATGGAAAGCAGAAAAAAGCAGGCATTGCAATCCTATTCGCAGATGCAATAGGCTTTAAACCAACTGAAATAATGAAGGATAAGGATGGACACTTCATATTTGTTAAAGGTAATACTCAATATGATGAGATTTCAATTATTAATATTTATGCACCCAACCACAATGCACCTCAATTTATAAGAGAAACTCTAGCAGACATGAGCAACTTGATTTCCTCCAGTTCCATAGTAGTTGGATATTTTAACACCCCTTTAGCAGTCCTGGATAGATCCTCCCAAAAGAAGCTAAGCAAAAAAATTTTAGATTTAAACTTAACCATTTAACGTCTAGACTTAACATACATCTACAGAACATTTCATCCCAACAAAACTGAATACACATTCTTCTCATCAGCCCATGGAACATACTCCAAAATCGACCACATCCTAGGTCACAAATCCAACCTTAGCAAATTAAAAAAAAATAGAAATTGAGGGACTTTACCTAACAATTGCAATCAGTGTAACCTGGCTTATTGTACCCTCAATGAATCCCCAACAATAAAAAAAAAAAAAGAAAAAGGAAAAAAAAATAGAAATTATTCCTTGCATCTTCTCAGACCATCATGGAATAAAAGTTGAACTCAATAATAACAGGAACCTGCATACCCATACAAAAACATGGAAGCTAAACAACCTTATGCTAAAGGATAGATGGGTTATAGACGAGATTAAGAAGGAAATCACCAAATTTTTGGAACAAAACAACAATCAAGGCACAAATTACCAGAACCTCTGGGATACTGCAAAGGCAGTCCTAAGAGGGAAATTTATAGCACGGCAAGCCTTCCTCAAAAAAATGGAAAGAGAGGAAGTTAATAACTTAAAGGGACATCTCAAGCAACTGGAGAAGGAAGAACACTCCAACCCCAAACCCAGCAGAAGAAAAGAAATAACTAAAATCAGAGCAGAATTAAATGAAATTGAAAACAAAAGAATTATACAACAGATCAATAAATCCAAAAGTTGTTTTTTTGAAAAGATCAATAAAATAGATAAACCTTTGGCCAACCTAACCAGGAAAAAAAGAGTAAAATCTCTAATTTCATCAATCAGAAATTGTAGCGATGAAATAACAACAGACCCCTCAGAAATTCAAAAAATCCTTAATGAATGCTACAAGAAGCTCTACTCTCACAAATATGAAAATCTGAAAGAAACCAACCACTACCTGGAAGTACGCCACCTACCAAGACTTAGACAGAATGAAGTGGAAATGTTGAACAGGCCTATATCAAGTTCTGAAATAGCATCAACTATACAAAATCTCCCTAAAAAGGAAAGCCCAGGACCAGATAGCTTTATATCAGAATTCTACCAAACCTTTAAAGAAAAACTAGTACCTATATTACTAAACCTCTTCCAAAATATAGAAAAAGAAGGAATAGTACCCAACACATTATACAAAGCTAACAACACCTTGATCCCTAAACCAGGGAAAGACCAACAAGAAAAGAAAATTATAGACCAATATCACTAATGAATATTGATGCAAAAATATTTAATAAGATCCTAACAAAGAGAATCCAAAACACATCAAAAAAATTATACACCATGACCAAGTCAGATTTATCCCAGGGTCTCAAGGCTGGTTCAACATACGTAAATCTATAAACGTAATTCAGCACATAAACAAATGAAAAAATAAAGACCATATGATTCTCTCAATTGATGCAGAAAAAGCTTTTGATAATATCCAGCATCCCTTCATGATCAGAACATTTATGAAAATTATTATAGAAGGGACATTTCTTAAACTAATAGAGGCCATCTACAGCAAACCCACAGCCAATACCGTATTGAATGGAGTTAAAGTGAAATCATTTCCACTTAGATCAGGAATAAGGCAAGGTTGCCCCTTGTCTCCATTGCTCTTTAACATTGTAATGGAAGTTTTAGCCATTGCAATTAGGGAAAAAAAGGCGATCAAGGGTATCTACATGGGGTCAGAAGAGATCAAACTTTCACTTTTCGCAGATGATATGATCATATATCTGGAAAACACTAGGGATTCTACTACAAAACTTTTAGAAGTGATCAAGAAATACAGCAATGTCTCAGGCTACAAAATCAACACCCATATATCTGTAGCCTTTATATATACCAACAATAACCAAGCCAAAAAAAAAACAGTTAAGGACTCTATTCCTTTCACAGTAGTGCCAAAGAAGATGAAATATTTGGGAGTATACCTAACAAAGGACGTGAAAGCTCTCTATAAAGAGAACTATGAAACTTTAAGAAATAGATGAAGATGTTAACAAATGGAAAAACATACCATGCTCATGGGTGGGAAGAATTGTTAAAATAGACATTGTTAAATGTTTATACTACCCAAAGCAATATATAATTTTAATGCAATTCCTATTAAAGCTCCATTGTCATATTTTAAAGACCTTGAAAAATAATACTTCATTTTATATGGAATCAGAAAAAAACTTGAATAGCCAAAACATTACTCAGCAATAAAAACAAAGCAGGAGGAATCATGCTACCAGACCTGAGAGTGTATTATAAATAGATAGTGATCAAAACAGCATGGTACCGGCACAGAAACAGAGAAGTAGATGTCTGGAACAGAATAGAGAACCAAGAGATGAACCCAGCCACTTACTATTATTTGCTCTTTGACAAGCCAATTAAAAACATTCAGTGGGGGAAAGATTCCCTATTTAGCAAATGGTGCTGGGTGAACTGGCTGGTGATCTGTAAAAGACTGGACCCACACCTTTCACCATTAACTAATATAGACTCTCACTGGATAAAAGATTAAAACTTAAGACATGAAACTATAAAAATACTTGAAGAAAGTGCAGGGAAAACTCTTGAAGGAATCGGCCTGGGTGAATACTTTATGAGGAGGACTCCCCAGGGAACTGAAGCAGTATCAAAAATACATTATTGGGACCTGATCAAACTAAAAAGCTTCTGCACAGCCAAGTACATAGTAAGTAAAGCAAGCAGACAGCCCTCAGAATGGGAGAAAAATATTTGCAGATTATACCTCCGATAAAGGTTTAATTACCAGAATCCACAGAGAACTCAAACGTATTAGCAAAAAAAGAACATGTGATCCCATCTCAGGGTGGGCAAGGGACTTGAAGAGAAACTTCTCTAAAGAAGACCGACGCACGATCTACAAACACATGAAAAAAAGCTCATCATCCTTAATCATCAGAGAAATGCAAATCAAAACTACTTTGAGATATCACCTAACCCCAGTAAGAGTAGCCCACATAACAAAATCCCAAAACCAGAGATGTTGGCGTGGATGTGGAGAAAAGGGCACACTTCTACACTGCTGGTGGGAATGCACACTAATACTTCCTTTTGGAAGGATGTTTGGAGAATACTTAGAGATCTAAAAATAGACCTCCCATTTGATCCTATAATTCCTCTACTAGGTCTATACCCAGAAGACCAAAAATCACAATATAACAAAGACATCTGTACCAGAATGTTTATTGCAGCCCAATTCATAATCGCTAAGTCATAGAAGAAGCCCAAGTGCCCATCGACCCATGAATGGACTAGCAAATTTTGGTACATGTATACCATGGAATATTATGCAGCCTTAAAGAAAGATGGAGACTTTACCTCTTTCATGTTACATGGTTGGAGCTGGAACATATTCTTCTTAGCAAAGTATCTCAGGAATGAAAGAAAAAGTATCCAATGTACTCAGCCCTACTATGAAGCTAATTTATAGCTTTCACATGAAGGCTATAACCCAACTATAGCACAAGAATATGGGGAAAGGGCCAAGGAAGGGGAAGGGAGGGGGGAGGTTAGGGTGGAGGGAGGGTAATGGGTCGGGCCACACCTACTGTACATCTTAGAATGGGTACAGGTAAAACTTACTTTCTTTTTTTTTGTGGTTTTTGGCCAGGGCTGGGTTTGAAAGGGCCACCTCCGGCATATGGGACCGGCGCCCTACTCCTTGAGCTACAGGCGCCGCAGGCAGAATACAAATGTCTACATACAATAACTAAGAAAATGCCATGAAGGCTACATTGAACAGTTTGATGAGATTATTTCACATTGTATATGAAACCAGCACATTATACCCCTTGATTGCACTAATGTACATAGCTATGATTTAACAATAAAAATAAAACAGAAAAAAAAGTCAGAGAAGTAAATTCATATGAAAGACCTAATTACAAAAAATGAGATTTGAAGCACTCTGTGCAGTCCTGCCACAGCCCACAGGTGTGAGTCTCTGCCTTCTCCGCAGGGCAGACATCTGTTGGCAGTCAGCAGGTGCACCAGGCTACCTGTGTCTCTACCCTCTTCCTTTCCAGATGTTTCTCTTACCCTGGTTTTACTGAAATAAATGTCAGAAAAACAAATGAAAGGAGGAAAGTTCAGGTCACTGCCTTTTTTCTTTACACTAACTCCCCTAACTCACTGCTCCCAGGTAAGTTTCTCTGAGTCCGCCCCAGCCTGTGGCCTTACACTGGCCCTGCCCTCCCCTGACACTGGCCATCTTACTGCCCCACCACCAGGGTCACTTACACCTTCATTTGGGGGACTCAGAATTCACGGTGCCATAGAGACAATGAGCAGAGCACAAATGTGTAAGGAAGGGGTAATTCCTGCCATAATAATACACATCCGGCTGGCGGGGCGGGCAGGGGGAGGAGCATGAAATTGACACCGGGCCGCTCTGCTCTGGAGTAGGGTGGAAAGTAATAAACTTGAAAATCCCGATGGGAAAGCGCAGACCTTCTTTTACTCATATCCGGAACCCCAGGCAGGGTGTACACAGGGTGGAGGCGGCGGGTGGTGCCCGCCCGCTTTGCCCAGAGTCTCTTGGTGTTTCTTCGTGACGGGGCTGCAGGAGCCCTGAGCTCTCCGTGGCTTCAAAGCTGCTGCGGAGGCTGAGTCGCCACGCTCAGCTGTGGAGGCCGAGTGGCAGGTGCGCCGACTCAAACGTGCGTGGACTTCTGTGCTGAGGCCCTGACACAGAGCAGACACTCCAGCTCCCTGCGTCTGCCTGTCCTGGGCCTTCCAGAGGCTCCGGCTCCAATAATACTGTTTTGTTTGGAATAATACTCCCCTCACTTACTGCACTTGCATAAGTGGAAAGTGCTTTTCCGTCTAACACCCTAATTCATATGAGATGCATACCAGTGTGGTCTAGTTGTAGAGGAGAGAGTCAGACACTGCCTCTCGGAGAGAAAGGACTCGGGAGGGACCAGCTGGAGAGCTGGGAGGAGAACCAGGACCCACGGAGCTGTCACTGGACGGACACACGCAATGCGTTTGTAAGTAGGGTCAGAATTCACAGCTCACCTGCTGCCTTGCTCCGGACACTGGCTCTGAGTTACCGGCTGTCCTCGGTGTCACAGAACCGTAAAGAGTCACCCACAGCTGGACGCATTTACTTGCTGTTAATAGTTCTCTCCTGGTCAGGATAATTTTCTCCCTGTCATAGCCATATTATTCTTACAAACAAAAATTCCTTATTTGTTTATTTGTAGAGTAAGAATGAGATTTTAGAGGCCATAACTCAATAAAGAAAATATTATTTTTGGTCTTCTGGGTATATACCTAGTAGAGGAATTGTAGGATCCAATGGCAGGTCTATTTTTAGATCTCTAGGTGTTCTCCAAACATCTTTCCAAAAGGAACGTATTAATTTGCATTCCCACCAGCAGTGTAGGAGTGTTCCCTTTTCTCCACATCCACACCAACATCTCTGGTTTGGGGATTTTGTGATATGGGCTAATCTTACTGGAGTTAGATAATATCTCAAAGTGGTTTTGATTTGCATTTCTCTGATGATTAAGGATAATGAGCATTTTTTTATGTCTGTAGGCCGTGCACCTGTCTTCTTCAGAGAAGTTTCTCTTCAAGTCCCTTGCCCACCCTGAGATGGGATTACTTATTCTTTTCTTGCTAATACATTTGAGTTCTCTGTGGATGCTAGGTATATATCCGGAAGACCCAAAATCACATAATAACAAAGATATTTGCACCAGAATGTTTATTGCAGCCCAATTCATAATTGCTAAGTCATGGAAGAAGCCCAAGTGCCCATCAACACACGAATGGATTAATAAATTGTGGTATATGTACACCATGGAATATTATGCAGCCTTAAAGAAAGATGGAGGCTTTACCTCTTTCATGTTTACATGGATGGAGCTGGAACATATTCTTCTTAGTAAAGTATCTCAAGAATGGAAGAAAAAGTATCCATGTACTCAGCCCTACTATGAAACTAATTTATAGCTTCCATATGAAAGCTATAACCCAATTATAGCCTAAGAATATGAAGAAAGGAGAAAGGGAGGGGAGGGGGGAAGGATGGGCCCAGGGAGGGTGATTGGTGGGATCACACCTAGGGTGCATCTTACAAGGGTACATGTGAAACATATTAAATATAGAATATAAATGTCTTAACACAATATCTAAGAAAATGCCAGGAAGGCTATGTTAACCAGTGTGATGAAAATATTTCAAATTGTATATAAAACCAGCGCATGGTACCCCATGATTGCATTAATGTACACAGCTATGCAATAAATAAGTGAATAAATAAATCACTGGCCCCTTAAAAAAAAAAAGAAAGAAAATCTTATTGAAAAGAGATGTCTATCTAGCCTTTGTGTCACATTTGGAAACTTTATTATTTCTTTATAAATATCCTGTAGTTGATACGTTTTTTAATCAAGGCTAATTAAATCAGATGAATATGATTATTTGCCTTCGATTATCAAACTTTGCTTTCCCCACTGTTGATAACAAATTATAATTTGGTCAGGCCAAAATCGGGCATGTCGCAGCCGAAGGCCCCTTTAGCGATGATGTTAATATTTATTAAATAGCTGCTGCTGTCTGCACCTGGCCAAGCTAGGCTTGCTTTCCTATGTTTATAATATCTATGCCCAGTTGATAGGTGAGGATGCTGAATTTTAGTGAGATAAAATAGTTTGCCCAATGTCACACAGCAGGCAAGTGGCTGAGCAGGAGCCGCTCCCAGGGGGCCTGAAGGTGGCGCTCACACACACAGATGCACACACACACACACACACTGCACACACCCCACACACCACATGCATCACACACTGCACACCACAGACATCACACACTACACACACCACACACCACACACATCACACACTACATCCCACACACATCACACACCATATACACATCACACACCACACACACTACACACCACACACTGCACCCACCCCACACTGCACCCACCCCACACACCACACCACACACATCACACACTACATCCCACACACATCACACACCATATACACACCACACACTGCACCCACCCCACACACCACACCACACACATCACACACTACATCCCACACACATCACACACCCCACACATACACCCACACACACAAACACAACACACCACACATACACACACGCCACACACTACATACATGCACACCACACACACACACACCATACACCACTCATGCCACACACATACACACACTACACACACCACATCACCACATACCATACACCACACATGCCACACACACACTACACACCACACACTACACACATGCACACTACACACACCACAGACGCTACACACACACTACCCACACTACATACCACACACACGCCACACACACACTACACACCACACACTACACACACCACAGACGCTACACACACGCCACACACACACACTACACACCACACACACACCACACATGCCACACACACACTACACACCACACACTACACACATGCACACTACACACATCACACACTACATACACACACCACACACTGTACACCACACACTACACACATGCAAACTATACACACCACCCACACTACACACCACACACTACACACATGCATACCACACACATCACACACTATACACCATACACTACACACCATACACCACACACTATGCACACACATACCACACACTACACATATATACACCACACACACACACACACACACACAGTCTACGCCAGTTCACTCACCTCCTGGACCAGGTGTTCAGAGCACCCCCAGGTCCCTGCTTTGCATCTCAAGTGCCTGGTCAGCTGTGATGTGTGACCAGAAATGGAAGGACAGACTCTACCAGGTTCCCCCAAGACTGTGTTTATTTTTAGAGCCTCTGGGCACTTATGCTATACATAGGTTTCCAGCCAACATTTATAAGCTGAAAATAATGGATTTTTCACAAACATTTTTGAGTTTTAGTGAAAGCTTCATAGCTTATGGGAAAATGAGCATAATTACGATCATATTATAAAGTGAATCATTTGAAATGGAAATTAAAATGACCTGTACTACAGAATATGTTCCACATTTTAAATAGCATAGAAAAAAATTAATGAGTTGGGTGTTCATAAATCTTGGAGACAAGTTGGCATTCTCCCAGAGAGTTTTAAAGAAACCTCAGAATAAAATTATGGCAATAATAGCTAAAATGTGTAGTAATAGTTCCCTCTACCTGAACACTGGAAAGCTGTTAGCACAAGATTTTTCCACAGCAAAGGCTGGCAGATGATGTAGGAACGTAGAGGAAGCTCCAGGTACCTGTGTCTGTGTCACTGAGGGTCCCGGTCCCTGTCTGCTGGGACCTTTCCACCCTCTTCTGGAAAGTCCTAGGATGCCTCCAGCCTCAGACCTGCTTTTAGGGCCTCCTAAAACTTGTGCCCAAGGCCAAGTGACCCTGCTGAGCTGATCCATGACTGACTGGTTCAGAAACATTTCTTGAGAAAATAGGCCAGCAGGAGAAAGGTGGAAGACAGAAGGGGCAGGTGAACACCAGTGGGAGGGCTGTGGAGTCACGCCTGTGCTCAGTTTCTCAATAAAGTTAGAGGCATCACACCTCCCGACTTAAAATTGTGTCACAGAGTGATGGTGATCCAAACAGCATGGTACTAGCATAAACTGATACCTGGACCAGTGAACCACAGAGCCCAGAAATAAATTCAGACACACACAGTCAAACAAGTTTGACCAGGTCACTGAAGGGCACCGTGCAGGACAGTTGGAACAGTCTCTTCAGTAAATAGTCCTGGAAAACTGGATTTCTAAACTCAGAAGAATGAGATTGGACCCTTCTCTTATACCAGGCACAAAAAGCAACTCATATAGATGGAAAACCTTACATAAGAGCAGAAATCATAAAGCTAAGCTACCAGAAGAAAACACAGGAGAGGATCTCCTGGACATCGGCCTTTGCAATGGTGGTCTGGATATTACACTAAATACTCAGGCTATAAAAGCAAAAAATAAATGGAATTACATTGAACTATAGAGCTGCTTTGCAACAACCCAAACATTCAGCAATATAAAACAGCAGCCTATGTATTGGGGTTAAAGTATTTGCAAACAATTTATTTGATTGGGTGTTAACACCTAGAATTTACAAAAATTCATGTAACTCAATAGTGAAAAAACAAATAAGCCTTTTAAAAAATGGGTAAGAGAGTCTGGGTGCCTGTAGCTCAATGGTTAGAACGCCAGCCTGGTACACCCAGGGCTGGTGGGTTTGAACCTGGCCCACACCTGCTAAACAAAAAAAAAATAATAAACAAAAATGGGTAAAATAACTGAGCCAAAGAAGGTGCTCAACATTGTTAATCATCAGTGAAATGTAAATACGACAACTACAGGAGAGACGCCACCTCATAGCACTGAGGGCGCCATGTGACCTGCCCGCCGCATGACCTGCCCGCCGTGTGACTGTGACCTGCCCACCGTGTGACCTGCCCACCATGTGATCTGCCCACAGCCCCTCTCTTCACACATGTGAAAGACAGTAGTGGTAAGATTATTCTACTAAATTTCTCCAGGCTTTCCCTGTTCCCAAGTAATCCTTGGTGTTCTGAGAAACAGTTTGTGTACATCAGCATATTAATATTCCTAATAGCATTCATTTCCTGCTACAGTAGGAAAAACTTAAGTTTCATAATGTGTCATAATTATGTTTTCTATCAAGACCCAATTTTGTAGCCATTGCTAGTGGATCTTTTTTCCCCAATGTTTGTAAATGGAAAGAGCAAATTAATATAAGAATCAATCTGGAAGTAAATCTTTGCAGACTTAGAAATACAAACAACATTAACTTTTTAAAATTTTATTTGGGGAAAGAGGTATCAAAGAATTTCTATTACAAACCCATATTTTATTTTTCTTTCATATTTTTGTCCCTTATGTAACTGGGTAGAAGATACCATCTTCACAATAAATTCATCATCCTTTATAAATGCGTTCTGGCCACATGGGAACACACTTATGATTACTTGGCTACGCCAGGGATGGCCAAGTCAGCACTTCTTCCTGAAAGGAAGGACAGCGATGCATAAATACCTCACATTATTATTCAAGGTCTTCCCTGCCCACCCAGAACTGAGACCTTTCCAGGAAAGGGAAATCACACATGATACAAATCTTGTTTAACAGTGCTTAATTTATATCAGAGGACAAAAAATACCGTTGGAGAAAGGAACGTCCTGAACAAGGTAACAGGGGTAAAGGAAAGTTGGGTTTGCTGATTACTAGGTGGGAGAGTCAGCATTTCAACCTTTAGAAAAACAGGACAATGGAGGCTGAGGCAAGAGAATCGCTTAAGCCCAAGAATCGCTGAGGTTGCTGTGAGCTGTGACGCCACAGCACTCTCTACTCAGGGTGACATAGTGAGACTCTGTCTCAAAAAAAAGAAAAGAAAGAAAGAAAAGAAAAAAGAAAAACAGGACAATAGCATGGATCCAGTTGACTGGATCATTTGGCAGAATGTGACTGTGTTGGGGTAGGTCTTGGGCTCTTGTGTTCTTATCCCAGGGTCCACTTTTTCACAATGTTTCTAATGCTTTCTTGTGATGTCTTTATGCAGAGAGCTGAACAATTTCCACTGTAAGATGTAAACTTCTGCCCTCTGATTTCTGGAATGGAATATCAACTGAATGTGAATTTAATGGACTAATTTGCATTTCTGGGAGATTTTTTTGAACCTATCAGACTGCAGACATGGGTACAATAAGCCAAGCACTTTAAAGCAAAGAGTCTTGAGTCAAAGTGAACATTCAGTGGATGCGTAAACAAAAAATAAATAAAAAAGAGAAAGAAAAGCAGCATATATAGTGATTGTTTTGCAGCATTCATACTATAATCGTATAGACCTGTGTGGGGAGGTGGATGGTGCAGTGGCCAGCTGGGCCCAGTGCAGAGCCGGGCGCAGGTGCAGTCAGGTACACGGCATCTCTCCAGCATGGTCCCAGGGACAGTGACAGCATCAGGCAGACTCGCTGTTCTGGGTCATCAGCATCTCCTAAGAGTCCACAGGGCAGAGCTTTGATCTCCAACACTCTGTCCACTCTTGCCCTTCCTCTCCAGCTCCTGTTTCCTCTATTTATAAAACAGATAAGCATTATGTAGAAAACACTCAAGATAATGAATATGTAAATTATTACCAGCTGGGATCTAGGGGCACTCATATGTACATGTGATCCCCACATGCAAAGAGCACCCATCATTTATAATCACAAATAAGAGACTCATAATATTGAGCTAATATGTGAGTCTCGTACAGTGCAACAATCAGAAATTACATTCTGGGATCCAGCCGGCTCCAGGGCAATGGCAAGAAGAAGGGGCTGGGTGGCCTTTACTCTATACCACTTCTTAGAAATACTCCTTCAGAGCAAGTTAGTGAGCAGCCTGTTCTGTGGAGACCCACCTTCGAGTCCTCAAATGGTCACCAGGTACCCACCCTGCCCCTCCACCCTGGATGCAGGGAGGAAAAGGCCACAGCCCATGGACAATGTGCGTCAGATCAATCTCACAGTCTCCATCTCTGCTTACAGCCTTTCTAACACTTTGTAGGGAAGGGTCATCAAAACAAATCTCCTATCCCTTTGTCAGTCAGGGGGCCTTGACAAAGCCTTTGGGCTCCCAGGAGGCGTGGGTTTTGCACCCAGCTCTAGCCACCCCTTCTCTGCATGTAAAGTATGATGATTTTAAGACCCTTGACTTGTGCAAGTAAATTCCCATCTCCCCAAATAAAAATACTATACCAATTTGTTCTCTCATCCTTACCACATAATACCGAGGAAAGAGAAATCTAGTAAGAGAGGAAAATTAGGCAAGACAGAAAAAAGGATGGGCCTGACAGGAAGATTTAGGGACAGGTGCTGGTGGAGGAAGTGGGTGGAAGCTCCTCCCTGAGTAGAGCTGGGCAAGTCAAAATCTAGCGTGAATAACCACAATTCTTCACTGCCAACTTCTTCTCTCTTTTTTTTTTTTGCAGTTTCTGGCCAGGGCTGGGCTTGAACCTGCCACCGCCGGCATATGGGGTCAGTGCCCTACCCCTTTGAGCCACAGGTGCCACCCTCTGCCCACTTCTTTAATGAGCAACGTGCTTGATAAGTAGTTACTTTCTGGTTCTATCCCTAGAAAGCATTAAGAGCTAGATTTTTGTAGTTGTTTTTAAATTCTTCCCATATAATATAGCATAATGCAGCCACATTAATTCAGAACAGTGTTTGGAAAGGCAGCGAGGTGGGGTAGTAAGAGCTGCTCTGTCTCTAGGCCCTGCCTCTTACTGAGAGGTTGATCCTGAGACTTCCCAGTGCCTGTGAGTCGAGCCCCTCGCTCCTAGGTTTAGAATAATAGCGTCCTCTTTGTTCAGCTTATCTGGTGATTGTAAGATGAGATGGGATGTGATTTAGAATTTGTGAGTGTAAAGATCTTACAGAGATGGAGTATGCTGTCTTGTCCGTGCCTATTGGCACCAAGCAAACTTGGAAACTTCTAGCTGGTCCCCTCTGACCTGTTTCCTCCTGTTGATGACGTCCACACCGTTGCTTTTCCTGAAAGGAGATTTCGGGCATCACGTGCAGCTTACATGTTCCTGGGCGCCCAGCAGCAGCTCAGTTATCTTCTCCTCTCTCCTCCCAACCCCCTGACTGTGTACTCTGAGATACGTGGTTACTGTGTAATAGTACTGCAGGGCCTTTTCTCATTCCATAGGCAGGAGAGAGTATGAACGTGCAGGGAGCCAACTTCTTTGCACCCTGTAGTTCCGTAGTTACTTTATCCGAGTTGTTGCATGGAAATCGTTTCTTCCCTCGCCTAGTCAGTGTCAGCAATGTCCATTGCATCCCTGCTGTCTGTCTAGAATCAGCTTCTGGAGTGAATAAATTACATATCTTGATTTTATTTCCTCATTAAATTCAATTTTATTGATGTAAGAATAGGAATAAAAAATGCTTCCAATGTCAATAGTAATTAAAAAACAGGCAGAAGGTGATAAAACACCTTATTGGCATATATGCTTCTCTCTTCATTCACTTAGGAAGAAACAATCAAATTGTGAGAGATGGCGTGATTTTGTGTCAGCGTGAGAAGCAGTGATGGCTTGACGAGAACCAGTAATGGAAGAATCAACGACAGACTTCAGTAAGGTCAAGCCCAAATAAAGCTTCTGCTTCTCCAATTAGGTCCAAGCACATGGACTTAGCCAAGCAATTGAGAAATGACGTTCTTAATCCCAGACAGTATTCTGCAACCAGATTGTAAACTATTTTGACCTTTTTAAACTACATCAACCTTTTCTAATTTCCCAAAAGTGTAGACTATTAAATACTACAGTTGTTTCATTAGCTAAAATTTAAAAATGAAATTTAAAAACTGAAGAAAACCAGGAAATAAGTGAAACATTTAAAAATTTTATCACTGGTATACACTCAGGTCTTGGTTATGGGCAGAATTGAGAGATAGGTGATATTTTTGCCCTTTTTATTGGTTTGCTTGTGTGATGAGACGTTCACTTAGCAGGTCTCAGCTCCTTTTCTTCCCTCCCTCATTGCCATTGATCAGAGGACCCAGGGTCGCCTGTGTTAGAACATGCTGGTGCATCTGTAGCTGACAACAGTGTCTCCTGGGGGAACGAGGACCCAGCGCCTCGTGCTCAGACCGGGCTTCTCCACACTGGCACTGCAAGGACCTGGCACCAGTGGCTCTTTGTTGTGGGGCCCTCTTGAGCGCTGGATGGTGTTCAGCGGCATCCTAAATGCCCACAGGGCTTCTGAGCTGTTGTTATCAAAAGTATCTGCAGACTCTGCCAAATATCTGGAGAAAGGCAAAAATCACTCCTAGCTGAGAACCATCGCCTTAGGTAGAGACTTTCTGTACATTTCTGCTGATATGCACAGACCTCATTTGACCCCCTAGTGTGACCCAAGAGGAGGACAACTGTGGTTCTCAGTCATGGGTGTGTAGTGACACCAGGAGTGAGATTTAAAAATGCCTATATGCAAACTCGCCCCAGATAACGCAGGTGGGGAACCCTGGGTGGCAGGACTGAGACTCTCTGCTCTGAGACTCTCTGTACTGCAGAAGGCTGCCCTGGGCCTGGCATGCGGGCACTCACTTCCTGCAAGGTCCTTCCTCACCTTTTAATTTATCTCCTTTCAGAGTGTGGTGGCAGCTGTCTGTGGATGGAGGGACTGGAGATGGGACACAGGTTGTACTGTCTGTGGGACATCTGTGACAGGTGAGGAAAGGCTCAGGTAGAGCTGGGACAGCCCATGGCACTCGCAGCCACCTTCCAGTGAGTGGTTCTGAGAACCAGCAGCACCATCTGGGAACTTGTCAGAAATACAGAATTTCTGACCACCCAGAACTGTTGAATTACAAACTCTAGGGCAAGGACTAGCAATCTGTGTCTGAATAAGATGGGTCTGAAGACTCGAAATCTGAAAGTCACATGAAATCCGAAAGTCACACGAAATCCGAAAGTCACACAAAATCTGAAAGTCACGGGCTGGAGACGCTTGTTGTGTTTGCCTCTGTTTTCGGTGTTGTCAACTCACACTCCGTAAGATTAGATGACAGAGAAACATTTTCACAGGACCTTTTGAATATTGTTCTTCAGGGTTCCATTTCTCAGAGATGTTCTCTATTGAGTCTGTGACTTGTTCATGTACAGGTTATGTAATTTTTCAGCAGAGAAGTGGGTAAAGAAGAGCAGCCAGATAGTAGGTGGAGAGCACAGGAGGGGATTATGCTGGAGGACTACATTTGGGAATCTGATTCGTAAAGATTCACAGAGCCCTGGTACGGGGAAGGTGAGTTAATAGGCTTTCTATTTTTTGGAGTCTATTGTTTTTATCATGTTGAATTCCAATTTCCTTGGGTTTAGTGTTACTCTTCATGATGATCATACACGAGACAATTTTTATTATTATTATTATTATTATTATTATTATTATTTTGCAGTTTTGGCTGGGGCTGGGTTTGAACCCACCATCTCCAGCATATGGGGCCAGCACCCTACTCCTTTGAGCCACAGGAGCCGCCCCACAAGACATTCTTTGTTTTCTTTTTCACAGTTTTTGCCTACACACTCAACTCAGCTTGCTGGTGACTGCTTCTCCACTGCCATCTAGGTACTGTGCTGCCCTCAGGGAGAAGGCCGACGCTCCGGTGGTGGTCAGCATCCCCAGCTCACAGCAGCCTCTGCGGCAGCGTAGCAAGGTGTGGTGAGTCACTGCGTTGATTTTTTTTTATTCTAGCCTTCAAAATTCCCTGTGATTTTCTTTGTTTTGGCAGCCTTTTGCTTGATTGTCTTGTCAGTTGTTCTAAGCGTGGCGGCCCCATGAGGTCAAGCAACAGAGCTCAACTGGGAAAATAATCATAGTTCTTCAATGGACTATTTTTAATAATGGAAATGAAAGATAAATGTCCATAGGAATGGGATGGCTTCCACTTGTGTCGTTAGATCCCACCCCCCGAGGATGATACTTCATGGAGTTAAGCATCTGGAATTTGCCTTCACACGTGTAAACGTGTTGATGCTGTTTGTTATTCTCTATCAGCACATTTTATCAATTTTATATTAAGTAATTTTATATATTATTTTGCTAATATTACTCCTGCAGTTCATGATCTAAGTCTTTGTGGGCCAGATTAACCACACAGCTTCTAATTCGAGCCATAAAGGAATCAACAGCTAGCTTAGAGCTCTGGGGGCAGCAACTGGAAGATTTAATGTGTCTGGTCTGGCCGTCTTATATTATCTCTCTACAGTCCCTTGGGGTCTCCTCCTGCGGACTCAGGGTAGGGTTTGTGGAGGCTCTGCTGGGCCAGCAGGGCCAGGCTGGAGCCAAGGTAACCCCCTCGCTCACTGCTGCTTTGTTTATTAACACTACGAATGTGATTATCCTTCAGAGATGATCAGAAAAGTGGCCACACGTTCCGTGCTCATTCACATTTTGCTCCATTTCTTGGGAAGAGCTCAGAAAACAACTGGGTGGAAATGTAATTTTCCATTAATGAGAGATAAGTGTCCTGCCAAAGGAGGGGAATAAGTAAATAAAAGCTCATAATTCTGTGATACTGACTTTCCATTAAACTAATAAACAAGTTGGCAGCAGGAAGTGAGGGGGGACTGTGTGTGGCTTAGTGAGGCATCTGTTAAAGGCTCAGTGTGAAACACGTCTCCTTCTGAATCAACCTAAGTGTTAGAAATACAAGTATTAGAGAGATTGGTGGTATCTTGCTCTGTTTGTAGAATTCCATACAGTATTTTATCCTACTTGATGTCAATGCTGGTTTTTGAAGAGCTGCAGGGTGAGAGGGTAAGAGGTGTTCTGACCTTGTTCACACAAAATCATGGAAACGTGTTTGTCTGAGCTTCATGCTCACCACTGCCTGTTGTGTACCGGACACACTGGACATCTCCAGAGAGGAGTGCGGGTCCAGTCTTTACTCTGAGAACAGTTGCAATGGAGTCCAGGCTTCTCTAATCCTATCATCTAGCATTTGAGAGACTGGAACTGCCAGGATGAGACAATTTTGATTCAATTGGCCTGGGATGTGGGTGCCCAGAGAGTTGGTTAGACATTATTCTGGGTATGCCTGGGAGGGTGTGTCTGGGGGAGGTGGACACTGAGTAGCAGATGGGTGAGGCAGGTCCCCCCAGGGGGGGCAGCACCCAGGGGCACATGGAGAGGGGCGCCCTGTAAGTTTGGAATGCTCCTCCCTTTTGTGACCTATGTTAGATACTTCATTGCCACAGACTCTGAAAACAATTGTCTAAGTTTACCTTTGGGAATGTACCAGATAATTGGATCCTGTAAGGTGGATGAAGCTTGAGACTTCTCGTTTAGAGCTAGAATATTATATCCTTATATATAGGCATATTATATCCCTCTGAAAATGTTCTTAAGAACTTTTTTGAAAGTGTCAGATTAATTTCAAATAATACATAGACTCATCTTTTTCCATCATGTCTCTATATCCCTCATTTTACACAGGTTGGACACTCATGATGGAAGCCCTTTGTGGGTGTGAATAAAATAATTAGTAGCAACGGAGCATAGTTACTTAAAATCACTCGCATTAGTGAATTTCATCATGGAAGGAATGTGTATGTCAGTCAAGAATTGGAAAGAAAATTGGATAAAAGGAAGGAATTTTCTCTAGTTTCTAGGTAAAGATAGGTGGTTCCAAAGCTGAGATTTGGAAAAGCAAGAAAAGAACAAGTGATCCCATCTCAGGCTGGGCAAGGGACTTGAAGAGAAACTACAGAATTTCTTCAAGGGACTTGAAGAGAAATGTACAGCATTTCTTAAGGAAAACACACATGTACGTCTTTCCCTACACTGACTCCTCACCTGTCCTAGGAATTTTTGACACAGAATATCCCTGACTTGTTCTTATATTTATCAAGGTAATATTGGCTGATAAATAAATATCTATGTTTATTTATAAATAAACATAGGCAATATCTTCATGCCAATTTATACCTTTGTAGTGCTGAGTATTTAATCAATTAAGAATGCTCAGTACAAGTGTACCTGTGTTGTATAAAAAGCTGGTATAAATGGAAAGATAATCTGTACTTTCATAAAAATTATCTACTCTGATATTTCCTTCCAATTTTGTAACCTTTCTAAGAATATCAACTATGCTTTTAATAAAATGAAAAGTAAGTTACAGAGAGGCACATAAACACACATTGGCAGAATTATATCTGCAATAGTAACTTATGCCCCCCCCCCAACATCTCCATATTACCTGTGACCAGCCCTTGCTCTGAGGTCAGACCAGATGGCATCCCAGACAATGCACCAGGGCAGTTTCATTGTGGCACAAAGCAGAAAATAAGTCAATTCTTTAAAAAAAATTGTGAGTTACAAATATTATGGTCTAATTATGGCACAGAATATTTAGGAAAATACAAGACAAATAAGAGTCATGTGCTTCCCTTTTCTCACTGACAATGTGAAGAAAATTCCAGATGGGGTAGTGAAAGGGAGAAGAAAGAGGAGAGAGCTGTTAGCTCCCAGTGGGTTATTGGAGAAAGTCCAGATACAGTTTCTTCCCTTCTTCACCTGAACTGCCAAATCCAGAAAGGTGAAACATCTCGACTCCAGAGGGCTGGGCGACCTCCCTGAGGGAACGAGCCTCTGCTTTCCTCCCCGGGGGGTCCTAGGAGGTAAAGGGCTTTCCATTTTCTCTACATGGAGCACATTGCAGGGCCCTCTGCAGGGAGTGTCCGTGCAGCTCCTGGGATCCCCACGTGTCCCCACAGAGCTTAGACAACAGCGGAAATGTCTCTCTGGGTGTCAGAGGGCAACATGGCCATGGCACAGAGAGGCAATGAACTACAGAGGCCTTATTTTCAAGAGGCAGCTGTGACAGCGACGTGCTTTAACTGAGGCAGAAGATTACCTGCGACACATCTCAGCTGATCACAGGTGACACCGAGCACGTCCAGATTTCTACCTACATCAACCATGACCTGTCACCACGTACACCCCAGAGAATTAGCTGCTAGACTGGGGAAAGATGGCAGAGGACACTCAGCTGTCCAGGATTATATTACTGCCATGTAATAATTGGAACACAAAGTAAATTTACAGAAAAGAAAGTTGGATTTTATTAATATCTTATTTGTTAGAATGAGAGGGATATTTACTATGTCTATTTTAATATATGATATATCTTATTTTTGACATGTAATTGGTTTCACTCTCTTGTAATAAAAAGTTCTGAATATTTAAAATAGCTAATAGTTCTAAACCTGTACTTTTCAAACACACAACACACATGGCCCCTTTTCTCTGCGGGTGGTGGTCATGGGAGCCAGGTAATAAAAGGTCTCTCATCGTGTTCCTGGCAGCCACGTAGTTCCAACATCATTTCTCTCCTGTCCATCAGGAGTCCAGAGTTCCAGACAGCAGAGGATTGTAATCAAAGCTCTGATGGGCAGGATTCTCAGCGATTTTAATTTTTCACAATTATTTTACACTTTTAGCCAAGTTAGCTACATATTTAAGACTTTATTTTCATTCTTGTAAAAGGAAAAACAAAAATTTTCCAGGAAGCAAGAAGAGTGCAATGGAATATCTTATCTATCTTTTATATAGTTTTAAAATTTTCAAAGATGAGAAAAGAGTAAGACACAGAACAGAACTTCTTGTCTCTCATTAACATCAGCATCACCCGCAATGTCTCCCTGCAGGAACTCACTTCACGGTCCCAGGAGCAGTCTGAGAAGGGCGCAGCTTGTCGGAAATTCTGAGAGTGGCAGAGGGAGGGAGGGAAAGGCCCTACTCTCGGCTAGTCACCTCCTGTAGCCATACTAACGGCTGCTTTCCCTTGATAATTTCACCCTCATCAAACCTTTTTTTCCTCTTAACATTTTATTTATTTCAGAAAGATACAGCTACTATGCTGCAGGGAAATTCACGACTTTCCAGATAATTCTGCATACATTATGAAGCTTTTGTGAAAATCTATATCATCATTGCTATAAAAAGGGTCATGGGAGAAGAATGGAGGTTTCTGTAATGATTCTGTGTTACTACTGTTTGGTATCATGGGTTATTGTTAAAGGTAAGGTGGTGTGATGTGAGTGCTTAGCATGGCGCAGGGGTGGAGGAGGCGCTTGTCCGGTGGAAACTGTGGTTCGAGCTCCAGGAGGCTGCAGGGCCAACCAGTATACCCAAGTTTCATCTGTAGGACAGAGTCACAAGGGCGTTAGCTGGCTCCTTGAGGGCTGGAATTTGGTCAAGGTCTTATAAAGGGAAAGTGGGAAAGGCATGGTCAGGTAACACTACAGAACTGTCAAAGGACTTCAGTTTTTGGTTGAGCCAAGATATATGGTCCCCTATTAGACAGTCACTAACATTTAGAAATCTTTCGCCATGTGGAAACTTGTACTATTCTGGCACTAACAGAAAGTTCATGTGTTTAGGGGATATTAGTCCACTTTGCTGGACTAGCAGGCTCACAGCCCTGCTGGCACTGACGTCATGTCTCACCCTGGGTGCTTCCTCCCCACTTGCTTTCGTCTTTGTTGGGGATGTGGATGATTGCTGAGCTAGGTCCCTGGGATCAGCCCATCTTTCTTTGCTTTTCTTCCCCTCTCTCTATTCCCCTGGCGATATGTCTCTCTCTCTCTATCTCTCTCTCTCTCTCTCTCTGTCTCTATCTCTCTCTATCTCTATCTCTCTGTCTCTATCTCTCCTCCTTACTCCTCTTCCCAGTAATTTCCTTCCTAAAATTTGCATCAATTATAGTGAGAAACAAGAGACAGTACACAGTAGTTGGAGCTTTGTTTGCTTTGAACTTTACATAAATTTGGGAACAGAAAGAAAATTATTTTCACAAAGTTAGAATATTGATTATCTGTAGGGAAAAACAAGTGACTAAAATTAGGAAAGGACCCATCCCTGGCTTATGAACACTGATAAGATTCCGTTTCTTCGTCAGCGGCTGCTATACGGTGTTTGCTTTATAATTTTGTTAAGTGATCAATTTATTAAGTGACACATTTATGGACTTATGCCTGTTTTGCATGTGTTTTATATGTTGAATAGGCTTGGGACTCAATTTTTTCCCCTGACAACAGCATTTTGTAGGAACGATTCATCAGTTTCTGCTGTGGTTCTCCAGATACTCTTTGGTTTCTGTTCTCACTGAGTTGGGTCCTTTGATTTTCTTAGGTTTGACATTGTCATATCTTTCCAAATGAGTTCATTTTATGCTGCCTGTTTTACTCTAATTTCTGTTACTTTCAATCTAAAAACTCTATGTGATTAAAAAACCAAATAAAATTGTTTTAACAAACAGAAAGTATGTTCATTTTCCAGTAAGTAAGTTGGCCGAGAGCGAGTGTCTGGGGCCCTGTCCCTGCCTCCTCCACCTCCATCTGTGGGGGACTGACCACTCCCGTGTGTCCTCAGAGAGCTGTTAAGTCCTTGCAGGACTCAGGGCTTCATGAAGAGGTAGAGAAAAAATTGTGTTTTAGGATCACAGATAGAAGTTTGTTTACATTATATTACGATTATTTGATTACCTGTGTTTTCTTCTTCCTAGATCATCAGTTACTTGAAGGCAAAGAGCCTCAACTCAGACTGACTTCTGTAGTGTCTTACATATTTCTGTGTCCAGCACTGTTAGCAGATCAGTAAGTAATTTTTAAATTGGTTTACTGAATTGATCTGTTTCCCAGAGTTCTTGGTGAGGGATGGGTAGATATTCAGGATGTTTGTTTTGTAAATATCTGTAGGAACAATGCAGTTAATAGGCTTCATAGCCACAAGAAATCATTTATAACTGATTGATATATTTTTAAAAGAGGTCAATTAAAATTAGGAGGGCTTGTGCACCTAAGATGTCATAACTCGCCGCCACATCCTCTTTTAACATGCTTGTTTTTAGTCCTCACATGGAATAAAAGCTCAGCAAACATGGCTATGATATGACGTGTTCCTCCACACTGAGCCTCGGCAGTCGTGTGGCCAGGTCTGGGCTCTCAAATGTCCTATTCTTGGACAAGCAGAATTTTCATTGTTTGTGTTGATGTTCCTGTTAATATCCTAATTGGTACTAACCCAAAACCCTGGGGCTTCTGGAGAAGTCTGAGTTTCTGACCTGACTCTGGCCTCGAGAGGGTGTGGTAGGTGCAAACACTGAGGCTCCTACGCCTGGTCTCTTCAGTCTGCTGGGCAGCTGAAGTGTCTGGGCCCCATCCCAGTGAGTTTGCAAACAGCAGGGAAGACTTCTGAGGTTCCCAGTCCCATATGCTTTGCAGGTAAAATTTAGTGTCTAAGCATGCTTGTCTCTTAGTTTAATGAACAGGGTTAGAATATTAAGTTAATGAAGTTAAACCCACGAATTTAATGGCCCAAGATGAACAGCAAAAGCACCAGACGTAGAGGAAATAATACGGAAAGTTGAAATTTTATTTCTTTCATTGGCTTTCTAAGTAATCTTGGGCATGTTAATTAAGGTTTTGAGGTTTAAAGGGTGAAAAACTTAGTACCAATGCATCTCAATCCTAGAGATGTTGCAAGATCGATTATAATAATGTGTGTAAAATTAATTTGAAAACTATAAAACATGATGAGCACATTTAGCGTGGTTTTATTGTCATTATTGGGACAGGATGAAAGATTTGCATAAATTTGTATTAAACCTGTCATTTTTATTATAAATTCAGCTACTCATGAAATTCTTTGAATGGCATCATCTGTCTATTATTATCTACAAATGTTACTCATGTAGTATAAAATTTAGTGTGACGTTCCAAGATTTTGAATAGCAGTCCTCTCACACACAGGACCTAGTGTGTGTGGTTTCCGAGTGAATGTGGCCTGGCACCATGGAGCCCAGAGCCTGGTCTTGCAGCTGGGCTGGGACAAACCCAGACAGGGGGGTTTTCTGGCTCATGGGCTGGGACTTTGAGGAAATACATCTGCCAGCTTCTTAGCATCTTGCTATTGACCCACTATCACTTTTTTATTGTATTTTTTGGAGGAATTTTAGTGCAACAGTAAAGTCCAAAGGATAATATAACAAATACTCATATTTTAACTATCCATACATACCAACTGTCATCAATTTTTGAAATTATTACAAGACAGACACCACCCAAATCAAGAAAGAGAATGTTGCCCCTCAGAAACTACTTTTTGGCTCTCATTCTGGTCCCAATATCCTGCTGTAACCACCACCATCCTGGCATTTAGAAAAAGCAATTTCTTCTGGTTTCATTTTATCCTTCTACCACTCAGATAATTCATCCAGAACCGAGATGTCATTTAGTCTTCCTGGGATTGTAATGACAGAGATTGGCAGTTGGTCACTTACTCTACCCTTCCCTACTCTGGAGGTTTGGGGAGACACCTTTCCCCCACTTTTATGTGAGTGGTTTCTGCTGGTTTTGGCTTTGCTGTGCACTTGTTGATGGTCTCCAATGTAAGATTGGGGGACGGTGAAGACCTTGTTGCTGCTGCCACCACTGCCCGCAGCTGCTGTCACTTCATCGGCTCTCCCTCAGCCTCTTTCTTCCTTTTGTCCAAAGTGAAGCATTGAGGATGCAGCCAAAGTGTCTTTTAACTCACATTCTCTGTCAGATTTCCCTTTCTTCCAGGGAAACCTGTCACTTTAAATATTTTTAATGATATTTACTATTCTTTTTTTTTATTAAATCATAACTGTATACATTGATATGATCATGGGGCATCATACACTCGCTTCATAAACCATTTGACACATTTTTATCACAGTGGTTAATACAGCCTTTCTGGCGTTAACTCAGTTACTGTGCCAAAACATTTACATTCTACATTTACCAAGTTTCGCAAATACCCCTGTAAGATGCACCACAGGTGTGATCCCACCGATCCCCCTCCCTCTACCCACCCCCCCCTTTCCACTTCCCCCTATTGTTAAGTTGTAGCTGGGTTATAGCTTTCATGTGAGAGTCCCAAATTAGTTTCATAGTAGGGCTGTGTACATTGGGTACTTTTTCTTCCATTCTTGGGATACTTTACTAAGAAGAATATGTTCCAGCTCCATCCATGTAAACATGAAAGAGGTAAAGTCTCCATCCTTTTTTTTTTTTTTTGAGACAGTCTTATTCTGTTGCCCTCAGTAGAGTGCCATAGCGTCATAGCTCACGGCACCCTCAAACTCTTGGTCTTAAGTGATTCTCAGCCTCCCAAGTAGCTGGGACCAAAGGCGCCCACCATAATGCCTGGCTATTTTTGTTGTTGTTGTTGCAGTTGTCATTGTGTGTTTAGCTGTCCCGGGCTGGGTTTGAAGCCACCAGCCTGGGTATGTGGCCAGCCCCTTACCCACTGAGCTATGGGCACCACCCGATATTAAATACTCTTATATACATAATGTATAGTATTGTTTTACATGAGTATTTTAAATTTATAAAATGAGCCTATTGTATATGTGGTTCTAACTTTTGCTTTATTAACTTAACAATTAGCTTTTATGATCTAAATTATCTTTTATAGATGTTTGTATTTCTTTGAACAAAAACAAAAATTTTGTTCATCTCTTCCCCTACTAATGGGCAGATTGCTTCCCACTCTGCAGCACGATGACCAGTGCTGTGGTCACCATCCTTGTGCTGGTCCTGCGCACACACAGGAATTCATCGCATGCACTTAGGAACGGGCCTGCTGGCTGTGCTGCCTGCAGGGTCCAATGCACCACTATCCAGTCATGGCTGCCCAGCCACCTTCCACCAGCCACTCCTAAGCATTAACTACTTTGCATCTTCACCAAGTGATATTTTTCCAATTCAAAATGTTTGCCAAGAAAGTGCATAAAGTTATTAAATGTATTCTTAAGTTTTTATTTCTGAGATTGCTCCTAAGACTAAAATTCTCTTTTAAAAGGTCTTCTAACAATATCTGTGTTTGGAACCAGTGACGAATGGATTTCATTGTCTTGTTTCTGCTTGACATTGAGATGACTCTATTGAGCATTTATTTCTTCAAACCTGGATAGGTTTCCATTGTCCAATTGTAACTTAGAATGGCTAAGGGTGACTTAATTAGCTTATGAATAATACTTTTGAATGAATTACACAAAGCTTGAGAGGTATTAGAAAATTATCGAAAAAGTATTTGCTTGTTTTTTTTTTTCTTTTCTTTTTTTTTTTTTTTTTTGATTTTGGCCAGGGCTAGGTTTGAACCTGCCACCTCTGGCATATGGGACCGGCGCCCTACTCCTTGAGCCACAGGCGCCGCCCGTATTTGCTTGTTAATAAATATTAAATTAAAATTTTTTATGAGGGTTATATATCTTTGCAAAATACTTGGAAAATATGTGTAATGAGAAGATAAAAATAGTTCATAGTTCTATCAAATACAGAAAACCTCATTTTTACACTGGGCATTTTGCTCCTCCATTCTATTCCCTTCCCTTCCCTCCCCAGGCCTTCCTTCTTGTCCCCCATCCTTAGTTAATTTTTAGATCTCAGGTGAAAAGGGTTTAACTATTCATTTCCTAATTCCTAGAACCTGCATCACTGGTTCCTTTTATGTGTAGGTTGGAGTCTCCCGTCAGGTTTTAGACAAGGGAATACTCAGACATTATCCTTGTTGCTTTACTCACATCCCCCTTTACAGGTAACTGTTCTGATACATTTGAGGAATATATTTTTATTTAAAATTTTTTCTTAAAAGTGTACATTTTTGTGTACAGATACACAGTGTTTCTGCATTCTGTTTTCTAAGAGTTATCCAAATTGCAATGGGATGATGCTTCTGAATTACATGTAGTATCAGGAGGTGATCCTACCAGGTTTGGTTATAAATCACCTGAGACGGCGATCATGCTGCTGATGTTACTACCGGGTGGCCGGTTCCACAAGGACAAACCTCCGTGATTGTGCTCCTGATGAGCTGTGTGCGAATTTCTGTGGTATAGTCCAAGTAAAAAAGAAATGGAAGAGTTATGAAACATGCTTCCACTTTTAATTAAATGCTGCCAGGTAATTTTCTAAAATTCTTACATCTGCTTAAGTCCCCCAAGCAGTGAAGAGAATTTATTACATTTATACACATCTTCCAGTTTTCTAATTTTTGCCAACCTGGTGACTATAATACATACCTTTTTATTTTAATTAGCATTTCTCCATTACACATGGTTTTGACATTTTCTTTATGCATTTATTTGACTTTTGAATTTTACTTCTGTAATTTTCTATACTTTTTTGTTTTATTGTAGTTTATATCTTTTTCTTATTAATTTGTAGCTATTCTAGTCCCATGTGAGTTCTGTTTGAAAATATCTATATTCTTTTTTTCTCTCTCTGAGCATATTAAAGAGGCCACTCCATCGTTTTCAATGTTGTTACACTTTTTAATGTAATGTGTGTTTTTTAATCTTCATTTAAGGTTTTTTGTTTCTTATCTTTCCCATTACTATTTTCATCATGACTTTATAGCCATGGATTTATTTGCATTTGTAGAACTTGAGCTAGGTTGTTAGTTCCTTTTACGTGTAGGTTGGAGTCTCCTATCAGGTTTTGGAAATCCTCCCTTGTTATCTCTGCACACATTTTCTATCCCCTTATCTCACTCTGGATCTCCTTCTATTCTATATAATTTTTATTTTTTTTATCAGAAGTTAACTTATCTTGTCACTTGGCATTACTAGTAAGTTTTTCTTGCATATTTAATATTGTGTGTAAAAGGCTTCAGGTGGTATCACCCTCTCCAGGGAAAGCGTTTCCCTTTCTCTGTTGTCCAGATTGGGGATGAGAAGCTGCCACGGTCTGGAAAGTACTTCAGGTGTGTCAGGGTTGGTCTGAGGTCTAGAACCCTCAGGACCTCTGCAGCGGGTGGGCAGTGCCAGGCTGGGGAGCTGCCCTGGGAAGCTTGTCCTGGGGAGCTGCCCTGGGAACCTGTCCTGGGGAGCTGCCCTGGGAGCTACTTGGGGAGCTTACCCTGCCTCCAGCACCTGGAATCCGGAGGCTGGTTGGTCCTTTCAGAGGTCCTGAAGTCAGGCTGTTACCCTCCAACCCCACATACGAATATCTAGAATGGGATACTGACTCAGTATTGGAAATATCCCTACCCTACAGATTTTATCTCCTAATTATCACAACTCTGAAAGATTTCATGATCTCTTTTAGAAGTTCCTGATCGAATTTCCTTAGTTTTCTTTGACAACTCAGAGCCCAGAAAATTTCCTGTGGGAGAAACTTTTGGGTTCTTCTAGATTCCAGTTATGTCCTGCAAAGCTGAGTAATCCTAAAAGCTTCTGTGACTTATTTCCTCCAACAAAGTCCTGTCCAGGCCGACAGTGTGCAGCTTACACCAGACTCTACGTGTTGGAGAGGAGACCAGGTTTCTCTTGAAGAGGCATTTCCCACTGCTTCTGCCTGCAACACCACATTTTTAGAGAAACTTTTAGGATGTATTTTTTCTAGTTATCACATCAAGGGTATCTACTTCTCTGAACCCTCTATATTCTATGAGAAAACAAATGCTTCGCCTTCCCCCCTCGCCCCCCCCACACATGTGGCCTCCAGCATGTCCTCAGTTTGTCAACCGGAGAGAGAAGCACAGATTCAGTTTCCTCTGTGGCTGGTACCTTTGTGGTTTTGTGCCCTTTAGAAAGGTTTAGGCATTTTTATGAGATAATTCCTAGATACTTGTGATTTTTGTTACTATTACAACTCTTTGTTTTTGTTACTACTGATAAAATACTACTATTTTCTTATAATTTATATTTGGTTATTTTTCATAAAGAGAATTCAATTTATTTTTAATGTATATCTTGATTTCAGCAAGCATGCTTAAATTTATTTATTTATTATTGATATTAATGGTATTTCTGTTCTGCTGAGTTTTCTACATAGCAGAGCTCTTCCTTAATACTCTTATGCCTTTTATTTACTTTAATGTGCTCATTTAACTACTTAGACTTTGATAATAGTAGTGGTGACAATGGATACCCTTGCTAATTCCTGGATTAGAAGGCTTTTATATGTATCTTCTCCATTAAGTGTAATTTTTAATGTACTTTTTGCAATTATAGCCTATTTCAAATTAAGAAGGTTCTCTTATGTTTTGCTGGAGTTTTTGTCCCAAATAAATGCTGAACTTAGACAACTGCTTTTCTATGAATCTGTTGAGATAATTATATAATTTTTATCTTTGAGTCTATTAATGTGCTGAATATCACTAATGAGTTTTCTGACCTTGGCTCACACACTGAGCATGGCCTACCATTTATGGACACATTTATTTAAGAGTTACCTAGGTGTAGTGAAATCGGCGTGTGACTGTTTTTACGTATTGTCTTTATCTGGTTTTGGATAATCTCATTAGTCTCATTAAATCAGCTAAATCAGCTTGGACTTGTTTATCATTTATATTTGTATGTATTAATTTGTTTTTTTTAATAATGCATCATGGTAGATACCATCATTACTACTATTTTACAGATAAGAAAATAGAAGTAGAACTGGTTAAGTAATTTGCCTTTTGGGATTTTAAACCTGGGTTCTATGAATCAAGGGTTTCACTGATATAATTAGGGTACACAAAAATTTGGGTGGGATAAAACCACGTATTTATTTTCATTAGCCTGAAACTGAATTTTAGTATTTTCTCTAATTATGAATATAGTCTTCAGATCACAGTAATATTAATAGTATCTGTTACTTCAACAATAGAATTTAGAGATGTTTCCAAATAAAATACTCATCATCTTTTCAAAATTATGATAGATATCAGAATCATTTATTTATCTTATTTATTATATTAATAAGCAGCAAAATTGCATTTGTTTGTATTAAGTATTTAATATTTAATGGCCATATTTTAATATAATTGTTGCCATAGAACTGTGCAAACCAAGGATGGCTGCTGTTTATTTCAAGCAGATTAAACACCATTTTAGATGGAGCTGATACATTTCACCACAAAAGCATGTTGAAAGTATCTACATTTGACCAAGTTAATTATTAAGGATGTGAGTGACACATGGGCTTCAAGCCCACTGGTAAAATGATCAAGAAGGAGGCTTTTCTTGGGAGGATCTTGAATTAACATTTCAGCATGTTTAAACATTATTGACATATTTAAGTCCCGTTTTATCTGGAGCCAATTTAGACATTGTATTTTGCCAAAGTGAATGTTTTAATCTGAATTTCCGAACTTTCTGTAAAATAACTGTTCATGATTTTATTTCCTTATATTTTACATCTCTGCTGTATCTATGATTATTCATTCTTTTTTGTGTTTAAATTATTTATTTTGTGATTTTTGGTTTTTTATTTGGCAGGGGCTGGGTTTGAACCCATCACCTCCGGCATATGGGGTCAGTGCCCTACTCCTTTGAGCCACAGGCGCCACCCTATTTTGTGACTTTTTTTAGACATATAGAAATTCTATATATAGAAGTTGTATAACTCAATGTTTTCAGACACTTTTGAAGTGGTCACCACACAGCAGCTGCTCAGCATCTCTGTGACTCTTCACAGTCACGTTTTCATGCCTTTGACCAGCATCACCCAGCTCCCTGCTCCTCAGCCCCAGCACCCCACCCTGCTCTCTCTCCTTCAATTGTCCATTCTTCTGTCTGATTTTGTTTATTTGGTTATTTCTCTTTTTATTTGTTTGGTATTGTCAGACATCTAACCTATTAATCCTTTTATTTATTTATTTATTCATTCATTTTATTTTTTATTTATTTTTTTGAAACAGAGTCTCTCTTTGTCACCTTGGCAGAGTGCCGTGGTGTCACAGCTTACAGCAACCTCAGACTCCTGGGCTTAAGCGATTCTCTTGCCTCAGCCTCCCAAGTGTTGGGATTGCAGGCATAAGCCACTGTGCCTGAAATCCTTTTGAAGATATTTTGGTTTTGTTAATTTTCTATAATTTTTTCTACTTTATGCCCCCCACTTTTTTTATACTTACTTTGTTTTTTTCAAGTCCTTGAGCTGAATGATTATCATCATTTTTTTCAATCATTCTTTTGTAAGATAATTTACTACAGGTTAGCCTACTGTAATATTGGAGTAAGTAGTGTGCTGCGCATGTTATAACCCTGATTATATAATTAATTTCCCTTAAGTATTGCCAAGGACAGCTCTCATTGCTTGGATTCAATTTTGCTGATCTTGAAAAATAATTTCTTGTTTGAATCTGGCCAGATATGAATACTTTTGAATAAGCCTTTTGCAGTATTTTCTAAACTCAGGAATCGAAAGTCACACAAATGAAGATCTGAGATACGTGATATGTGATAAAAAGCTAATAGATTTTTATCAATATATTTTGAGACAAAGTCTTGGGCCACAAGTCTGCTCTTGACTGAACCAATGTCTGAGTTCAGAGAGTTACATCACTGCCAGGAAGAGACGAGAAGTAAACTGGAGCAACATCTGGTTTCCCCTCAGACCTGTCCATTTGAATCCCATCTCTTACAGCTGTTTTCCCTTTTGTTTTATAAATGCTAAATTTCTTGGTTCTCCTAATTTCTCTAAACCTGGCAATATTGTATGGTGACGTGAAGAACTCACATGAATACCTAATTGCAGATGTAATTATGACAGACACACACTACTAGAGTCACAGGGGAGTCAGCACGCAGTCAGCATGAATGTGGCGGGGACCCTACGTACCTACAGGTGCGCTACCTGGTCAGCGTGGCAGTAAAGTACATACCTTAGTTCCCTAAACTTTGTTCTTTTTCTCGTCATCCCAAAAACAAAACAACTTCAATAGTGTTAAAGAAATAATATTTTACTATAGTTTTCACTAACTTTTAGTGCATTTCTTGTTCACTCAAAGGCAGTGTCGTGTGTTTTGTAAGCATCAGTGTTTTTATGCCATTGCCGGGGTTTAGCCACAGGCACGATTTCTGTTGCATTTGGATTGCTAACCTGCCCTGCTCCTCTGTGTCTCAGGATGCACCTGAGATGGTATTTACCCTCTGTCTGCCTGACCTGTCCTTGCTTCTTTAACGAGTTTATAGCATTTCTCCGTGCTTTCTGTGCTTTCTTGTATTTTTCCAAATCATTCTGTGTGTTCCTCCCATTTGCCACTTAATTCATAAACTGTCTGAAATCTTTTCAATGCCTGTAATGCTGCTGAGTAGGTGCCTATGAGCCCTGACGGAGGAGTGAACATGAGCGCACACGAAGTAGCCACAGTTGGCAGAAAAGAAATACGTCAGAGAATCAGTTAGAGACTAACCTTGGTTCTCTCTTGGAAATGGGGAGGATGGATATTTAGGCTATAAATTAGAAAAATTAATACTCAATTGCATAGTGGATAATTCAGTTTACTAAAATCAATGATACAAACTGAGACATTAGGGAGATCTTCAAATAGTATTAAAAAATACACCACTTTTACATGGAGAAACCATCTTTTGAACAGTGATCTTCAACCACTGTGCCACAAAAACTGGAAAGAAATTCAAAGCACAGTAAGTATATTCTTTTTTTTTACTCTTTTTTTTTTTTTGAGCAACATTATTTAAATGTGCTGCAGAAGTTTATCTATAGGTTCAAGTGTGCAGTGAGATTAAAAAAGGTTGAAAAACACTGCATTAGAACATAGATGGTAACCTGCTGGCATAAGAAGTGCTTTCCCTCTGTATATATTTTTAAAATAGTATAGATTTTTACCTGTGTGGAATGGTTTATGATTGCATATAAAAACGGGAAATAGGACAGGAAAACTTCGAAGGTTTTATCCTGATGTGATGAGACTTTGTGTTAGGAAGCTGGCTCTGCTGACAGTGGAGTCAGGGACAATAATGTGCTGATGGTAAGATGAGACAAACCATGTAAGTTATATGTAGCACTGTGTAAATTCAAATAGTGCACCCAAGTCACCAGTAGTGGGAATGGAAAAAATGGATATGTAGCAAAAAAAAAAAAAAAAAAAAGAAAGAAAAAAGAAACATAAAGAAGAGGGCATAATTTAGTAACAAATGATATCATAAGAGTGCAGGATTGTTCTCAAGTTTCTGTCTTGAATAGATGGGTGATATTTCCATACAAGAGAGAAAAAGAGGAGTAGACTTAAGAAGACAAATTCTCTCTTGGACATGTGAAGACTAAGGGAACTAATGAAGCTTTAGTGCACCTGCCCCACACCACAGACCTTAGACTCCCTGTCTGACACTAGCTCACCTGGCTGAGATCATGGGAAGAAATAATCCCCCAGGGAGGGGCAGGTTGGACTGCCTGAGGTCTCCCCCTGCCTGAGGTCTCCCGCTGACTGCACTGCCACTGCTGGAACCTGTGAGTGGCACAGGCTGGGACTGTCCCAGGACACTGTGGGGTACTGACACCCTCAGCCCTAGCGCCCTGTGCTACCCGTCTCTGCCACAGCATCGCAAAGCCACACATGCGCTTGCACACGTGGGCACACACATGCGCGCATTCACAGGACCGCACATGTGCACACGTGCATGCCACACTCAGGACAGCCCTTTGTTTTATTCTTTTTCTTCATCTCCCAGACCATCTGGTCCTTTAGCCCTGGGTCCCCTGACAGGTGCCCTGCCTTCTGTGTGTGGTGTCTCCAGGATGGACTTTGTGGGCATCAGCAACAGCTGCGCTAGTCATCAGTCAGGCCCGCGGGCTCATGAATCAGTGATGTCCATCTCATTTGGAATTCTTCTGATATAACAGTCCCCATGATGGTTGCTCAAGTTCAGATGTCTCATTATCCTCAACTTTATGCAGTTTTTACCCTTAGTGACAACCTTTCAGCTGTAATTCTGTATCGTCTTGACATTGTAGGGAAAAAAAAAAGATATATATATATATGTAACTTGAAATAGTCAATGCCAATTTTCTTTTTCTTCTTCTGCTGCTTCTTATTTTTTTTAGACAGAGTCTCACTATGTCACCCTTATTAGTGTGCGGTGGTTTCACAGCTCACAGCAATCTCAAACTCTTGGGCTTAAGCCATTCTCTTGCCTCAGCCTTCCAGGTAGTTGGGACTACAGGTACCCACCACAACGCCTGGCTATTTTTTGTTGCAGTTGTTATTATTGTTTAGCTGGCCTGGGCTGTGTTCAAACCCGCCAAGTGTGTGTGGCTGTCATCCTACCCACAGAGCTACTGCCGACCCAGTTCTTGTTATCATTTGTTCAAAATCAATGGCATTTAAATCAAGAGTTCCATAAGGACTCAAATATTTCCATTTGAATGCAGAGAAAGGTCAGTCTCTTTCCAGAGTGATCCTTGGTAAACTGACATTTAAAGTGACACCATGGATACACATTTATTATGAAATGTCATTTAAGAAATATCTTTTTATTAGGCCAATTTCAATTTTAGAAGATTTTCACACAGTACATTGGTATATGGTATATGTAGTGAAAAAATTCCTGAAAGTATGATTTTTACCTATTTTTTATCTATAGCATTAATGAGAACAATAATATAGGGGCTATTTCTGCCTGTAGCACAAGAACAATCTTTAGCCCCAACTCAACTTGTTTTTATTCACATAGCTACTTTTATGTCAACCTCAGTGCTACAAGAATGAAAATTGGCTTCCATCTCTGAAATATTCCTGACACTTCTGTGTAATTTGGGACATTAGCATATCTCTATTCTTGATAACAGAACCGTTGTTTCTGCTTTTTTTCTCCCCAATTAGCCAGGCCAACTGTATTCCTTATTTATTGCTGCACAACAAACCACCCCAAATATTTATGACTTAAACAACCATCATTTATTGTGTCCCACAAATCTGCAGTGTCAGTTGGGGTGGCTCTGCTGACCTGGCCAGGTTCATCTTGGCTGGGGTGGAAGTTCAGCAGGGGACCATGTGCCAGCACCATCCAGCAGCATCATGGCCAGTGCATGAGGCAGCAAGTTCCGGAGCAAATGTAGAAGCAGGCGGGCCTCTTGGAGCCAGGGCTCAGGATCCATGTAACGTTCCACTGTTGGTCAAAGCAAATCATAAGGGCAGCACAAAGTCCAGTGTAGGTGAAATGGTGAATGGATGGCCTCTCTGGGAGGGAGGTGCTTGGCAGCTACTCTGGAGGGGTGTGTGGTGACTGGAGGCGGGGTTACAGGAGAGGGGCGTGGTTACTGGAGAGGGGCGTGGTTACTGGGGGTAGGGGTTACTGTGGGGGCGGCTTGCACCTGCTTTGCAAACCACACCAACATATTGCCCACACAGTGAGCGAGAAGACAGCTGCATGTTGTGACCTTCCCTTTGTGATTTCTCCCCCTTCTTCCCTGAGCCAGTGAAGAAAACAATAGGTGAGCTAACACCATAATCAGAGAGGTTGCCTTCTCATATAAACATCAGTTAAAGGAAATAGTTCTGGCAGGCAGAATCTGGACTTAATTTTTTCTTCTTGAATTATAAGCAGTGCTTATGGACTGATGTAGGAACACAGCTATTTTTAACAGGAAATGTCTATTTGATTGAGTTGGTGTTCATTCGGTTGGTCACTATTCATACCATATGGAAGGTAAAGATTGTTACTATTATCCCCCTGATTGGATACATATTTATACTCAGTCATTGTTTAAAACATTAAGTGACTGACCACAAAATCTGGAATTCAGCTCAGAACTGAAGGTTCACACCCCAGGTAAAGATCATCAGGAGTGTTGCTCCTTCTTGTTAGAATGTGTACATTATGAGTCCTATTCTAGCAAAAGGAAGAATTACTTCTATATGCTGAACATCTAATTCTGGGAATTATATCCCGGACACTGCATCTGGAGCTATTGCATAGGAGCAGAGCGGTTTGATCCGTAACACTGCCCCTGCTGATGATTGGTGTGGATGCGCCAAGGCTGGGTGTCCAGTCAGCACAGCCCAGGCCCAGTGTCCAGTCAGCACATCCCCTCACCACCCACTGAACCCCACTCAGCAGCAGCTCAGACACCTGCCTACCACTTTTAGGCTGTCCCTCATGACATGTGTCTTGATAACTCTAAGTGTCTCCTCACACTGGCTAGGGAGCCGTTGTTTTATTTTAATTAGGAAGTTGGGACTTGCACACCTTCTTACCTAGAAGAGATGTGGAAGAATTTCCAATTTAAAGTGTCTCAACATTAGTACTGAAGAAATTTAAGCATAAGGAATTAACAAACAGAGCTTTTAAATGAAGCTACAATTAGCTTTATTCTTACAAATTTTTTCTTTGGAGTTTCTCCTTTTTGGGGTTTAAATCAAGAAACAATATTTTGCTTTCCTTGATAGCGTTTTTCATTAAAATGATTGGCCTGGGGCCAGGTGAGCTGGCTCATGAGTGTAATTGTAGCACTCTGGGAGGCCAAGGAGGGTGGATTGCCTGAGCTCATGGGTTCAAGACTAGCTTGAGCCAGAACGAGACGTCTCTCTAAAAATAGCCTGGCGTTGTGGCGGGTGCCTATAGTTCTATTTGGGAGACTAAGGAAAGAGAATCACTTGAGCCCAAGAGTTTGAGGTTGCTGTGAGCTTATGATGCCACAGCACTCTACAAAGAGCAACAAAGTGAGACTCTGACTTAAAGAAAAAGAAAAAAATAGAAAATGGTTGCCCTGACTGGTCAATGAAACACATCTAAACTTTAAGGACATGTCGTGACTTTTCCAGGCCACTGTCTCTACCTGAATAGTCAAGTAGGAAGTAGCAGCTTTGGTATCCAAATCTCTTTTTCCAAAATTATTTCAACCTTTCTCTCCCTTTTTGTAACTTTGTCTGGAAGTACTGTGACCACATGGCTTTTTCCCCATCGTTCTCCTGTCCACACTAGCTCTCAGAAAATCTCAGGTACAAAAAAGATGGGATTGATACTCACTGTCCTCTGGATGACAGGCATGTGTGGCCTGGGTGCTGGATTGCAGTCACATCACAGGCCCCTGACTGATGGCCTGCTGCCACTATCTGGCCCCAACATGTGTTTTTTTTTTTGTTTTGTTTGTTTGTTTTTGGCCAGGGCTGGGTTTGAACCCACCACCTCTGGCATATGGGACCGGCGCCCTACTCCTTAAGCCACAGGCGCTGCCCCCAACATGTGTTTTTAAAACATTTTGAAGTAGTTGATAGAATTTGGGGATCAGGATATTCCATAAGAAACTCCAGACCCCTGGTAGTTTTTGAGGGGTCCAGACTGTAGCAGTCTTGCCCCCCACCCCGGATGGCAGCAGTCGGGTGAGGCTCGAGTTGTCAGATAAAATTCAGGGAAGTAGAATTTCAGTAAACAGCAAATAATGTTTTAGGACAATTATGTTCTGTGCAATATTTGGGGCATAACAGAAGCATATTCCTGTTTATCTGAAATTCTAATTACCCGAACATCCTGCAGATTTGTGCAGATGGATGAGCCTGCCTGAGTCACTCCTCAGCAAAGAGTGACTGAGCAGCGACTCCTCGGCCCTCATGGGTGAGCCCTGCAGTTTGCTGCACCACAGCTAATTTTACGTGGCCTGTACAGCATCTGAGCTTTTGAGATTTCACCATCTTAAACTAAAGAATGGGGTCTCTGAGTGGTTTCCTGTCTTCGATTCTATAAACTGAATATGATTATTTTAGCAAAAAAAACCCCAAAACATAAAATCACTCATCAGATGAGTTTCCTTGTGCTTTGGGCTCTTCTGTAGCCTTTTGAAAGTCTTAGGAGTGGCCACTGGGCTGGGTTTTGGCCTCTGATCTGTCTGACCAGTTCCCAGCCTTTTCAGATAAAACCACAGCAAGGGCGTCTGGATTTGGACAAGTGAGAAGCCTTTAAATCTTGAAGATTTCCTGTTAAGGCAATAATTATACTCTGTGCCTAGATGGTAAGCCCAGGGGAAAGTGCTGGGGAAGAGTGTTGATGGTGTTAGCTGCTGCCGTATCTCACGTCTGACAGAGGAGGGAGAGGAGACAGATTGTGCTAGTTCATCCCTGTTAACCTATTTGTGAACTATTTAGAGTAACATGGAAAATACCAGAGGTAAGTCAAAAGAAATCCCAGTGGGAGTCCATGTAAAGAGTATTATCATGACATGTAAAGAGCCATATGCCTGGAATAAAAAATAACTGGGCAGAAATAAATCAAAATGGGGCGGCGCCTGTGGCTCAGTGAGTAGGGCGCCGGCCCCATATGCCGAGGGTGGTGAGTTCAAACCCAGCCCCGGCCAAAACTGCAACAACAAAAAAAAAAAAAAGCCGGGCGTTGTGGCGGGCGCCTGTAGTCCCAGCTGCTTGGGAGGCTGAGGCAAGAGAATCGCGTAAGCCCAAGAGTTAGAGGTTGCTGTGAGCCGTGTGACGCCACGGCACTCTACCGAGGGCAGTACAGTGAGACTCGGTCTCTACAAAAAAAAAAAAAAAAAAGAAATAAATCAAAATGATTCATTGCCAAATCTCTGTGATTTCTGGAGCTATGTGGCATATTCCCTCCTGACATCTTGAATTTCCAGGAATAGTTTGATTTTTTATATCTATACTTTGCTGTTAAGAGTGAGTCTTGTCTCAGTTTTGTTTGAGGCTTGCTGACCGTGGACGTCAGAGGCCACAGTGAATTCACAACGGGCTACCAAGTAGGCGGCTACACGGTTGCTCAGTAATTCTTAAATCCCATACATAAACACTGGGTACACAGTTGAGAAAAAGTTGAGGAGAATCTGTCAGGAAGATATTTCCTCCCCACCATGAGAAAGGGTCAGAGGTTTCTGTCCACTGCCTTCACCTGTTAAGAGAGACTCGACCTCCAGAGAGTCGCAAGTGCATCCCCTTTGTTTGCAGAGTGTGTGGCCGATGTCCACTTCCACACAGAAGCATCTGAAGGCAAGAAGCGGCTGGCCCATGCCTCAGTGCAGAGGGAGGATGGGTGGCAGAGGAAAGGGATGAGGAAACTGTGGACAAAGGAAGTCTGTACGTGCCAGAGAGAACCAGCATGGCAGGATCACAAATCCTGCCTAACAGGCCCTTTGAGAGAAGTAACTGAACCTCAGAACAAAGAAACTATGGCCAAGGATGACTGTGACCTGTGGGAGGAGAGAGCCACAACTCAGAAAAGATTGCACCATGGAACTGAAGGGCAGGAGCACCAGGGTGCTCCCAGCAGTGCCCCTGAGAGAAAAGGGGCTGTACACGCTGGGGGTCTGGAGGGCACTGGACAGCAGCGGTGGCCATTCAAGACAGGTCAGAACTTCCCAGTCTCTCCTGATTCTCTTCCCTTCCATTTTCCAACTCTAGAGAGGTCAGGAACTGGAGTCAGCAAAGTAACGTGGGCAAAGAATTGGCATAAAGAGACTGTGGGGATGGCACCTGTGGTTCAGTGGGTAGGGCACCAGCCCTATATACCAAGGGCCCAACCAAATTGTAACAAAAAAATAGCTGGGTGTTGTGGTGGGCACCTGTAGTCCCAGCTACTTGGGAAGCTAAGGCAAGAGAATAGCCTGAGCCCAGGAGTTGGATGTTGCTCCAAGCTGTGTGATGCCACAGCACTCTACCGAGGACAATAAAGTAAGACTCTGTCTCTAAAAAAAAAAAAAAAAAAAAAAGAATGTGGTCTCTTTCCTACAGAGAGGTGGAGTAGTGACAGCTGTGATTTTCGTTAGACATGTTGAGGTGACAGGAATAAGGTTGTTTTGTAGCCTTGAAATGACCAAAGACAGCAGACACGGAACACGGCTTAGCCAAGTCTCCTCAGCTCTTGCTGTTTGCAAGATGACCTGATGGCTTTCAAGCACCTGTGTCTCTACTGAGGTCCATAACCCTCTCCTCCTGTGAGCCTGGTGAGAGGGTGTTGTCAGCCAGCCAAGCCTGCACCCATCCTCCAGGGTAGCTCCTGGCTGATGACTTGCAGACTGGCAGAAAGTGATGGGAAATACCCCAGCCCGCCGGCCAGCCAGCAGTGATTGCTTCCAGGTGTGAGCCACACTGCTGCCCAGAGCTTCCCAGCAGGATTGTCCCAGCTTGCAGTGACTTGCCGCACACACCCTTGGCTGGCACCTTCCCTTTCCTGTCTCTTTTTTACCCACCCTTCCACCAGTGCTTTTTGGTATCACCTCTCAAGTAACAACTTTCATTAAATGCTTGTTTCAGACTGTTCTCCTTGGGAGATGCAACTTGTAACAGGTGGTACCGGGAGTCTACCACAGGCTCTTAGCGTAGGGTGTTAGCCGTAGAACTGGATCGCTGGTGGGCTGGGGATAACAAGTGACCTGTCCTGGTGGTCCTTGGAGAGGTGATAATTCCTGGCTTGCTGTCACATCAGAATTACTTCCTACCTCACTTGTAAGAGACTGAGATTGCATAAATGTAAAAGGAAGTGCAGCGACTCCTGCAATGTCTCCAGCTGAGAGCTCCAGCACTGGAACAATTGGAAACAAGGGTAATCATAAGACTTGAAATACTGTTGGCTATTACCTACCATTAAATGTTAGAGAAAGAAAATGAAAGAATCAGTTCACCTTTCAACTTAAAGCATAACTTCCATTGCAGTATTTAACCAGACACTTATTTTATATTACCAGAGAATAGACTATAGCAAAAATCCGACCCAGGCATTAATAGTAAGAGAAGTAGATTAACAAGGAAGGTTGAATTCACAGTGCTGGCCCGTTACCTGTGTTAAAATCAGAACTCCAACAGGGAAGTGAGGAAGCCCTGAGGATATTTGTGTGGGTGCACTTGAAATAATTTGAGCCCCAAAATTCTTCCAACCTGTAGGGCCCTCCCCCTTGCTAGAGAAGGTGGCCTCCCTAAATCTTGACACTATGCGGTGCCCTCATCAGGGGCCAAATTTCACAAAATGATGGTTCTTTTTAATTAAAGCAGCTTCTGAATTCTCTTGTTGCTTATGAACCAACAGCGAAGGTCATCTTATGAGGAAAGTATCAGCTGAGCAGGGACATGTGGCCTGAATGAGGAGATATTATCCCTGCTGCAGATAAAGGGACCATTTATCAGGAGCGCTGCAGACTGGCGGATGTGTGCTGGTGAAAGCCAGGGTGACATCTGCTGAGGTGGCCCCTGCCCAGGGAATTAGAGGTGCTGCGTTCCATTTCTGTTGACATTCTTTGAATGGTTGCAGCAAGCAGAGCAGAGCTGTGGGACTGTACTGGGAAGGCACAGAGGGGGACTCAGGGCTCAGGGAGCAGGCGTGTTAGAACCAAAGGATGGTGTTCAGAGCAGAATGCATGGTGGCTGGCTGTGTGTTTCTGCAGGTTCCAGGTGAGAGTTCTTCCCTAAAGTCATAGAAATTTGTCTGTGAAGAGAAGTGTGAATTGTTGAAAGGCTACAGTGGCTGGTGTGAATTTGGGCTCTTGGTGTCAATGGTGCAGGGGGAGGAATACTTCTCAGAAGTCAATTGAAAGCTCAGAGCCACAATGGAGAGGAGCATGCACTCGGTGGTGACAGGGGAGCCTTGGTGGACAGAGATTTATGGTTTGGGCTAATTATCATGGCGATACGAGATTGAGATCAGGTGCGTCTCACTTTATAGGACAAGGGAAGATAAAGAACAAGGAGGACAGAATGAGGCTCATTCACCACAGTGACAAATCACAACTCTTTACCTGGTTCCAATTCTTCTCAAACCCAAACCACATTGAATGAAAGGGAGGCTGGCTGCTTTGGGAAGGGACACTGCAGTTCTGCGGTGTGGCTTAGTAATTATCCTGATTCTTCTGCAAAGGAACCTGTGGCCATTTTTCATAATAAGTTGCCTTTGTGGAAAAAGCGATACTCAAATTTTTGAAGGATTGTTGGAGACAGACTCTGAGCTGCTTTGATCACCCTGACCCATCGCCTCCCTTTGGCATAAGCCCCAATAATAATAGGATCGTGGTGCAAGCACATTCCGCAGATGTCCAATAGGTCTGTGGACCAAACTTCAGGCCCTCAGTTTCCTTGAACTCTGAGTACAATTGAAATGGTTACATGAGGTCAGACATTAAAGTTTGAGAACTCGTCCTAGAAAAAGTGCTGCACACCTTACTGCTGAATATTGGTACAGTCACCCTAGACGTCCTTCCCACAGGAAGCTGTGCCCTGAGCCAGTGTCTGGTCCACCCTTCACAGCACTTTTTCTGTGAACTTGATTGCGTTTGTGAACTTGATTACCCGACCTTGTCCCTCACACCCAGCAGAGCATTGATGTTAGACCCATGCATGTGGTGGGAACTGCTGTGCAGGGTGGTGACGGGGGAGCCTGTGAAACAGCAAGGCTCCGAGTCTGACCAGGACAGGGAGTCAGAAATAATGAATTTTAGTTAGAAAAGATTTGGTTATAAATCAGTGCTCCCTTTAAAGGTGGCTATGGTGCAATTCATGAGACCACTCCCTCCATAAACAAATGTACCACAGCATATGATGCCAGGAGACTATGAGATTAACTGAAGGGTTACATGAGTGGCAGTTGGTGGAGTTGGAATCTCTGTTAGAACAGGTCGGGATAGACCTGGAACTTGAGCTGTACATCTGTAAATTAAGTTCCAGGCAATCCTTGTCAGGAAAGAGCAATGGAAGCAATTCGTATTATGTTCAACAGACAGCTGCACACATATAAGACCTTGTGGAGGGGTACAGCCCCCCCAACCAAAGCAAGTGACGTGGCCTCATGTGCTCCCAGAGGAACGTTGCCCTAAGATGGAAAAACTTCTTTCTTTGTGGACATGCCTGGGCTAGTAAGAACAATCAGTTAAATGTTCACAGAAAGGAAAGTTACCAAAGGGCTTTGCATGGTTGCAGCTGGGGGCTGGGCACCTGTGGAGGTTACGGGAAGAAGTATTCTGTTCTATTCTCCTTTTAGCAAATTATCTTTTCTTAAGTTTTAGGGAACTAATCAAACAGAACAGACAGCTAGGCACCGTTGTGGTTAAGCTTTGAGCAAAGTGTTGAGCAAAGTGTTCTTGATTTAAATTAACTACATGTTCTAGCAGCGAATGTGCTGAGCAAGTAATTCTTTAGCAGTCTTTATGATTTCACCATTATATGTTCCTTTTTCTATTTCTATACCTTTTTTTCTTTTGACTAGTGCTGTGCATAAAAACACCCAATAAATGTGAGTAGTCACTAAGTGCCCAAACGAGCCTTAGTCTTCCTTTCACAATCATTTTGTGTGCAGTGCTTTCCTTTGCGTCTCTGAGCATCTAGTTCTGAGGACAACATCTTGCCCCAGGGATGTGTGACCACTGGCTCTGCCACCCACAGGTGAGATGTTTACAGTCTGGGCTGTCCCCAGACATGCATGCCCACTCTACAGGTGACATGTTAATAGACTGGGCTGTCCCCAAATACACATGTCTACTCTACAGGTGAGATGTTTACAGTCTGGGCTGTCCCCAGACATGCATGCCCACTCTACAGGTGAGATGCTAACAGGCTGGGTTGTCCATAGACACATGTGTCCACAGTACTAATGACACATGTTAACCAAACCTCAAATGTGCTCTTGAGTTGTTCCTGCATTCTTGTTCTCTAATTGAGCCCCATTGCTACCTCCCACACTAGTCCCTGATGGATGTCACAATATTATCTCAGAGTCCTCTACTTCCAGTCTTTCCGCTCCCCAGTTGTTCTCAGCAGTGTCCCCCTAGGGGTACCATGCAATGTCTGGAGAAACTTTCGATTGTCACATCAGAGGATGCTATGGGCATCCAGTTGGTAGAGGACAGGGCTGCTGCTAAACGCCCTGTGATACAGAAATCGCTCTGAACCCTGCACTCTGCCCACTCAGTGAGAGCTTGTGGTGGAGCCATGTTACTCCCCTCTTACCTTCTTACTTCTTGCTGTGAGCACTCCTATCACAGGGGGTGGGTTTATTCACATTTTGATCCAGCCATTGGACAGCTCCAACCAAATACCCACTATCCCCCTGAAACCTGCCCTTCTCCAGCAAGGGTGATGTAATTCAGTGAAATGGGCTCAACGTGCAGTCCAGGCCCAGATTTTGTGTCTGTTTTAGAGTTGCAATATAAATCATTGTTTTGGTGAATTGCATTAAGTTTTGAAAAAAGAAAAATGATAACAACAAGGGAGAGAGATTAAAGATGGCGGCCGAGTAACAGCTTCCCTGCAACTGGGAACAGCAAGTCTGGGGAGACAAGACTCCAGGCATCTCTGGCCGGTGGGATCTGCCTATAATCATCCCTTTGAGGATACAGGGAGCCAGCAAGGGACTTCTGGACCCCAAGAGGAGGACAAAAACAGTGGAAAACTGGCAAGTGTGTTCGATTGACCTAATCACACCGGCAACCATAAGTACAAGCAGCAGTGAGACTGCAAACCGGAAAGGCCTTACCTGTGAACTGTTTCGGTGTTCTTGGACTTGGAACTCAGTTGAACTGCCTTGGGGAGAGCTTGAGCAGGAGTGTGGAGAACTTTGGGCATTGTCTGGGGCCACAGACTGAGCCACTGAGCTGGGCGCAGGAAGCCATTGTGAAAGAACTGCCCCGGCAAGCTCCACCCTCAGGGTCTCAGAGCAAGGATTGGGCAGGTCAAAGTAACCTACTGATTGAGCAGCCTAAAGGTGGGGACTGAGCTGCCTTACAGCTTTAATCCTTAGGGGCAGAGTGAGACAGTTTTGGCACACTGGAGCCTTGAGCTGTTGCCCTGGGTAGAGTGCCATGACTACACAGCTCATAGCAACCTCAAACTCCTGGGTTTGGAGCCACCCAGACCTCCATAAGAGCTGTGCAGCGACCCCCGACCAGTGACCCGCACCCACTGGGCCTCTGCATTCCCTGACCAGGAACTGCGGGAGCCACACAACCCTGCGTCCTCCCTCCTGTGTCCTCCCAGCTTCCACACTAGCCCGTTCATCTGGACAGGGACTCTGGTAGCTGCATGCCCTTTGGAGCCCTCCCTGCCTCTGTGCAGAGCTCTGCTCCTGGCAAGAGACTGCTGGAGCCTTGGGCTCTCTGTGCCAAAGTCACTGGGCACCTGGCACTCCCACAACTGTGCACACCACTGCTAGCCCTGTTGCTGGATCCAGGTGTGTCACAAACCAGAGCTGCTTCCACAACCAGAACTCCCTAGCTACAGCAGCCCCAGAGGAACTACACAGGGTCACTCCCTACAAAGATCCAGCAACAATAGAGTGATCCCGCTGGGGTCTAACCTTGGAGAGACACCTCCCCAACTCTGAGGACAGCCAGAGGCAACGGTGAAAAACAATCATGAGGCCAAATCAACAGAAAAACTCTGGCAATATGAATAATCAGAGTAGATCAACTCCCCCAAGGATCAATGGGGCAGAAACAGCACAGCACCCCATGCACAAACAAATAGCTGAGATGTCAGAAATTGAATTCAGGATCTGGATAGCAAATAAGATCGAATTAGAATTCCAAAAGTTATCTCAAGAATTCAATGGATTCAAAGACCAAATTAGCAAAGATTTTCACACATTGAGACAAGAAGTTGCATCCCTCAAAGATCTGAGAAACACAGTAGAATCCCTCAGTAACAGAATGGAGCAAGCAGAAGAAAGGATTTCTGACATTGAAGACAAAGCTTTCGAATGCTCCCAAACCCTCAAAGAAGAAGAGAAATGGAGAGCAAAAACAGACCACTCTCTCAGAGAGCTCTTGGATAATTTGAAGAAAACTAATATTCATCTTATAGGGATCCCCGAAAGTGACGAAGTGGCTTCACAAGGCACAGAGTCTCTTCTCCATGAGATTATGAAGGAGAAATTTCCAGAAATGCCAAGAGAGTCCGAAATTCAGATAGCAGACAGTTTCAGAACTCCAGCACAACTCAACCCAAATAAGAAATCCCCCAGACACATCATAATCAATTTCACTAAATTTAATAGGAAGGAGAAAATTCTGAAAGCTGCCAGATGAAAGAAAACCATTACCTACAAGGGGAAGAATATCAGAATAACTGCAGATTTCTCTGCTGAAACCTTTCAAGCTAGAAGAGGATGGTCATTGACTTTTAATCTCCTAAAACAAAATAACTTTCAACCCAGGATCCTGAACCCAGCTAAACTGAGCTTCATTTATGATGGAGAAATTAAATACCTCAATGACAGTCACATGTTGAAGAAATTTGCCACAACTAAACCAGCTCTCCAGGACATTCTTAGACCTATCCTCCATAAAGACCAGCATAATTCTCCACCACAAAAGTAAACCCACCCAAAACATTTTTGATCAAATTCCAACTTCCACAGTCACAAAAAGATTAAAAATGTCCACCGGTCTCTCGAAAGGCTTATCAATACTCTCAATTAATGTGAATGGTTTAAATTGTTCTTTAAAGAGGCATAGGTTGGCGGACTGGATACAAAAACTCAAGCCAGATATCTGCTGCATCCAAGAATCGCATCATACATTAAAAGACAGATATAGACTCAAGGTGAAGGGATGATCACCTATATTCTAGGCAAATGGAAAGCAGAAAAAAGCAGGCATTGCAATCCTGTTCGCAGATGCAATAGGCTTTAAACCAACCAAAATAATTAAGGATAAGGATGGACACTTCATATTTGTTAAAGGTAATACTCAATATGATGAGATCTCAATTATTAATATTTATGCACCGAACAAGAACGCACCTCAATTTATAAGAGAAATTTTAACAGACATGAGCAACTCGTTTCCTCCACTTCCATAGTAGTTGGAGATTTTAACACCCCTTTAGCAGTGCTGGATGGATCCTCCAAAAAGAAGCTAAGCAAAGAAATGTTAGATTTAAACTCAACCATTCAACGTCTGGACTTAACAGACATCTACCGAACATTTCATCCCCCCAAAACTGAATACACATTCTTCTCATCAGCCCACAGAACATACTCCAAAATCGACCACATCTTACGCCACAAATCTAACCTCAGCAAATTTAAAAAAATAGAAATTATTCCTTGCATCTTCTCAGACAATCAAGGAATAGAAGTTGAACTCAATAACAACAGAAACCTGCATACCCATACAAAAACATGGAAGCTAAACAACCTTATGCTGAAGGATACATGGGTTATAGATGAGATTAAGAAGGAAATCACCATATTTTTGGAACAAAACAACAATCAAGACACTAATTACCAGAACCTCTGGGATACTGCAAAGGCAGTCCTAAGAGGGAAATTTATAGCACTGCAAGCCTTCCTCAAGAAAATGGAAAGAGAGGAAGTCAATAACTTAATGGAACATCTCAAGCAACTGGAGAAAGAAGAACACTTCAACCCGAAATGCAGCAGAAGAAAAGAAATAACCAAAATCAGAGCAGAATTAAATGAAATTGAAAACAAAAGAATTATACAATAGATCAATAAATCCAAAAGCTGGTTTTTTGAAAAGATCAATAAAATAGATAAACCTTTGGCCAACCTAACCAGGAAAAAAAGAGTGCAATCTCTAATTTCATCAATCAGAAATGGTAATGATGAAATAACAACAGACCGCTCAGAAATTCAAAAAATCCTTAACGAATACTACAAGAAACTCTACTCTCACAAATATGAAAATCTGAAAGAAATCGACCAATACCTGGAAGCACGCCACCTCCCAAGACTTAGCCAGAACAAAGTGGAAATGTTGAAGAGGCCTATATCAAGTTCTGTAATAGCATCAACTATACAAAATCTCCCTACAAAGAAAAGCCCAGGACCAGATGGCTTTACGTCAGAATTCTACCAAACATTTAAAGAAGAACTAGTACCTATACTACTAAACCTCTTCCAAAATATAGAAAAAGAAGGAATATTACCCAGCACATTCTATGAGGCAAACATTACCTTGATCCCCAAACCAGGGAAAGACCCAACAAGAATAGAAAATTATAGACCAATATCACTAATGAATATAGATGCTAAAATACTTAATAAGATCCTAACAAACAGAATCCAACAACACATCAAAAAAATTATACACCATGACCAAGTCGGATTTATCCCAGGGTCTCAAGGCTGGTTCAATATACGTAAATCTATAAATGTAATTCAACACATAAACAAACTTAAAAATAAAGACCATACGATTCTTTCAATTGATGCAGAAAAAGCTTTTGATAATATCCAGCATCCCTTCATGATCAGAGCACTTAAGAAAATTGGTATAGAAGGGACATTTCTTAAACTAATAGAGGCCATCTAGAGCAAACCCACAGCCAATATTGTATTGAATGGAGTTAAATTGAAATCATTTCCACTCAGATCAGGAACCAGACAAGGCTGCCCATTGTCTCCATTGCTCTTTAACATTGGAAGTTTTAGCCATTGCAATTAGGGAAGAAAAGGTGATCAAGGGTATCCACATAGGGTCAGAAGAGATCAAACTTTCACTCTTTGCGGATGATATGATCGTATATCTGGAAAACACTAGGGATTCTACTACAAAACTTTTAGAAGTGATCAAGGAATATAGCAATGTCTCAGGCTACAAAATCAACACCCATAAAAATGTAGCCTTTATATATACCAACAATAACTAAGCCGAACAAACTGTCAAGGACTCTATTCCTTTCACAGTAGTGCCAAAGAAGATGAAATATTTGGGAGTATACCTAACAAAGGACGTGAAAGATCTCTACAAAGAGAACTATGAAACTCTAAGAAAAGAAATAGCCGAAGACGTTAACAGATGGAAAAACATACCATGCTCATGGCTGGGAAGAATCAACATTGTTAAAATGTCCATACTGCCCAAAGCAATATATAATTTTAATGCAATTCCTATTAAAGCTCCATTATCATACTTTAAAGATCTTGAAAAAATAATACTTTGTTTTATATGGAGTCAGAAAAAAACCCCGAATAGCCAAAACATTACTGAGCAATAAAAACAAAGCAGGAGGAATCACACTACCAGACCTGAGACTGTACTATAAATCCATAGTGACCAAAACAGCATGGTACTGGCACAAAAGCAGAGAAGTAGATGTCTGGAACAGAATAGAGAACCAAGAGATGGATCCAGCTACTTACCGTTATTTGATCTTTGACAAGCCAATTAAAAACATTCAGTGGGGAAAAGATTCCCTATTTAACAAATGGGGCTGGGTAAACTGGCTGGCAACCTGTAGAAGATTGAAACTAGACCCACACCTTTCACCATTAATTCAGATAGACTCTCACTGGATAAAAGATTTAAACTTAAGACATGAAACTATAAAAATACTTGAAGAAAGTGCATGGAAAACTCTTGAAGGAATCGGCCTGGGTGAATATTTTATGAGGAGGACTCCCCAGGCAATTGAAGCAGTATCAAAAATACACTACCGGGACCTGATCAAACTAAAAAGCTTCTGCACAGGTAAGAACACAGTGAGTAAAGCAAGCAGACAGCCCTCAGAATGGGAGAAAATATTTGCAGGTTATACCTCCAATAAAGGTCTTATAACCAGAATCCACAGAGAACTCAACCCCATTTCAGGGTGGGCAAGGGACTTAAAGAGAAACTTCTCTAAAGAAGACCAACGGAAAATCTACAAACACATGAAAAAAAGCTCATCATCCTTAATCATCAGAGAAATGCAAATCAAAATTACTCTGAGATATCACCTAACCCCAGTAAGAGTAGCCCACATAACAAAATCCCAAAACCAGAAATGTTGGTGTGGATGTGGAGGAAAGGGCACACTTCTACACTGCTGGTGGGAATGCCCACTAATACGTTCCTTCTGGAAGGATGTTTGGAGAATACTTAAGAGACCTAAAAATAGACCTGACATTCGATCCTATAATAGGTTTATACTCAGAAGACCAAAGGTCACAACATAACAAAGACATCTGTACCAGAATGTTTATTGCAGCCCAATTCATAATTGCTAAGTCATGGAAGAAGCCCAAGTGCCCATCGACCCACGAATGGACTAGCAAATTGTGGTATATGTACACCATGGAATACTATTCAGCCTTAAAGAAAGATAGAGACTTTACCTCTTTCATGTTTACATGGATGGAGCTGGAACATATTCTTCTTAGCAGAGTATCTCAGGAATGGAAGAAAATGTATCCAATGTACTCAGCCCTACTATGAAACTAAATTATAGCTTTCACATGAAGACTATAACCCAAGTATAGCACAAGACTATGGGGAAAGGGCCAAGGAAGGGGAAGGGAGGGGGGAGGTTTTGGTGGAGGGAGGCTAATGGGTGGGGCCACATCTATGGTGCATCTTAGAATGGGTACAGGCGATTGCACTAATGTACACAGCTATGATTTAACAATAAAAAAAGATAACAACCATATATGGTGGTACATTTTTCAAAGAACTGAACAGAACCTTTGTTCTTTCCTTAGTAAGATGAAATAACAGCTAAAACCGTCAAGAAAACCAACTGCCTTGCCCCCTGATACAACCATTTAATTTTTTAATGGAATTCTCTTTATACAATATAGAAGATAAATTAGGCTAAAGAAGCCAGCATAATTGTCAAGAGTTGAAAGATGAAAGTTTTACTTTCATTTCCAAGCTGAATATTTCTGGAAACCTTGATCAATATTTGGGTCCTCTTGGCTCAAAGCTGAGTTGAGCTGACACTGATGCCCTCTTGGAAAAGTCCAGACTAACCCTTCTACTTAACTGGAAGTACTTTCCCACAATATTGATTCATCAGAATTCCTTAAGACAATGGCAAAAACTCCACTTATTTAAGCATCTCTGAAGCTTTTTCTGAATCAATTTCAGTGCCTGTTTAGAACACTCACTGCTTGTCAGATTCTGATTATTATATTTGATTCCTGTCCGCTCAGGAATAATACCTATCTTTTACAAAAAGAAAACAGTTCAAGAGGTTAAAGCTATGTTCCATACATGGCTGTTAGAGCGGGTCTGACTTAAATCAGTTCCTCGCGTTCTCTTTCTCCTGTGGTAAAATACCCATGGCACAGAGTTTGCTACGTTGACCATCTTTACATGCACAGTTCCAAGTCACTGAACGTGTCCTTGTCATTGTGTGGCCATCACCGTCCTCCCCTGCTTTCCCATCAGACACTCCTCTTTCATCCCTCTTTCCAGTGACCTCACTGTCATGTTACATGGTATTTCAGTGACCTGTATTTGTGTCATAGCCATTAAAAGAAGCACCCCTCCTACCTCCTAGCCTATCTTTTTTATTTACTCTTTCTTGGTGCTACAAGGTTGAGTCAAAATAGACATTATCCCTGTGTTCATGTGGCATCTTTTACCTGGAATTAATTCAGAGTAATCAATCATTGCAGGTATCTGTTACTTTTAATCTGTAAGACCCTCTGTAAGAACTTGGATGCTCAAGTTTTGGAGACAGAAAATAGTAAGGTCAGTAACTATAGATTTTGTATAGGGACGAGGGCTATGAAGGAATGTGAGGGGACTAGGGCAATAGACCACCAATAACGGGATGGGATTGAGCAGGGAATAGGGCAGCTTCTCTATTGTAGTGACTTTTTTTACTTTATTTCAGATTAATATGAGGATACAAATGTTTAGGATAATTGTTTTCATTTCTAAGGTGAAGTTCAAGTTGTAGTTGAGCCCTTCACCCAGGGGACATGCAGAACCCTCACATTACAGTAATTTTTCAGCTGAGGCCAAAAGAAGCATGAGGGATAGGAGGGTGGGGACAGAGAGATCCTTACAGACGAGTGATTAGCATGTGTGGAGGCAGGTGGACAGAGACAGAGCTGAGAGAAGGTCACCTCAGGAGCTCTGGGGATATAGCCCAAGGGAGTGTCACCTCAGGAGCTCCTGGGACACAGTCCGAGGTGTCTTAGGATGGCATTAGAGAATTAGTCCTTGAGGGTGTGGAGAAGCCATGGACGTTTCTTAAGCAGCAGGATGATGCAATAGATTGATGTTGAAAATGACACTGGCCGTTTGTGCAAAACAGACTGCACAGCAGACATAGTGATGCTGGAGATTGGGGCCGTCTCTGGCAGTCGCTCAAGTAAGCAAAGGGAATGGGAAAACGTAGAAGTCGACACACATCTGGAAAGTTGTGACATGTGCAGGGAGGGTGTTTATGCTGCCCTTGTGGAGGTCGTTAGGGCTTAAGCCACGGCTTCCTAACCCTTATTTTTATGATGTTCTGTATGATTACTTTTAGGAATTTCATAGTTCTCTTTGATCATAAAATTATAGCCTTGTCAGACCCAGAGAAGTTATTCTGTTGGTTGATTTTTCTTAGGAAATATGATTTCCTTTAAGGGTGTTTTTATTCTTCTGGTCATCTAGATTGGAGAGAGGCTGAATTCATTTTGAAGCACTGCTTCTCATTCAAAACCTCCCAATCTAGTCAGCCAGGGAACAGTGCTAACTCATTATCACAGGAATGGGAGACCCACTGGTACTTTGATTTCCCTCCATGATTTGGCTTTGTGCAATTTGCAATAGCTTCTGCATAAGCTCATTTGCAAGTTGAGTGTGGTTTAACCAAATAGGAGTTCATTGGGTTTTTCCTTTCTTTTTTTTTTTTTTTAGCAGTTTTTGGCCAGGGCTGGGTTTGAACCTGCTACCTCTGGAATATGGGGTCGGTGCCCTACCCCTTTGAGCCAAAGGCACCGCCTGGGTTTTTTTTTTTTTAATCACACACAAACTGAACATCTTGGAAGCACATGATGTTACTAGTGCCTCTGCTCAAATGCCCCAGGGAGGTCGTTACCCCCAGAGTGTCCAAGTATCTATTATTCTTGGTCTGGGGCCCTTTTTAGCATGAGGCCACAGTTCAGCTGATGTTATGTATCCATTGTGTGTGTGTGTGTGTGTGTGATTGGCCAAGATTGTCACGTGGTTTCTCCCTCCTTGATAAGAAGTCTGGGAAGATGTGTTTTTCAGCTTACCATCCTTTATGGTTAAGGAAAACTAAGAAAAAGGAGATTGGAATGGTCACTAAAGCAGCCAGACTACACATTTATCACAACTTCCTAAGTAGTATTTGGGTTTTTTCTTCCCCAATTCTTTATTTTCTTAACTTTTCCTACCCACTCACATTTGTTAATACAATGACAAGTATGATAAAAATTAATCTTTGTAAAGCTTTATTTTGACCATAGAATTTCCCATTGACCATAGAAATTAGTGCTTCTTAACTTGGCATTTAAGAATCCTCACAGCTTGTACCCAAACTACATACTCCATTTTATCTCTAAATATTCTTCTACACAAGTGCTCTACTCCAAATACTGTGGGCATGTGACTGTCTCACGTCCAGTGTTTTCCTGATTTATTCTGTTTCACATGCTCTCAATCTTACATGGAACCCCCTCACTACTACAATTTGTCTCACAAGTGAACCCCAGTGTGTACCTTCACCCCTGCCAGCTCCCCGTCACTAATTACCCCCGCCCCCCTTTCAGTCCTCCACGCACTGACTCAAATGCCTTGTGCTTGCACCTGTTTTATTAATCACGTTTCGTGCCATGCACCAAGTGCCTGGATTATGAGCAGAGCAGCATTCCATCTGGTGTCCGCTGGTCAGCGGCCTCTGCACGGGGCATTGGGCTATGTAGCACCAACAGGATGCACGCTGGGGCCTGGGGACTGGTGGCCACACAGAAATCACAGAAATAATGTCAGACATGTTTTTGTTTGAAAATCTTTTCAGTAATACCCCGGAGTTTACTTCTATTATCAAGAAAGCAAGAAATCTCTTTTAGGTCTGAATGATTTTCTCCTTATACACCACCAAATCAAGAGAAACAGCTATATTACCCCAGATTATGGTAATAATAATAATTTATTAGTATAAATCTTTACCTTTTTGAGATCTGACCGATTGGATACAAGATCAGCATCTCCTATCTACGTTGAATTTCTCATATAGACTTATTTCCTTAATCATTTACACATTTGTTGGCAAAATTGACTGTTATTACCTATAAAAGCTTCACAGAGCAGAATTTACCCCATGACCTCTTCTTATTATGATTTAATGGTGTGTATTACATGGATTTATATAATTATGTTGGAAAATAGAAGAGAAATCACATACTAGTATAACTGTATATGATGATCTGGGGGCTGAGAATACATTTTCTAATTTCTTTATTTTGTGGGGAGATACCTTCCAAACAGTCCACTTTGATGAACTAAATCATATTTCATTGAAAATGTTTATGGTATTTCAGAATAACAATAGCATTTACCATCGGATATTTTCAGACTAGACAGACAGAATTAGGCTGGCCAAGAGCAAGTGAATGACCCCTTGGCTTTTCATTTTCTACTTGTTAGCTTCTTTCAAATGTGGCAGTTGGTGTCCAGATCAATTACAGGTGTCCGAAAATAAATAAATAAATCCATAATATTACAATATGGTGAATCACATTATAAATTAGCATAGTGGGAGAGATATTAAAAAGATATCTAATTTATAAAATGAGTTATCTTGAACAATAATTTTTTGAAATAATCTGGTTACTACTGGAATGGTAACTTCTACTTAACAAACAAACATTTTCAGTCTTATACTGAAAAAATACACAGTAGTAGTTTTAGTATAAATATTTGCAATTAATATAATTCAAATACAGGAGATTTTCGTCTGATTTTTATTTTCTTAAGGACTTGTTATTGGTTTGTTTTATCGGCATACCCATGTTTGTGGCTTATATAAAGGTTGTAGTGTGTAGTAGAGAGTTCATAAGCTTCAGAATAAGGTATGTGACTTTGAGTCTAGCATCTATTATTTGTTAGTTTGGGCTAATTACTTAATCTCTCTGAATCTTGGTTTAACTTACAATCACATCATGGCTATGAACATTAAAAACAGAAATTACTTATTTACTAATAGAATAGGGTGTAAAATAACTGATGTTTATTAAGTGTTAGGATCCTTTTCACCAGGAGCTCATGTTTCCAATTCACTAACATTCTTTTAGTTGCAGTCTCAGGGACCCAGATGGACCAGCTCTCAGTCATAGACCAGCTCTTTAACAACTCACTCAATGGATCTCATCTGAAGGAAATTCAGATGAGAGATGGGTTTACACAAAGAACTCAATAAGGAAGTTCTAGAAAGGGGACTCTTGGGGGCAGGACTTGTGGCTCAGTGGGTAGGGCCCTGGCCCCATATACTGAGGGTAGCAGGTTGGAACCTGGCTCCAACCAAACGGCAACAACAACAAAAAAATTGCTGGGCATTGTGGCCGGCACCTGTAATCCCAGCTACGAGGGAGGCTGAGGCAAGAGAATCGCCTAATCCCAGGAATTGGAGGTTGCCATGAGCTGTGACACCACAGACTCTACCGAGGGCGATAAAGTGAAAGAAAAGGGGCTCTTGGAGGGGGCATTGGACTTACTTACTTCTAAGCAACTGTAGGGAAAATGGTTACAAAATAGAATTTAAATTTAATAAATATCAACAATCTTGAAACTAATAAAAATATACGCAATCATGGAAAAACAGAACTTTGAAAGAAACAAACGTCAATGTTCCCTTTCAACATGTTCCAAATATGGGTTGGTGGGTTTTTTGTTTGTTTAGATTTTGTAACTTTACTACAATGTCTTTTGAAGAGCATGAATGGTGACACAGCTGTTCTTTCTTTCCTCTAGTTAAGACTGTTGCTTCTTTAACTAAACCTCCACAAACTGAATAATTAAGTTACGTGCAGTTATTGGATTTGTGTTCCTTGCCTACCCAGAGCTCACATTTCTGAATCACAGAGCAGGCTGCATTTCCCTTCCTTTACTATATTTTGCTTTATAAAAACTAATATAAAAATATGAAGAAATCTATAATCCTAATACAATATGTTTAAATTTTCTTTTTATATAGAAAAATATGGATCTACAACATTTTTATATAGTTTTTCATTACATTCTTATAATGATGATTTTTCTCAAGGGTTCAAAGGCATAAATAAAATTCTTTACCCACATTTCAAATTTCCTATAGATTTTTAGTATATTATAATGTATTTTAGAGTCTCTCTCTCTCCTTCATATAACACTTTTCTCACTTTCCACATTCTGCTTTCTACACTAAGTTGTGTTTCCTTTGGTCACGGCGTGTATGTTCATGGTTTTTCATTACAATTTATGACAAAACAAAGTGCAGAATCAATATATTTTTACTTTACATATAAATATATACTTTTAACATAAAGCTTTATGATATCATTGTTTTTTTTTCAAGTTTGGTTTTACTTGATTGTAAAATTTCTCCCCATAAATTCTTCTTAAACCTCGCTGTGCTTCTAGATGATTGTATCCGTTTCATTTTCTGTAGTGTTGGACTCTAAGTCATATTCAAGTCTATTTTTTTGTCTTATGATTTTGCTCACTTTTAACTATCTTTTAGACTGAATCTGGGCATGTACAATTTTTGCTTGAAGTCATTCAGACCTTACTAAATAATCACCTTTTATTTACTAAGTCTTTCTTCTTTCCATTTGATAAGCACCTACCTGAATTGCATGAATCATGCCCTATTATTACGTGTAACAGGAACATGGATTCAGCCTTTTTTTGTTGATATTTTATAACTAGCTACAAATTTTTGTTGAACTGTTTCTTATTTATTTTAGTGATATTTTAAAATATATATTACATGAAATTATATTTTTGTGTATAAAATCTTGATCAGTTTTCTATTGAGCAAATATATATATTTTTAATATCGTGAATTCCATTCAGTTTTTGAAGCCCTTAGTATCATGGTCTTAAGGGTTGCATTTTGATAGTTAGGAGCCTACTTTCAATCTAATTTTCATCTCCTTTATTTCTGAAAAGCAGCTTTAAAGTATCATTCTTTGACTTTAGCCTTCCAAAATTTTCTTGCTATGTATTTATGTGTGGATTTAAAAGAAAATACCCTGTTTCAAGCATTTTGTACCAACTGAATTTTAATATTCATATATTTAATCAGTTTTAGAAATAATTTAATATATATATGCTAAATTATCTATGTATGGCATGATTTTTTTAAACTTATATGTATGTATATATTTGCATGAATGTGTTTTTCTTTCAAATATTAAAAAGGTAAAATGCTTCATTTGTAAATGTTGGATGGAACTCATCCAATATCTCGATTCTCTTTGCTTATGCTTAAATAGGGTACGTGTGGCAGAGCAGTGAACCCCTCTCAATGTGTGGCCTCTCAACAGGGGAGCTGACCCTCTGGGTTCGTTTACTACTTACACAAGGGCATTCCTAAGTGTCTCTCTCTCGACCAGGTCTCCTATCCAAGCCACAAATCAGTGTAACCGCCTAGGTCAGCAAATTGAACATGGAGAATAATGGATAGATGGTTTTTCACACAACCCTGCTTTCCCCAGGCTCTCCTGTGTGATGGACCTCACCCCGTACATGCAGCAGCCGTGCTCAAAACCTCCTTTTTAAAATACATTCTCACATCCCAGGCACTGTGGATCTTAGCAGTTATTCCTCCTAAGTGTGTACTGAATCTGACTACTTTATTCTGTGTCCATGTCAGCAAAATCATTTTTCAAGGCACTCCCTCCTTTTCTGGGCTGTACAATGATCTAACACTTGTCTGTCACATGGACATGACTTCCCTTTCTGTGGTTTTCATCTCTGATTTATCTGTGTACCTAGAGCACGCTTTGCTATGTAGTAACTCCTCAACAAACACTTGTTAAATGCTATGTCTACTTCACTAGAATTGCAGCTCCATAAGGCTGGACAACTGTCTACTTAATTCATCCTTATATTGCCAGAACTAGAAGTGTGCTTATTACTTAAGATGATCTCAGTTGTGTTTGTCTTGACTGCATAAATGTATAAATGAATATATTCTTTTAAATGCCTAAGACTTCTCTACTTTAATTTCAGAATGATATTTTCAGAGCTAAAATAAGAATTTATTGAACACATGACTCCCTTTATACATACACTCAATCCCTGTCTGCTCTCAGAAAACTCACTAATGTGAACTCTGACGGTCCATCCTCTAAAACTCACTAATGTGAACTCTGACGGTCCATCCTCTAAAACTCACTAATGTGAACTCTGACCATCCATCCTCTCTCTGTGTTGCAGTTCGACATTTCGTGCCATGGTCTGTCTCATCTACTGCACCTTCTTTTTCAGGAGATTGAGACCAGACTAAACGAGAGTGAGAACCCATCCTTACTAAAAATAGGAAAAAAACAAAAAAACAAAAAAACCTCTTGCTTCAGCCTCCCTATAGTCCCAGCTACTCAGGAGGCTGAGGCAAGAGGATCACGTAAGCCCAAGAGTTTGAGGTTACTGTGAGCTACAGGGATGCCACAGCACTCTAGCCAGGGTGGCAGAGTAAGAGTTAGTCTCAATAAATAAATAAATAATTTAAATAGGTATGTTCGGGTTTAGATAGAAAATTCTTAGGTATAGCCTGATATCTTCAAATATTGAAGTCATGTAAACCTAAGAAAGATATGAAAATGTCATAATTTAAAGCTACTGGGAAGAAATAATTTCTTCCAAAAGAAAATGGAAAGATTTCCCAGTTTGAGATTGAAAAGTCAACATTCATGTTGAAACTGAGGCAAAGTATCACAGCAAAGTGATACTTGTAAGCAATTATGTATCACCCCCCCCAAAAAAAATGTTGGATAATTCAGCTTCCTTTACAATCTGGCCTCTCTGTTATGAGGGCTCTTGGTTACCTGGTTATAGCTGTTACCTTATGAATTGTGGCTCAAGCTCTTGAGGATGTTTTTGGAATGTGTTCTTGTGGTTATGAGTCATTCCAGTTATTGCCAGTATTTCTTCATTTTCGGGAGCTAGAGGAAGATGACTCAGTTAAGCTAACATAATTGATGTAGCACATTGGTGAGGGTTTATCATAATAGGCGACTATTTTCAAATATTGTCTTTCTCTGAGTACCAGTAACCCTCTTGTTTTAGTGTATTTTCCTAGATTATTGAGGTCCTTCATACACATACTTATTAACCTGAAATTATTTCTGCTTCCAGGAAGATGAGATATACTCACCATAGGTATTGAAATACTTAACCCATCTGGTTCTCTAACTGGGGTTGCTAGTCCAGCCAGGAACCAGTTTCCTCTGTTACATTCTGGTAAGACACACACAACCCTCACTATGGGCTAAGTGCAGGAGTCACTAAGATATGCTTTGCTTCCAGAGACCTAGTTAGTCTTTTAATTCTTCTTCTTCTTCTTTCTTTAGATATCTAGATGCATAGTAGATACCAATTAAAGCTTTCTTTCACACCTAGTGCTTGGGAAAATTATTTATTTCTTACTCAAGAAAATTGCAATCTTTTCTCTCCTTCCTTCCTTCCTTTCTTTTTTGAGACAGAGTCTCATTTTGTCACCCTCAGTAGAGTGTCGAATCATCAATCATCACAGTTCATTGCAACCTCAAACTGTTGGGCTTAAGTGATTCTCTTGCCTCAGCCTCCAAAGCAGCTGGGACTACAGGCGCCTGCCACAACACTTGGCTATTTTTTTGTTGCAGTTGTCATTGTTGTTTAGCTGGCCCAGGCCAGGTCTGAACCTGCCAGCCTCGGTATATGTGGCTGGCTCCCTAACCACTGAGCATGGGCACCAAGCCAACATTACTTTTTCTTTGTTTTTTTTCAATGTTTTCTATTTTTTCTGAATTTGTGGACCATTATTTTATACTTTTATAGTGCAGAGTGATAAGGGAATAACATAATCGTTATTTTATTAAAAGCTATCATATATGAAGACAAATCTATCTGGTGTTGCTTTATATAAAAGAATGACTCAGGATTATTATCACTATTGCAAGATGAAGGCAGAAACTATTTTTCTCTCTTTTCACTCTACAAACATCATCACACAAGCGCTTCACACTTGCACTGGGACATCATGCATCCCGTGGGGGCAGTGGATACACCCAACACAAGCTTTAGCTCCTAGGGCACCTGTGTGTACTATATAATGTCACTTTAGTTCCTAAGACACCTGTATGTACTATGCAATGTCACTTTTTGTCCTGAAAACTGTGGTTAGATTGACGTGAAATTAGTAATCAGTGGTATTGTATAGCTAAGGAAATATGGACTCTAGTACAGAGAAGACAGTAGTTTTTACTTCAAAGGATAAGTAAGCAGAATTTATAATTCATTTGACAGGTTCAGTGACAGAGAAAGCTATATGACATTACAAGAAGACACAGGAAGAGGAGCCAAACCCAAAAACAAAAACAAAAAAAGCTCTGTGGTCAATGAAGAAGCCTTCAGGAGAAGGCACGGCTGAGTTCTCAAGGGTAATTAAGGCCCAGTGGGAGGGAGAAACAGTGATAAGCTTGTGAGGGGCGCACTTCTTCAAGGAACTAGAGAGACTGAGCCTGCTGGAGAGACAGGATTTGGAGAGGGCTCGCTGGCCCCAGGGAGACTGAGCCACCACGTCAGGTGGGTCCGTTGTGAGGCAGACCCTCCAGGTAAAGGGGAGAGGCCGCGCGGCAAGTGATTTTTCTCTCTGCACTGCAGTGTTTTGTTTTGTTAAATAAAAAAATGTGGACAGTAGTGTTGGCTGTCTTACAGGGCACTTACAGGAATAGAATGATTTTTCCTGGACAGTACTGTATGGCACAGTGAATACTGGATATGTGCCATGTTACTGGTGAAAAATTTAAAGCAGAAAAATAATAGCTGTATAAAAGCTCATCTGGAGTGCAAGTCTTTCTTTAGGATGTGTTCAGTATTTCCTGTATCGTTATGACATTTTCCTGGTTTTCTTCGAGTAACAGGGTAAACAAAGCACAGAATTGCCTAATCAGTAGGAAATTCACTAAGAATAGTTAACCTGAAATTAAATTTTCAGACCACTTAATTAATATCAGTCACTCTTTCTGTTGTGGGGATAATTTATCATGTTTTTCCACAGCATACACTTGGACAGCTGCCACAAGCAGGGGTGGGTCAGCTCAGCATTGTGTGTGAACTCAGCAGGGCCCAGAGGCCTCTCTGCCTCCTGACAAGGACGGCAGGTGCCCAGCTCTCGAGGCAAAGGCCAGCACTTAACAGACACCATGATGTACTTAATAACCCCGTAAAATCCTGGGTGTTAAGCCACAACTTGGTATCACAGATCTACTTTTCACATTAATTCTGATACACATAGATTTAGGTGTATGAACGTATTTCTTAAACATTTCCATCTCAAATGCATCTAGAAGGCATGAAAATGTATTTTTTGAGTTATTTTCACCAAAGCCACCTCATTTCTTTTATTTATATACTCTTTTAAGGTAAAATTAGAATACACATAATTGCAAAGAACTTGTTTTATTGAATAACAAAGCATGACTATTAGTGCTTTTCAAAATTATGTTGGAATAAAGACCATAGCAGACCTGCCTGAGCCCTGCGGTGCACCCCTCCCCTCTCCATACCCTCCCCACTCCCCTCCTCTCCCCTTCCCCTTTCCATCCCCTCCCCTGCCCTGCCCTGCCCTGCCCTGCCCTGCCCTGTGTGAGCATATAAGGATGTGCACAACCAGGACACAGGTGAAACCCTTGTTGCTGGAGCAGGGACCCCACCCCATGGAGGGGACATGCATACCAGCTTGAGCCACAGCTACACATTGCTCAGGATGTCATTACTTTTGATTTTTAAAATATTTGTGATGTAATATGTGCATTTCTATGAAGAGAGTGGGTTATTTCCTTCTTGCTCTGTCTGTTCCAATAGCCTGTGTTGGCAAGTTCAGTCTTTAAGGGGAAAGTATCAAGATCCAAATACCTGCCCCAGCCCAGCATTACCCCTCAGCCTCTGCGTTGCGCTCACTGTGGGACAGACATGCCCTGGAGACGGACGTTTGATGGGACTCGCACCCATGCTGGTGTGGGCACTGCCCTATTTCTCACTTAGAATAATTTTCCTTTTCTATTTCTGGAAAGTGAATTTAGTTTTAACTTAATAACTTTGCAACCATTCAGTGTTTTCTTAGGAGGTAGGAGGAGTAAACAGAAGTGTCTGTGGTCCGTCCTTCCATTTGTTGATGTCTTCAGCTGTTTCTGTTGTTAGGGTTCTGTAATTCTCTCCGTAGAGGTCCTCCACCTCTTTTGTTGGGTATATTCATAGGTATTTCATTTTCTTTTTAGGTATTTCATTTTCTTTGAAGCTGCTGCTACATTTCTTTATAAAGATTCAACTGTTCAAGGTTTGAACAGTGGTAATATTAAATACAAAATGTGTACTATTGGCTCAGTGCCTATAGCTCAAGTGGCTAAGGTGCCAGCCACATACCCAAGAGTTGGTGGGTTCGAATCCAGCCAGGGCCAGCCTAACAACAATGACAACTACAACCGAAAAACAGCTGGGTGTTGTGGTGGACACCTGTAGTCCCACCTACTTTGGAGGTTGAAGCAAGATAATTGCTTAAGCCCAGGAGTTGGAGGTTGCTGTGAGCTGTGACACCAGGGAACTATACCCAGGGCAATATCTTGAGGCTCTGTCTCAAAAAAAAAGTGTACACTTTTATTTGTTGACACGAATTTGAGATCATGGGGTTGCGAGCCCCTGGATCTGACAGAAGGTGTTTTATGCCAGTCCTCCCACAGGGGTGAACAGGTGTTTTGAGTAAAGCTCAGAAAGGAAAACTCTTCTTCCTTTTCCCAAATAAAACAAAAAGAGCAACTGCCAAATCCTGAAATCATTCTCATCTTCTCACAGGTGGGGGTGTAGATTTGGATACAAGTTTTTAGCCATACAGGCCGCCCCTACTTAGCACTCTTGGGAGTCAGTGCTGTACAGGGTTCAGGTTCTCACCACTTGATTGACGTTTTAGTCAGAAATTTAACCCCAAAGAATCTAATGTTATAATCTGCAGTACATTCTATATTGAGCATAGAGACCTTGAAATACTGGGAAGAAAAAGAACATTGATTTTGATTCCTCCCCTGGTGTGCTAGAGATGCGGAGGATGGTGGAGAGAGAGGAGAAAGGGGGCTCCGAAGCCTAGATTTAAGGCTCTGAACGCAGACTCGGGAGTGGGAGACCTGCCCTCTGGGTCAGTCTCTCAGACTGCCCACTCCTCTGTACTGATGCAAGAGCCTCCCACCCCAGCTCTGCCCTGGACACGGGAAAATCCAGCTTGCTCTGCCCCTGAGGCACAAGAAGGGTTCCTGCCCTCTCCCCTGGCTACTTTCTGCAGTAGTGTCTAGGCCCACTGTCAGTTTAAGTGGTTTACTTAGGAAAAGTAGTAATACAGAATAATTTGATGGGGCTGGGACGAGCCTCAGGGCAGATCCAGGAGAATTCCCTAGGGGCTGCACACCGAGAAGTCCTCAGCAGAGGGCACAGACAAGTAGGACTAAGCCAGCGCTTTACTCACACAGTGGAGGACATGGTCAGGGGAGGGTGAGCAGAGGCCGGGATCCCTGTGCGGGGTCGGGGGAGGATGAGCAGACGATCCCAGTGCGTGATCAGGGGAGAGTGAGCAGATGTCAGTGCAGGGTCAGGGGAGGGTGATCAGACGGGGGATCCCGGTGTGGGGTCAGGAGAGGGCGAGCAGACGATCCGTTGCAGGGTCAGGGGAGGGTGAGCAGATGATCCCGGTGCGGGGTCAGGGGAGGGTGAGCGGATGCGGGGATCCAGGCTCAGGGGAGGGTGAGCAGACGCCGGTATCCTGGCGCAGGTCCTGACACCCTGGAGTGGGTCTGGTGCAGGGGCCATCTCTCCTGCCATGTGACCCCTTCTGGTTTCCTTATTTTCCTTTTTACCAACCTCTAGCTTCCATCACTGGCCCCATTTTTTTGGTTTCTTTCCTTTAATCTGAGAAATGCTTCTCTTTTCTCAGGGATAAAAATTCCAGACTTCTTCTATTCTTAAATTCTGTTTATAGCATTAACTTTAGGCTATTATCTATTTCCTGCTTAAAATTAAATATTGTTGTATGTAGGAAAAGGGGGTAGAGACACTCTATTAGGTAGGATAGCAAGCAGCCTATGATTGAAAGAAATTTTACATTCTTAGTTTGAAACAATTGAAATATCACTCGAATACATAATGCACATATATTCTAGTAAAGCCTACCTTTTAAAATAGATTATTTAAACTTTCAAAAACTAAGATAGTAAAATTATATATCCGATTTTACATGCATTTGGGAGTTATAATTTACACTAAAGATTATGGAATCAAAAATTCAGTAAATGTTTACTTTGATATTAAATATTCTTAATCTTATATAGAAAAAATCATTTAGATTATCAAATTAATTACATTAAACAAAGGTATATGTTTAATTTGCCTATAAAATTATAAAATACCCAATATCATTCTTTAAAATTAAGAAAGGAAGCTACAAAACTATTTAATATATACAAATACAAAACACATATTTGAATAAAAGAATGGGTAGATAACAGGATAGCAGATGAATAAAAACAGAAGAAGGAAAACAGAAAACGAGTGATAGGAAAGCATATAGAAGTAGAGAATGGAGGATTCTGGGATCAGTTGTAAACAGAGAAACATGAATGCACCTGCACACCCCACACGGGAAGGGAGACAGCAAATGATTCACCAGCACACAGAGTGGGCTTAGCGCACTGTCTGATGTGACCAGAGACTTGGAGCATGTTTTCTGAGTAAGAGAATGACAGAACACAGAGAAAAATAACTTCAAGAAATAAAAGGATCAGTACTGTGGATTTTTATGATATTGCAACCGAAGACTTAAATCCAGATGTTGCAAACATTTTTTATGTATAAATGTCTTTCTGTGTTTAATATATAGTCTAAATTACATAAAATAAAAGATTGTGTTTGTTTAATCCTAGTCGAGCATTGACAACCTCTGATGTTGGAATGAGAACAATGTGTAATTTAATACAGAAAATTAAAGACTTTTTAAAGAGTACCTCTTCTTTTATTATTAAATCATAGCTGTGTACATTAATGCGATCATGGGGCACCATACACTGGTTTTATAGACCGTTTGACACATTTTCATCACACTGGTTAACATAGCCTTCCTGGCATTTTCTTAGTTATTGTTTTAAGACATTTATAATTCTACATTTACTCAGTTTCACATGTACCTTTGTAAGATGCACTGAGGTGTAATCCCACAAATCACCCTCCCTCTGCCCATCCTTCCCCCTCCCTTCTTTCCCTCTCCCCCTTCCCCATATTCTTAGGTTATAACTAGGTTATAGCTTTCATAGGAAAGCCATAAATTAGTTGAGTACATTGGATACTTTATCTTCCATTCTTGAGATACTTTACTAAGAAGAATATGTTCCAGGTCCATCCATGTAAACATGAAAGAGGTAAAGTCTCCATCTTTCTTTAAAGTTGCATAATATTCCATGGTATACATATACCACAATTTATTAATCCATTCATGGATCAATGGGCACTTGGGCTTTTTCCATGACTTATCCATTATGAATAGGGATATAATAAACATTCTGGTACAAATATCTTTGTTATGATGTGATTTTTGGTCTTCTAGGTATATACCTAGTAGAGGAATTATAGGATTGAATGGCAGATCTATTTTTAGATCTCTAAGTGTTCTCAAAACATCTTTCCAAAAGGCCAATATAATATTGAATGGAGTTAAATTGAAATAATTTCCACTCAGATCAGGAACCAGACAAGGCTGCCCATTGTCTCCATTGCACTTTAACATTGTAATGGAAGTTTTAGCCATTGCAATTAGGGAAGAAAGGGTGATCAAGGGTATCCATATAGGGTCAGATGAGATCAAACTTTTGCTCTTCACAGATGATATGATTGTATATCTGGAAAACACCAGGGATTCTACTACAAAACTCTTAGAAGTGATCAAGGAATATAGCAGCGTCTCAGGTTACAAAATCAACATTCATTAATCAGTAGCCTTTATATATACCCAGAATATTCAAGCTGAAAAAGGACTCTATTCCATTCACAGTAGTGCCAAAGAAGATGAAATATTTGGGAGTTTATCTAACAAAGGACATGAAAGATCTCTATAAAGAGAACTACGAAACTCTAAGAAAAGAAATAGCTGAAAATGTTAACAAATGGAAAAACATACCATGCTCATGGCTGGGAAGAATCAACATTGTTAAAATGTCCATATTACCCAAAGCAATATACGATTTTAATGCAATCCCTATTAAAGCTCCGCTGTCATATTTTAAAGATCTTGAAAAAATAAAACTTAGTTTTATATGGAATCAGAAAAAAACTTGAATAGCCAAGACATTACTCAGAAATAAAAACACAGCAGGAGGAATCACACTACCGGACCTCAGACTATACTATAAATCGATAGTGATCAAAACAGCATGGTACTGGCACAAAAACAGAGAGGTAGATGTATGGAACGGAATAGAGAAACAAGAGATGAACCCAGCTACTTACCATTATTTGATCTTTGACAAGCCAATTAAAAACATTCAGTGGGGAAAAGATTCCCTATTTAACAAATAGTGCTGGGTGAACTGGCTGGCAACCTGTAGAAGATTGAAACTGGACCCACACCTTTCACTATTAACTAAGATAGACTCTCACTGGATTAAAGATTTAAACTTAAGACATGAAACTATAAAAATATTAGGAGAGTGCAGGGAAAACTCTTCAAGAAATCGGTCTGGGTGAGTATTTCATGAGGAGGACCCCCCGGGCAATTGAAGCAGCTTCAAAAATACACTACTGGGACCTGATAAAACTAAAAAGCTTCTGCACAGCCAAGAACACAGTAAGTAAAACAAGCAGACAGCCCTCAGAATGGGAGAAGATATTTGCAGTTTATGTCTCTGACAAAGGTTTAATAACCAGAATCCACAGAGAACTCAAATGTATAAGCAAGAAAAGAACAAGTGATCCCATCGCAGGCTGGGCAAGGGACTTGAAGAGAAACTTCTCTGAAGAAGACAGGCGCACAGCCTACAAACATATGAAAAAATGCTCATCATCCTTAATCCAGAGAAATGCAAATCAAAACTACTTTGAGATACCATCTTACTCTAGTAAGATTAGCCCATATCACAAAATCCCAAGACCAGAGATGCTGGCATGGATGTGGAGAAAAGGGAACACTTCTACACTGCTCGTGGGAATGCAAAATAAAGAGTAACTTTTGAAGCAGTGTCTATAGTTTCACACACTCAGCTGCCCTATTGTGTCAGTGCATTATCTCGTGATTTTCATAGGGATACTTTCAAATTATTTTTGTTTCTCTCTGGAACATAAAATCATGGGGTCAGGTGATACAGAAAACTGTCAGCCCAAAAAGTTACCAGCAACAAATGTCAAATATTGAGAAATGGTCACGTAAATGCCGCTGCATGAGTGTAATTGAATTGTAGAGACTGTAATCAATTTCAAACATTGTCACAAAGGGACAATGTCACAACTGTGTGTGAGCATGATGCAAACACGCAGGAGATGGGGAAATAATTAAAAAATTGAGAATGGTAGGGCTTGAGTTTCCTTTGTTTACTTTTGTCTGACGTGTTTGTTCCAGAAGAAGTGAAGAAATATTCACAAAATTCATTTTATAAGCATGAATTTCCCAAAGTTGATGCTTGCTGTATAGAGAATTCCTTTGAAGAATCTCTTAAAATTAAACCTCTAGCCCTGTAACTCATACTTTTTCATTACATAAATAAATATCTATGGTATTATTTAATATTGGTGAGATCCAATGTTTACCTTGAAGTTTATTTTACAATGTCTATTTCCTCTGGAGAATTTGTAAAAAAGCCAAGGTCAGGCATTTTCAAACCTTATCCTTCCTGGGGCCATATTTGGTTGTTTAAGGTCATTACCCTGATGGAGAAGATGGATGATAGTGCTTCAGAGGTGAAAAGGAAAATTAATCTAAGCACCTCATCAATATTCCTTATGCAAATTACAAGGCTGTCTAATTTTTACCTCAATTATTGGTATCTAGTTAATCTAAACTTTGACATCAGCTCAGGGCAGTGAGCTGGAGGCAATTGTTTTTTAAAAATATCAATTATTTTTCTTTTTTCCCTGAAATATGATTCAATAAAATAATTCTTACAATTATTCAGTTATGGAATTGACATTACTTAGATGTATAACAAATATCAGCAAAAGGGTGATATTAATAGTGATAGCAATATTTATAGATAGAATTAATGTTAGATCCATATGGCTCTCTAAAAATGTATTTTAAAATGAGTAAGTTCTTTATATTGTCTCTGCCCTGAGCACCTGCTAACTCCCTTCACCCCCCTGAGCACCTGCTAACTGCCTTCACTGCCCCGAGCACCTGCTAACTCCCTTCACTGCCCTGAGCACCTGCTAACTCCCTTCACCACCCTGAGCACCTGCTAACTACCTTCTCTGTCCTGAACACCTGCCAACTACCTTCTCTGTCCTGAGCACCTGCTAACTACCTTCTCTGTCCTGAGCACCTGCTAATTACCTTCTCTGTCCTGAGCACCCTAAACTTCATTGAACCGACCAGTGATGCTGCCTTCCCCTTCTGGTTTCTGGGTCTTTCACTGTTTCCTGAGGTCACTGGACTCAAGGAGGGCCTGAGAGCATCAGAACCTCACATCATCTCCAAGACAAGGGGTTGGGGTAGGGGGTATCCCTCTCTTTGATTTTATGTATCTCCCTGATTTTCCCTCAATTGGGAAAACTATGTTTAAAGTTTTAAGAATAAGGATCCATGATCTTACATGTAAAAAAGGGTGATCTTGATGAGATAGAAAGGACCAGAAGACACAGAGACTGGAAGGGAGAGAAAGTCAGCACATATTGAGGTGAAATGGCTATTGAAAAACTAAAATGATAGTTTTTGAAATATCTCATACTGTGTACATGGTAGGCATGAGGTGAACATCAGTAGGGTCCTGCTAAGCAGTCCCATCTCAGCCACTCAGTTTAACTTTGCTGATTGTCTGTCCCATGCACTTCGTGGGCTGAGCAGGCTGGGGCTCATTTTGTCATCATTGTTTGGGGTGTCAGATGAACAAATATGGGCATATTAGAGGGGAAAAAGTAAGTCAGGTCAGATTGAATTCCTGAAGAATGTTAGCAATTCTACTTCAACACCCATATATTTGAGTCTGAGTTTTATCTTCTGAGTAAAAATTTGTAGAATTATCTCCAACTTCACGTCCAATCATCTGTAGCTAACATGCAACTGTCTGGCTGTGTGTCCCAGGACCACAGATTTAATTTGTCAGTAATTATTCTTTGCATCGTTCTGTTATTTTTTTCTTTATTGCATTCTTGTCATCAATGGCCGTATTCAACAGAAGTCCTGGCAACTGTCACTGAACTGTTCCCTACATAACTCACTCAAAAAGCTGGGATCACCCTGAGAGCAAAGCAGGAAAGGACACCAAAAAAAGGGGAGCAACGCTCCAATACCCTATTATAAACATAAATGAAAAAATCTTCAACAAAATACTAGCAGAACACATCCAAAGCACATCCAAAATGACAATTCACTATGACCAAGTGAGTTTCGTCCCAGGGGTGCAAGAATGATTTGAACATATACAAATGGATAAATGTGATTCACGACATAAAAGGAATAAGAAACAAAACAACACAGTCATCTCAATAGATGCAAAGAAAGCATTCACTAAATCCAGTACCATTCCAAGATAAAAATCTTGAACAAACTAGCCCCAGAAGGAACACGCCTCCAGATAATGAAAGCTATATGTGACAAACCCACACCACATGGGGAAATATGGATTCCCCAGGAACTGGAGCAAGATGATGGTGCCCACCGTCACCACTGCTCTTCAGCCTAAGGCTGGAATCCTAACCAGAGCAAGCAGGTCAGAGGAAGAAATTAAGGGCATTCACCTTGGGAAAGAGGAACTCAAACTAATCCCATTTGTCAATGATGAGATCTTATATCTGGAAACCCTAAGGACTCCAGAGACTCCTAAAATTGGTAAAGAAGTTCAGTAAAGTCTCAGACTACAAGATCTATTTACATGAATCAATAGCATTTCTGTATAATAGTTAAGCTGAAAGTCAAGATTACAATACCATTTAAAATCCTCATCCAAAGGAGGGAAAAATCTCTACAAGGAGAACTAAAAAACACTAACGAAAGAAATCCTAGTGACACAAATGAATGGGAAAAATCCCAAGTTCATGGATTGGAAGAATCAATGTTATTACAATGACCATCCTGCCCAAAGTGATTTACTGTTTCAATTCAATCTCCATCAAAATGCTGACAGCATTTTTCAGTTGTAGAAACAGTAATCCTAAACCTTATATGGAACTAAGGACACATCTGGAGGCCTCATGGTACTTGACTCAAACCATCTGCAAGACTGTGGTGTCCACAGCAGCACGGCACTGGTTTAAATGTAGACACGTGGACCAGTGGGGAAGAGTGGGAATGCAGAGTGAAAGCCTCACACCCATAATCCAGGATTTCTGCTGAGGCAGACACAAATGTACACTGGGGCAGTGACGTTCTATTCAGTAAGTGGTGCAGGGAAAATCGGAAGCCACGGGGCGGGGGGGCGGGGAGGGGAGACTGAAACTGGATTTCCATCTCCCATCATTTACAGAAAATATAATAATCAGGAAGGTTTAAAGACTTAAATATTAGACCTGAAACCATAAAAAATTTCAAAGAAAGCACAAGAGAGCTCTTCCGGACCTTGGCCTAGGCAAAGGATTCATGACTAAGACCCAAAGGCAAATACATCAACAATGAAAACAAATATGAGACTTAATTAAACTAAAAAGTTTCTTCACATAAATGAGATAATTTACAGACTAAATAGACGACCTGCAGCATCAGAGAAAATATTCACAAACTAATATCCGACAAAGGGAATCTACAAAAACTTCAGAATCAACCAATCATCAAGAAAATAGAATATTCTCATCAAAAGTGGGTAAAAGAAGTGAATAGATTGTTTTCAAGAGAAGATAGACATATGGTCAAAAAATGGTTTCAAGAGAAGATAGACATATGGTCAAAAAATGTAAGAAAAATTGTTAAACATCACTAATCATCAGGGAAATGCAAATTAAAACTGCATTGAGACACCTGTCAGCATGGCCATGAGGAAAGAGTCAGCAGTCAGAGCAGTGGGCATGGACGCAGCAGGAGGGGACATAGAGGGGACAAAACAGGGAGGAGATAAAGTGGGAGGGGAAGTAGCTGGGAGGGGATGCAGCAGGAGGAGACTTAGAGGGGACCAGCAGGGAGGAGATGCATCAGGAAGGGGATGCACTGGGGAGAGGACACAGTGATGAGGGGACAGAGAGGGGACCAGGAAGGAGGAGACACATCAGGAAGGGGATGCACTGGGGAGGGGACACAGTGATGAGGGGACAGAGAGGGGACCAGGAAGGAGGAGACACATCAGGAAGGGGATGCACTGGGGAGAGGACACAGTGATGAGGGGACAGAGAGGGGACCAGGAAGGAGGAGACACATCAGGAAGGGGATGCACTGGGGAGGGGACACAGTGATGAGGGGACAGAGAGGGGGCCAGCAGGGAGGAGACGCATCAGGAAGGGGATGCACTGGGGAGGGGACACAGTGATGAGGGGACAGAGAGGGGACCAGCAGGGAGGAGACGCATCAGGAAGGGGATGCACTGGGGAGAGGACACAGTGATGAGGGGACAGAGAGGGGGCCAGCAGGGAGGAGACACATCAGGAAGGGGATGCACTGGGGAGGGGACACAGTGATGAGGGGACAGAGAGGGGACAAGCAGGGAGGAGACGCATCAGGAAGGGGATGCACTGGGGAGGGGACACAGTGATGAGGGGACAGAGAGGGGACCAGCAGGGAGGAGACGCATCAGGAAGGGGATGCACTGGGGAGAGGACACAGTGATGAGGGGACAGAGAGGGGACCAGCAGGGAGGAGACGCATCAGGAAGGGGATGCACTGGGGAGAGGACACAGTGATGAGGGGACAGAGAGGGGACCAGCAGGGAGGAGACGCATCAGGAAGGGGATGCACTGGGGAGGGGACACAGTGATGAGGGGACAGAGAGGGGACCAGGAAGGAGGAGACACATCAGGAAGGGGATGCACTGGGGAGAGGACACAGTGATGAGGGGACAGAGAGGGGACCAGCAGGGAGGAGACGCATCAGGAAGGGGATGCACTGGGGAGGGGACACAGTGATGAGGGGACAGAGAGGGGTCCAGCAGGGAGGAGACGCATCAGGAAGGGGATGCACTGGGGAGGGGACACAGTGATGAGGGGACAGAGAGGGGTCCAGCAGGGAGGAGACGCATCAGGAAGGGGATGCACTGGGGAGGGGACACAGTGATGAGGGGACAGAGAGGGGACCAGCAGGGAGGAGACGCATCAGGAAGGGGATGCACTGGGGAGGGGACACAGTGATGAGGGGACAGAGAGGGGGCCAGCAGGGAGGAGACGCATCAGGAAGGGGATGCACTGGGAAGGGGACACAGTGATGAGGGGACAGAGAGGGGACCAGCAGGGAGGAGACGCATCAGGAAGGGGATGCACTGGGAAGGGGACACAGTGATGAGGGGACAGAGAGGGGTCCAGCAGGGAGGAGACGCATCAGGAAGGGGATGCACTGGGGAGGGGACACAGTGATGAGGGGACAGAGAGGGGTCCAGCAGGGAGGAGACGCATCAGGAAGGGGATGCACTGGGGAGGGGACACAGTGATGAGGGGACAGAGAGGGGACCAGCAGGGAGGAGACGCATCAGGAAGGGGATGCACTGGGAAGGGGACACAGTGATGAGGGGACAGAGAGGGGTCCAGCAGGGAGGAGACGCATCAGGAAGGGGATGCACTGGGGAGGGGACACAGTGATGAGGGGACAGAGAGGGGTCCAGCAGGGAGGAGACGCATCAGGAAGGGGATGCACTGGGGAGGGGACACAGTGATGAGGGGACAGAGAGGGGACCAGCAGGGAGGAGACGCATCAGGAAGGGGATGCACTGGGGAGGGGACACAGTGATGAGGGGACAGAGAGGGGACCAGCAGGGAGGAGACGCATCAGGAAGGGGATGCACTGGGGAGGGGACACAGTGATGAGGGGACAGAGAGGGGACCAGGAAGGAGGAGACACATCAGGAAGGGGATGCACTGGGGAGGGGACACAGTGATGAGGGGACAGAGAGGGGACCAGGAAGGAGGAGACACATCAGGAAGGGGATGCACTGGGGAGAGGACACAGTGATGAGGGGACAGAGAGGGGACCAGGAAGGAGGAGACACATCAGGAAGGGGATGCACTGGGGAGGGGACACAGTGATGAGGGGACAGAGAGGGGGCCAGCAGGGAGGAGACGCATCAGGAAGGGGATGCACTGGGGAGGGGACACAGTGATGAGGGGACAGAGAGGGGACCAGCAGGGAGGAGACGCATCACGAAGGGGATGCACTGGGGAGGGGACACAGTGATGAGGGGACAGAGAGGGGGCCAGCAGGGAGGAGACGCATCAGGAAGGGGATGCACTGGGGAGGGGACACAGTGATGAGGGGACAGAGAGGGGACCAGCAGGGAGGAGACGCATCAGGAAGGGGATGCACTGGGGAGGGGACACAGTGATGAGGGGACAGAGAGGGGACCAGCAGGGAGGAGACGCATCAGGAAGGGGATGCACTGGGGAGGGGACACAGTGATGAGGGGACAGAGAGGGGACCAGCAGGGAGGAGACGCATCAGGAAGGGGATGCACTGGGGAGAGGACACAGTGATGAGGGGACAGAGAGGGGACCAGCAGGGAGGAGACGCATCAGGAAGGGGATGCACTGGGGAGAGGACACAGTGATGAGGGGACAGAGAGGGGACCAGCAGGGAGGAGACGCATCAGGAAGGGGATGCACTGGGGAGGGGACACAGTGATGAGGGGACAGAGAGGGGACCAGGAAGGAGGAGACACATCAGGAAGGGGATGCACTGGGGAGGGGACACAGTGATGAGGGGACAGAGAGGGGACCAGCAGGGAGGAGACGCATCAGGAAGGGGATGCACTGGGGAGGGGACACAGTGATGAGGGGACAGAGAGGGGGCCAGCAGAGAGGAGACGCATCAGGAAGGGGATGCACTGGGGAGGGGACACAGTGATGAGGGGACAGAGAGGGGACCAGCAGGGAGGAGACGCATCAGGAAGGGGATGCACTGGGGAGGGGACACAGTGATGAGGGGACAGAGAGAGGACCAGCAGGGAGGAGACGCATCAGGAAGGGGATGCACTGGGGAGGGGACACAGTGATGAGGGGACAGAGAGGGGTCCAGCAGGGAGGAGACGCATCAGGAAGGGGATGCACTGGGGAGGGGACACAGTGATGAGGGGACAGAGAGGGGACCAGCAGGGAGGAGACGCATCAGGAAGGGGATGCACTGGGGAGGGGACACAGTGATGAGGGGACAGAGAGGGGACCGGCAGGGAGGAGACGCATCAGGAAGGGGATGCACTGGGGAGGGGACACAGTGATGAGGGGACAGAGAGGGGACCAGCAGGGAGGAGACGCATCAGGAAGGGGATGCACTGGGGAGAGGACACAGTGATGAGGGGACAGAGAGGGGACCAGCAGGGAGGAGACGCATCAGGAAGGGGATGCACTGGGGAGGGGACACAGTGATGAGGGGACAGAGAGGGGGCCAGCAGGGAGGAGACGCATCAGGAAGGGGATGCACTGGGGAGGGGACACAGTGATGAGGGGACAGAGAGGGGACCAGCAGGGAGGAGACGCATCAGGAAGGGGATGCACTGGGGAGGGGACACAGTGATGAGGGGACAGAGAGGGGACCAGCAGGGAGGAGACGCATCAGGAAGGGGATGCACTGGGGAGGGGACACAGTGATGAGGGGACAGAGAGGGGGCCAGCAGGGAGGAGACGCATCAGGAAGGGGATGCACTGGGGAGGGGACACAGTGATGAGGGGACAGAGAGGGGGCCAGCAGGGAGGAGACGCATCAGGAAGGGGATGCACTGGGGAGGGGACACAGTGATGAGGGGACAGAGAGGGGACCAGGAAGGAGGAGACACATCAGGAAGGGGATGCACTGGGGAGGGGACACAGTGATGAGGGGACAGAGAGGGGACCAGCAGGGAGGAGACACATCAGGAAGGGGATGCACTGGGGTGGGGACACAGTGATGAGGGGACAGAGAGGGGATGCAGCAGGAAAGGGTCACAGCAAAGAGGGGATGCAGCAAGGAAGGGATGCAGTGGGAGGGAATGCAGTCAGAGAGGATGCAGTGAGGAGGGGACATGGTGAGAAGGGACCCAGTGGTGGAATGGTGAACTAGCACAGCTTCTGTGGAGAACAGTGTGCAGATTCCTGAAATAGCTACAAGCACACTGGCCATTTGATCCAGCAACTGTGCAGCTGGGTATTTACATTAAGGTAAAAAGTCACTTTATAAAAAAGACATTTGCACCCAAAGGTTTGTTGCAGCACAATCCACAACAGCAAAGAGAAAATAATCAGCCTAGGTGCCCCTCACCTGGTGAGTGGATAAATGTGGTGTGTGCACCATGGAGTGAGATTTGGCCATGAAAGAAAGTGGAATCACGCTTTTTGCAGCAGCTTGGATGAACTTCAGACTGTTATCCTAAGTGAATTATTTCAGGAATGGAAACACGAACACCACCCAATCTCAGAAGTTGGGGCTAAACAAGGGGCAGAAATGGTCATAAACTGGTATAATGGATGCTGAAAACTAAGAAAGGAGAAGAAGACAGGGAAGGAGATGGGAATGGACCTGAGGACAGAGTGCACACTGTCCTGGTGACAGGCACCCTGGAGCCAAGCCCTCAGCACTGTGCAGCTCATCTGTGTGGCAAAAAACAGCTGAACTCCCAAATCTACTGAAAAAAAATATTACCACAGAGAATCACAAATGATGTGCTATTTCTGATTAAAATAAAAACAATGATTAGGTAAGAACTAGAAGAAAACAATCAAGTCCATTTCACTTGTGAAGTTGTCATTTCATGACCATCAGCAGAGATGCTCACCAGCACCCCCTACACTGCTGACTTCAGAAGTGAGGTCACATTCTGGACATGGACACTCAACAGCAGAGAAATGTCAGGGTCCTGCCCCAGGAGCAGGGTTAACCAAGACCTGTGGAAACCGGTGGCGATTGACTGAAGAAATATAGAGTTAGAAGTGATGGTAAAGAAAGAGACAAGAGACATAGCGTAACATTAAAGGTGGGTTCTCAGGGGTCCGTTGCCCATTTGTGGGCTTCTGGCAATGGCCCAGAATGTTTGCTCCACTCTGATTTTATTGAAGTCTGTTTGCCCAGAGGGTAAAATGAGGGAGGGAACAAAGACGCCAGCGGTTTCTCTGAGCATACCAGCTCCTATTGTTATTATTATTAACCTTAAAGGTAGCCTTGAGAAATCTGAAATCTGAGCCTTGTATTGGGAGAGCCTCCTGCTTGAGGTCACACACACAGATTTCTAGGGAGGTGTTAAACTCCTCTAGTTCCCTGTGGAGTAAAATGCCACAGGTGTTAATCTCCTCTGAGGAATTAGTGGGAGAGCGGCATTTTCCTCCCATCACCACCACAGAGGATCTTCCTCTGTGATAAGGGATATAAGCTCATCTGCCCATATCTCAGGGCTCGAGCTGCTCCCATGATCTCTGCCCCAGGTAAATGCAAATCTCCACAATGGGTATCTGCTTTGCCTGTTTACTAGGCAGGAAACCACCCCATTAATGTCTTTCTAGGTCTTTGCCACAGTCTCTTCCATGGCAATTATTTTCCTCAGAGTGCTCACAGACACAGCAGGGTGTTTGTAAGCTGTATCCCCAATAGGGTAGAATTTCAGAAAAGGCAGGAATCTTGCAACAATGGTTAGCTTAAATGTAAACTAGCTGACTTTTCTTTGTTCTGACTCACTCAGCTTACTTTTTAATTTTCCTCTTTTTCTGGGGGTACCTTCCCTTGCCAAGAATGGGGTCTTCAGTCCTTATTCTCCCAGCAAGAAACACTGAGCATCCTGGGTCAGTCAAATTTTGTATGTGTCTTTGTCCAGCCTGCTGTCCACCATAGTCTGGGTGGCCAAAAGGACAAATGCAATTTGCATGTTTTTTGAGGTTAGAAGTTCAGGACCAGGTGGCCAGCATGGTCAGGTCCTCCTGGTTCCCACTGAATCTGTTCGCTGCATCTTCTTACAAGGGCTCCAGCCCCATCCTGAGGGCTCCACACTCATGACCTCATCTAAACCTAATTGTCTGCAAGGCCCTGCCTCCTAATGCCATCACATAGGGGATTAAGGATGTGATATGTGAATATTGGGGAGATACAGAAGTCCATAGTAGCATCCAAGAAGTCTGGAAGTGACCTCTAGCATCAGACCCATCTGGGTTAGTACTGAGAAGAAAGAGCCAGGGAGCACAGCCAGATCAGGTCACTGCCAACACAGAGCCCTGCAAGGCAGAGAGGTGGCCTCCACAGTGGACTTCCTCCATGCTGGGGAGCTGGATGCACAGCAGCTGACAGGTCCCAAAGACACAGTGTGCACTTCTGTGCACGTGTGAGCAGGTGCACGTTCCACAGGACATGGCAGAGGGCTGCTCCCAACGGTGCTTTGTTTCCTGTAAGGTCTCAGATGCCCTCCTAGACTGGGGCCTATGAGACCTTTCCATATGTTTACCCCGAATCTGACTGATTAGTCTATCTTCAGTGACTGACCAGTGCCAAGACCAAGTTTGATGCTGAAAATACAAACCTCCAGAAGTTCAAAATGCATGAAAAGGTCACTTAAAGGTTGAAAAAATGTTAATAAGATATTATTAATGCTTTGGCATAACTGTTACTTGAAGTAAATGGTGGCTGTTATTATAATAGCAAGTCCTGTTCTGCTACATGAAGATATTGGAGTCTCACACAAAGTTCACAGCTGAGCTCCTGGATGCCCATGTTGTGCCCTTCACACAACATTTCACCATGGGAATAAAGGACTTTTCCATCAGGAAGTTCCTCCTCACCTGTGTCCCTAGTATTGCTGCTTTTCAAAACATATTTTTTAAAAATAGTGAAATGTAGATTTCTCTTCTGCCTGTGTCAGGTGATCACAGCCCCTTCCCTTTAATGATAGCAGTGACGTGATAAAGGGTAACACTCATTTGCACACATACTTTCACACACATACACACATATCTGCTCCCCCACACATGCACTCTTATACTCTTTCTCACACACACATACACACACACACACACATATCTACATATACTCCCAGCATGTGGAAATGTTAGTTGTCATTTACAGACTAAACCACACAGTAAAATTTGAGAGAAAGACAAAAAAAATCACCAGTGGTGGAGCCCAGAGTGTCCCACCAGGCTAAGCAAGAGCTTAGGGGGTGTGACCCACATGGGACAGATGAGACCTGGGTCAGTGAATTTGCTTTGCTTACTTATTTATTTTAGTTTGATCGAAGCATGAACTATGAGAAGGACAGCCAGCACTCAGACTGGGAGGGTCAGTTCAGACAACATTTGCAGACACACCTGGGTAATTTGTCTATCTTATCATCCCGGGGGTTGGGTGGTGGTGGTGGTGAGTGCCTGCAGATGTGCCTGCGCCTCCACCCCTCCCCATATGCCTTTTAGAAGCACAAGCAGGAATCCAGAGTGTCTCCCAGCCTTAGAGTCTAGTTACAAGAAATCTCTTAACACAGGGGTCCAGACAGCCTATTGCACCAGCATTCTGAGCACACAGCGAGACACCCATGTGTCCCCTGTGAACAGCTGATTTTAAGGGTGACATGGAAAGAGGGGTGCTCTGCCCTAGGACAGGCAGAGATGTGTGTCTCGGGGATGAAAATCAGAAAGAAGAGGTTGAGGGATAAATTAAAATTATGGAGTGTCTTTCCTGGATTAGGGGGTTGCAAAAGGTAGGTTCTAAGTTTGTAATAGACTTTAGGACTCTGGAATTATATCAATTATACCCAACTCTTTTGATATGAAGTTCTAACACATGTAGGACAGTTTGAATATTTGTCCCTTCCACTGGGATGAAGAAGAGCTGTGGGTAAATTCCCTTGAAAGGCTTCAGGTGCTCAGGACCACAGCGTGTGAGGGGACATTCTGTGGGGATTCCTACTCCTTCCTACCTGGGAGTGGGATGGGAAGGTTGAGGGAGGGGGCTGGGTGTCGAAGAGTCAAAGTGGGGTAGATTTTACAAAGCGTATAAAATAGAGAAATCAAATATTATTTAATCCCTCATTCGAGCTGAAAGTTGGTGTTTTTGTTTTCCTGGGAAGGATAAAAAAAGGGTGGCTGGGGGCAGGAGAAAGGTAGTAACCTCTTGCAGAGGATTTGACAAAGACCAGTTGCTGCATTTGAAATTAAGTAGGCGATTACTTCTGAAATTACTGGAAATATTATTAAAATAAAGAATATTTTCATACCAAGAAATCTAAGATCAAAATGCATACATGGTACATTTTTAGGCTTTTTCTCTATTTTGGGAGGAATCAGAGGTTGTAACTCAACATGTTATTTGAGCAATTCTGACAAGATATGGGCACATAAATAACTGTTGACTGTTCCCTGGAGAAAGAAGAGCAAGGAGCTTGGAGCCTTGTCCCCAGACTCACAGGGGTCTGCACTGCCCCACGCAGCCTGTCAGTCTGCTCTGAAGGCAGCAAAGCCCCACACAGAACCCTGACTCGTAGGTGGGCGCTAGCAATGATGTCAGCTCAGCTGTTGGAGATGAAGCCATGATTCTATCAATTTCTTTAATAGATTTCACATTTTGCTAAGGGTTAAGATGCCCGTGGCTGTTTGTTTTTTCATTTTAAGCCATAATTGCAATTAGAAGAAGTTGATCTGTGTGTCTTGTTGTTTAATGCACTGAATTAAATTGCATAGCTCAACTCATGGTGCAGTAATCAAATAATCTTGAAATCTCAGTGATTGTCACAGTGAACAGTTTCTTTCTTACTCACAGGCTGGTGTTTTGTCTTCTAGGACAAAATGCAAAAAAGAAGGGAAGGTGAGTATCACAGGCTGGCTTTTAGCTGTTTCTTCTGAAGTGACGCCGCTCCTTCTACTCACAGCTCAGGGCCCAGAGCTGGTGATGAGGCCCCACCGCCCTCCACGATGCACATGGGTGCCGGGGAGCAGTGATTGTCTTTGTCATAATTGTCACATTTATCCGAGAAACAGGAAATAGTCTGATATTTTTTAACAATAAAAAGTTTTCATAGGGAGGTATAATTTTGGGAACAGAGTGTCATCATATGTGAAATTCATTTTTAGGAGTCTGTTCTAGGAAGAACCAAAAGAAAAGTAGTCATCCTTGCATGAATTTCTGCACTGGAAAAGAAAATCCTGTTCTCACTTTAGCCCACTGAGGAGTTTTATCACACTGAATACTAAGGTTTTTGCTGATTCAGATAAACGAGGGCTATCAGTGAACTGAGACTCACCAATTTTCCATTACAAAAGTTTTTCACATAACTATGTTAGCTTTCACAAGCTTTAGGCAAACCAACAAAAAAGTGCGACCCGGCCTCTCTCTACAACTTTATGCCTCTGACTGTACTGCGCAGACGCACACATGCGCGCATGTGCAGAACGCCACACTCGCAAAACCATACGTCACAACTGCGCCTGCGCAGCAGGCTTGGGGTGGGCTTAGCTGTGCAGGGCACGACGGGCGCCTGACTTAACTGACCTCCAGAGGCGGTTGCTGAACTTCACGGAGCTGGAGGCTGTTTGTTAAGTCCCCCCTCCCCCCACCCCTACTTTCTGATACGGCCTCGTGAGGCGTCGCTATGTCCGGACCTCCATGATCTCTGCTCAGACCTAGAAGGCTCCTGCCTGCAGCCTCGGCACCTCTGTTTCATGCAGAGCGGTGGTGCACGTGGGTGGAGGCCTTTGCAGGAGGAAGCCTCAAGGTTGTCCCTGTCTGTTGTGCCCAGAGCAGCCTTGCAGGACAAAAGAAGACAAAACACCAGCCTGTCTCCATCAGGGCGCAGCACATACCCGTCATCTGCCTGGACACAGCTGATGGAATATCAACTGAAACACGATTTGCCCTCTTCTTACATAAAGAAAAAAAAGGAAATTGAACATGAAAATAGCTCTCAGACTACTGGTAATGGTGGCTACTCGCCTGAGAATAGTCTGCCACAAGAAAAGGACCCATCCTTGCTCGCCTCACATCAATATGCAGTGGCCCATTAACAACTGACAAAGGAAAACAAGTCCATGCCTAGAGAGCTCCTTTTGAGAAAGCAGACCATGGAAAATCTCTTGGAAGAGAAAGCTCAGGCCTTCATGATGGCCCAGCTGGCCCTCCCAGGAGGGGCAGAAGACCAAGGTGATGGAGGTGCTGAAAGCCGGTCCCTGAGTGGGAGGACCTGGCAATCTCATGCTCTTTCTTGGCCCCTTAGGAGCTCCTGGAAGCCACCAGGAAACTGAACCATCAGCTGCAGGCCCAGCTCAGCCTGATGACTGACAGTGGGAAGGGTGGCAACTTTTAAGGTGACTCTAGCCAAGGCTGCCCAGGAAGCTGCAGGAGCAAATGTTGCAGCATCAGGGCCTGGCTCAATGTGTGGCCCCAGCTCAGCACCAGCTGGAGGCCAGGACTGCAGAGCACCTGTCCTTCCAGGCCAGGCTGCTGTAGCCACAGGGCCTGGTGGTGCAGCTGAGGAGCCAGCAGCAGGGAGGATTCTGCTAGGAGGGCAGAATCCAGCAGGGAGGGCCACCCAGGGTTCTGCCAAGGAACCCACTCAGGGTCCACAGCAACCCCACAGCAGGGGGGTGATTTGAGCCCAGGATCAGGGTGGGCATGAGCAGGGGAGGGCGACAGGGGTCTCAGAGTGAGAGAAGATACCTGAGAAGGGTGAGGTCCAGGAGAACAGGTCTTCTCAAGGAGACCACAAGGATACACCTGCAGGGTCCTTTCCATGGTGACTCAGCTCTTAGGAATTAGTAGACTTGCTGGAACTTGGAAATTTCCACTTCTGTGAAATCCTGTAGTTCTGTGGGGGCTAGAATAGCATCTCCCAATTAATTCCAATTAATCAATGAGAAAGGTACCTGTGGTTGGAGCTTTTTGACTGGAGATAAAAAGGGAAAGACCAAGCCAGTTGGGGAGCGTGGCCATTCTGAATTCTTCTATGCAATAAGCTCCGCCCACTGAAATAAAGCCCTTCCTCTTATAAACATGGTGTTGGGTGCTCTTTCTCTCCATTGGGCTTCATCTTCCTGCAACATTTTTGGTTCCCTCACTGGGAAGTGACATCACCTGAGGAGAGACCATGCACCTGGTAGTTGCTGCCAATCCTGTGGACACCCGTGGTGGGGTGGGGGGAGCCCTGATCAGCCTGGGTGAAGTGAACCACTGAGCACACTAGGGAGGCAGCTTGGCCTTCTGTGTGGCCATCTTGACTAGGTGGAGAAAGGATCCCCTCAGTCGGTCTTCAAAGAGTCAAACACTGGGAGGAACTGGCATGCGGGAGGTGGTACCTGCACAAGGAGATGTCTAAGGCAAGGTACTATAGATCTGGGATTCCCACCATTTAGAGGAAGCAGGTCCAATCAACCCCTGAGGCATTAGATCACCCTCAGGCCTGTTGAGAGGTGTGTGGATGTGGTGTACTGAGATAAACTCAGAGGATGGGGTTGGACCTCCCATCACAGGGCCTGAGGGAGTGTTGGTTCACCGCTTGTGGCAGCATGAGTGTGAAATCAAGGCTGCCTAGGTTAGGAAAAAGTTGGAATTGTGTTCATGTGAGTGCTTGGCGAGGGACTGAGACTGGTAACAATAGGTGGGGTTTTTCTCCCCATTTCATAGGGCGAAATGATTGTGTGAATGGCCACTTCTTCCCTGTTCCAACTTTGCCCTTGGCTTCTCTGAGAGAAACTAGAAGTTCCAGGTTTTCTGCTTTCTATCTCCAACACAGATCTAGTCCTTTGTGGCCATGTGGCCATGTGGCCATGTGAGACTTAGGGGGAAAATGAAAAGACATCAGAAAGGATGACTGTGTTTTGGTTTTGCTACTGGAATTTCTTCAGTGAGTCCTTGGTCTCTGAGATTCGAGAATTGAGCCCATGTGCCACAGATCAGTTATAAAATGGGATTTTGTTGGATGGAGGGGCATGCACAGGGAGTGGAGAGCACCAGAGCTACTAGCAGGTGGGAGGAGGCCCAAGTCAGAGGTCTTCTGCATGGATCCTTTGTCTAGGGGTAAATAATTGGCCCTTAAAGAGATTTTGGCTGGGAGTTGGTAAATGGAAAAACACATTTACAAACTGAATGAGTGTTTTAACCAATAAATGAATGCAGTCCCTCCCCTTGGGCAAGGTTATTAGGTCTTTGCAGTTTCTGTCTGGGGAGGGGATTAGGGTGTGGGCTCCCTATTCAGGGTGGAGCCATCCAAAGATTATAGGCTGCTTTGTTCCTGATTTTGCTCAGAGGGTGTGGCCTGCTGGATGCAACCTGTTTGTGCCTAGAGATGGGAATCTGGTTTCTGAGTTCACCTGAGCCTGAAAAATGAGGGTTCCCTGTCCAGCGCTGAGTGGGAAAATCCTGTATCAATGTTATATTTCATAAAATGTCTCTCATTTGTAAAATGTAATAATTTGGTTGTTTAAATTTTGGGGGAAACTGAGTCTTTGTCAAAGAATAAGTTTCTTGCCTTTTAAACCTTATAATTATCAGTTTAGCCAAGTGAATAATTAACATGATAGTACACTGTGATCTTATTTTGTGAAAAGTGGGTTTTTGAGAGGGACAGAAATGAGACAGAAAGGAAAATGACATTGTATAAGAAATGTGTGATAAATTTCGTCCTGAAACAGAATGATTATTTAAGAAAGTGGTAGGCAGGGCAATCCAGAAAGTTTAGAATGTTTGTAGATTGTCTGTGCAGGTTAAATGAAGCTCATAAAGGTGAATTTGTGAAGGAATTTACATGTGATCCAGGTAACTATGTATTGCCTTTAGAGTATTTTGGCTTGTAATCTGGTTTGAACAAATGTTTTAAGCCTTTGATATTTGACAAACCTTTCAAATAAAAATTATAAATTTGGTCTTTCTGATATATCAAGACCACTGAAAGTCTGAGGAAGAAATACTAGGCTTATTTGGTTTGTTAAAAACATATAGGAAAGGCTCAGCTCCCATAGCACAGTAGATATGGCACCAGGCACATACACCAAGGTTGGTGGGTTCAAACCTGGCCTAGGCCAGCTAAACAACAACAACTGCAACAAAAAATAGTCAGGTGTTGTGACGGGCACCTGTAGTCCAAGTTATTTGGAAAGCTGAGACAAGAGAATCACTTACACCCAAGAGTTTGAGGTTGGTGTGAACTGTGATGCCACAGCACTCTACTGAGTGTGACATAGTGAGACTTTCTCAAAAAAAAAAAAAAAGAAAGAAAGAAAAGTATAGGAAACCTTGTCAAATATAAAATGGTGGTTAATTTTTTATGGATTATATTTACATGTATGTTCTAATATTATAAAATATTAGTCTGTCTTAGTGTATATTGTTAGTAATAATTTTAATTCACCACAGAAAGTATTTTTTTTTTGTAGCTGGCTGAGTCCAAAGTTTGTCCTTCAAAAGAAATATTAAGAGAGGCTGATGAATTCTCTTGAATTCAAATTTCTGATGTCTTTGGAAATTAAATGCCTTTGGACTAAAAGCAAATTTCTAGAACTGTAATTAGAAAGCTAATATGTCCATGAATATTGCTAACCTAACTTCAAATGGAACAGAAATTAGTTACATGGGACTGAGTTGGTTTGTTACGGCATTTTGTTTAAAACATTGCTGATTCTCTGTGTTCTGTTTTCCAAAAGTCAAGAAAACCATTTTCTGTCTTTTGAGCTATATGTAGCTTTTCAGCAATGTATGTAATTATGGGCAGAATCTGAAATGTGTATTTTTTCTCTCTCCTTGATTTCTCTAGAATTTTGAAGCCATTTGTAAGTATTCTTAATTTCTGACAGCATAGTTATTTGCATAAGTTCAATAAGAATCTGTTTTGTTATAGGACATAATGAAGGCACTTTTTTTTTTTTTTTTTACCAAGGCTTTGACTGGAATAGCATTTTCAGAGGTGTCCAGAGTGTGTTAAGGAATTTAGGTTGACTTTATAAGGCCAATAAAAAAGCCCTTTGGAAAAACTGGCCAGATACCCATCAATAACATTTCCTAATCTGTGGTAAGTAACAAAGGTTGCTTTCTGACAGGTCTGGAAATCTCAACTTGGTTGGGGACCTCAAGAGAAGAGGAATTTGCCCAATGCATATAGGTATCTAATGGCACAGATGAAACCTGTGGAAGGCTTTCAAGTCTAACCTGAGATTCCTTATAAATGGTTCCAGCAAAGCCAATTTTAGAGGGAAGAAAAGCCTAGATGGCTAATAATTATTCTTACTGTACTTTATGCAAATAATCAGACCCAACATTGCTAAAGGTACAGTTTATTTTGGCAACTAAATTAATTCTGCTATAATTTGTCTTTAGTGGAGAGAAATTGGAGAGAGAGAAATGGTTCGAAAGAGAAAAAAACTGTGGCCCACATGTGTTAGATTCCAGCCTTATCTGCAATGTCAGGTCATAAAATGAGACATAGCTGTTTTACTAAACTGATTTGTTAAATGGAACTAAGAGACTGGCCAAAGAATATAGAATTATATATAGTAGTTATATTTGCTCTGAAGCCTTAAAGCTCAACAAAGGTCACCTGCTAGCTACACTGGAAAAATTTGTGCAGTATTAAATGTTATCTGCTGTGTCTCTATAGATATCTTAGGAAAGATTGGAACCTGAATGAGAATTTCCCAGTAAATGAAGTGACTGTAACACAGCTTCATAAGTGGCCCCACACCCAACTGATGTTTAGGAATATTCACTTGAATTGTCTAAAACTTTGAATCAGTTTTGTAGGGACTCTTAAAACTATGTATTATCTTAAGAACTGTGCTAAGTGTGTAAATAGGAATACTAATATTCTCACTGTGTAAACCTTAGCCTCAAAATCCAGAACTTCTAGATGTAGATAACTCCTAAATGTTTCCATTCTCTTCCTCTGAACCCAACCTTGACTTCATCCCTGTCAGTGTCAGGGAGCCAGAAAGCCGCATATGTATGCAAGTTGTCTGAGGTCATGCAAAAGCCAGATGAAAGCCCTGAGAATTGGTGTGATAGACTGTGTGAAAAATAGGAAGAGTAACAAGAAAGATCTCCACTGGGGTAATTAACCATGTTCTGTTAGTATTTTATGTCTGTACATCCTTTCTCTCTGGAGATCAAAAGGATCAAGTCTAGGTTAAGGATCAGAACCTAATTCCCCTCAAACAAAGGCAGAAAGGATTTACACCATCATCCTGGCCACATGCATGGCAGAGAAGGCCAATGGAATCCTCACCTGGATTCCTCATAGCCAGCTGAAGAGAGCTTCACTTCTCTGTGGGAAGCAAAGGTAACTTTTAGGACAGTCAACATGCCCTGCTCCAGCCACATACTGGGAGCTGGCTGGTCAACACATGGCTGAAGCCTGAGAAAACTCCTCACAGTACTTGTCTTAATTGGACTTTGGACTTTGGGAAAAGGGGAGGAGGGATGTGATGCAGGGAAAAGTGAAAACCCGTATGTATATTAGCCTCTCACCACAGTACAATTAAGGCCTGGGTTGAGAAACTGAGAGTAGTCACAGTCCCTGAAATCTGAGTTCTGGTCCAGACCAGGGAAATAGGAAATCCCAGCCAGGTAACTCTGAAGTTTACTCCCTGTAGTGCCATGTGACGGTGCTGCATCAGAAGGAACTGGGAAAGAAACTATAAGACAGATCTTAATACTTCTGTGCCTTCAATTTTGTAGAAAAGTGATGTAAAGTCAAATGTGAAAAGTGATTAATACTGGCTTCTGCAAAAGCAAGCTGATATTGAGACCCCAAATTAAAATATATGTGGAGCCTCAAAGGTGGGGAATGAGAGAGGATACCCGAGAAGGGTAAGGTCCAGGAGAACAGGTCTTCTCAAGGAGACCACAAGGATATACCCACAGGGTCCTCTCCATGGTGACTCAGCTCTTGGGAATTTGTAGACTTAACCTCCTGGAACTTGGAAATTTCCACTTCTGTGAAATCCTGCAGCTCTGTGGGGCTAGAATAGCATCTCCCACTTAATTCAAACTAACCAATGAGAAAGGTACCTGTGGTTGGAACTTTTTGACTGGAGATATAAAGGGAAAGACCAAGCTAGTTGGGGAGCGTGTCCATTTTGAATTCTTCTATGCCATTAGCTCTGCCAGCTAAAATAAAGCCATTACTCTCATTAAAAAACAAACAAACAAACAAAAACAACAACAAAAAACCCCCCACCACATGTCATACATTCCTTTTAATGGCTTCTGTGGAGCATATTACATCTGTTAGAATGTAAATTGCAAGTGATTTCATTTTTACTACTTATGTACTCAAAATAAAACTACACTCAAATGTGAACCAGTAGCCATTTAAGTTTCCTGGATCCTTAGCAAGACAGAATAACCTGAAAACAGCATAGCTTCACCTAGGCTTTGTCCTGAGATGGTTGACATTTTGAAGAAGAGAAGTCTTGCCCTCTGAGCAGGTCAGAGCACCCAGGAGGGAGTCAGACTCTGTAGGATGACTATTTCAGGTGGGAGTAAAGAAGCAATGTGGATTGCTATCTCTAAACACCAGGCACACTGACTGTATCCTAAGAAATTCCCTGACCTACTCTGACAGAGCTGCCAGCTCGGTCCCTTGCTGAGCAATGGTGCTTCTAGCCATAATCTTCATTATTCCAGTATCATTTTTATTTCATCCAAAATAACTTTACCCAAAGAGAGGAAGTAAATTGAATAGCCATTTGGAATTAATTAGGTGACAATTAGATGGCAAGCAAAGGCCTCATCCAGGCTTCAGTCACTCACCTCACACAGAGTCTGACCAGGTCACCTCTCATTGCTAATGTTTATCTTTAATATAATCACCCAGGGTTCCAGATGGATCGAGACTTGACAGCCCTCATCAACACTCATCTCAGGGTTTGTGATAGAAAACCCTGAGAACAAAACAAAAGCCTTTGTATTAAGTAATAAGATTAAGGAAAAATAGGGGCCTTCTGTGTTTTTATGTAAGCTTGTTAGTTGTTTTAAAATGTATATTCATAAAAAAACCAAAAAAATTCATTTAATGTCCATACATGTATGATGCTATGTTTATCATTATAAATTTTTAAAGTCATGATATATGTAGAAATATTCAATTTTGCATTAAAAACATAAATAAACTTAAAGAAAATCTTGGGATGTAGCTGTCTTTAAAAATAATGGTTGTTCGCAATACATAATAATGTAAAGAATGTGTTGTGAGTTCTGAGTCAGATGGCTGTTCCACCTGTATGTATATACAGGAATCAGCAGAGCCCAAGAATGCAGTGAACTGTGGGGAGCTGGAGGCCTGGACTCAGTGATCTTCTCAGTGGGAGCCTGCATGCTACAACTTCACTACCTCCTGTGGACTGAAATAAGCTATTATTTCTTAGGCAATAAAATAATAAAAATTAAATTTTTTATTTCACTTATTAATAAATTTTATTAATAAATTCATTGGCTCAAAAGCATATTTAAATTACCACATAAAGAAGGTGAATCTTAGAACAAAGGTAAAACTTCAAAAGTGTATTGATAAATTATTCAATGTTGATTTACTCCTGAGGAAAGATGAGATTATACATATTTTTATTTTAATTTATTTTGCTTATTAACCTTTTTAACAGTTTATTGTGTTTTTAAAGATAAATCGTTATATAGGAAAGAAAGGTATAACCATTTGAGGGGACTGAGGGAGTGAACCCTTGGTGCTCTTCTTCATCTGTTTATGTTAAGAAGAAAACAGCACATTTTATATAACTTAAGGAAGTTATCTATTAGTTATGCTGCTTTAAAAAATAAGATTATTAATTAGTAAAATATGAGTCTTTGTGGGAGGATACTTTGCCATAAAACATACCAAGAAAATGCAAAATTTTAATAAGTACTAAAGGGACTTAAACATTCAAGGCAAAAGTATCTTGGGATCCAAGTATAGAAAGCGTCATTGCCTAAGGATTTATAACATTTAGAATGATAATTGGTCAAGGAAAACAAATTAAAGGTTTTATTTCAAAGTGAGAAAAATTTTAATCTGAATTTGAAGACAATTTAGCTAGTAAAACATTGTTGGCTTTCTTTTAATTATGTAAAAGTTTAAGCAGATTTTGATTGTTTTTCATTTTTGTGATTTTTAAAATTTTGTTTAATGTAGGATATATATGATTGGGTTACACTATTTGCGTTTATTAGGTGGCATCCGAGTTGTAGCTGAGTCCTTCACCCAGGAGGTATGCCATGAACCCCTATATTGTACTCAACAGGTGGGAGTTGATCAAACTCCTCCCTTCCTCTCCCACCTTTGAATTTAATTGTGTTTTTCTCTCATGTAGGCCTGTAGTTATTCATCTGCTAGTTTCATATTAATATTGAGTACACAGGGTCCTTGCTTATCCATTCTTGAGATACTTTACTAAGGAGAATGTTCTTCAACTCCATCCAGCTAAATACAAAAGGTGTACAGTCTTTATCTTTTTATGGCTGAATAGAGCTCTATGGTGTACATATACCAAATTTTGATGTTTTTTGATAATTTCACTTTATAACCATACCAATGTTATGCTTTTACATCAAGAAATGGTTAAATTTTCATAGAAAAATGTAATTAATAAGATCATAAACTCCTGTGTTATTTATATCAACCTTGAAAAATAAAATTTAGCTAAATAAATAAACAGAATATATAAGAGAATGCAAAGAGAAACACCTACATCTGTAGAATGAGGAAAAATAACTTAAAAGTAACAATTGTAAACAACACATAAAAATGCTAATATAGGAGCTTTAACATGTATGAAAAGATTGTGCTATGACTCAAAAAATGGATGCCCTCAAAGGCAGCACCCTCTAAAAGCAAATACTATTAAAAAGCACAGTATGGCTGGTATCACACCAGTAAGGTGAATTACCTCAATTTGATAAAAACATCTACAAAATCCTACAGGTAACATACTCGTGAACTGACCAATCACACATATTTAAAACAAAGGAAAATGTTATTCTCAGATGGAATGATCATGTGTGTAAAAACCTTGGGAATACAGAGGAGAAAAGCTATCGGGTCTGGTAACTGTTTGGCGGGGTTATGGGATTCAGGCAATGTTAAGTGCATTTCCATTCACTAAGAGTATGAGAGAGAGTGTGTGTGAGTGTGTGTGGAGAACGCCTGCATCTGATTTGCTCACCACCATGACCAAAATTCACTAACATTTCAGAAACCACTTTTTAAAATTAGACTTTACCTAGGGAGGGCACTTACCAATTCCTTCTTGCTCTATTAGGTGGGTAGTTGACTGGAGGTATGGCCTCTAATTTGTGCCACTGAACACAATCTTGAAGTCAAGGGGTTTAGCTGCCTGCGATCGTATACCATGCGCTGTGCAGTGATGGGCACAATGTCTTAAGCAGTAATGCCTAATAAATAATCACTCAATTTGACTTTCCTGGGCATTTACAATATAGTCTCCAGGGGTAGTCTGGTATTTTACTTATTTTATTAAAAGTAATTAAAAATACAGTTAAATAAAGAACTAATTTTTTATAGAAATAGATTTAGCAAAAAAGGAATTCTATATTAAAAGTCGGTTTTAGATGGTTTGAGCAATATAAAAATCATCCAAGCTGCCTTGGTCTGTTTGTTGCTAACCTAATAGCAGGAAGTTGGTCATGTCTTTCGGACTTTAATACACCAAAATCGATATAAGTTTGAGTGCTACTGATAGAATATATCTTGCAGTTTGGCATTAAAATAACTGAAAATTTCAAAGGATTGCATAATTACTACTTATTTAAACAATTGATTTATATTTTTAGTAGTAGAACCCTCAGGAAAACAAATCCAGGTGCAGAAAATGGATAAATCCTGGAGGTAGAGCAGAGCTGTCCTGTGAGGCTGGACGCCCACCTGCTGATGTCCCCTTTGTGTCCAATGGCTCCCCCAAGGGGACAGCTGACCCCATGCTCAGACCACCATTCTTAGGGCACATTCCAGGCAGCTCACTGTTTACAGAGTAACCTGTGGGCAGAGTAGTTGTTCTGCAAAAAAGTGCACTTCCTAATCCTTAGAACCTGAAAATACGTTCTTTAAAGGGCAAGGGGACTTTGCAGGTGTGATGAAATTGGGGATCTTGAGACAGACTTTGCTGGATGATTCAGACTTTCCCTGAATCATCACTAGGGCCTTCTTAGGTGCAAGAGGAAGGCAGAGGCTAGAGATGAGAAAGGGGCCGTGAGGATGGGAGCAGTGCTGGCAGAGACACAGTTGCTGGCTGACCACGCTGGATGTTACAGAAGTGTTACACAAGAAGCACGTGTCGGATGACAAATTTAAAGTACCACGTACCCTACCCAACTTGAACTGTGTCTTCTCTGTGCTGACTCGAGGGAAGGCACGGCTGAATGAGTGCGTCAACCTGAAGGCTCCTCCAGGGACTGATTCACGAGCTGCTTTGCTCTGGGCTTCAACCTTCTTCAGAGACTCTCGTCTGGGATGTTTCCTGCTAATTTCACTGAGCTGGGGCAAGGGCTGCTTTGTTTCCACTTGTGTTCACTTAATTTATTTTCCTGTGCTGCTCAGCTTGGGTTTCCTGTATCTTTTCCACAAACGGTAAGAACATTAAAAAAAAAAAATAGAAATAAAACTCAAGTTACTTATCTTTCTCACCATATGTTATATTTTTTTTTTCTTTTCTATTAGGAAAACAAGACATTAGTATTTACGTGTCTATTACATTCTGACAGATTTTTCCATCAATAAACCACGCAGACACAATTAATGTTTCTTCATAATTTAGAAGAGTCCCCTCCTTCTTTAAGGGTGAATGCCTTTTCTCTTCATAGCTCAAAACACTCAAATAACAAGAAAGTATTACTTGTTATTTATACAAAGTTATTACATTTATATCTCATATTCTTTTATAATATTACTGTTTTTCCCAGCAGCCTCTAAAGACAAAATAATATGGAGGAATTTATTCTCAGGAGAAACATTTAGATATGTGTCTTGATGTGAAGTCCATAAACCCTCTTGGCTCCATTTGTTCCCTGGGATATTGCTTCAGTGGTGTGTTAAGATTCTTTCCCATGCACAGTTGGAGACTGGGAATTGAGGGTAAATAACCATAGCTGCCGTATGGGCCCACACTCTAGTGAGAGATGGGTGAGGAGGGTGTGAGGGCAGGTGGTGGAAGCAGCAGAGAGAGAAGGGCATCTGGGCAGAGTTTAGAGGAAAAGCACAGGTGGGCATGTGCAAGGGCCTGGTGAGTGGAGCAGGTGGGAAGTTCCAGGCAGAGGAGATGGCGTAACCAAGGGCATCAGGATCTGGGGATCCATGTAGGGGGGGAGCCCAGATGGACATGCGAGGCACGCAGAATGGGGGATGAGAGTTGGGAGGGTGGAAGCAGCCCAATGACCTGGTGTGTGCACAGGCTCATGGTGTTTATTCAGGGGTGACATTGGGAACCTGGAAATGTTTAAAGTGTGGAAATTACAGGGTTATATTTGTGTTTAAAACTGTAAAATTTACAGTGAATGGATTTGGGAAGTCTAAGAACCCTGGTGAGAAGTCCCAATTGGGTACTATGTTGATCCCATGATCTTGAGATATGACTTTGTGTTGGGGATGGAAGGTCAGATAGAAACTGAAAATATGGTCACCTCCTGTTGACACGCCAGACTCAATAAACCTGTCACCTAACAACAACCAAAATGTTTCTTTATTTTTAATCTAAGGTTTTAAGATGATTTGTTGGAAACTTACCAAAACATATCCATTAACATTAAAGGGTATGGTTCCCATACCACACCCTGTAATGTAAATCTTTCCAGAATCAATTTTAAGGAACTATGCTATAGAATCAGATGCGATTGTCAAAAGCAACAGAGGTGGGACTTCAGAGTGTGGGGACAGTGACAGCTCACTGCCCTCACATCTGTGGTGTTTGAAGGGGATCTGATGGAGCTCCCGTCGGATTTTACTGGGAAGAGGGCAGGAAGGAAGGAAGGACAGGAGATTTCTCTTAAACTGCTTTTGGCGGGAAAGGTCACTTCCCTGTTTAGAGTACGGAATGGAAATGCAGGTCTCCCTGAGTGACTTTCCTTCATTTCTGTGTAACCCACCTGAATGCCCCTGACACTCTTCTGCTCCTGCACAGACTGAGGAGCTGCTTTATCCATGTTAGGTGGTCACTGTTTTCAGCTGTTTTTATCTTAACTTTCTAAATCCTAAACGTCTTCATCTTCTCTAGCTTCAGGTAAACTTTTCAGTTGGAAAATACTCCGAATAATAATATCTAATTTTTCCTGTGTTGCTCTTGTGACTACTAGTTATAAACACTTGAAGTATTTTCTTAGTTGTTATATTAATCTCTATTATGGGTAATGTGACTACTCATAATTAAAGATGTTGCATAGAAAAGTTAACTTCTGTTGCTGGTGTCCTGGGCCAGAGCCTGCCTGTGGAGGCCCAGAATCTCCCTCTCATTCTACACTTTCTGGGAATGCTTTTCCATCTGGGTGAACTGGTGGACAGCAAGAGTAGAAACAGAGGAAGCTTCCCACACACCACTGGGCAACCTTTTTTGCTTCCACTGGAATTCTGTAGGCCTTGATTCATTTTTCATAACTGGCATCTGTTAGCCCGAGAACAAATGCTACTACTAGGAAATCAGAAAGTTTCAAAGATAAATTTCCAAGACCATGAAATGATAACTGAAAACCAGAAGCAATGACAAGTCAACACACAGGCATAGGGACAAGCATCTCCAGGAACTGAAATGACTGTTACTGTACAGAAGTATTCGACCACATCAGATGGTGCCTTCCTGAGAGTTCTGCAAAAACGTGTCATTTCCACAAACTCCACTGCTGTGATTTTGGACAATGTCATCCACCACATGGGTCTAATGTTCAAAAATAAGCAATAATTGCCCAACTCCTCACACTTCCTTTTCATAGCAACACTCAGGCTTCATAAAATTTGGAAACCCCGCATCCATGTTGTTAAATCCCCTTCAGAGCATTTCTGCTGTCAGCAGGAGTTTCTCTCTGTGCCAATTATTCTGCAAGACTGAGGAGTGAGAAGCAGCGGCCACATGTGAGCCTGTTCCCAGGGGGTGTGATAAGTGGTGGTCATGCGTGAACCTGTCCCCAGGAAGCTTGAGAAGTGGTGGCCACACGTTAGCCTGTCCCCAGGAGTATTGAGAAATGGTGGTTACACGTGAGCCTCTTCCCAGGAGGTGTGAGAAGTGGGGGTCATGCGTGAGCCTCTTCCTAGGAGGTGTGAGAAGCGGTGGCTACACGTGAGCCTCTTCCCAGGAGGCTCTCTCATGCCTTTGTGAATCTTGCTCCCTGGAGCTGCACTGGCCCCAGCTGGGGACCAGCCCCATCTCTTTCCCACCACCCACCTTCCTCTACTCTTTTTTCCATTTTAGAACTGTCTTGTTACAATCTAACTACAAATTTGGATTTCAAATGTCTATGTTTTTAATTTTGCATTGTTAGAAAGTCCTCTGTTCATCTTTTACTTCTATGGAAGTTCACAAAGTTTGTATATTTTCAGCTAAGGGATTTCTAAATAGAAACTAAACATTTAAGAACTTTTTAAACACTTCTGGTAAATATTCATCACAGTGGTCAATTTTCAGAGAGAAAAGATATAGTGACAGTGTACTACATAATATCCATTTATTAATTTGCATGGCGATGTTACTGGTTAATATGTCACATCAATTTACTAAGTTGGGAAAGCAGACCTAGACCTAGTGAGACAAAAGGCTTTACATGTGAGTGGAGTCACACAGTGGAAGGGTTGTCATGTTTGTCTGATTCTAAGTTGCTAATATTGTGATTTCCAAAGTGCTTGCTTACAAGATGGAGCAAGCTCCTTATACCAGGCTCAGCTCTGTGGCTCTGAGTTACAGGTGATTCCTGTGAGTCTCGATGGACCCCAGGGAAACCAGAACACAGCCCAGCCTGTGCTGCTGCGTGGAGAATGTCTACAGAGCGCAGGAAATGCCACCTCGACATTGCAGGGAACAAAGGGAAGAAAAGGAGACGGGTGTGTGAGCCTAGACATGATCGGAGGCAGCACACAGCAGGCCGTGCAGACAAGTGGGACGCTGAGTAGGAAAGACACTGCCAGGTCAGTGTGGCCGTAAGTGTCACAGAACTTCAATGTGAGAAAAGTGAGATGTGAGCAGACGGGATGCTGGGCAGGGACCAAGCACTAAGAAGACCCGAGTTAGTGCACAGGCACTCAGGCACTCCTGTCAAAATCCAGCAAGACAATTTTATGGACATAGACAAGTTTATCCTAAAATTTAGGTAAGACATAGGCCCTGGAATAGGTAAAACAATCTTTAAGAAGTAGAGTTAAGTGGGGGAGATCACTCCATCTGATAGTGAGGCCTATCGTGTAGCTACAGTAAGGAAAACAGTGTCCTTTAGTGGAGGAACAGGAGTGTAGGTCAGTAAGACAGCACAGAGAATCCGGAAGTAGCTGAGGGTAAGTAGAGCCAGCTTATTTTTGACAAAGGTACAAGAGCATTTCAATGAAATAATAATGGTCTTTACAACTGGCATTTGAGCAACTGGATATTTATTGGAAAAAGAATGAACTTCCACCTATGTCTCAAATCTCATATAAAAATGTAATCTAACTAGAACATGGACTTAAATGTAAAACACAAAACTATGAAATTTTTTGAAAAACACATGAAAGAAAAAATTTTGAAACCAGAGCTAAGCAGAAATCTTTGACGTGACAGTAAAAGCACAAGCCATTTAACTGACAAGCTGACCCTCCTCAGAATTACAAACTTCTAAAATCGTGAACTGTGAAAATCCATGCGAAGAAGATGAAAAGATAAACTATTGACTGGAAAGAAATGTTTGAAAGCCACATTCCAGCAATGAACAGATGTCTATATCTACAGAGAACTCTCAAGACTCAGCAGTAAAAAAATAAGAATCCAGTTAGTAAATAGGCAGAAAATAAACAGACTTGTTACTGACAAGGACCTGAGTGGCAGCCAGCATGTGAGAAGATGTCACCGTCTGTAGCCGTTGAAGAAATGCAGAGAGAGGCTACATGGGGTTTAACCGCTCACCTCCCAGGATGGCCTGAAATAAAATCTGGGGCAACACCGAATGCTGGCAGGGACACAAAAAGTGAGTCACCTGCACCTTGCTGGTGAGAATAGAAATAGCAGAGACACTCAAGAAAATAACTTAACAGTTTCATTTTGTAAAACTGAACGTGCTACTATCCTATGACCCAGCATTGGTATCCCTGGGCATGTGTCCCATAGAAATGAAAAATTATGCTCATGTGAAAACCTACACCCGAATGTTCACAGCAGTTTTACTGATAAAAGCCCCAAACTGGAAACTGCTTGGTGTGCCTGTGTCCTGGAATATTACATGGACTGAGGAGGGGCCAACTGCTGACACAGCTCAGATCAATCTCCAGAGGATCATTCCCAGGGAAAAACGCCAGTCCCAGATTTATTTACAAAACATTCTGGCAAATTACAGAACCAAGGGACTGATGAGTGATCACCCAGGAAAGCGTGGAAGGGAGGGTGCCGTGGGAAGGGTCACTGGGCAGAGGGGCATCCATGTCCTGACCGTGTCCCTGTGGACATCCTTGGAGGCATGCTGTGTGTGTGTTTGAAAGATGTTACTCTTGGAAGAAACTGTGTGAAGTGTATGTGGTCCTTTTTGCATTATTTTTTACAACTGCGTAAATCCACAATTATCTCAAAATAAAAGGCTAGTTGAAAAAGAAAGTTAATCGGCTGGTTTTCCCTCGGAAGAAGATAACATTTAATGTCAGATTTGAGGCATAAATTCTTTCATCTCCAGGAAGAAATTTGCATTTACCTAAAGATAAAGGCACAAGAGATACAGCTTGTCAATTTGCAAACCAAAGTCACAAATGTTGCCTGGTTTGATTCTTCCCAAAGCTCCGTGAGTTTTTATCTCCATGTACCAGCTGATGAAACAGAGAAGCCCCGAGACTCTGGGCTGTCGGGCTGGGAGGTGGCCATCCTGGCCATACGGACTCCCTGCCAACATTCCTTTTCCTTCTCTTACTGCCATTCCCATTGGCTCCCTTCCTCTTTTAAAACACCTGATCCTCCCTGTCCTAGGAATTGGCTGATGCATTCATTGTTCACAGATTTTTACCCTTTCTATGTGGCCAGCTGCCCTTTTTAGAAGCATCTCCAGTACACACATTCACCAGCTGAGACTTCTGAGATTCATCCCTCCCTTGCCGCTCCCCCCCCAACACCCCCAGGCCTGGTCTCAGCCTGAGGCCTTGTCAGAACCATACTGATTCGCCTTGTTCACAAAAGGCATCTCCTGCAGCAACAAACCTCTCCCACCCAAGTCTTGTGCAATCTTTCTTTTGCGCGTTTCTCCAAATGCATCATTTGCCTCAGGACATGGATTATCAGAAGAAGCGGCCCAGGTGTGGAGGCAATCACAGGCTGTAGCCGCCCCTGCATCCTGCCCACGTGAACTGAATTTCCATTTGGCGGGCCAGATTTCTGAGGAATGTCAGGAGTGTTTAAATGCTTGTGACTCACAGCTATGGTTTAATAAAAATAAATAAATAAATAAATAAAATATTGACTAGGTGGCTCATGCCTGTAATCCTAGCAGTCTGGGAGGCCTAGGCAGGTGCATGAAAAAAGAAAATTAAAAAAATTATTTTTCCTAAAAAAAAAATAAATGCTTGTGACTAGTGGTAGGTAGACATGCAGTTGCCCCAGAACTCCTTTGCTGGTATTTAAAAGCTGTGCACTGAGCATCACAGAGCATGTGTTTAGCATTCTCAGAGGCAGTGAATCCTGAAAAGATGCCTTTTGGATCACATAACATTTGAGTAATACAGAATCTCTCCTATCAATCAGACATGATGCATGTATATGTCACTGACTATATAAACTTACATTAGCACATGATTAACTGCATATATGACCAGGTACACTTAATAAGGGACATAGAATGAAACAGGAGGTGTGAATGTCATTTCTCAGCCATGAACCACTCCCAGAGAGTCATGAATGGAAGTGTAGGTTAAGATCTTCCTCTGTACTGAAGTTAAACCCAGAGCCCCAGTGGACACCCTCATCCCGGGGTTCCTACTTCGTTTCTCAGCTTATTAAACTTCCGCTGTGTTCACGTACAGCAACACCTATGAGAGGGAATATAGGGTCTTCCTGAGTTTAAAACAGAAAGATTAAAGGTTTCTTACTTCTTCTGCATCCAGTGCAAGCTATACACCACAGAGACATCTTAATGAAGCAGAGGGGTTGGCACTGGGCTCAGGAGTTGGTAAAGTCAAGTCTGGGCTCCATCTTTCCACCTTCACTGCTTTTGTTGCTCTGGAGCGTGTGGTCGATGGTCGTGGGCACCTGTCCTTCTGCCCCCCCTGAAGCCCTTTCTCTCCCCCAGTCTTACCTCTGCTTCTCCCCACTCTGCTCCCCATACCCCTCACCTTGCTCTCCCTCTTCCTCCCCCCTCATCACCTCAGTTGCAGCGGTATGCTTTCCCTCCACCTCCTCCCACCCCCAAAAGTGCAGCTCTCAAAGCACATCCACCTTTACACGCACTTTTGCTGTGAGTGTGGTTGGAAGGCCTGGGGGGTCTCTAGGGCTAACCCCACTCACACAGGGTGGAGCCAGCGGGTCCCACAGCAGGTGAGCACTTGTCATCAGGTGAGAACACGGGTGTGGCAGCCAAGGCTTTCCAGGTGATGTCTTACAAGTCATCATCTTGGAAACCCGTGTTCTCACTCTGCTTTGAGTCTAGATCCTGACTGTGCTAGCACTCTCCTGCTGCCGATGACGGGCTCTGGGTGGAAGTGTCGGGGACCATACCACTGGTCATCCTTACTGATCGGAACCTTGCTAGCATGAGAAAAAAGCTGCTATTTTCTCACCTACTAGAAAATATCTCATTAAACAGGATACAGGCTTTCTTGCAAGATTACGCCTTCCTTCCTTGGTTAAGAAAATAATGTGTGAGTTTTTTTCCACTTGCTGTATAAATTTTCAGTTGGAAGTTTTCAAGTGTGAGACCAGCAGTTTTATGAAAGGTGGCGGGCGGAGTATAATTATGCCCTTAGCACTTTCTTGTTCAGCGAGTGAGAAAATATAAGTGAGAAGTAAAACCCACCCACTATATTTTAAAATGCCTTTCTTTTTTCGTGCCAAAGAAATGTTCTAGTATTCCATAAAATACAAATACACCTTTAGTTGGGGATGGCTGAATAGAAGTTTCTACCACAGAGAGAGAAGAATGGAGTGAAATGGAAAAGTCGTGTATTTAAGGGAACAAAACGATTTTTCCTTTTAGGGAATTCTCAAAGAGTATAGGCAGAGTCATTGAATGACTTAATAGAGTGGATTTATAGACACATCAGAAAACTTGGCACCAAGGAGCCTCCTAAAGAAAGCTTTACAGATGAGCAGCCGTACTCAGGGAAGAAGGATCGGCTGACACGGGGCTTGGGGACTCGGCTGTTTCACTGAGGGAAGGACCCCGTGCTGGGTCAACTTGAAGCAGCAGCCTGGTTTCCTCATCTGTCAGTTTATTAGATTTTGTGAGAACAGCAATGGGTCAGCTTCCTAAATTTTATTGCTGTTATTTTTTCTGCATCAATAATCTCCTTCTGGCTATCAGAGGTGGTTTTAAAAATGTAACTCACCCACATAATTGAAAAATGTAAATGGAATGAGAGATGCCAGGTATATTGATGCCACATACATTTATAGTCAAAAACAAAATTACTCAAAAGAAAAATAATAATTTACTAGTATTGTTTTCATTTATGAACATGCTTTTTTAAATTTCTCACAGAAAAGCCCATCTCCACTCTTTAGTTGGTGCTCACACACCTGTTCTCACACACACATCTGAACACACATAAGGGTTTTGACTTTGACTTTTGCTTTTTACGTCAATGAATTTACCAAATTGTTAGAGACTGTATTCTGCATTATCTCTTATGATTGCTTGTTCAATTGCGTATAAAGAGGAAACTGAGATCAAAATCAAAATTACATATACGTTTCTTTTCCTTTGGTTTTAGTTTGATTTCTTCAAGAGCTTGGTGTGCCTGCCCTGCTGACGCTTGGTAAATCCATTTCCAGTTTGAGAAAACACAACTATTCCGTGAATGCTTTGGTATAAAGTTGCTCTGTTGTATGCCAAATATCTAGCATGTATTTTTATCTCATCAAAACAGCAGTGTCATAGCTCTAAAATTAAGATGAAAACTTTGAGTATGCAATGAGTCCTCTTGAGAGAAAAAAGCAATTGCCAAAAGCTGGCAATTGTTTGATCTCAAAGAGATGAGCCGTTGATACATTTTCTGAAAAGTATGTGACATAAATTATCAAAACTGTTTTTATAAAAACATATTTTATTTACAAATTTTATTAACAAATTTGTTCATATGTATAAAATGAAGAGGTAAACAAAGCTTACGTAATTTAAAATGAGCAGGTATTCTATATAGCGCAATTTTAAAATATTTAATAGTAAGGCTATTTATATCTTTTGTATTTTTCAGAAGTTTTTGTTTAAAGTAGTAACTATAACTTTTTTTTTCTTTCTTTCTTTTTTTTTTTTTTCTGTAGTAATGTAGCTTTTACCTGGAGCCGTACTTTCTGACCAGAACGTAGCCCACAGGGGAAAAGCTGACAAGCTCAGGAACAACGCCCATCTGCACCATCTGTTCTTGGGTCAATAGTAAAACCAAGACTTTGTTTCTTCCAATAAGCCAATTTCCCCCACTTACACTTGTGTTACTTCCTCCGTTTATTGGCCCAAGAAGAGATTGCTTCCACCACAGAGAAGAGTCCACAACTATTCCAGGAAAAAGTGTTGGATGGGCAGCTGTCTGGGGAAATGTGTTTTTTCCACTGAATTTCTTGTTTTTGCATTTCCCCCCACAGCACAGAGTGTGTCATCTCACTGACCATTCGTGCGTGAACTAAACGAGGGGAACTCAAGAAGCAGGGCTGACAGGAAATTCACTTTTATTCTTATTTTTTAAACACCTCCAGAGAAGAAGCGCAGAGGACAGGTGAATATTCTTTCAGTCCTGAGATCCACACCTCTGACTTAGCTCACAGAGGTCACACATCGTTAAAGAATGTCTTTTCTCCTTAAAAAAAAAATTATTGGGTTAAGTCTGAAAACAAAGATTCCCAGAGAGCTGTAGTCTGTCTGTCAATCACTGCCTCAGAACCACTGCCTTTGGCCCCCTGTCCAAACAGGTAGTGTCCCCTCTGCCCCGTGGGCTGCACCAAGATGTCCCCACACCCTTACAGGCTGCACTGAGATGCAACCCACTATGGGCTCCCCTGAGGTGTCCCCCCCAGGACTGCACCATGATGTTTCCACACTCCGAGGGCTGCAGGAGATGACATTTCCCCATTCCCCCACTCTCCCGCCTCTCCAGGTAACCCATCTCAGCCTGAATAGCCTCAGCCTCCAACATGCATCCAGCTTTCCCACCCTTATCTCCTTTACCAACAAGCATGCTCAGGTCTTCAATGATCGGACCCAGTCCTGAATTCCATGGTCACCTCCTGAGTCAGTTTACTCAATTTTGCTGGTATCATCTGGATTAAGTGCTCATATTCATAGTCACCAGATTCACAAAAGATGAGATTCAGTATTTGCATTGAGCAAAATCCATGGGTGTTTCATAATAATTGTGAGCTCCATGAAGGCTGGTGTGGTATTCCCATCATCTTTGTGTCACTTGTACTCTGGAGAGTTTTAAGAATATGGTAAGTGCTCAGTAAGTATCTGTTGGAATAATAAAGGCATGAACCATAAGACCGAAAATGTAATAATGGGCAGGGCTGGATCCACCTGGCTTCAAAGCTTGTGTTTTCTTGTTAAACTATGCCACAGCACTTTGTTACTTCTCAACTTTCTTTTTATGCACTTTTTAAATTTCCACAACATTCATGATTTATTTCCACAATCAAAAGATACATCGCTTTATTATTTTAAAAAAAATTTATTTGTAAAGCTAACCCATTGCTTATAATATGTAGGCAGTTGAAAATACAAGGTTATAATAAAGGTTATATCAAAGAAAAATGCAAGTGTTATAGAACAAATTAGATCCATGCTTACTTCTCAGAGACCTAACTCAGTATGATCCACCAACCACTTCATTCGTCCACAATTTATTTTAATACCTACACAATGTATTTTGGCATATCACAGCATACAGATAGGAATTTTTAAAACAGTCTCCAAACTCTGTTCAGTTAACAAAGCACAAAGAAAAGACCACTGGGACTCTGGAAAATCTTTTACATGAACATACTTAGGTAAAACTGAACCATAGTCTGATATTTAGAACTGAACTGAGGGAAAGAAAGTGATTTTTATTAAACTGCACCCACTGCAATGGCCCATGCGATACTTAAACAGATGTCTATGCAAGTATTAGTCATGTTATTGTATTAAATATGTCAATCAGGCAGAGAGCACACAACGGCCAGGATCCATCCTGAAGTGAGCAACCCCACCCTAGTCCGTACTGAGAAGATTGTCTGAGACAGCTAGTGTGTGACCCCATGGCTACTGCCAATGACCGGACGTGAACCCCTGGACTCAAAAGCAGCCATTCACAAGCTAGCAGGCAGCCAAGAAATAAATAAGCTTGTCCCAGTGCAGGAACGAACACCTACAGCTGAGTCCCATGTTCAGGCCTTTGAATTACAAACTATGAAAAGAAATGATCAATTATTTGCACAAACTGGCACTAAAAATATCTATAGTGTAGTCATGAGAACAAAGAGAACCCAAGGCATTTGAACAAAATACAGTTACAACCCAGCCAAAATTTCAAAAGACCACAGATTCTGAGTGTCCAGAAGCTATACAGTAAAGAAAAAACTAGGGTAGAGGGTAAGAAAATTACTTGATAGCAGAAAACAAAAGTACATAGACAGAAAGGACACAGTTTGTGAAACGTGACTCAGTCCTTAAACAGCTGAACACTACAGTAAATAATCCACAAAGCCCTGTCATTTATAAGTTCCAAATAGCACTACCTTAGATCCTGCAAACCTTCCAGCAAAAAATGACTCAAAATACACAGCCCCATATTATATTTTTGGTTTTGGGTGTCTATGAATGCCCATCTTTTATTACAGAGTATATACTTACAACCATAAGTAGTCTATTATTTGAGCTAACCTGATGGATACTTTACTCCTAGAACTAAATGAACCTAACAGAACTATTAACACTGCTTCAGAGCCATAATAAAGCTTATTTCTAGAAGAAAAAAAATAAAGGCATGAATTAGTGCTCTATAAGTAGCACTAATTGAGATAGTTGGGGCAAAATGTAATTAACTGAGATAGTTGGGGTAAAATGTGGTTATCTTTCTTACACGTGACTCAAAGATTAATTCTCAGCAGGAGGACTGTGGATGGTGATTCAATACCCAAAAGAATGATAGAGACTTGATGGTCTATCCTCAGCAGCATTAACAAAAAACTTGCCCTCCCTTGGATGAACAGATGGGTGAGCCAGCTAGGAGGAATTTGCAAACAGATGTGGGATTCAGGCTCAGTCCCAGTAACACAGAGGGGTTTGATGATGTGACAACACCCCAAGCCGGAAGGTGAGTACCGGGTACAGCAGTGATCTGAAGAGGCCGTTAGCAGCAGCTCTGAAGGGCAGATGCTGCTCTTTGAAGATCTGACACTTAAAACAAGTCAGCAACACAATAATCAATACTGATTGGAGGAAATAACAAATTTCTATCTAGCCATTGTTTTTAATTATTGAGCTATTTATATTATTTTAGATGCATAAATGAGATGTACTAATTTTTAGTGCTCCTTAGCTAAGCCAAATCTCATGTTTCAAAAACATTACTGATGTTTAGCGTCATGGACCCAGACGTTCCTGTGATCTACTCTTGAAATAAGTTTATTGTTTTTAGATGAAGTTGTGCCATTTTGAAACAAGATTTGGTTTTTAATATAATTTACCTGGTACATCTAACCTCCACACAGACATCTTCACTGCAGCACACTGACGGGCTGCCCAGTCCAGATCTCCACGACAAGCATAACAGTATTTTCCTTTTATTAATGGTTGAGTTTGTTCGGAAAAATATGGGTTAGTTTAGCATGACACCACCTGTCATCCTATATTTTAACATTCAGTTATTCAGTGCGTTCCCAGCCCCCATGGTGCAGCCTGTTCTGGTATCAGTGTTGGTACCTTTCAGAGAAGTCCAGATGTGATGAAGGTCCTCAGATTGTGATATGTTCTGGACACTGCCTTGCCCTGTGCTGGCTCTGGCCACTGACAGTGTGTGTGGAACACCACACACATATCAGGGTTTCCAGTCCTATGCCTGGCTCATTATACAAAGTTTACTTTAACTGTAGTTTTTAAAATCTTTTTATTGCTGATGAGAGTTGCTTTCCCCAGAGTGTCCTGTAGGATGTCTGTTGCTGTTTCCTTGCTGTTTCTGGGATAATCTGTGTGTGCATATGTGCATGGGTGTCTAGTCTGAGTGCTTTACTGTCCCAAACTGCCATGCCATAGTGCTGAAGGCAGGAAAGGGGACTATTCTTTTTTACGTTAATTATTTTAAATAATGGTCTCAAGAAATTTCTGAATGTTTCCTTAATAAAAATATAGAATTGCTGTTGGATAGAACACACTTGTCCTGACATGTTTCTTGTGAAGCCTGTAAATGCGATCTCATTCGGGACCTTGCTGTTTAATGTCATGTAGGGTATGATGGCCTAGTGACCTTCCAGGTGTCGCTGCCCATGCTGCAGGCATGCGACTTACAAATACTGATTTCCTCAATAATTTTAACCACTTTTGACTCATAACTATAAGCGTTGTAATGTGAGATGTGGAATGTATACTGTGCAAACTCTTAATTCATATGAAATTATAGAGGGAACAGAGGTACGGGGGCACAAGTGTTGAGTTAAATATACAGATGATAGGGAAAGGAAAGTAAGTAGTAGGAAAATTGGGGAAAGAAAGGGAAAGTTTGTTTTAGTTAACCAATTGGCTGAAAATCCTTTAACTTTGGGGGAGAGAAACCCCGTGGTCAGGAGCTGTTTGTCTCAGTGAACACAGAGATCACAGCACTTAGGAAGCAGAATCTTTCTCTGTACTTTCCGTTTCCCCCAGGGAAACCAAGCCTGGATATGTTTTCAGTGAATAAATCAAATTGTTAGGATTTGCTTCTGGGTTTTCAGTTGTCTTGGGAGAAACTAGTAATCCATGGACAGTGTTTCTTTACCAGCTGCAGTTCCTGTAATGAGATCCCACATCTTTCTACTTTGCCCAAACAGCGGCAGCTTCCTGTTGGACTCAGCATTCCAGACTAAGGTGGATTAGCTGCCTGAAATTGTGTGTGTCTGTGTCTGTGTGTGTCTGTCTGTACCTGTATGTGTGTGTGTCTGTACATCTGTGTGTGTCTGCGTGTCTGTGTGTGTGTATGTGTGTGTCTCTGTGTGTCTGTATCTATACCTGTACCTGTATGTCTGAGAGTGTCCATGTGTGTCTGGTTGTCTGTGTGTGTCTATGTGTCCATATGTCTGTGTGTGTCTGTGTGTGTGTGACTGTGTGTCCATATGTCCGTGTGTGTCTGTGTGTGTGTTTAGTTGTCTATGTGTGTCTGTGTGTCCATATGTCCGTGTGTGTCTGTGTGTGTATCTATATCTGAATGTATAGCTCTCTTTCTCCCTGCAGGAAAGGGCTCCTTACCAGTCCTGAGTGTAACAACATAGCTGTAATTACGCACAATTCAGTAGAGAAGATTATAACAAAAAAGAGGTTCATGTTTGGACGGGCAAGTCTGTAAACTATTAGCATGATGTGTTTCAGGTTCCTTCTGTCCAGTGTTTTCCACACTTACATCTGAGCACAACCACAGCAGGATAAAACATTGTAAAAGTGGCTGGAAATTTGTTGGGATAATACGAGAAACAAAGGATTGAGATGGCTTAGCATAGCCCTTCAGCGGGTCTTTCTGTGCATCTCCCCTGTGCCCCGTGTCCCAAGCTCCGAGCTCTGAGCTCTGTGTTCTGTGCTCTGAGCCTCATGCTCCAAGTTCCATGTTCTACGGTCTCAGCTCCATGTTCTGTGGTCTCAGCTCCATGTTCTATGAGCTGAGCTCCATGTTCTGTGCTCTGAGCACCATGTTCTGTGGTCTCAGCTCCATGTTCTGTGCTCTGAGCACCATGTTCTGTGAGCTGAGCTCCATGTTCTGTGCTCTGAGCACCATGTTCTGTGGTCTCAGCTCCATGTTCTGTGATCTGAGTTCCAAGCTCCAAGCACCATATTCTGTGCTCTGAGCTCCATGTTCTGTGCTCCAAGCTCTGTGTTCTGTGCTCCGAGCTCCGTGTTCTGTGCTCCATGTTCTGTACTCTGAGCTCCGAGCCCTGTGCTCCGGTGTCCTCCTGCTTTCAGTCTGGTCTGACATACTGTGAGTGTGGCTGGTTAGAAGGACCTGGTGTCTCCAGCTCAGCTGAGAACCGTACGGCTCAGAACTGCGGTGAAGCTCCCAGAGCTGCCCTGCTCGAGTGTTATGGTCTTACCTACACATTTTTTTAAAAATGTAGCTTCCAATGTAGAGAAGACACTGATGGTAACTTTTGACACTTGGAACACAAGTCCAAACCGTGACTTTTACACCTTGTGGCATTTCAACTTATCTAAGCTCTAATCAAAACAGAGCCTGTGTTCTTTGCCCAAAAGCATCTGGTCTTCCTGACAGGCCATTTCCATTTACCTGTTATCACTCTTCTCTGAAACCTTACCATAATCTTCCACATCCCCTTCCCCATCCTCAACATCAGCCAGTCACCAACTTCTGTAGTTTCCCTTCATGTTTCCTCCAGCACGAGCTCCACATCAGACGGCATATTTGCAGGTCTCCCTACTGGAGAAACTGTGTGCCCCTCTCGGCACTGGGCTGCACCATCTGCAGGAGGTGCGAGGCAGGTGTTGTGACCCCAGACCTCTGTGCTAGTACCCCAGAGGAGAACCCTGTTTAGCAACAGCCAGTATAAATTTCCTAAATTTCAGCTCATGTTTCATTATTTCCTGAGTCAAAAAGCTGACCAACCTCCCTCCTGAAAGTGCCCACAATGTGCTCCCTACTCACTTTATTATGGCACCTGCTGGCTTCTGTATTCTAAGCTGTTTACATGGCTGATAATCAAAATATGGTTGGAATCCTGATTCACTCTTTCCTCTTCAACAGAAAATGCCACTGCTCCCTCCAGGGAGCTCTTCCTCACCACAAAACAATTTCCCAACCAGTTACAGTCCAATGAGGTTCCTTGTTCAAGAGGAAGGAAACACACCCAAATGACTGAGGTCACCATGGAGGTGATGGTTAACATCACAGGGTGTCAAGCAAGGAGGCAGGAGGAATGTCTCAAATTCATCTCCCCAGAATTTGGGAGCCAGAGCTTTGAAAGATAGGTTGGGAGTGTTGGTGGGAATGTAAATTAGTGCAACCACTATGGAAAACAGTACAGAGGGTCCTCAAAAAGCTGAAACTAGGACTACCACATGACCAGGAATCACCCTGCTGGGTATTGTCCAAAGGGGAGAAGTCAGTATATGGAGACGACACCGCACCCCATGTTACTGCAGCACGGCTCACAGTAGCCAGATTGGGAAAAACCTCAGTGCTCCCCTATGGATGAACAAAAGTCACAGTGGTATATGTACACAATGGAATGTTATTTAGCTATCAAAGAATGAAATCCTGCAACTTTCTTTCTTTTTTTTTTTTTAACTTTTTGTTTTGTAGAGACAGAGTCTCACTTTACTGCCCTTGGTAGAGTGCCATGACGTCACACAACTCACAGCAACCTCCAGCTCTTTGGCTTACATGATTCTCTTGCCTCAGCCTCCGGAGTAGCTGGGACTACAGGTGCCTGCCATAGCGCCTGGCTATTTTTTTGTTGCAGTTTGGCCGGGGCTGGGTTTGAACCCGCTACCCTCGGTATATGGGGCTGGTGCCCTAATCACTGTGCCACAGGTGCCACCCAAATCCTGCAACTTTCAACAACATGGACAGAACTAGAAAATGTAGGTTAATTGAAATGAGCCAAGCGCAGAAAGACAACCTTGGGTGTTCACTCATATGTGGGAGCTAAATGTTAAAACAGTTGATCTCCTGGAGACAGAGTAGACTGAGGGCTGCCAGAGGCTGGGGAGGACAGTGGGGAGGAAGGATGAGGGGGTGGTTAATGGTGCAAAAATAGGCAGGCAGTGTGAACAATATTTGATAGCAAAATAAAGTAACTACATCAAAAATAAGTCAGAGCACACTTTAAAACAACTGAAAGAGTGAAATTGGAATGTCCCCAACACAAAGAAATGCTCAAGAGATCCATACCCTGATTACACTGATTTGACTGATACACATTGGGTGCCGGTATCCAAGCATCACACATGACTTATAAATTTATACAACTATTAATATTACATACCCATTATAACTAAATATGAAAACGAATTTTTAAAATGCCATCATGATGCCATATCAGGAAACTGCATATTATCCAGCAAACAAATATGTACTTTCTATGAGCATAAATCATCGTAGAAATGCCGGAGAGGTCCAGCTTGAACACATGTCTGGAAATACAGAAGCTTTCAAGCGCTTTCCTACCCACATGACTCTTTTATGAAATTAATGTCCAATAATTTTTCACTCTGAACAACTATTTGCCATCTTTCAAACCTGTTGATGATTTTTTTATGTCAAAGACTATGAGGAAATTTCCTCAATGTGGTTGGAGCCCTGGATTGGGTGCAGTGGCAGAGGGGCGGGTGCAGTGGCAGCATGGCGGGTGAAGTGGCAGCATGGCGGGTGCAGTGGCAGCATGGCGGGTGCAGTGGCAGCATGGCGGGTGAAGTGGCAGCATGGCGGGTGAAGTGGCAGCAGGGCGGGTGCAGTGGCAGCAGGGCGGGTGCAGTGGCAGCATGGCGGGTGCAGTGGCAGCATGGCGGGTGCAGTGGCAGCAGGGCGGGTGCAGTGGCAGCATGGCGGGTGAAGTGGCAGCAGGGCGGGTGCAGTGGCAGCAGGGCGGGTGCAGTGGCAGCATGGCGGGTGAAGTGGCAGCATGGCGGGTGAAGTGGCAGCAGGGCGGGTGCAGTGGCAGCAGGGCGGGTGCAGTGGCAGCAGGGCGGGTGCAGTGGCAGCAGGGCGGGTGCAGTGGCAGCATGGCGGGTGAAGTGGCAGCAGGGCGGGTGCAGTGGCAGCAGGGCGGGTGCAGTGGCAGCATGGCGGGTGAAGTGGCAGCAGGGCGGGTGCAGTGGCAGCATGGCGGGTGAAGTGGCAGCAGGGCGGGTGCAGTGGCAGCAGGGCGGGTGCAGTGGCAGCATGGCGGGTGAAGTGGCAGCATGGCGGGTGCAGTGGCAGCATGGCGGGTGAAGTGGCAGCATGGCGGGTGCAGTGGCAGCATGGCGGGTGAAGTGGCAGCAGGGCGGGTGCAGTGGCAGCAGGGCGGGTGCAGTGGCAGCATGGCGGGTGAAGTGGCAGCAGGGCGGGTGCAGTGGCAGCATGGCGGGTGAAGTGGCAGCATGGCGGGTGCAGTGGCAGCATGGCGGGTGAAGTGGCAGCAGGGCGGGTGCAGTGGCAGCAGGGCGGGTGAAGTGGCAGCATGGCGGGTGAAGTGGCAGCATGGCGGGTGCAGTGGCAGCATGGCGGGTGCAGTGGCAGCAGGGCGGGTGCAGTGGCAGCATGGCGGGTGCAGTGGCAGCAGGGCGGGTGCAGTGGCAGCATGGCGGGTGAAGTGGCAGCATGGCGGGTGCAGTGGCAGCATGGCGGGTGCAGTGGCAGCAGGGCGGGTGAAGTGGCAGCATGGCGGGTGCAGTGGCAGCATGGCGGGTGAAGTGGCAGCAGGGCGGGTGCAGTGGCAGCATGGCGGGTGAAGTGGCAGCGGGGCGGGTGAAGTGGCAGCGGGGCGGGTGCAGTGGCAGCATGGCGGGTGAAGTGGCAGCATGGCGGGTGCAGTGGCAGCATGGCGGGTGCAGTGGCAGCATGCCGGGTGCAGTGGCAGCATGGCGGGTGAAGTGGCAGCATGGCGGGTGAAGTGGCAGCAGGGCGGGTGCAGTGGCAGCAGGACGGGTGCAGTGGCAGCATGGCGGGTGAAGTGGCAGCATGGCGGGTGAAGTGGCAGCAGGGCGGATGCAGTGGCAGCATGGCTGGTGCAGTGGCAGCATGGCGGGTGAAGTGGCAGCAGGGCGGGTGAAGTGGCAGCATGGCGGGTGCAGTGGCAGCATGGCGGGTGAAGTGGCAGCAGGGCGGGTGCAGTGGCAGCATGGCGGGTTCAGTGGCAGCATGGCGGGTGAAGTGGCAGCAGGGCGGGTGAAGTGGCAGCAGGGCGGGTGAAGTGGCAGCATGGCGGGTGCAGTGGCAGCATGGCTGGTGCAGTGGCAGCATGGCTGGTGCAGTGGCAGCATGGCGGGTGAAGTGGCAGCAGGGCGGGTGAAGTGGCAGCAGGGCGGGTGAAGTGGCAGCAGGGCGGATGCAGTGGCAGCATGGCTGGTGCAGTGGCAGCATGGCGGGTGAAGTGGCAGCAGGGCGGGTGAAGTGGCAGCAGGGCGGATGCAGTGGCAGCATGGCGGGTGCAGTGGCAGCATGGCGGGTGAAGTGGCAGCATGGCTGGTGCAGTGGCAGCATGGCGGGTGAAGTGGCAGCAGGGCGGGTGAAGTGGCAGCAGGGCGGGTGAAGTGGCAGCAGGGCGGATGCAGTGGCAGCATGGCTGGTGCAGTGGCAGCATGGCGGGTGAAGTGGCAGCAGGGCGGATGCAGTGGCAGCATGGCGGGTGAAGTGGCAGCAGGGCGGATGCAGTGGCAGCATGGCTGGTGCAGTGGCAGCATGGCGGGTGAAGTGGCAGCAGGGCGGATGCAGTGGCAGCATGGCTGGTGCAGTGGCAGCATGGCGGGTGAAGTGGCAGCAGGGCGGATGCAGTGGCAGCATGGCGGGTGCAGTGGCAGCATGGCTGGTGCAGTGGCAGCATGGCGGGTGAAGTGGCAGCAGGGCGGGTGAAGTGGCAGCAGGGCGGGTGAAGTGGCAGCAGGGCGGATGCAGTGGCAGCATGGCTGGTGCAGTGGCAGCATGGCGGGTGAAGTGGCAGCATGGCGGGTGAAGTGGCAGCAGGGCGGGTGAAGTGGCAGCAGGGCGGGTGCAGTGGCAGCATGGCGGGTGAAGTGGCAGCATGGCGGGTGCAGTGGCAGCATGGCGGGTGAAGTGGCAGCAGGGCGGGTGCAGTGGCAGCATGGCGGGTGCAGTGGCAGCAGGGCGGGTGAAGTGGCAGCAGGGCGGGTGAAGTGGCAGCAGGGCGGATGCAGAGGCAGCATGGCTGGTGCAGTGGCAGCATGGCGGGTGAAGTGGCAGCAGGGCGGGTGAAGTGGCAGCAGGGCGGATGCAGTGGCAGCATGGCGGGTGCAGTGGCAGCATGGCGGGTGAAGTGGCAGCAGGGCGGGTGCAGTGGCAGCAGGGCGGGTGCAGTGGCAGCATGGCGGGTGCAGTGGCAGCAGGGCGGGTGCAGTGGCAGCATGGCGGGTGCAGTGGCAGCATGGCGGGTGAAGTGGTAGCAGGGCGGGTGCAGTGGCAGCATGGCGGGTGCAGTGGCAGCAGGGCGGGTGCAGTGGCAGCATGGCGGGTGCAGTGGCAGCATGGCGGGTGAAGTGGCAGCAGGGCGGGTGCAGTGGCAGCATGGCGGGTGCAGTGGCAGCATGGCGGGTGAAGTGGCAGCAGGGCGGGTGAAGTTGCAGCATGGCGGGTGAAGTGGCAGCAGGGCGGGTGCAGTGGCAGCATGGCGGGTGCAGTGGCAGCAGGGCGGGTGCAGTGGCAGCATGGCGGGTGCAGTGGCAGCATGGCGGGTGAAGTGGCAGCAGGGCGGGTGCAGTGGCAGCATGGCGGGTGCAGTGGCAGCATGGCGGGTGAAGTGGCAGCAGGGCGGGTGCAGTGGCAGCATGGCGGGTGAAGTGGCAGCATGGCGGGTGAAGTGGCAGCAGGGCGGGTGCAGTGGCAGCATGGCGGGTGCAGTGGCAGCAGGGCGGGTGCAGTGGCAGCCTGGCGGGTGAAGTGGCAGCCTGGCGGGTGCAGTGGCAGCATGGCGGGTGCAGTGGCAGCAGGGCGGGTGCAGTGGCAGCATGGCGGGTGCAGTGGCAGCATGGCGGGTGAAGTGGCAGCAGGGCGGGTGCAGTGGCAGCATGGCGGGTGAAGTGGCAGCATGGCGGGTGAAGTGGCAGCAGGGCGGGTGCAGTGGCAGCATGGCGGGTGCAGTGGCAGCATGGCGGGTGCAGTGGCAGCATGGCGGGTGCAGTGGCAGCATGGCGGGTGAAGTGGCAGCATGGCGGGTGAAGTGGCAGCATGGCGGGTGAAGTGGCAGCAGGGCGGGTGAAGTGGCAGCATGGCGGGTGCAGTGGCAGCAGGGCGGGTGCAGTGGCAGCATGGCGGGTGCAGTGGCAGCAGGGCGGGTGCAGTGGCAGCAGGGCGGGTGCAGTGGCAGCAGGGCGGGTGCAGTGGCAGCATGGCGGGTGCAGTGGCAGCATGGCGGGTGAAGTGGCAGCCTGGCGGGTGCAGTGGCAGCATGGCGGGTGCAGTGGCAGCATGGCGGGTGAAGTGGCAGCAGGGCGGGTGCAGTGGCAGCATGGCGGGTGAAGTGGCAGCATGGCGGGTGAAGTGGCAGCATGGCGGGTGCAGTGGCAGCATGGCGGGTGAAGTGGCAGCATGGCGGGTGAAGTGGCAGCAGGGCGGGTGCAGTGGCAGCAGGGCGGGTGAAGTGGCAGCAGGGCGGGTGCAGTGGCAGCATGGCGGGTGAAGTGGCAGCAGGGCGGGTGCAGTGGCAGCAGGACGGGTGCAGTGGCAGCATGGCGGGTGAAGTGGCAGAGGGGCGGGTGAAGTGGCAGCAGGACGGGTGCAGTGGCAGCATGGCGGGTGAAGTGGCAGCAGGGCGGGTGCAGTGGCAGCATGGCGGGTGCAGTGGCAGCATGGCGGGTGCAGTGGCAGCAGGACGGGTGCAGTGGCAGCATGGCGGGTGAAGTGGCAGCAGGGCGGGTGCAGTGGCAGCAGGGCGGGTGCAGTGGCAGCAGGACGGGTGCAGTGGCAGCATGGCGGGTGAAGTGGCAGCATGGCGGGTGCAGTGGCAGCATGGCGGGTGCAGTGGCAGCAGGGCGGGTGCAGTGGCAGCAGGGCGGGTGCAGTGGCAGCATGGCGGGTGCAGTGGCAGCATGGCGGGTGCAGTGGCAGCAGGGCGGGTGCAGTGGCAGCATGGCGGGTGCAGTGGCAGCATGGCGGGTGCAGTGGCAGCAGGGCGGGTGCAGTGGCAGCATGGCGGGTGAAGTGGCAGCATGGCGGGTGAAGTGGCAGCAGGGCGGGTGCAGTGGCAGCATGGCGGGTGAAGTGGCAGCATGGCGGGTGAAGTGGCAGCAGGGCGGGTGCAGTGGCAGCATGGCGGGTGCAGTGGCAGCAGGGCGGGTGCAGTGGCAGCATGGCGGGTGCAGTGGCAGCATGGCGGGTGAAGTGGCAGCCTGGCGGGTGCAGTGGCAGCAGGGCGGGTGCAGTGGCAGCAGGACGGGTGCAGTGGCAGCATGGCGGGTGCAGTGGCAGCATGGCGGGTGCAGTGGCAGCATGGCGGGTGCAGTGGCAGCATGGCGGGTGCAGTGGCAGCATGGCGGGTGCAGTGGCAGCATGGCGGGTGAAGTGGCAGCAGGGCGGGTGTAGTGGCAGCATGGCGGGTGAAGTGGCAGCATGGCGGGTGAAGTGGCAGCAGGGCGGGTGCAGTGGCAGCATGGCGGGTGCAGTGGCAGCAGGGCGGGTGCAGTGGCAGCATGGCGGGTGAAGTGGCAGCATGGCGGGTGAAGTGGCAGCCTGGCGGGTGCAGTGGCAGCATGGCGGGTGCAGTGGCAGCATGGCGGGTGAAGTGGCAGCAGGGCGGGTGCAGTGGCAGCAGGACGGGTGCAGTGGCAGCATGGCGGGTGAAGTGGCAGCATGGCGGGTGAAGTGGCAGCAGGGCGGATGCAGTGGCAGCATGGCTGGTGCAGTGGCAGCATGGCGGGTGAAGTGGCAGCAGGGCGGGTGCAGTGGCAGCAGGGCGGGTGAAGTGGCAGCAGGGCGGGTGCAGTGGCAGCCTGGCGGGTGCAGTGGCAGCATGGCGGGTGCAGTGGCAGCAGGGCGGGTGCTGTGGCAGCAGGGCGGGTGCGGTGGCAGCAGGGCGGGTGCGGTGGCAGCATGGCGGGTGCGGTGGCAGCAGGGCGGGTGCAGTGGCAGCATGGCGGGTGCAGTGGCAGCATGGCGGGTGAAGTGGCAGCCTGGCGGGTGCAGTGGCAGCATGGCGGGTGCAGTGGCAGCATGGCGGGTGAAGTGGCAGCAGGGCGGGTGCAGTGGCAGCAGGACGGGTGCAGTGGCAGCATGGCGGGTGAAGTGGCAGCATGGCGGGTGAAGTGGCAGCAGGGCGGATGCAGTGGCAGCATGGCTGGTGCAGTGGCAGCATGGCGGGTGAAGTGGCAGCAGGGCGGGTGCAGTGGCAGCAGGGCGGGTGAAGTGGCAGCAGGGCGGGTGCAGTGGCAGCCTGGCGGGTGCAGTGGCAGCATGGCGGGTGCAGTGGCAGCAGGGCGGGTGCTGTGGCAGCAGGGCGGGTGCGGTGGCAGCAGGGCGGGTGCGGTGGCAGCATGGCGGGTGCGGTGGCAGCAGGGCGGGTGCGGTGGCAGCATGGCGGGTGAAGTGGCAGCAGGTTGGGTGCAGGACCAGATGGCAGGTGCAGCATTAGCAGTTTCGGGGGTTGACCTGAATTTGGGTTTGCACATCTTTGTCTTTCTCATGCAGATTTTGCCTTTCTGGTCTCAATAAATAAGCAACTCATTTTATTCTACTTTGTAATGTTATCCATTTTCTTTTAAAGTCATGTATTGAGGTGGAAAAAGAAAAATTTTGCTTTTTCCAAGGCGCTTTGGGTTTTGTAAGAGCCAGGGTGCTCTCTGCCTTCCAGATTAATTTTTCTTCTTGGCTTTGAACTCACAGTGATTAATGGCTGTAATGTCAAAGATATGCAGAGGGAATGAGCATCTCAGAATCCCACTGTACATGATTTATTTTCATCTTCATTTTTCTTTGTTGTTGACTATATGGGGAGTCTTTGAGGTCATGACTGTATTACTAATAGCTTTCCTTTTTCATATCTATGGATAATTTGTTCTCTGTCCCCTTTTCTTCCTCTCTCCTCCCTTCTTTTTTCCTCTTCTTTTGTGTGTGCCAAGAAAATTGGTATAAAACTTTAATCAGTAAATTTCACTCCTTGTTTTAAGTTTAGAACAAATTTTATAAGCTTCAAACTATTGTTTAACATAAGCCTTCTAATTTCTTTCTAAATTTAAAATTTCATGCTATTGGAATAACCAATTGCAACCCATTTATGAATGAGTAATTTTTATAGGCAGTGCTATCACCCCCATGCCACTGTGGTGCAATTCTGGACACTTATTCATTGAACTGAATATGGTTCTAGGATATGATTTTTACAATTACAGCCAAATGTAACAAAGCTGGACGAGGGGAAAAATGTTCCTTAGCAATTCATTCAAAATATTTAGTTAGTATTTTAAGAATAAATACCAATTTTCAAAATTTAGTGTCTTGATCTCTTTGAAATTACTCAAATTAAATTTGATTTGATGCATTTGGTCATTTGAGACTTTACCTCCAAAAGCTACAATTCTGACATGATTGCAGAAGTGTTTGGCCAAGTGCAATAGAGAAAAAGAAAAACTATGGAAAAAAAATTGAAAGTTAAACTACATAATTTTAGAGACTAATATATTTAAGTGAACAAAAGCCCTATAATTATTTAAAAACACACATATACATTGGTTGAAACATTACAGTTCAAATTATTTGATGTGAATTCTACAGATGAGTTTTCAACAGATTTCTTCTACTAGGTTTCTGGAGATTGTACCATAACAGAGTCTGGCACTTTCTAACTCCTAGCTCCCACCTGGTGACTGACAGATTTATTTCAATATTTTGTCAGAAATGTTCCAGCTCAAATATTCAGGCTCAATCAATTACATGTGCTGCCACATTGCTGCCTATAATCTTCATTCATTGAATAATTTGGGCACAGAAACTCTTAGCAGGAATTCGGGGCAGAGCCTGTTGGTCCTGCTCTCTCTGGACCCTCAGAGCCCTGCACTGTCCACTGTGAACAAGTCCTTGACATTGGGGTTTGGGGGAAGTTAAAGGTGTTTTAAGAACATTAGCTGCCCCCCTGCCCCCCAAATATGACAATAATACCAGGTTATTTTAGTCAGTTAGAAAGATTTGCAGAAGTTTAAAGTGGGAGGAACTAAAAGTCATCTGTAATCCTATTACCAGGGATGGTGAATGCCAAGGTTTGATGTGTGTGTTACTGTTTTTGGCTCCTGGAAATGATTCTGTGCAGTCACTGTTGTATAACACCATGCTGTTAACTGGTAACACAACAATATTGTTTTTTACTTTGAAATATATTCCTTTTTTTTTTTTTGGAGACAAAGTCTCGCTATGTTACCCTTGGTAGAGTGCCATGGCGTCACAGCTCACAGCAACCTCAAACTCTTGGGCTTAAGCGATTCTGTTGCCTCAGCCTCCCAAGTAGCTGGGCCTACAGGCACCCACCATAACATCCAGCTATTTTTTTGTTGCATTTGTCATTGTTGTTTAGCAGGCCCTGGCTGGGAGTGGTGTATGTGGCCGACACCCCAACCACTGAGCTATAGGCGCCGAGCCAATATATTCCCTTTTTAAATTAAAACATGTCTGGAGTAAAATTCAAAATGAAGTATATGGCATTTTATACCATATACTTCATTTTGAATGAAGACAAATGTTTAAAGACTGGGTTCCTACAGGGAACTAGACTTAACGGGTCAACACACATTGGAAAGTTTTCGTTTGTGTTTTGGGCATGTGGCAGATAATATGCAAAACAGTTACTTAATATTTCATAGTATAATTGGAGCATAACCTATTAACTTTGTATTGATAAACATTTAGTTTATTTCCAAGTGTTCCCTATTAAAAGCATACTGCGGGGAGCGTAAACACATATATATTCTTATTTAAAGTTATATTTTGTATTTTTGTAGGAATTCCTACATATGGGATTTCTTACCTACTAGGTAAGGATATTTTATATTTTGATAAATCCTTTCAAATTCCCTCTAAATGTTCCTAGTGATTCCATTTATACATATGCTTAATAGCATTTGATCCTTGCTACTTGGATATTGTTAATGCTTTTCATTCTTGCATAGAGAATCATAGAGAAAAATTAACCTTATTTTTTTATTTTAATTTTTAGGGCTATTGTGATTCATTAGTTAGTTAGAACATCTGTCATATGCATATTAAAATTTGCACTTTTGTGGATCATTTAGCTCAATTTTCTCTTTTTTTTCTTACTGGTCTTCAGAAGCTGTTTATCTGTTATCTCTGATAAATATGTACTTCTTCTCAGTATACTTTGTGTGTTCCGATCTTGTTTGTAGCATCTTTAACAGATATACACTGAATTTTTCATTGTATTCTGTTTTTAAGCATTTTTTGTAACTAATAGTAACAACTTATGTCTACATACCACTGACCATGTACCAGCCCACAGTCTGAAGGACTTAGCAGGGACACACTCAGCACTCAGCTCTTACCACATATGAGGCCTTAGTCTAACGGACTTAACAGGGACACACTCAGCACTCAGCACTTACTCACCATGTACGAGACCTTAGTCTGAAGGACTTACCAGAGACACACTCAGCACTCAGCACTTACCACGTCAGAGACCTTAGTCTGAAGGACTTACTGGGGACACACTCAGCACTTACTCACCACATATGAGGCCTTAGTCTGAAGGACTTACCAGGGACACACTCAGCACTTAGCACTCACCATGTGCCAGGCCTTAGTCTGAGGGACTTACCAGGGATACACTCCGCACTCAGCACTTACCACGTATGAGACCTTAGTCTGAAGGACTTACCAGGGACACACTCAGCTCTCAGCACTTACCACGTATGAGACCTTAGTCTGAAGGACTTACCAGGGACACACTCAGCACTCAGCACTCACCATGTGCCAGGCCTTAGTCTGAAGGACTTACCAGGGACACACTCAGCACTTAGTACTCACCATGTGCCAGGCCTTAGTCTGAAGGACTTACCAGGGACACACTCAGCACTTACCATGTATGAGGCCTTAGTCTGAAGGACTTACTAGGGACATATTCAGCACTCAGCACTTACTCACCATGTATGAGGTCTTAGTCTGAAGGACTTACCAGGGACACACTCAGCACTTAGCACTCACCATGTGCCAGGCCTTAGTCTGAAGGACTTACCAGGGACACACTCAGCACTTACCATGTATGAGGCCTTAGTCTGAAGGACTTACTAGGGACATATTCAGCACTCAGCACTTACTCACCATGTATGAGCTCTTAGTCTGAAGGACTTACCAGGGACACACTCAGCACTCACCATGTACCAGGCCATAGTCTGATGGACTTACCAGGGACATATCAACATGGCCCATGAGCTCCATTGTCATCATTTTGTCATTGTCGTCATAGGAAATGAGAAAGGTGGGGTATGGCATTTCAGATGCCTCGGCTGAAATCTGCCTGCCGAGAAGGCAGCGAGCCAGTACGTGACTGTGCCTTCACCTCAGGGCCTGTCTCAGCTTCTCCATCACCTCACCTGTCAGGAAGATGTCCTGGCTTTCTATGGCTGGTCGATTTTTTGGAGTATCTCACAAGTGCTGGAGGCCTACACAGAGGTGGATCATCCAGAGGCCTTTCTCCCCTGAAAATCTTCAAGTGTCTATATTTCCTCACCTGTTGAGTGAAATTTTCACATCAGTTCTTTTCCTCAGCAGGAGACTTTAATGCTTCTTAAGATTGAAAACCCAGTTAATTAAGCACATATTAGCAAGGATAAGATGGTAAATGTCCATTCGTGTTTGCAGTTGGGCTACATTTGGATGATATCTTCAGAACAAGAATCCATTTACATAACAAAAAGGGGGGCCGAGAGAGCAGGGAACCATGGACCTGGGAAGCCATCTGCAGAGTGGGGAAGGGGTCCCCTGGAAGAGTGGTGCTTTGGATATTTGCCTCGTGGGAGTTCTCTCCCAGTTCCCACAAAATGAAGTGGCATGCATGCACTTGTCTTCTTGACCAAATTTCCTCTTCATTGTGTAACACACTGCAAAGGCCATTTGTGTGCACCTATTCAGTTATGCCCGTAGATGTAGAGACATTTAAAGTAAGTTATTAAGTTGGTTAAAGCAATAACATTTATCAGAAATTTAAATATACAATTTATATGCATATATATATATATATATATATATAAAACCTTGCTTTGGACAGTGAACATGTAAAGTACAACTTCATCTTTTTCAGATAAAAGCATTGCTTATCTTCTTAAAATATTAGGTCTTGGGCGGCACCTGTGGCTCAGTCGGTGGGACGCCGGCCCCATATGCCGAGGGTGGCGGGTTCAAGCCCGGCCCCGGCCAAACTGCAACCAAAAAATAGCCGGGCGTTGTGGCGGGCGCCTGTAGTCCCAGCTACTCGGGAGGCTGAGGCAAGAGAATCGCTTAAGCCCAGGAGTTGGAGGTTGCTGTGAGCTGTGTGAGGCCACGGCACTCTACCGAGGGCCATAAAGTGAGACTCTGTCTCTACAAAAAAAAAAAAAAAAAAAAAAAAAAAAAAATATTAGGTCTTGTGTCCACATATTTCTACAGTATATAGATCTGGTAGTTTCTTCCAAAGCGATCAGTCTGTGTTATTGTTGTGTTTTATGTAATCCTAGAGATTATTGTTTACTACATTACTATTTCTTACTGTGGTATTATCTTTCAATAACTTCTAGCACAAGAAGATGAAAAGGGAGAGTAACCCAATACTTTAAAGTTTAGTAACCTTATTTAATCATGATTTCAGTGTGTGGTTAACATTGATTTGACTGTGACTATTAAAGGATTGTATGTTTTTCTTAAAAACCTTCATACCTGATTCATTCTATAAAGCCACGAGGAAGTTAGTTCATTTTGAAATGATGAGAAACATGCTCTGGAAAAGTTCATCTGACAATAGTTATCTGTGGAGTTTCTCATCTTTGCTACTACTAAAAAAAAGTACTATAAAAATAATATAACTGCAACAAATATCTAAACTCAATGCATCTTTAACTTTAAACCCAATTCTGTATCATTTTAAATATTTAATATTGACATTATATTGTTTGCTACTTGTGTTAAGAAAGAAAAAACTTGAGAATAGAGAACACCGTTCTCATAAATGTTGATGTCCTTAGTACATGGGCAGTGTATTGTCACAGAAATTTCTTTCCTTTGAGATTTTTTAGGTGCAGTTATTTTAGTCTGGTACTATTGAGGTTTAGCTTTTTTAGTATTTCTAAAAATAGGCTTAATTTTGAAAAATTGAGGAAAGCTGAGAGAGCAGAAAAGCTGGACCCTGCGCATCTTCATCTGCAAGTGAGAGTCATGTGTGAGAATGTTTTGCATAATATTTATGCATGGTTGCATACTGGCGTAGAGTTTAAAGCCAGAGAGGATGCCAAGTGATCATTCCATACAATGTATGGATATCTGCAGTATTTAGAAACACAAAGCACATATGTGCTCTCTGCTGGCTCTGGCCTGGGTATTTCAGCTGGGAATGTGCACTTGCTGGGATTGCAGCCGAGCTGGACCACCCGCAAGAGCAAGGCCACCCAAGGGAAAATTTGAGACCTGGGCAAGCAGAGCTGCCAGGCTCGCCTGTGAGAACAGCTGGCCATCCCACACCTGCCGCCAGCTCCAGACAGCTGGGTCAGGCTGTGTGGGCCCAGCTGCTCTCAGGATGTGACTGACACAGACTGACCACGGCTGCTGGCATCTCCCTGCCTGCTATATTTGGTGGAGGAAGTTTGGCAAGGAGGTATGTGGTCAACCAAGTAATATGTAGGCCAATTTTTCATAAACCAGAATCATAAAATCACAGGGCTGGAAGGAACCTCTTGGGAAGTAGGTTTCAACGTTGCCATGAAGCAGAGGGATGCAGGGAGCATCCTGAGAAGCCCAAAGCCCACATTCACAGTCTCACTATGGGGGTCTGGGTGAAGCTATTTGCAGCCTTCATTTTTCAGGAATTTACCCCTGAAATAAATTTAATATAGATGGACCAAGGATTTTAAGAGTTTTAAGGATTTTAAGAGTTCTATGAAATATCACAGTTTATGACTAAGCTGTTACTTGATATGCTTATTAAAATTAAGTAATATCAGGTCTTACTGACTCAAAAGTTAGAGCAGGGGTCCTCAAACTATGGCCCATGGGCCACATGCGGCCTTCTGAGGACGTTTATCGGGCCCACCAAATGTTTTTGCAGCCACTGCCTGTCCTGCTTAGCAGCTGACTCATCCTGGGCCCGCAGTGCACATGTGTGGAATGTGAGCCGAACTCTCCGACTCCCCTGCATTTATATTCTGATTGCTATTCAGTTGTGTATGATGTTGTGTGCTGTGTAAGCCCCAGTTCACACTGTTGCAATCTCTGAGCAGTGAGGGTTCAACCACATGCTTGTATGGCTGAACTCGCATTAGATTCCGAAGAAAAAAGGCATATGTGCCTTCTTTTTTCCTGCAGTGGAATCTGATCACATGGGTCTTCTCACCCATGCGATCAGATGCCTGTGTGAGTTCACAGATCACAGTGTGGCTCGCACAGGGTAGTGTGAACTGGAAAGGTGGTGGAGGAACTGGCTCTGTAATCGTGCTGGTTTCCACACCACACCAGTGTGAGCCTGAGGTAAAAGCGGAGTTCCACCATATGGGCACTGGCAAGGCTGCATTGATGGACACTGATCAGACTGCATTGATGGGCAGTGCAGTCTATATTTCTCTGTGTGGGCAAAGTTATTGCTGGTATATTGTTTTTGAAGCACTGTATATATATATCGGTATTTTACTAATAGCAATTTGGAATCCCTAGGAAACAATGATATCAAGAAAGAGAAAAATTGAGTCAGAGTGTAGGATGTTCAAAAAACAGTGGACTTATGATTACTTTTTCATACAGTACAAGGAAAGAGCTGTGTGTTTGATACGCTAGAATATAGTGTCTGTGTTAAGAATACAATTTGCATCAACACTATCAAACTCAACATAAAGATAAATATGACTGTTTGGTCAGAGAAGTGAGAAAAGATATATAAGTAAAGTAATGATGTTCGTGATTCTGCACAACTTCCAATTTTTAGTCGTTGGATGAATGACTATTTCAAAGTCACAGAAGAGCTTGCTGCACTGCAAAGCATCAAAGGAACAACTACAGGACAGGATATCTATGAAACAGTTTGCCAAACTGTGAATAGTTTGGAGCTGGGCTGGGCAAAACTAGCCAGTGTGACAACTGATGGTGCTCCTAGCATGGTGGGGTCTAAGAAAGGAGTAACTGCTTGCATTAACCAAGAGATGGACAAACATAACCATTCTCATCCAATAGCCATACACTGCCTCATCCACCAACAAGTGCTATGTAGTAAATCACTGAAGTGGGACTCTGTTATGAAAATTGTGGTATCTGTGTTAACTTCATTAGAGCTAATGCACTAAACCACAGACAATTTCAGGAATTTCTGTCTGAGCTAAATGTTGCCTATGAAGATGTTTTTTACCACACACAAGTCCATTGGCTGAGTCAAGGGAGAGTTTTGAAACATTTCTATGAGTTACTTCCACAGATTACAGCTTTTCTGCTTTCAAAAAACAAAGAAGTACCAGAGCTCAATGATGCGGAATGGAAATGGCACCTTGCCTTTCTGACAGATGTAACAGAGCTACTCAGCAGTTTCAATGTGCAGCTTCAAGGAATGGGGAAGCTCATCTGTGATATGCAATCAAATGTGAAAGCACTTGAGTAAAATTAGGCCTCCTCATCAAACAAGTGAAGGAGGAAAATTTCTGCCATCTCCCCACAACTCAAAATCTGTTAGCGGAAAAACCATTGGTTGCATTCCCCCAAAAAATATGTGTGGATTCACTGGAAAAGTTGCAAGAGGAGTTCCAATTTAGACTTAAAGAGCTTCATCTCCATGAACAGGACATACAGCTTTTCTGTAACCCATTTTCTATTGACATTGAAAATGTGGATACGATTTACCAAATGGAACTGGCTGAACTGCAGAATTGTGACTCTCTGAAAGACGCATTCAAGTCAAGCAGCCTTCCTAATTTCCATGCATCTCTCCCCTCTGAGACATACCCTAATCTCAGGTACCACCCACTCAAAATGGCAACCATCTTTGGCAGCACTTATGTCTGTGAACAGACTTTTTCCAGAATGAAACATCTGAAATCTCCAACCAGATCTAAACTAACTGATGCATACTTGCATCACTTGTTACGACTAGCAGTGACAAATATGGAACCTGACATTGACCATCTCATTAGCCAAAAGCAGGCCCATAGTTTCCATTGAAATACTGGTAAGTTTGTTGATTTAACTTTACTTGTTCTTCATTTTAAATATTGTATTTGTTCCTGTTTTTTTTTTTACTTCAAAATAAGATATGTGCAGTGTGCATAGGAGTTTTTTCATAATTTTTTTTAAACTATAGTCTGGCCCTCCAATGGTCTGAGGGACAGTGAACTGGCTCCCTGTTTAAAAAGTTTGAGGACCCCTGAGTTAGAGTGTGTATAAAACCACCTGAAATTGGGAATTCACCACTTCCTAAACAGATAAATATATGAGTATCATTACAAGTAACTTTAATAAATATTTCTTACTGCTTAAATGAAGGGCATGAGCCTTATCATGAATACAAAAAATTATTTATACATATAGAATTCTCTAATTTTCCTTCAAAATGTAAACTTACAGCCTGATGAAATTGTATGGATAAAGGTGGCAACTTGACGTACACACCTCTTCATAGTTATTTTTTTCTCAGTAGTAAGTAAATCAAAAGCTTTAAGGATTTGAAATAAAATTCCTGACCCGAGCGGGAACAGTTTTGGGAAACTGTGTTTGGCCTCTCCTCTTCTGACTGGGGATTTTCCCAGTTCTTTTTGGCATCTGTGAAATACATAAAATTATATTAATATGAATTATATTTTTTGGAGAAGAGATTCCTGGCTTTCATTAGAATTTTAAAAAGTGAAGAGCTAAGACTTACTGCATCTACTGAGAAGGTAACTAAGCTTCGCAATTGCCCAGCACCATGTTTTGTCCAGTAGGGATGAGGGAAAGCTGTGTGAGACTTAGAAAGACTGGAAGCTTTCATCTTGGTAAATGTCCGCTAATCCAGAAGGAGCAGGTGATAACCTTAAAGATTCTATAGTGTGGTGCGTGTGTGCGCACATGTATGTGTGTGCATCTGTGTGCACGTGTGTATGTGTGTGCACACGTGTGTGCATCTCTGTGTGTGTGAATGTGCATGTGTGCACGTGGTGGGGAGGGAGGTGTTTCTGTTGGGCCAAGTCAAGTAGCCCCAGCCCCTCACCTGTGGAGAAGAGGGAGGTGCTGGGGATTTAATTCAAACGCAGGACTGATATTTTGACCATGTACAGGAAAGTCCATGTAAAAGCACCGAAACAATGACATCAAGGTGCCCTGGGCAGGTGGACGCGGGTAGTGAGCGTGGAGGGCCCTTCGCTCCTTTCCGCGCGGATCTGGGCTGGGTCCTGCGTGAGCTCTGCCACCCACTCCCGTGAATCACAGCGCTGGACGCAGGACCGGGAGACCCGCGGGTTTGCAGCCAGGCGATGTGAAGTGGGCGCCGCTCCCGCGTGCAACCCAGTGCAGGTGAGGCTCTTACCCTGGTGTGTGACCGACTCTGGGTGGGGGCAGACTGGATGCAGCCGGACGGAGCCTCGCTGGGTAGGAACCACACACAGCAGACCAGACGGCACGGAAGGACTGGACATAGGTCGGGGAGATGCATGATCCATCACCAGCCCCTCCTGGCAGCACCGCTGTCTCCCCAGAGGCCCCGCAGCGAAGTGCTCCCCCCCTGAATGAACCCCACCTGCAGGGGACACGGGGGTCCAGGACTGCGGGCCCAGGAGGGGTTCACACAGCTTCCGGGAGGGTCTGAATTTACAAGTGGGTGAAATTCACACCCAGGAGCTGACCGCAGGATGGAAATATTGGGTGGCCAACCCAGCAGTCATAAACACATAGGCGTGAGCAGTTTTTTTAAAGTCAGAAGAAAAGGGCAAAAACAGTGAGTATTAATAATCTTTGTAAGACTGGGGCAACTAAAGGCATCTAATAAAACTTATGAAAGCTCGTCCCCACAGCACGAGGTGAGAAATTCTTCACCTGTATTACACTGCGTCAGGAAGCGAGGAATAAATGAGTTAAGAAAGTTAGTTATAGCGTGAAAGCACAGGTGCCTTTCAGACGCTGCTGTCTGCCTGGGCACGTCCTGCAGACTCAGTACGGTGCGTCCTGCTATTCTATAAATGTTTGTTGACTGAAAGAACAAAAAATCTTCTTGTAAAAAGACTTGTGGCAAGCACTGAACTGAAACTGGATTTAAAAAAAAGACAAGGTCCTCACCCTGGTCTAATTTATAATTCAAAGTAGGGAGAAGGAATGCTGATTCTACAGATGAACATAAACTAGGAGCTATGAGCTGCCGGGGCAGAGAAGTTGTCTGACGCACAGTGACAGGAGGTGACGGCAGGACCGGCGAAGAAGGGAGACTTCTCCGAGGAAATGCAAAGATCTGCAGCCAACGGTCCTGGCGTTTCAGGCAGAGGTGATGAGACAGGAGTCACAGCCAGGAAGCCCACGGGACCCTGTGAGGCCGGAGAGGAGGATTTGAGGCAGCAAACACCGGGGGGACCAGGTGGTCCACGCGGTGGCCTAGCCCGTGGCATCGAGGACCAGGTTTACAGAAGATTTTTTCACGGACTGGGCTGAGGGGTTTCACAATGATTCAAGTGTATCACGTTTATGGTGCATTTTATTCTATTATTGCAGTGTAATGTATTAGGTTATCATGTAAGAAATGTCCGATTTTCTTTGTTTCTAGTCCTTATCTTAAACATTATTATTGATATTAAATTTTAAGCCTTTTTAATTTTGTGAAGGCAAACAATGGAAACCTAATAAACAGATGTATATGTAAAAAAATAAATTAATTAATGAAGAATCTTTATGTTTAATAAAAAGAAATGTCTGATTTTCTTAAGTACGAAGTTTGGCAGTTGGAATCTCTGACATTTCATTTTGACATGTCTTATTTTTCCTTTTCTTTCTTTCTTTTTTTTTTTTAATTGTGATAGTCTACCCTCATCCTTTCAAATTCACATTTTGACTTGTGATTATCTTTCAAAAAATTTTTAGAGCCATTTTTGTGAAACCAAGGATTAGTCAAATGTTTGTGTTATTTTTGAATATGAGTTCCTTTGTGGATCCAATGCAGTGCAGAAAGCTCGAAATATCAGTGAATTGTTTGGAAAGTCTGTGGCTAATGAACGCACAGCATGTTGATGGTTTGAGAAGTTCCATTCTGGTGTTTTAATCTTGAAAGTGAGCCCTGTGGGCAACCTGAGACCCAGGTCCAGGTGGGTGATGATGAGCTGTCAGCTGTAGTGGAAGCAAATCCATGTCACCTACATGTGACCTAGCAGCAGGTTTGATGTCACTATTCTAACAGTTCTGGACCACTTGAAACAATTCAGCAAAGTAAAGAAGCTGGATAGATGGGTTTTACATGAATTAAACAAGTGTCAGAACAGAAGTCACCTTGAAGCTTGCCGTTCTTTGCTGTCACAGCCATAAAAATGGCTGAATAAACAGGAAAGTGCTGAAACATGAATATTCATCAAAAAAGGCTAATGGTGTCTGTTTGTGGGTCTAGCACAGGTAGTGTCCACTATAGCTTCATGAGACCTAGTCTGTCAATTACAGCAATGTCCTCTGTGACCAGCAGGAGGAAACAATGTGGGTGCCTGTGATGCAGCAGCTGAGGCTGGTCAGTAGAGATAGGCCCATCCCCTGGCAAGGAAATATTCGACCATGTGTCACACAAACAAAGCTGCTTGAACTTCAGAGGCTGGACTGGGACACTCTGTCACCCACTGCCCTCACCAGACCTCCACCAACTGACAGCACCTCTCCCAGGCTGTGAACCACTTCTCACAGGGACAAACACACAGTTCTCAACATACTGCGGAATATGCCTTTCACAATTTCCTGGTCACCTGGTCTCCGGATTTCTTTGCTACTGGCATAAACCAGCTACCTTGAAGACAACAAAACCGTGTGGGTAGTTTAGGCACATGCTTTGAGTAATTGTACTGCTTCTTGTTTGAGATGAATGAAACTTTTGATTCAAAATTGTACATTTCATATTTAATGACCTAATATAATGAAGTAATTATACAACTCATTATAACACAAAATCACTGGGAGCCCTAAGCTTGTTTTCCTGAGACTAGACAGTCCCATCTGGGGGTGATGAGAGACAGTGACACCCTAAGAGAGTTACCTGTGTCCTCTGCTCCCCTCAGATCATCAGGTGTTAGATTCCCACAAGGATCTGCGACCTGGCCCCTGGCATGCAGCTCTGGCAGGGTTTCCACTCCCGTGAGGGTCTCATGCTGTGCTGATCTGACAGGAGGTGGGTTCAGGTGGTGATGTGAGTGAAGGGGGCAGCTGATGGGGGCAGCTGTAAATACAAGGGAAGCTTTGCTCACTTGCCCCCCTCCCCCCCGCCCCACCACCTCCTGCTCTGCAACGGGATACTGGTCCATAGCCTGTGGGTTGGGGTGGGTTTAACAGAAGGGGATAGATAATATGTGTGTTTTTAAAAGATACTTAGTAGATTTACAGTATCGGACTAGTCATCTAAACTTTCTGTGGGCCATTTTTCTTGATCTGTGTAATGGAAATACTGAAACCCCCTCAAGTTCTGTTATGAGCATCAGAAAGATGAACTCTCCTGGCATCGGGTATGTCAGAGGCTTAGAGTAAGTGGTAGCTCTTTAGTGTTGCTGATAGTGGGGTGTTAGGATCAACTGGGATCACAGTGGGCCCCTCCTGAAAACAGTGAGTTTTAAATGTGTACATCCCTACTTCTTCTCTTTTCTTCCTTGCATAGTGTATTGAGAGAGTGAGGTTTGGGTCAGGGAATTTGAGTGAGAGCTTTCCTGAGGCAACTTCTCTGAGGAGCATCTGTAAAATTAGAACAATGATATCTGTCACCCGGCTTTGTAATCACTGGGAGGCTCAAGAGCAGTGATGCATCTGGAAGTTCCCATAACCTGAAAAAGTGTAGGAATAGCCAATATTTTTATTATTTGACCTCCTCTTGATATTGGCAAACATTTCAGCGTAATCCCAACTGTTGCGTGACCGGAGATGCGAACGAGCTGCAGCTTTGCTGTAGGTGTAAACTCGCTCCTGTAATTATTAAGTGAAGAAACAGACTATACACCGTGGGATGGCATATAGCAAAATTCTTTATTCAAGTTTTAGTTTTATACTCTTCCAGTCACGTACACACCTAATCTATTATCTGTTAGTTTCATCATCTTATCTTCTTTTTTACATATCTGTAATTTAACCTGAAAGGAAATATTTATCATATCAATGCAATCACTTGTGTAGAAAATCTCTTCCTCTAAACAGTGACTAGTTTCTGAGCAGGTCACAAAGACGAAAGTAGCCATAGGGGAACAGAGTTGATAGAAGAATATCTTCAAGCATTCCCTCAGTTTACTCAGTATGAAGTAATGACTGTGTCCTTCCCTCAGGGCAGAGTACCTATAGACCTCTGACGATATATTGTTAACATATGTCAACCCTCTGGCCCGTATCTCTGAGGAAGGGCGGCATGCCCTTGGATCTCAGGCTTCACGGCGTGTACTGCTTCAGAGAAAAGGCCTAAGAAATTCGTAACTCCAAAAGCCTAACTCTGTGAGTAACCCAGGGGGATCCAAGCCTCTTAAGCCTCTGGAAGAAAAGCATGTCATTTTAAACTCATACTGAATTTACTTTGTGTGCTTGATGTAGGATATGTTTATTTTTTAATATTATCCTACACCAACAATAAAGCCACCAATCACTGTGACTTTCTCCCCACTTGCCCTTACTTACAAATTCATCAATATAGCAATTCCAACCTCTTGGCCAAAGGTTCCCACACCTGGGAAAACCTGTGAGGCTGTCACCTTGCCATCACCTCTGGCCTGCAGTGCAAATCTTTTTTATTTTTTTCATTTCTTCTTCTTTTTTTTAAATGCCTGAAAATCCAAGAGGAAAGACTGGTTTTCACTCTCTCTGTTCATGTGCTAAATTGAATCATACCTCAATGTGATTGTTATGTCTTTTCTTGGATTTCTGACCTCTTCTTTGAACAGACATGATTTTCCCTCAGGGAGTCAGAGAGGGACACAGGTGCCTTCACCCTGCAGCCCAACCCCTCCAGCCTGATCTTCTGCACTATTTCTCAGACGTTCTTCTAATTCTTATTTTAGGTAAAAACTTAACATATCCCATTTAAGTGATGAATAATTCATGTTTTAGGCTTATTAGTCCCTTGCATTTCACTGTATCTTATTACTTCAGGCTTTTTGTTTTTATGGAGACATTAAGAGATATGTAGACACATCAAATTTTTGTAATTGTCGGTTAAATGACCCTGTAGCAAAGGCGAGTTGGAGACATGTCTGTGTCCAAAGCCACGTCACGAGGAAGGTATCTGTGAGTGCAGTGCCCGTGAAGTCGCAGGTTTCGGGCTGTGTTTGTAAACGGGGAGGACAAAACATGTAAGGAAACATGTCAGTGCAGCGGGGCTGTGATTAACTCTGTCCTGTCTCTCCCTGGATTCTCGCTACCCACGTACAAATTTGAGTAAAGCATAATGTAACCTTAATACCATGAAACTATACAGAGACATCCTGTTGTACCTGAGGTTATAATATGAATAGAGGACACAAGGCCATTAATTTGCTATTTTGATTTTTGTTTTCTTTTCCAGAAAAATAACCTAGAAATGTCTTGTCATTTTTAGTGCTAGGACACAACAGGCTGCTGTGTATATTCACTGAACACTCTGGGGCGTGGACAGCAGGTCTGGAAGACATCATTCTGGGAGGCAGGATGCTCTGCGGTAAAGACTACTAAAGACGAACCGGACCATGTTCTCTAGGAAGCTGAGAACTCCGGAAACAAAATCGTTCTTTTCCATCTTTCCCTGCTCGCTCTGTTTCTGCAGGAATGTGTAGCTGGTGCAGGAGAACCTGTGTTCACAGACGCTAAGTCAACCTAGAGTAGCAGGTGTTTGTTTGAATCTCGTGACTCAGGCTCTTTTTTCTCCCTTTCTTGTGGATAGGAGACACCAAACAGGAAGTCCTAGAACCCTTCTCCCTCCTGGAACAGAGCGAGGTTTCACCAACCATGAAGGTCGGAGTTGGAAGTGGTCACTTTTTCTCTCTTGAGATGCTCATTCTTCCAGTTCTACAAACAATAAAAATAACTAACATTTGAAAAACTTGCTTTGTCCCAACACCATCCTGTCTGCTTATATTTAAACCTAACAGTAATTCGATGAGATTGGTACTATTAATATTGTAAGTTTTATTTGTATTAATAGGAAACTAGAAACTGTGAAGTTTAAATAAATTTTTGAGGATCACCAGCAAGGAAGTGGTGGAGCTGGAACTCAATCCCAGCTCTGGAGTGCCAGGAAAAGTAAATTGAGGCAAAAATGACATAATGGGTCAAAGGAAGCCACTAATAACTACAATATGGCGCAAGAAGGAGACGTGGAGGCCAACTGTCCTGGAAAACAAAACAAAACACAAATAAAACCCGTGGTCTTTAACATGGGTGGGAATTCCGTTTTTATAATGGGTCTACTTATTTTATGTAATAGATGAAAGAGTTAATCAGCCACAGTAAAAGATAATAGTGAAGATATGAGTTTTAGGAAAACCTAAAGCATGCTTGCAGAGATGGCCGGGCACAGAGTCACGCCGAGGCCAGAGGCCACAGCGCTGCCTGCTCTGAAGAACATAAAGGGAGCAGAAGAAAACGCTCTGGGAGTGAGACTGCGGAGGTCCACGTGAAGGGGAGATCTGCTACTGCAAAAAAAGAGAAAAAGGTCTGTTACTGCTCCACGATTCTCCTACCAAAAGACAGTCACAGCCAAGAGCAAATGAGTCTTGGTGGGTGGCTAGACGGACCAGAGCTTTTGATCTTCAGTACGAACACAGTGATGTCTGTCAGGGAGATTTCACTTCAGCCAGAAATGAGGGCATGTGGGACAAAGGAAATGCAGCCGCCAAAATAGGCATTGAGGATAACCCCGCAGGCCCGGCGTGTCTCCAGTGGGCAGCACAGAGCAGCCCCACCGCGGGGCTGTGTGAGCTACTCCTCTGGTGAAGTCCATGTTTTGTGGACGCTGGTCCCTGCCTGGAAATTGGGCTGTGGGCGGCCTCCCCTGCCTTCCACTAGACAGAAAGTTGGGACTCATGATCCAAAACAGAGGTGTCCTCAGGAAATGGAAATTAATAAGCCAAATCAAGAACTTTAAAGGAATGCATTCAATTAATAGAATAATTTCTGGGGAGCTAAGATGCAGGTTTTTGAAGAAATTTAAATGTTAGCTACTTTCTTTAATAGTAAATTCAATTGATCTAAGTTTTATCTATAAGAAATCCAAGAACTCCAAGGTACACAGAGGCCTCATGTGACCTGGTGTAAGGAACACTGGAGACCAGAAGGGGGAAGGGGTGGGGGTGTGTGGGGGGAGGAGAGTCACCTGCTGGGCATGTGTGCACTGCTCAGGTGATGGGCATATTAAAATCCCAGATATCACCACTACACAATTCATCCATGTAACCAAAAACCACTTACTCCCAAATCTGCTAAAACTTGTAAAAACCACTCAAAACCCTCAAGGGCTCAAAGAAATCAATTTATATTTTCATCAACTTTTTATATAGCCTTTAGGTTTATAGAAATATTTGATTCCAGCAACTAATGAATTCTGAAATCTCCAAGAGAAGGGATTCTGCTGCAGAGGGAATGGTGGGCTGTGAAACCACAGTTTGCTCGGGGCAGGTTCTGTGTCCCCATGTGGATGGGCCCAGCTCCTCTGGGGCTGACTTCCGCACCTGTGGGAGAGTGAGGGCGTGTCAGTGGCCAGATCTACAGCATGTTTTGTGCTAGGAATACATAAGATTCTCAACTGTCAATCATGGGTTGAAAGTTAATTTTCTTGGGTAAGTTTTCTGTGCGATGAAAAGAATATTGTTGCCATACACAAGGTTAAGATCATTTTGGAATTGTTAGGGGGTGGATGCCTGTTATTAATTATGCTCGGTGGCTCACAGTGACTCTCACGGACAGCACTTGGAGCCTCTGCGGACAGAGGGCACTGACATATGTCTTGCAGCTCTGTTGATACTCGTTTTGGCAAATCCACATTAAGAGATTATAGATGCTACTGTGCAACCGTGAAGAAAGAAACAACAGAGAGAAAATTATTGCTAATGTTTAATTGGAATTAGAGGTACTGGTCACATAAACACTCTGTGGTCAATAATTTCATTCCCAGCTGGACGATAAATTGAGGAGGCAGACCTTGCACTGAATAGGTGATTGTGCTTTGGCAGTTAGAGGGACTATTATAAACAAGCATCAGCTGATTTTTTCCTGTTCTTTTTCTATCACTGGTTCTCAGCATGGTTGTACATTGTTACCACTTGGGGAGCTTTTAAATCATTCCATCTCCCAGGCTGCAGTCTATACAAATTAAAGCTGAATTTCTGGGCATGCGGTCCCAGTATTAGTGTTTTGTTTTTTAAGTTCCGCATTATTCCAATGAGTTGCTTGAGAACCATTATTCTACATAATCTAATTGCTTTTTAATTTGAGCTCTTATGCATTTCAAAATGGACTTCACTGAAGAAGAGTAAAGGCTTTTAGAAAGATTTACATTTCCCTTTTTGCTTCAAGACTCTGGGAATGATTAAGATTTCTGTTTCCAAAATTTCACAGTAGTCAATGCTACATTTCACATGACCTCTTCCGGCACATTAATGTTGCTTCAGTATGTTCAAATATTGTGATGAATACTTATAGATGCTTTTTTCATGAATTTTAAAAATTCCTCTTATCCAATTCAGCTTTAAACAAATTGATTCTTCTTTGTATTTACTAATTAATTCTGAAATGCACTAATTTTCTCAAATCGACATTAAAGTTCTTAGTTCTGCTGAAGGCACATCAATATGCTCCTTATGAATCTGAATCTTATTTTTTTTCTTTTTTTTTGAGACAGAGTCTCACTATGTCACCCTCGGTAGAGCACTGTGGCATCATAGCTCACAGCAACCTCCAGCTCTTGGACTTAAGCAATTCTCCTGCTTTGGCCTCCCAAGTAGCTAGGACTACAGGCGCCCACCACAACTCCTGGCTATTTTTTGTTGCAGTTGTGGTTGGTTAGCTGGCCCGGGCCAGGTTCAGCCTCGTTGTATGTGGCTGGTGTTGTAACCACTGTGCTATGGGCCCCAAGTCAATTAATCTGAATCTTTAACTCATTTATCTGGAACTTTCTATACCTCACCCATGGGAGACATCCAAGTCTCTGGCTGTGAGACTTTGCTTCCTTACAAAAGGATGGTCGGTTCTTCACTCTCTTTCCCCTTTAGGCAAGTTCTAAGTTTAGTTAAACCAGACAAATTAGAAAATTTACTTCCAACTCTCTTGTCACTTGTGTGTTATCTTTTGACAATCATTGCCTATGACTCCTGTATTTAGTCATTGTTTATTTTTCTTTTAAAAATATATCCAACGAATCTTTACCAGCTGTCAGGCCTTTTCTCTCTCTCTCTTTTTTTTTAATTCAAATTATTAAAGGGATACAAATATTTTTGTTACATGGTTGGATCCAGGGCCACAAATATGCCCATCACCCAAGTAGCGCTCCCTGCACTTGCTGGGTGTGCTCTGCCCTCCCTCCCGACTGGGTTTCTGATGACTTCTTCTCTCCGACCTCCTGTGGGCCCCGCAGTCAGTTCCAGTTTCTCAGAGAGTATATGTGGTGTTTGTTTTCCATGTTGAGATACTCTGCTTAGGATAACGATTTCCAATTCCTTCCAAATGGCTGTAAAAGGCCTTAATTTGTCCTTTTTATGGCTGAGTAGTGGCACTTCATGGTATATAGATTCACATTTTGTTAATCCACTTATGAATTGTTAGGCCCTTGGGTTGATTCTAGATCTTTGTAATTGTTAATTGTGCTGCAATGAACAGTTCAGTGCAGGTGTCTTTTTGATAAAGGGACAGAATTGTTCAAAAGATGATAGACAAATCCCCAGCAAACATGAAAAAAAGGCTAAACCTCAATAATCACCAGGGAGATGCAAACTGAAGCCACAGTGAAGTATCACCTCTCTCCCGTGAGAACAGCTTTTATTAAAAAGTTTTAAATCAATCGATGCTGCAGAGATGCAATGGAAGGGATGCTCACACGCTGTTGATGGGACTGCAGACTAGTACAACCTCTATGGAAAACAGAATGGGGACTTCAAAGAACTGAATGCACGCCTGCAGTGCCATCTAGCAACCCCCTACTGGGCATCCACCCAAAGGAAAAGATGTCCCGTCTTTCCTAATCTCTGCAAAGCCTGGATTTTCATGTACTTTAAGTCTTCCAGGAGGCTTCGTTCTGAACTCCAGCTCTCCACAACTGGATCTCACATCATATTTAAAATGGAGGTAAAAGTTTCTGCCGTATTGCTGGTGACGTCAGCTCTTTAGTGCTGCTTCTGTGTGGTGTTTTCTGCCTCTCACCGTGCTGGATCATCCCATTCTGCAGGTAGTTAGCAGCTGCTTTCTCAAGTCTACCCAAAGCAAATTCAATTCCTTTATTTTGTATAAATAGATTCAGGTATACTATGTCTGTTCAAATTTAAAACTTGTGTTTTAATTTCCTTCTGTTCTTAATGCATCAAGTTTAGAATCATGTTCCCTTTTAAAAAGTGGTAATTTATTTTCAAGTTTTACTTGCAGTGTATTTCCACAGAAAACTGTAAATAATATTTCTATGGCTGTACATTTTTCTGAAAATAGAGAATTCACATTTTTTCTTTGTTTTTATCTGCAAATATTTGAAATAGAAAAAGAGGAAGAATAAATATTTGATCTTTAGAGTAAGAATAATTAACATTAAGTACCTCTTAAAAGCCAAAAGATTATAAAATAGCTCAATAAGAAGAAAAGTAAGATAAGAACAGAAAAAAATGGTAGTTGGGAGCAGGAGACAAGACTCCTAATTAAGAGCTCAATCAGGAATAAAAGAAGCATCTAGATTCTTCAAAGAATTGTGTTAGAGAACTTATTCTGAGGAAATTTAGAAGAAAAAAGTAATCACTTTAAGAATCAAAGAGAAAGTAAGAAATACATTTACAGAAATACCCTGTTTCCCCGAAAATAAGAAAGTGTCTTATTTTAAGGTGTGCTCCCAAAGATGCGCTAGTTCTTATTTTCAGGGGACGTCTTATCTTTCCTGTAAGTAGGTCTTATTTTCGGAGGATGTCTTATTTTCGGGGAAACAGGGTAGTTGGCCATTATAACTCAAATTATTAACTGTTCAAATGAAAAGGGGGACTTGGTAAGGCACTGTGATACTATGTGGTGGCAGCCAGCGGGGACTTTGCAGCTGCTCTGTCAGCTCAGCGATCTCACTCATGACCAATTCACAATGGTGATGTCTGGCAAGGCCACCATCCCTGCACCTCCTAACAGTAACTTTATCAGCAGATGTCTGCTCTGTGAGGTCAGAGGATGGGGCATGTTGAATAGCACACAAACCAAGGCCAGAATCACAGTTCTGTGACTCATGTAATCTTTTCAGAAGTCGACACATCAGAAGTCTTAAAAACACTGCCTTTAGCTGCTCCTTACTGGCTTAGCCCTTAGCAGTTATTGCATTCTTGGTTCAAACAATGGGTCTTTCCCCTCCATAAAAACGTATTTACCACACCGCTTTACTGATTTCCAGAATAAAAGCTCAAAAGTATGAAGTGGCTTCTGCTGCCCAGGCAGTGAGCATTCTCTCGGGCTTATCCCCTGGACAGCATGCCCTCAGTGGGGGGGGAGGGTGGGGCAAACTTAGGAGGAAGATGTCCTCCCTTGCTCCCTGCTGTCAAAGGCTTTTTCTCAGAGGTATAAAGTCACTCAGAGTGAACGACATAATTCTATAGATGGAGGAGGCCTAAGCGAGGACACAACTAGAATTACCAGAATCTTCACAAGTACAAAGTGCCAGCTTCTGTGCCACCTTGTCCTTAACAGAGAGCCTTCTGATAAGTCACCTCCTTTCTATCACGTGCCAGGCTATTGAGACCTGGGTCAAGCTTTATTGCGTCCACAGCATGTGTGAAGCAGGCACGTAGATGGAAAGAACTGTCCGCATGGCCCTGAAGCAGAGCTGTGCACAGGTAGGGGCTCCAGTGTTCCCCCACCCCCGATCCTCAGCTGTGCCCCAGCTGTGATGCAGCCCCAGGGCTGTCCAGGGTCAGGGGAGGCTGCACATCTGTTAATCTACAGGTGTCTGAGCGGTTGTGGTTAGAGCCCGTACAAATTTGATAAATGCAATAACCAAAGGTGCATAATTTTTCGGCGATTATGAAATCTGTAAAGCAAGGATTGGGGGAAAAAAGATTCAAACTACATTCTGCGGAGTACACTGCATTCCGAATGTGTGAAAAAGATAGGGGAAAACGTGAATGGCAGTAAAGCATGCCTAAGGTGAGTCGGCTTATTAACATCCTTTCTCTTTTTCTGGCGACTGGCAGCTGACAGTTCTTAGAAGTTTTCCAAACCTGGGAATGGTAGGCATCCTGAAGTTCAAAGACTTCCTGGAAACTTTGGGCCTATCCTGGCTGGGAGACCTGTTGAAACAGGCTTCCCTGGGTAATCTCCAGCACTGTCAGAACAGGCTCTGTCACAGCTGTATCACTAACAGTCTGGCCTCGTCAGGATTCCGAGCACAGTGGCTGCCTGTGAAGCTGGCCTGGGGCATGCACCTGGCATTGCTGTTCCAAGTCACCTGCCCTGGTCACTGCCACAGTGCTGAGCCACACCCTGCTGGGAAGGGCTGGACGTGGTGCCAGGTCACAGTGCTGCCCTCTGTCCTCACCTGACCCCAGTGATGACAGTGCTGGTTCATGCCTGTGAGGAACACTTCTGTGTATCTGCTACTAGAAGTAAGCGTAGCTTACTTCTTAGGAGCTTGAGGGGTCTCAGATACCTCACAGAAAGCAGGAGATGCCACATCCTTTTCCTAAAGACCAAGCGACTTCAGCCTGATGTGCAGACATGTCTTCCAAGGCAAATGCATCTCCAGGGTCCTCCTGGGAGAAACATCCCCCTTTTGTTAGTAGAGTTTGCCTCATTACTTTGATAGCTTTCCTTCGGTCAAAATTACTTATTAAAATTTTATTTTAATGTAATTCAAGGTACTTGTTGGAGCTACAAAAATATGTAATATTATTTTACCATTCCTGTATTCAGATGCTAAGATTCAGTTTGCCAAGTAGTCTGAAAGATCACTTGTTCTTGTGTGTTTTATAATCCACTCCTACACATGTGGTGCTGAAGCTTGGAGCCAAACTATTTTTTTTATCCCTTCCTGTTAATTCATTTGCCGTCCTAGGGCTGTAACTGAGGTGAGACAACCTGGGGGCTGTCAGTCAGGATCTGCCTCTTCTGTGAGCGAACACCAGGAGACACCAAACTACCCATCGATGGAAATGCACAACAGGACGGTTGGCTTTCTGCGGTTTATACTGGATTTAAATGTACTTCTCCAACGGCACACTTATGACAGCTTTTCCATCAAAATTCATTGAAAGAAAAAGCACTCAGTTTGATTCTTCAATAAAATAGTGTTTCTCTCAGGGCGTAAGCTGTATGAGTTTAGTGCATTTCTGGAATCACTTGGAAGTGGTTTTTCCCTGGCTGCAGTATGTAAAGTCTAACACACACACACCATACACACCACACGTGTACACACATACCTAGACCACACACATGCACACGCCACACACATGCATACAACCCATGTGGGTGTTTTTCTTTCATACTTAAGCGCTTATTCCTACTTAGAGATTTTCTATCTAACATCCTGGACAGCTGTGCATCTCCTCAGTCTCTGTCTCCATGACAGGAGTGACGGCCTCACGAGGGTTGGCTGGTCCCTTCGGCTGCTGCTGTCCAGTACCTGGAGCAGGAACGTGCTGGGTCCCCTGCAGAGGCTCCAGTTTATGTTCGTGCTGCACAGATGTGTGGGTGTTTCTGGAAACTGAATTCACCAGACAATGGAGAAAACTCTTCCTCAGTTTGGGGTTAAAGTGTCTGGATGAAGTCCTCATAGCTCGGACCCAAACAGCAGGGACAACAGGCTTGCTGGAGCCGGGTGCACCACAAGCCCAGTGTTTTCCAGGGAAACAGATCAGAAGGTGAACCTTCCTTCAAAAGCAAGGGCCTAAGTCAACTATGTCGCCAAATTTCAAATGAGTTGTGCACAATGTCAGCTTTCATTCTTTTTAAATTTGAGCCTTTATACCAATGTAAACTTCACAGTTGAAAGTCACAATAATACCTTTCTAATGCTTGTATTTGATGACTCCTCCCCCCCCCTTAAGACATATCCAAATACTGTTTGGAGAAATTCTTTTTTAAAAAAGATAGCATTTCATTATTTCAAGTAGTACAATGAGGTTATTTCAAAGTATTTAAGGTAAACCTATATTTAAATACCAAAAGAACAATCTTGGGGTATGTGCTTATTCAAATTTATTACACAAGACAAATCCGTGCTTAAAACAAAGAGAAGATGGTGAATGAGGTGACAAAGGCCTTGGATTCCGCAGAAGCAGGTTCTGCTTCCTCACAAAACCAAACATTGAATCAAATCGATCAATTCAATTTGATAATTGAATCAAAACCATGGCAAAGTCAGGTGCAGAGTAAGATGGAAAGTGCTCCGGTTTCCTTGCCATTGTTACAGGTTTAGCCAGTAGAATACAGAGAAGGTGGACAAGCCTGCGGGGCACCACCAGGGCTCCACGTACACTTACAGCAGTTTTTATCATAAAGTGCAGTTTCCCTAGTGGGCACAGAGCCATTGTCTGAGAGAACGTCAGCCCCACACAAGGGCATCCTTTACTTACTTTAGATGCAAGCTCGCGCTACTTTCTTTGTAGTTGACTTTGGGAGTAAACACATCCCACCAAAGTGACGAAGTGGCCCCGGTGTAACTCACGGTAAGCTGAAGGCAGCTCTCATCTCTTCCACGGACCTGCTTACTGCAACTTAGGGATCATGGCTTGGAAATGATTCAGAGGGGAGGGCTGAGAGTTCGCTAGGTCTCTTAGAGCCTGGATCAAAATGTTCCTTCAGAGTTCATGAATCTGTACTCCTCCTAACACTCTCAATATCTCTCCCTTTGCATGTCAATGAAAGAATGACAACTAATTGATTTATAAATAGATTTTCGGGAGCAGGAAATTCTTTTTTTCTTAGAAAAAAATTTCCTGATAAAAATCATATGAACAGGGATAAAAGCATTTGTCAAATGAGCTTTTTACACAATAAGATGCTGCTCCAGAAGTGTGATGCCATTGAATTTATGCAGAATCAACCATAAAATGACACAGTATCTACTTTTATCTTTTCAGTCCCAATTTAAGCTCTGCTTTACGTACATACCATTTGAAGTAATATCTCTATGTGGGCGAGTCTGAACATAAAACATGAACTCCTGTTACAGCTTATGTTGCGTATCTGCAGGAGAGCTTTGGGCTTTTATATGGGTGTGGGGCTTCATGGAACTGTTATTCTGAAAGATAAACCCTCAATGTCCCCCCACCAAGGGTTTCTCCTGCCTTTAAACAACAAGGTCATCATTTTCTTTTTTCTGGGTTCCTTCTCCTGTAAGACAACAGATCTCTGTTCTTGTTACATCTCTTATTTCTAAGTTCAGAATAGAACAACTTCTAACTCTGCTCTGAGAATTGTTAACACATTCTTATGCTTTTTTTCCCCAAATCCTGGGCTAGAATGTTACAATAATCAAGGTATGACTGATACTTTAAGGGAAACATTGGCTTCCATAGCTAGCACTGTAGGTTTCACAGAATTATTTGTGACACCTAATTATTATTCTTCACTAGGATGATACTGCACTAAGCTCTTCCTGTCTCTGGGACTGTGAATCTTCCAGCCACTGATTCAACAGCTTTGTTTCATAGCAAGTGGCACATGTTTTATGTGGGTTTGGAAGATAATGGACAGGTTTTCAAATTAATTGTTGTGCCTCTGTTGGCATTAAATATTTTCTAATTATATTCTCTGATTAAAATGAAAGCAACATTGGTTGCAATCCAAAGAAATTATTTCTAAATTGATAACTCAGAAAAGTATATGAGATATGTAGTTGGTTCACCCATTGGTGTTGAAGAAGAAAGATGCTACCTACATTGCCTACATCTTCTCTATATATACCAAACTTCTCCAATATAACAGTTATCCACACATCATTAGCAAGAAATAACCGCACTTAGGAATGTGTTTCCCATAACAGAAACAGTCCTTGTAAGCATCACCTTCCCTGCGCTCCTAACCAGAGCACCAGCATCCAGCTAAGAATTTCACACAAACTAAATTCCCAACATACATCACAATTAGCAAATGAATAAAAAGATAACACTTTCAGCAGTTCTCAAGCCCGGGTTAAAAAAAATAGCAACATCAACAACTCCCAAACTCCAAATTTTGTAATGTTAATTACAAATATCCTCCGTAAGAGGATATCCATAATTTTGTAATGTTAATACAATATCCTCCATAAGAGGATATCCATAAGATATCTCCAGGAACAAGGAAATGAGCAGATCAGCGGTTGAGGTTAAGAAATCTACACATGCCTCATTTTCTAAATATTTTTCTTTGACTAGAAGTCTAACATGGTGGGAATAACTTTTCCCTTCAGATGCTCTTATAATCTGTGTTTTCTTTGTCTTTGATGAACCGTTTAGGGATCATTATGTTGCAGCTGCAGAGAAAATTGATCTCAGCAGAGAGCCAGTATTTCCATCCAGGGACTCGCCAGCGGGGATATACTGCTCACATTCAGGGCCCTTATCTGAGGGCCAGAGGGGGAGACCTGGGGGAAGAGAGGCCCTGGCTTGCTCAGAGGTTATTTTAAAACCCTTGTTAGTGCTTTAGATGTCAGAACACTTGGAGAGGGAAATGCATTTGTCTCTAGTACCTATGAATCTGTCCCTAATAGACAGGCCATGCACGCTAAAATACAATTGTGGTTTATTTACATAAGTCACCTGATTTTTCCCAGGCAGCTTTATGTGTGAGGGTGAGGGGGCCTTTGGAAATGAGCTGTGCACTCGTGAGAGGCTTGCAGACTGTCCCAGCTGGGGACTTTATTTCAGTGCATGTTGCGTTCTAAAAAAGTTTTTCCACCAGACCCAATTCTGTACTGTTTCCTGCCATAAAACACCTACATATGTCACTGAAAACTCCAAGGCCAGGAGCCCGTTGAGAGGAAGGCTTCAACTTAGTGACATTTCCACAGCACCTCTCAGTCCCAAGAAAACACACACCTGCTTCCAGGCTGCAAAGCCAGAGATGCATCGACTGCACAGCCCTGCCCTGTGGAGCCCCAGGAGACAGGAGAGTATCCACAGCAAGGGAAGATTCCACTCCCCTTCCGTTCACCAAGGCTGGCATTAGAGAACTGGACACATAAGCATTGGTGAGATGTGACAAGAAGGGAAAGAGAGGGGTCCTCACCTGAAATTGTCTCTGAAAGTGGTTTGGACTCTCCAATATTAAATTCTTTCTAAAGTATCTTCATCAAATAGTAAACTGACATTGGTAAATTATCAGTGAGCCATCATATTAGTCTACCCTAATCATAAAAGAAATATTCAGTGTCTCATAGAATGGAGGTCATGTGGAGAGTGTGATAGAGCAGTGGGTCAGGAGCCGGTGTCCTGGATGAGAGTGTGATGGACAGTGAGGGGGTCAGGAGCCTGTGTCCTGGATGAGAGAGTGCTGGAGCAGTGAGAGGGTTTCATCCAGGACATGGGCTCCTGACCCACTCACTGTCCATCACACTCCCTCATCCAGGACATGGATTCCTGACCCACTCACTGTCCATCACATGCTCTCATCCAGGAAATAACAGACATGGTTCTTTACTCAGGGGTCTTTGAAACTCATGGGACTATTATGAGACTTTCTAGGCTATGGACTTTACCCTGTGGCCAGTATCTGTGTATGCAGGGCAAGCATTGTGGATCCCATGCTTTATTGAGTAGATTTGAATATGTGGTGTATAAGCAAAAAAAGTAGGGAGATTAACCTGAAGACTGGTATGGTAGGTTTCAAATTTTAAAACACTGAATGTATGAATTAGATTTGGGGGTGTCAAATTGTTTGTTGTGTGGCATTGGAAGGGTGAGCTCATTTACAGTTATTGTCTAGCAACTAAACAGGACTTACGGCAAAGATAATCAGCTTACTTACCTTGGGGGACTCCTGAGATCCAGTTCTTCTTTTGAGTGAAGGACAGACCCCTGCAAGGGCCTGCAGTGTGAGAGGTGATGGACTGGGCTGTGAGATGAACGTGAGCACGTAAGCTGTTTCCTAAGCCATAGCTAATGGTACATGTGGGGATGGTTGGCGGCTCTGAGCATTAAATACACAAAAACAGGCCTGGCCTCAATATGCACCACTCTCTGCAAGGCTCAGTGGTGCCCACAGTGTTAAGCCATAGCTCAGTCCTACCAGCCCGTGGTGTTTTAGGGCAGAGCCTGGCTTGTCTTGACACTGACTTGCTTCCTCAGAGGCAGATGTGAGGTCCACGGCTCACACAGTTCACTTTTAACTTTGTTTCCCTCCTACACCATTGAAAGAGCTATACGACTTTGCATTTTATAGCTGTATGACTGCCTCAAGCTGCAAGTTTGGCTTAGAGAGAGCTAATATGTGCTGCTGTGTGACCTCCTTGTTAGCTAAAATAGTGAAAACCATGATTCCTGCTCCCTGCTTTGCTGTCTCAAAAACAATTATGGAGGAAGCAGAAAGGTCTACCCTCAACAACCTCCCATTTTCCAACATCCCTCCCTGGAGGTGCATGTGGAATAGGTAGAAGGATGGTGGGGCTTCCTCCAACACTCCCCAAGCATCCGGAGTCCCACTGCCTCAGGGTTATGCTTTTGGCAAAATTAGTGAGTCTCAGTAATTCTTCTGTTAAGTCTAGAACTGAGCTTTTAAACATGAAAAGATAAAAAACATTTTTACTAAAGTCCTTGTTGTTGCATGTGGATGGTATATGCACCTGCTACATACATGCACATGTACATATATGTGGATGTTTACATGCACCCTAGAAGAATCCTAGATGTATTACAATGTATCATAGCAGAATCCTAAACATATAACAGAGTATTGTAGCAGAATCCTAGATATATTACAAAATATCGTAGCAAAATACTAGGTGTATTACAAGGTAACATAGCAGAATCCTAGATGTATTACAAAGTATTGCAGTAGAATCCTAGATGAATTACAAAGTATCGCAAAATACAAGACATATTACAATTTAACATAGCAGATTACTACATGTATTACAAAGTATCATAGCATAATCCTAGATGTATTACAAAGTATTGCAGCAGAATCCTAGATGTATTACAGAGTATGGCAGCAGAATCCTAGACATATTACAAAGTATTGCAGCAATCTCTTTGTAGGTCTTTTTCTTCTACAAGACTGTATGCATCATACAGGCCAGGAAAGGACCATTTTTTTTCATGTCTGTATCATCCAGGACTCCTAACATATTATCTTATAAGTAGTCAATATACAAATTTTTTTTAATGAACTAAGCAAAATAAGAAACATTCCTCCTAAAAAATTGTAGGATAACCTTTGTTTAATGTCTGTCACCATACTAGATTGTAAGCTTCATGAAAGCAGAGACTGGGCTTGTGTTTTCTTTTTCACCATGTATCTCTACCAGCTAGTAGAGTGCTTGGTGCAGTACATGGCTATATTGGACTTTGGGGAAGAAATTCCCCAAAGTACCTATAACCATGGGCCCATAAGTATCATCCCTACCTAAGAATGAGAGAAATAAACTTGGAAAACATGAATTTGGTGATCAATTTTTCAGCAACATGGCGGAAGTCAGTTGCTTTGCCTTGTGTTATGCGTCATTCCTGAACACTTGTGAACATAGTGGCCACATAAAAATTACAATGGTAAAACTAATTTTACAAGTCAGTTAGACATTTGAAATACCTTTGAGAATATTGTTATAATTCCAATCACAATGTGCTGTTAGTTATTCTCAACATGTCTTAAGGACTTAAGAGACCTCAGGTGGCCTTGTGTGCCTCCAAGAGGCCAGAGAGCACAGCCCCTGAAGTCAGCCCTATAAGTTGGGGGTTGCTCACGCAGGATATTGCCTGGCCACAGAGCTCCTGCACTGCCTGCGAGGTTACCCAAACAAGCACTTTTCACCCACAGTGTTAAATTACAAGATGTAGCTACCCCGTATTGGGAAAGCATCTTGTTTCTGCTGTCATCTTGATTTTTTTTGGGGGGGGGTATAACAAAGAAAATCTATCCCATGGGGCAGCTCTCACACTTGTTACTCTCCATTTCCTCTGTCTAACTGAGTGTAAGTAATGGAGTGGTGTTTTAATGGCTCGCTGTCCCAAATGCCCTCCTAACCCTCTGCAGACAAATATAACAGGCAGGACTAACGGACCCTTAGGCCAGCAATATTATCATCTTTAATCCATCATAGACATCAAAAAATAATGAGATTTTTTGAAACCATGCCAGCAGTGAGTTCATATGACAGGGAGATGAAAAATTTGCTCAACCACTTATGAAGAAGTGGCCAGCACGCCAGAGAGTCAGGTAATTTCAGTGTGGTGTGGCACTGCACAGAAAACATTAATGTTTTGTTGCATTTTCTAGTTGGCATCTAGCCCCAGAATCTAGCCTGTTTTCATTTTTGTTCCTGCTTCCCAGTCATGCCTTTATTTCTTAACGTGTTGCAAGGAAATTTAATTCTACCATCCTTCTCCTGGAAAAACTGATGAGAGACACTGGAACCTATGTGCATTGTGCTACCACTGCTGCAAAACTGTGATAGAATGAAACATTGAAAAAGGGCAGTGTCTTCTTTCTTTCTTTTATTTTATTATTATTATTATTATTATTTTGAGACAGAGTCCCATTTTTTTGCCCCGGGTAGAGTGCCATGGCATCATAGCTAACAGCAACTCAAACTCATTAGGCTCAAGAAATCTTCAAGCAGCTGGGATTACAGGTGTCTGCCACCATTCCCAGATAGTTTTTCTAGTTTTTTTTTTTTTTTATAGATGGAGTCTCACTCTTGCTCATGCTGATCTTAAACTCCTGAGCTCAAGCAATCCTCCCACCTTGGCCTCTTAGAGAGCTAGAATTATAGGCATGAGCCACCACATCCAGCCAGGTTTACTTTAGGAAAAAAAATGCAGAATTATGTTTTGTTTTATTTTATTTTATTTTATTTTATTTTATTTATTTTTTGAGACAGAGCCTCAAGCTGTCACCCTGGGCTTACAGCAACCTCCAATTCCTGGGCTCAAGTTAGTCTCCTGCCTCTGCCTCCTAAATAGTTGGGACTACAGGCACCCTCCACAATGCCTGGCTATTTTTTGGTTGCAGCTATCATTGTTGTCTGGCAGGCCCAGGCTGGATTTGAACCTGCCAGTTCAGGTGTATGTGGCTGGTGCCCTAGGCGCTGACCCATTGATTTTATTTTTATAAGATGTGAGGTGAACTGGTCTAACCTGGGGTATCTGAATATGTTTTTTAAAATTAATTTTTATTAGCCAGGTGTAGTGGTAGGTGCCTGTAGTCACAGCTACTCAGGAGGCTGAGGCAGGAGGATCACTTGAGCCCAAGAGTTTGAGATTGCTGTGAGCTGTGACACCAGGGCACTCTACCTAGAGTGATAGTGAGACTCTGTCTCAAAAATAAATAAATAAATAAATAAAATGAATTGTATTACACTAACAACTATAGTTGTATATATAATTCTAATTGTGTGCATTTATGAGATACAAAATGACGACATAATCTTTAATACAGTATGGAATGATTAAATCAAGCTAATTAACGTATTCATCTCCTCAAATGCTAACATTTTCTGTTATAAAATTTCAAATTTATTCTCTTGGCAATGTTGAAATACGCAGTAGTCCAATATCAGCCATATTCACTCTACTGTGCAATTAACCTCGGAAAGTTGTCGGACTTTTCCTTCTATCTTGTGTCCTGTCACTGTCATCACTGCTCTAGCCTCATTCCTAACCCCACCCACAACCTCATTCTCAGCCCCACCCCCAGCCTCACTCCCAGTTCCACCCCCAGCCTCATTCCTAACCCCACCCACAGCCTTGCTCCCAGCCCCACCCCCAGCCTCATTCCTAACCCCACCCACAACCTCATTCTCAGCCCCACCCCCAGCCTCACTCCCAGTTCCACCCCCAGCCTCATTCCTAACCCCACCCACAACCTCATTCTCAGCCCCACCCCCAGCCTCCCTCCCAGTCCCACCCCCAGCCTCACTCCCAGTTCCACCCCAGCCTCATTCCTAGCCCCACCCCCAGCCTCCCTCCCAGCCCCACCCCCAGCCTCATTTCTAACCCCACCCCCAGCCTCATTCCTAGCCCCACCCCCAGCCTCCCTCCCAGCCCCACCCCCAGCCTCATTTCTAACCCCACCCCCAGCCTCATTCCTAGCCCCACCCCCAGCCTCCCTCCCAGCCCCACCCCCAGCCTCATTTCTAACCCCACCCCCAGCCTCGCTCCCAGCCCCACCCTCAGCTCATTCCTAGCCCCGCCCGCAGACTCCCCTCACAGCCCCTCAGAGCCACCATTTCACGCTCTGCTTCCATAAGCTCAGCTCTTATAGATTCCACATATTGTTGAGGATCAACGCTTGAGAATTCCGCCCTGGTTTGAAAGCCGGCTAGGAAACGATGCTGGAAATAACTAACTCAACACCAGTTTTAAGGAAAACCAAGTCTGAGGATGTCTGGGGATGGCTCACACTAACTCAGGCTGGGTAGATCGAAGTCCCTTCCTGGCTTCTTCAGGAGGTTTTTAACTAGTTTTTAACAAAGGTGCACATGCAAAAGAAAAGGTTGAAGGGATCCCAGGTTCCCAGGAAGACTGGATAGAGAGAGGCAGGGTAAGCAAGGGGTGGTAACAGCTGGGGGTGTGTAAGTGGGGGTACGGGAGAAGCCAGTTCTGTGCAGGGAGGGAGATGAGTGGATGGCCGACTGACATCACAATCCCTGAGGGACCCTGAAAAAGCCAGAACTCGTTCCCAAGAGGAAATTCTTTGGTTTGGTAATTCTGGAAGGTAAGAATTATAACTGTGAGAAAGATAATATTAGAAGGGTTAGTATCCGAGAGCCTTTTAAGATGGAAAGAAGATGCTGGGTGCGTTTCTGTGTTGTTTTCAGCTTGTCGTTTAGAAGATGGTTTCGTTGTAAGGGTTAACATTCACTGTAGGGTGAACAGTGTTCCTGGCCGGGTGTGAGCCCCCTGCGCAGATCAGGCACACGTGGAGAAACGGGTGTCCTGGGCGGGTAGAAGTTCAGCTTCCCTCCGAGCGTTTCATTCTCTGACTGGGCAGCAGCAGGTGTTGGTCTGAGCAGGCGGTGAGAGACCTTTATTCTGTTTATTTCCACGTTAGTGATAAGAGGTCTAAGGGCAGAGCATCAAGGAGAAAAGACAGTTCGTTATTACCGGAGCGCTGCCGGGTCCCCAGGTCTCCCCTCGGGTCTGGAAGGCTCAGGCCGTCAGCCCGCTGTGCGCCCCCAGCTTCCCCGGAGCTGTCCAGGATCTGGACCTACACAACTGAGTCATCTCCCCTCTTTGTCCTGGAATTAGGGCCAAGATTCCACAGAATAGCAGGTCATTGATTCTTCCCCTGACCTTGGCGGGCAGGACCTTGGCGGCAGCTCTGCGCAGCGCTGCCTGGAGGGAAGGAGCCTCCACGGTCTGGAGGAGGGAAGTTGCTGCTGGAGCATGTGGCTCCTGCTCAGAGCGTGAGACCCGAAGGAGCCATGGGCGTTTCTCTGGAGGTCGCCCTGGTCGGCGGGCTGGGAGTGGTGGTGTTGTTTGGGACTGGCCCAGGTTCAGAGAGCCGCTTTGGTTTCCGTGTTGATACCCAAATTGTCACAGTGCAGCCCTGAGGAGCCTGAACTCAAAGCCTGGGCGTGCCCTCGGGCCTGGCAGAGCGCACCTGGCTCTGGGCTGGCCGTGAACCAAGGCCGGAGCAGATGCGCGGACTGGAGCTCGGGGGAGTAACTGGAGTCATTGCATGGGATTCTGTTTGCTTGGGATCCTTCTCTGCCCTGCACGTTAGGAAGCTGGCCCCGCAGATCCCCAAGCCAGGGTCTTAGCGTCTTCTTGGAGTGGGTGAGCTTCATCAGCGGGAAATGCCACCCGGAGGCTGGAGCTGAGCAGGGGCCGTGGCGCGTGTCCTGCCTTCTCTGCTTTAGTCATCAGAGGCTGCGTCTCCTCCAGTCCCAGCTCCTAACACACGGGGCGTCTCCTGCAGGGCCCGGGCTCTGAGCTGCAGGCACCGCCTGTGCCTTTGCGGCCCTGCGGATGCTGACAGCGGGTGCTGCTTTAATCTGTCAGTTTCTGGTCTCTTCTTCTCCCCGGAATCTTTGTAACCGATTCACATATAAAACTTTCTCGATTTTCTGTTTAATCACCTGGCATAGAGGTTTCCTGGCTGAGAGGGAGTGAGAAGGTGGGTGTGGGTTGGGGCGTCTGAGCACAAGCTTGTCCCAGAGGCAGGCGGGGGGTCCAGGGAGAGGCCACAGGCTTGGAGGGAAACTGGAGCCAGACTCAGAATCGTCCTTGTCCTTAACATGCGAGGGTTGGGCAGAAAGGAGGAATCAGTGTAAGCCCTGTAACCTGTGTGAGTGGAGTCACAGAGGAAAACAATATTCTGATATGGAAAAAGAAAATATTTTAAAGTCAATGTGAATGTTAATTAAGTATTCTTAAAGTGACATAATGAAGAGGTTGTAAACATGAAGCTAAACTTCTCTCTGTTCTCTTCCTTCTATGAGTTTTTAATCCCTCCTCTCTCCCTCTCTCTCTCTTCCTCCCTCTTTCCCTCTGCCTTTCTCTTTCCCTCCCTCTCTCTCCTTCCCTGACTTTCTCCCCACTCCCTCATCTCCTGGTTCAAACTCTATGGTCTCCCCTCTCCTCTTTTCCCATCACCTGTCTACTTCGAGGAGAAGCCTTTTCTTGTGTAAGTGATCAGGAAAGATGCATATTATTCATTATGTTTTGTGTACCCCTGTAACACCGGATGATATAATCCAGAATGGAAACTGGAGATACTAGATCAGAAGAAGTTGGCCTGCAAGAAAACTGATACTCTCATCAGGGCTGAAAATTACCTTTTGTACAATAGTCCATGCAAAGAGAAAACTCTGCTACTGACACTGAGCTGGGATCTAAAGTGGCATTTTGAACTTGGGGTGCTCATATAAGGTGTGCACTGAACAGGCTTCCAGCACCTCTCATAAAGACCACACTCAGTGGAGATTTGAAAAATGAGCCCATGATACTTGAGACAGAGCGCAGTGTCCTACCAAGAGTTCTAGAGGATGTGACTGTGACCACCGGATACATGTATATTGTTGTGTAGAATGTTATGCACAATTCATTCAGAATCCCAATTTGAAATATACAGACAGATCTTCTAGGCCATGGAAGTCAAATCCTCTTCCTTCAATTTTCCCATTTCCTGTGTAATGGTCAAGCTCCCCCAACTCCTATTGACTCCACTTCTAATTACAGTGAGGTGCTCTGAAGAATGAGCAGCAGCTCCAGGGGGATCAGGTAAATGAGTGTTGCCAGGGAGACACTTGCCAACCCAGGAACCAAACTTAGATGTTGCCTCACTTCTGAATGTGGCTTCAGGAGTGGGCAGCTCAGCAGCTTCAGCTGCTCCCTTCTGATCAGAATGCATCCATCCTCAGTCTTCTGAAGAACAGACGGCCCTGTACTCACTCCTATCCCAGCCTAGCCTTGAAAGGAACTTTGCTGACAATAAAGCCCGTATTGGTAGTAAAAATTGAAGTGCATCAGAAGTCAAAGTAACAATGATTATCTTAGATGTTCTCAAATATCTTTAAAGTATCTGTTAGGAATAAAGTGAAGCCCACAGTATCATAAGTGGTGAGAAGCTGGACATTTGGCATCTAAGATCTAAATAAGGTGAAGATGTCTACTTCCAGCAAACCTATTCAATAATTGTACTGAAAGTCCTTGCCAATGTAATAAGACAAGAAAAAGAAAAGACAGTCTTTGTTAACAAAGAGCATGACTTTTTATGTAGAAAATACCAATGAATTGAAAAAATCACTGGCAGTGGTAAGTATAGGAAAGTTGCAGAATATTAAGTTCATATACAAAAGGTAATTGTTTTTCTACATACAAGCAATAAACAGAATAATGCCATTTACGATGGCACTATGAAAAGAGAAATATTTAGGCATAAGTCTAACAAATATGTGCAGAATCTACATGCCCCCAACTATAAAACTGTGGAAAATCAAAGGAGATATAAATAAAGAGAAGGATCTTTATGTTCATAGATTAGAAAGCTCAGTGTTGCAAATCTCTCCCTTCTTCCCAATTTGACCTACACATTCAACACAATCAGAATTAACATCTCAAAAGGCTACTCTGCAGATATCGACAAACTGATTCTAAAGTTTATATGGAAGGGCCAGGACATATTGAGGAAGAAGAAACAGGTGGAGAGCTCACACTAGCTCGTCTAACACTCACGATAATGCCGGAGTTACCTGAACGGTGTGGTGAACATTGGTAGGAGATTAGACACTTAGATAAATGGAGCAGAATAGAAATATACCCACACAAATACAGTAAGATGGTCTTTCACAAAGATCCTATACAATGCCATGGAGACAGAACAGTCTTTTTTGTTTTTTTTTTTTCATTGTTTGGGCATCTTTTAGGGTACAAAGAATTAGGTTATACTGATTGCATTTGTTAGATAAAGTCCCTCTTGTATTTGTGTCCCAAGAGGTGTGATAGACACCATGATCCCATCCCCAGAAGGAACAGTCTTTTCAACAAAAGTTATGAGAACAATTAGAGACCTGCATGTAAAAATCTAAAGACAAATCTTTCACCAAAATTAACTCAAAATGTATCATAAAATTATGTAAAAATGAAACTTCTTGAAGAAAATAAAGGGAAAATTTAGGTGACCTTGGGTTTGACATTAAATTTTTGAGACAGATTAAAAGCATGATTCATGAAAAATAATAAGTTATATTTAGTTAAAATTAAAAATTTATGCTTTGTGAAAAGAACTGTTATAAAAGAATAAAAAGGCAAGGCATGCAAAGAAAATATTTAAAAGAGAATATTTGGAAAACACACACACAATAAATGATTTATGTCCAGAATCTAGAAAGAGCTCTTGGAATTCAACTATAAGAAAACAAACCCCTAGTAAGAGAGAGACAAAATGAAATGGCCAGGAGGGAGGTGTAGCAAGGTGACCAGATGGGGCCCTCCAGCAGTCATCCCCGAGTGCCAAGGAGAACTATTATCCATGCAAGACAGTGCCTTTGCAAGAACCACACAGATGGGAAATAAGGAGGTAGAAACATAAACTCCATGAACATGGAGACCAGAAAAAAGCAGAAGTGCATAGCTGTACTGCTTCAGTAACAGGAATTTCAAGACAAAAAAGCCAAAGCAGGATGCACGTGGGGGCATGCGGGGCACCTCCCAGGGAGGACTCAGCTACAACTCAGATTTTACCTTACAAACGCAGACGGTAACCCAGTCCTATGCACCCTCATATTAATCCAAAATGTAAAAAAAGATACAGAAGGTTACTATACAGTGATAAAGGGGTCAATTTAGCAGGAGGATGTAACAATATAATATATGATATATGCAGCCAATATTGGAGTGCCCAGATATATAGAGCAAATATTATCAGAGCTGCAGAGAGAGAGAGACCCCAACACAAGAATCGTTTTAGGCCTTAACACTCCATTTTCAGCACTGGACAGCTCGTCCAGACAGAAAATCAACAAACACTGGCCTTAACCTACACCATAGAGTAAGTAGACCTAATTGTGTGCTTTTGCTCTGCCGGGTGAAGTCACAGCACCTGCAAACAGACAGCTCTCCGCTCGGCATCTTCAGCTGCGGCCCCTGCCAGGGCAGTTCCTGTCATCAGCAGCCTGGAGAACAGGACAGAGTTAGCACGTCCCACAGAGCCCTGAACTACAGCAGTGATGGCAGCTCCTCAATCCCCACTTGATTCATCCTCTGTGTTCACTCCACCTCATGCAGGTTTGATAAATCCTTTCCTTTCACTCCTGCCATGTCAGGTAAGACCCTCACCACCAAAGTAAGTGTAAAATGAGGCATCACTTTTTATCTTTCTGATTATTTTTTCATTGGCTTCCACAACTCGTTCTGTATGTCAATGCCAGGGTAAAACTTTTCTCAAATGGAAATCATGTTTTTCTCCCTTAAAATCTTTAGTGGCTCTAGTAGATTTTAGAATAAAATTCAAACACATAAATATGTTCTGGCTGCACTGAATGCCCCTCTGCCTCATGCCCGCTCAGCACCTGCACCTGTGCCTCTGCCTGGCTTTTCCCGACAATCAACTGCTGGGCTTTGTTTGCCAGGTAGGTATTTCTCAATCATGCAGCTCAAGTCAGGAATTTGGAGTGTACCTCCTGATCTCTGCAGCCTGAGGGCAAGGAGGGTGCTCCTCTCCTGCACTCCCCTAATAACATCTTCTGGTCACTTATTTCATCGTGTTTGAAAGATTAATTTTCTTGACTATCTCATTAGATTATGAGCTAAGTGAGGTCAGGAATTGTGCCCTTCCTCATCTGAAAATGTGTCCAATACACAGAAGGCACATAATAAATGCACAGCTAGTGCTGGCTCTGGAAGGGAATGTGCAGTATTGTCTAATCATAAAAGCTGAGAATTCGCTCTTTTCTGCCCTAGAAATCTGTTTGCCTTATGTGAGCATCACTTTATTTTCATTGCTATATTTAGACTTTCCCTGAAACACACTTTCAGTTCCAAGAAGTCATGCCTCTGCTGCTTCAGACTTAGCAGATGTTGAATGTTTTCAGCCTTGAAAAAAGCTTGGTATTTGCTTTGGATTTGCTGGGAGGAGTTGAAGTCTGTGCCTTGGGACAGGATTCCATTCATTACCCAGCACTCCAAGGCCTCCGAAGCTATCACGTCTCTTAGCCTGGCCAGGGTGACATCTGTTGCTTTGTCTCTCAAGAGTTTCCTCAGAACTGTGTTAAACCTGATTAGCATATTTCAATTATTTTTATATATGTACATTGTTTCCACTGTGATGAATTATGAAGTGAAATCCATGAAACTGTACTATCTAGACCTGAGATCTTTGTAATTATCATGTGTCCTACTTATCTTTAGTAAGGCCTTTCCCAGTGAGTCTAATTACATGGTGGGAAGTTTAGGTGAGAGGTTTAGGTGATGGTCAGATAGACTGAACTCAGGGAATTCATTGTCACTACTAAGTCACTTCCCGTTCTGGCACCTTCAGGATTGTTGAACATGTGCCCTGCATGGTGGCTGCTCCATGCAGGGTGTGAGCTCTGCTGTGGGTGGGATTGTTCCCCCCCCCAATTCACATCCTGCAGTCATGATCCTCAGCACTTGGGTGTAACCTTACTGGGAGATAAGGTCTTTACACAGGTGACCAAATTAAAATGAAAGCATTAGGGTAAGCCCTAAACAAATAACTGGTATTCCTGTAAGTTATAAGGAGACATCTTGAGAAAGAGGGACACAGGAAGGCTATGATGTGAAGATGAGGGCAGCGAGCAGCCTGGTGCCCCCACAAGCCAAGGAATGCTGCAGATGGGCTGCAAAATGCACCCTGGCAAAGCCGCTGTCCAGGCGTTAAACCAGGGCAGGTTTTTCCACACAGCCCTCAGAAGGAACCATCCCTGCTGACATCTTACCCTTGAACGTCTAGCTTCCAGAACAGAGAACAATAAATTTCTGTTGTTTAAGCCACTCAGTCTGTGGTGCTAGCAAGGAAACTAACACAGACCCCTGTTTACTGAATTTCTCTGCAGAATTCTACGGGTTGAGCCGTGGCCAGACCTGCTCCTAGGGGCACCAGGTAGCAGGAGCTCACGTATTCTTGGCCTCTACAAAGCAGATGTAGACAAAGGAACGTTCAAAATTGGAGTATAAGTGGGAGGGGTAGAGACCTGGAGAGGAGGGAGGAGTAAGACCCATCGTGTTGGTGCGGGAAGCATGTCTCGGCTGAAGCCCAGTGTTGGGTCTGTTATTCACTCAGCACCTGTGTACTGAGCACCTAATGTGTGTCAGACGCTGTTCCAGATTCTGGGTATGTCACTAAAGAGAAGATGTTTTGAAATCCCTGTGCTAAAGGAGTTTCTTTACAGGAGAGGATCAGACAATCCATGAATACACAAGAGAAATGCATAGTATGTCACATGGAGGAGGCTAAAGCAGGGGGAGGGATAGGGAGCCTGGAGCCTGTGTGGAGCCGATCAGGGCGACCTTGTGGAAAGGCTACACAGACGGTGCCATTCAAAGATGAGGGGGGTGGGGAACTGCACACTCCTGGCTTGGACTCATGTACACTCGGAAGCCACTGCACGTTTTGTGCAACATAGTGAAAACCTGCCTGTGGGGTCGGTCTGGCTGCTGTGCTGAGAACAGGCTGAAGATGGCAGGGTGAAGCCATGGGGGGGAAGTGGGGGGGGTGGGGTTGGATCAGAGGAGCCTTGACAATGGAGAGCTGGGTGTAATCTAAGGGAAGTGGTGAGTGGCTCAGAGCAAAGATCCCAAAGCAGACCTCATGATTAAGACTCTAAATTATAAGCAAAGATTCTCACATCTGGAGGTGAGGGCGTGAGCACCTGGGGGGGGCGTGAGCACCTGGGGGGGGCGTGAGCACCGACGGGGGGGGCGTGAGCACCTGGGGGGGGCGTGAGCACCGACGGGGGGGCGTGAGCACCTGGGGGGGGCGTGAGCACCTGGGGGGGCGTGAGCACCGACGGGGGGGGGCGTGAGCACCGACGGGGGGGGCGTGAGCACCTGGGGGGGGCGTGAGCACCGACTTCCCTTGAGCTGCTGCTTTCTGTTTGCTGCTTTCATTAGGGCTGGAAACCGTTGTCCTCCCGTCTGAGAGCTCGTCTGGTCAGTGCACTATGACTGAGGAGCAGGTTGTTTGGGTGTGTGTTTAATCCTCCCTTTATAACCCCCCCTTTTACTGCTTGCATCTCTGCACCACGAACTCTATTACTCTTTTTATGAGATGGGAATGGTGAGCACAGGCACGAGGCCCGGAGCCTTGGTCAGTGAGGGACCTCACATCTGGTGGTGGCCCCATGACATTACAATTGGCGTGGAAATTCCCACTGCCATGAAGTCATAGCCATTGTAACGTAGTACACTGCGTGTGTGTGTGCGTGTGTGTGTGTGGTGAGGCTGGTGAAAACACACCCACTACTCTGTCAGCCATACAAAGTCTGCGTATGCAACTGTGTAGATGATGTGGTGCCTGATGCTTGATTATGATAATCAACCATGGGTAGTTATGTATTACTATAATAATTTTATTGTTATTTTAGATTACGCACCTATTTACTGCAGGTTAATTGTGAGTCAGCCTCAGGCAGGCCCTTCAGGAGGCGTCCAGAAGAAGGCGTGTGTGTGTGCACGTGTGTGTGATCCTGGGAGACGACAGCTCCACACACCTCACTGTCCCTGAGACCTTCAGTCACACAGGTGGGAGGTGGAGACAGTGGTGTTGGGGATCCTGATCCAGTGTTGACCTGGGCCAGTATGAGTGTTTATGTTTTAGGTTTTAACAAAAACATTTAAAAAGCAATAAAACAAAATTTAAAAATGGTTATAGAATAATTATATTAAAAAATTGTACAGGTTTGTAATGTGTTTGGGTTTAATGCTAAATTTTACCAAAAGAAAGTCCAAACGTTTAAATAATTTAAAAAAAAAAATAAATAAATAATTTTAAAAGTTTATAAAGTAGAAAGATTCCAGTAAACTAAGGTTAATGGATTGTTGAAGGAAGAAGATCATTTTCTTCCAAGTGGGCTGAGCCTGCGGACCGTATGAAGCCTCAGCGGGGCACAGCGGCGTCTCTGGGCTTCTAAAGGTCTCTGCACCACCCGCGGACTCCCAGGACCGCTTGGCCTGCAAGTGCAGTTCACAGGCCCTATGCGGGTGTACCACTTTCTATCTTTCGTATCCACCTCTGCTCTGTTTAGATACGCAGATACGATTCCATACTGTGCACACTTGCCTGCCGTACGCAGCCCGGTTACACGCTGGTTTGCAGCTGGGGGCAGCGGGCCAGCCGGGGTGTGCCCCGGGTCTGCTCAGATGTCTCCCATGTTGGCTCCAGGACGAGCTCACATCTTGGCGCATCTTAGGATGCACCCCCATCACGAGTGACACATGACTATAATTAGCATGTTCACCTCTTTTGAGAGCTGCTGTGAACATGTAGGCACCAACGCCATTTGGCTGGTGAGAGCTCAGAGTTGGGGCTTTGACAGACCCGGGCACCGCATCCAGTTCCACTAACGTGATAACTAACCTGCTCCCTGATAACGGCACTAACCTGTTCACAAGACTGGGGCGTCCACTACCCAATCGCTCCTTAGAGGCCCCACTTCTCAATGCTGACTTACAATAACGACTGACTTTTGACGTGAGTTTTGGAGGGAACATCCAAAGCACAGCACACGGCAGGCGCTGACTCTAATGGACCGACAGCGGCAGGTGCTCGTCCTCGCTGTGACTGAGGTCGCACGTCCCAGCACAGAGCAGAGGGCTCGGTACAGTGTCTCTGCTGTAAGGCACTACAGGAAGTGAGTCTTTAAACATGATATTGTAGAGGAACAAGTCACAGGGAGTCCGCTGCCCAGAGTGACGCGCGTGCGTCATAGCCCGCACCTGGAGGACCCCACAGTCCAGTTTAGTGACAGGTCACAGCGGTGAATTCTCCAAGGTGACCTCAGTGTAACCACGCATTTCCTCTCTGAAGATTTTGAATTTGATTAAATCTAATGTAGAACTCTCTTTTCCTACAGCAAGCCATTAAAGGGAACTTTCAAGGAGAAACTATTTTATCTGTATTATTTATTCCTGATTGTTGAGATTAAGTGCATGGTCTTTGTGGTTTGAGAATTTGGAATGGAATTCTGCTTCTTACGTTTATTATTTGTGTGATGTGGGGAGAGTTACCTGGAGTACAAGGATAATTACAAAGGTAATTACGGTGACTATTTTCTAGTATTATGAAGATTAAATTATAAGCTCTGAATATGTTAAGTTTATTAATTAACTATTATTATTGTATTAGCCAAATCAACCTAGTGCCGAAACATAAGGATGTTAAGGAAAACCCACGGAAATGGAAATAAGCAACTCATGTGTCTTGGGAAGCACCAACTGTGGGCTCAGGTGAAGAACAGCTGTATCGGTGACCCCCAAAGCCACCTGCAGCCCCAGTGTGCCTTTATATTACCACTGCCAACAAAAACCAAGTACTGAATACTTGCGATAACTCTTCACAACGTTTATTCTAATTTAGTCAATAATTATTGATCTTCTAATCTGCAGCAGAAATAATGACAGAAAATTCCTAATCTGCTTTCTCAAAATGTTTAGGGTTCAGAAAGGAGAGAAGAGGATTTATGCAAGTTGCCTCATTGGAGAAAGTGATAATAATAATGTGCATCACAGAACGAATGGAAAGACACCAGGCAGAGTCCCAGAAGGGAGCAGAGGGCCCATGGACTTGACTCTTCTGGTTATTGTTTTTCTGAGGTGCTATGCATTGGTTGGAAGAGTTCTGGGTATGCAAAGAGTATGACTCATCCTACCAAAAAGAGCTAAATTTTAAAGGTCACAGACATGGAGTTTGGGGGCTGACCTGGTTCTAAAGCAAACTTGTTTATCCTCTAGGAATCTGGTACCTCATTTACAGAGCAAGTTACTTTCCAGAATAGGTGTAATGACAAAATGAGAAAAAAATTAATGTGAAAATGCTTCAAAAATACATCACAGAATTAAACAAAACCAACAAACTTATAAGCAGGCAATTTTATCCCTTTTAAAAAATAAAAGAAAAATTACAAATTTTTATTCTTTATTAGATGGTTTATGATTTAAATGGAATATTTTATTATAGAGTCTTTGAGGACAGGCTAGTAAACTATTACAAAATATTCTAAGTTTTACCTTTTAGTACTTTTGGTATAATCTATAAGAGATCAATGAAAAATAAGAAAACTATTTTGGATTTCTTAAGGATGTTAGAGTTTCAAATTCATTCATTCATTTTTTTCCTTTTACTCTCCTGATGTTTATGAAGTACTCAGTGCCTGCCCATTGCAGTGATTTGCATTGTTTCAGGAAAGACAGGGCTCTGTCCCTAATGGGTGACTGTGGGGCCTGGAAGCTCTGCACAGAGTAGGGCCTGTGCACCAACATTCTGGGACCATGCACGGAGTAGGGCCTGTGCACCAACACGCTGGGGCTGTGTACAGAGTGGGGCCTGTTTGCCAACACGCTGGGGCTGTGTGCAGAGTGAGGCCTATGCACCAATACCTTGGAGGCCCCAGCCTGTCCGTCAGACCCCCAGGGCCACAGTCCTATCTACTTTCAAGTTCCTAGCATAAAATTTTTTTCTGAAAACTATGAAAGTGCGAGTGGCATGGCCTTGAATGGATTAGAGACTTTGTGACATCTGTGGGGCTAAGCAAAGAAGACCAGAGAGTCATAAGGACTCTGAGGGGAAGATTAAGTTAGATACTGACTCAGCGTTCTTATTGTGTGGGGTCTGAACTAAATTTCAAAGGTCACAGACATGGAGTTTGGGGACTATACCTGGTTCTACAAGTGCGTGGGCCTAGTGTTTATGGCTTGTCCCTCAAATTGTCATATTTCTGTTTCAAGTCTCCGGTATTATATAGAAAATTTTCTCCTAAAATTAATGGATGGTGAATGTAGCTATTTATTTCCAAATGATTCATGGATGAGAATGCTAAAGTCTTGCCAGGTAATCATTCTAGAGTAGGAAGGTGGATCCCTGCTATGGTGAGTCTCTTTGTAAACAAATAATGAAGATTTATATTTATAAACCACTGCCCTTTCATGCCTGAAGTCTAAGCCTCTTTTTTATCTTTTTATTACATCATATACACATACATCATGAATACATTGAGGAGGAGCTGGAGAGGTACAGAGGGCTCCAGCTGAGAACACATAACTGCTTGGTCTCTAAGAACCTTACCTCACTTGGGACCTGGTTTCCCCTGAGTCCCAGATTATAAACATTTCACTGTGTGCACACCTTGTCTGTAAGATGAGAAGATGGGGTCCGTGCACACCCTGTCTGCATGGTGAGGAGATGGGGTCTGTGCACACTTTGTCTGTAAGGTGAGGAGATGGGGTCCATGCACAGTCTGTCTGTAAGATGAGGAGATGGGGTCTGTGTACCCTGTCTGTAAGGTGAGGAGATGGGGGTCTGTGTACACCCTGTCTGTAAGGTGAGGAGATGGGGTCTGTGTGCGCCCTGTCTGTAAAGTGAGGAGATGGGGTCTGTGCACACCCTGTCTGTAAGGTGAGGAGATGGGGTCTGTGCACAGTCTGTCTGTAAGATGAGTAGATGGGGTCTGTGCACCCTGTCTGTAAGGTGAGGAGATGGGGGTCTGTGTACACCCTGTCTGTAAGGTGAGGAGATGGGGTCTGTGTGCGCCCTGTCTGTAAGGTGAGGAGATGGGGGTCTGTGTACACCCTGTCTGTAAGGTGAGGAGATGGGGGTCTGCGTACACCCTGTCTGTAAGGTGAGGAGATGGGGTCTGCGCACACCCTGTCTGTAAGGTGAGGAGATGGGGGTCTGTGTACACCCTGTCTGTAAGGTGAGGAGATGGGGTCTGTGCACACCCTGTCTGTAAGGTGAGGAGATGGGGGTCTGTGTACACCCTGTCTGTAAGGTGAGGAGATGGGGGTCTGTGTACACCCTGTCTGTAAGGTGAGGAGATGGGGTCTGTGCGCACCCTGTCTGTAAGGTGAGTAGATGGGGTCTGTGCGCACCCTGTCTGTAAGGTGAGGAGATGGGGGTCTGTGCGCACCCTGTCTGTAAGGTGAGGAGATGGGGTCTGTGCACACCCTGTCTGTAAGGTGAGGAGATGGGGTCTGTGCGCACCCTGTCTGTAAGGTGAGGAGATGGGGTCTGTGCACACCCTGTCTGTAAGGTGAGGAGATGGGGGTCTGTGCACACCCTGTCTGTAAGGTGAGGAGATGGGGTCTGTGCGCACCCTGTCTGTAAGGTGAGGAGATGGGGTCTGTGCGCACCCTGTCTGTAAGGTGAGGAGATGGGGTCTGTGCGCACCCTGTCTGTAAGGTGAGGAGATGGGGTCTGTGCACACCCTGTCTGTAAGGTGTGAAGACTGATTATTTGTGGCTGGTGGAAAGCGGTGCTCATTATTTCACAGCTACTTGGCACCTTTCCCCTTTTCTCAGCAGTAAATTGTCTTTCTCTCAACGTTCCTTACTCCAACTCCAGTGTCTAATCCGTCTTAGGTCAACAATGTTCTAAATATCCAGTAAAGTTAACTTAGGGGTTCTCTCACTGTTTTTCATCACTGATCCACCTGGATTTAACACTCCGGAGTGAGAGCAAGAGATACAATATTATTTCTTTTGAGAGGTTTAAAGTCAGCTGTTTACAATTTGTATTGCACAGACAGGAGAATTAAGTCATAAAAAAACTAAGGTGATTATTCTAGATGACCATGTAGTTCATTTATAGAGGTAAGAGAAAGAAGAAACCAAAATATTTTTAAAATATTTTAAGAAATTACAGACTCTTGACATAATTTTTTCATTCTTCACTGGAATAGACATGCAGAGAATTTATGGATTCTCAAATCACCAAGAATAAAATAATCTATATCCAGCAGATATACTAGTGAGAAGATTTGTTGGTGAGAAAAAGTGCAAGCATGTTATCAATTAGAACCCTAATGTGGCCCTTTTCTGTTGGAAAGAAAGATTATTTTTGGACTGTGGCATGTACTTCTATAGTTTTTCTCCCTTCAGATTTGGAGTTTGAGTAATAGCGAAAGAAAACCTTGCTGATTTCCCCCAATCTGCAAGAGACTGTGTCTGCACTCTGGCTCACACCCCGAAATTCTGCTACATTAGCCTCCCTCCCTCTCTAGGAACAGCCGGTGCCTCCACATCTCTCTTGGAACTTACCTTCACCTGGGAATGAAACATGCATTCTTGATGAATGCAAGAAAAATTACAAAGAAAGAAAGGGCCAGGTTAAATGCTACTCCCAGTGCAGAGTCTCAGTGAGGTCAGCTCCTGGAGAAACAGGTGCTCAGGCAGTTTCCCTGGGAAACTCTATCTCCGCTCTACCTTCCTAGCTTCTCACACTTGTCATTCTCTCAAGGAAAAGAAACCAGCAAGGCATGCTGTGTACCCACCCCTACATTGTCCCGCTAGTGGGGTGTGACACTAGGAGAAAGGGCCTCAGAAACTCACCGTCTGCTTGGGCGTGAGGAAGAAATGACCACTGTGAACTCACTCAGCAAAATCAGTTTTCTGGGAGTGATGTGGAAGGTCAGGAGAGGCTCTATTTTTTATTTCCTTTTTCTGCTGCAGCTGCTGAAACACTGACTAGACATCAGGACATTGGGACAAGTTCTTGGCTTTATGGCCATGATGCAACTCAGCAGTTTCAAACTTCTCACCAAAGACAAGTGAATCCTGAAAATAGGTCTGTTTTCCACTAGTTCTTCAGAAAAGAAAATGTTTAGCTTTCCTCAGTCTGTCAATCTCATGGTGAGGAAATGCCACCAGGTACCTTTTTTAAGAAACCAGGCTCAGAAACAGCTGTACAAATCATAAAAGTATGTTTTTTTCCTTCTTTAATCCAACTGACTTTCAAGTCCAGGGACATTTTCAAAGACAAATTCTAAAGCAGACATACTCTGACCCCCAGCCTGGAAGAGATGCCCCCTGCCAGACACCCCTGGCACCTGGAAAGGCACCCCTGGTTTCCGGAAAAGACGGTGTGGGGGGAAGTCCTTGAGAGATGATATGAAGGATGTTGTTCTCTCATGAGCTAATACTCTCTGCTTGTCAGTTTTAAATGAGGAGAGGCCTTAAGTCTCCAAATGAGAAGCTACCTGACAGCTCTCAGAGCACAGTGAGTCTCTGAAACCAACCTCAGCCCCAGAGTGACAGTGGACGGTGAACCCTGTCCTTCCCTTCCCACCTCACTCCATCCAAACATAACTCTGTCCTCTGCCTTTGCTGCCTCAAAGCATCTGGCTTCCTCTCTTCCCACGCTGGTAGGAAAAAAGGCACTATCTTAAAATTTATGTTATTATTTTTAAAAACATATGCATCTTGTTTATTTATTTATTTTATTGTTAAGAGGGTATTTATATATTCATTAAGGGTACAAAGATCCAGGTTATATTAATTGCATTTGTCAAGCAAAGTCCCTCTTATAAATGTGTTCCCCCTCCTAAGAGGTGTGCCAAACACTGCCACCCCAACCTCCTCCCTCCTTCCCTCTCTCCACTCCCCCATTTCCCCACTTCCCACCAAATACTATTCAACATAATGCTGGAAGTTCTAGCCAAGAGAAGGAAATAAAGAGCATACAAACGGGGGCAGAGGAGGTCATCTTGTTTATTTAAAAGTATTTATTTTATTGTGGTAAAACCTCTTGACATGAGCTCTGTCCTCTTAGGCATCTGTAAGTGTCTGGTGTGGGTGCGGCCGACTGCAGGTGCAAGACAGCACACCTCCAGAGCTTGCTCATCTTGCCTGAGACTTCATGCCCACTGTAGTGACAGACAGAAGGCAAACAGCTGCCCTTGTGATGACGGCAGATGGGCACCTGATATCGTATCGTACTGTGCCTTGTGCATCCCCACAGAAGTGCCGGAAGCTTGTTCTAAAGGCATCTGAGTGTGTGTAGAGAGGGTCTCCTCCCCAGTCCTTCCCTTCTTCTGTGAGAGAAGTCAGTGGGAGAAGGGGACACACAGGCGAGAGGGGCCTTTGCGCTTAAATGGTTCAGCACATCTGAGCCTCTTACTCTGAGCCTCACACAGAGATTTTGCAAAGAAAGTTAAATGCTGTGTCCCTAGTGAGTGGTTCCCAGAGAAGCAGGACGCAGGATCTGTTACAGATAGGTCACTGTGAAACCACCCACTATGTTCCATTTCTAAAGGACACCCTCTGTTAGGAGTGAGAACTTCAGGAGAGGGTGCCTTGGTCGCCCGGATGCAGCAGGGGCTGGGAGGCAGCCTGGGTCTGGTCAGTCCGACCAGGGCAGATTCGAAGGCTGAACTCAATGCTGCTGTGAAGCTGAGAGGTACTGAGGGAGGACTCTCGAGTGACTGGGATGGAAGCTGACAAGCTCCCGTGGGAGGCGGTGGAGGGAGGGGACCCTGCTCCTTCCCCTTCTGGCCACGTCCACCTTGCACAGAAGCCACAGGACACCTACAGCCACTGCAGACAGGGCAGGTTATGATGAACATTAAGGCATGATGACAGTCATTGGTGTGTTTTCCTGCTATTTGAGAATTTAAAAAGAGATAATGAAAGGCAAGTGCTATTATTCGATGGAAATCAGCATTTAATTAGCTTGAATTATGAGCAAGGCACAGGCAGGACCCCAACCACACAAGTTACTCAGGACAGTTCTGAACTGTAGCTTCAAGTCCTCAAGGCAGCTGCTCTTTGGCGATGAGTCTGCTAGTAACTGGGTAATGGTGCTGTTATCTTTCAGGCCTATGTTTTCTGGGTCCTAATAAGTGTCAACAGCTCTGCTAGGCACTTCCGATTTGTTTCCTAATTATAATCCCTTAATTAGCTCTGCCACCATGAAGCAGACTTCCATAGTGAAGAAACTCACCCAAGGTCACTTATAAACAGCACTGAGAATTAGGTGTTTTTATGACTCAAAGTCAATGGGCAGTTAACATGGAGGTGTTGGTTTTGTTCACTGCAGCAGTTTATAAAACTGAATGTTTGAGCCTTTGCAGACGACCCCTCTTAGGCGTCTGTAAGTGTCTAGGTGCTGCTGACTGCAGGATATTATATCATACTGTGCCTTGTGTGTCCCCACAGAAGTGCTGGAAGCTCGTTCTAAAGGCATCTGAGTGTGTGTAGGGCGGGTCTCCTCCCCAGTCCTGTGAGAGAAGTCAGTGGGAGGAAGGGACACACACAGGCCGAGAGAGGCCTTTCTGCTTACATGGTTCAGCACGTCTGAGTCTCCTACCCTGTGCCTCACACAGAGATTTTTGCAAAGACAGTTGAATGCTGTGTCCTTTGTGAGTGGTTCCCAGAGAAGCAGCAACCCTCTCTTCCTTGCTCTCTCTCCCCCCAAATATAATACTTCATTTCTAGATGCCAGCTCTACCAAATTAGCTTTTCTTATGTAGATTTTGCAAGTAAAAGCTATAAGAGTCATTATACAAAGCAATTATGTTTGCGTCTGGTCCATAAGCAGAATGACTGCACCCTGCATTCATCTTCTCTCGCTGGAGTAGTCACTCAGTTTTGAAACATGCTGGCTGTTTGATCTTTTGGAGCTTTCATGTAACACTTCATTCCTCAGCCTTCTAAAGAACTGAGTAAGTATTAAAGCAAAGCGACAAAGTTATAATGCAAATAGTTTCTATTAACAAGCTGCAAGGATTATTTGAACAATCAAATGAATAATAGTGAATCATAATGATTTTATAACAATGTGTTACACAAATAACTCTAGTTTTAAGTGTCAAAGAGACAAAATATTAGAAGACAAACAAAACTGGAATGAATGGATGACTTTTAGTTTTGCTTTCAGCCCTTTCCTCCCTCGGCTTTCTAATTTTCCCATTTTTAACAGGGAGTAACTGTTCAAACACACAGGCTCAGCTTTTCCCTTGGTTTCTAGGACTAGCCCTACCTGGAGCCAGGTGGAGTGGGAACGTAAAGCCCCACACATGGTCTCCCATCACTGGGGTCATCTGTCCAACAACCAGGCACAGGGACATGGAAGGGACTGCAGACCACCTGTCCCCAGGTGCTCACCCTCTGGGGGGAGGAGTGCAGCAGCGACGGTGACCTCGGGTCTGGGCCCTGCTGTGGCTGCTGTTCACACAGAACATGTCTTGAGAGAAGTGTGGGGGCCTCTCCTGCTGGACACGGAAGCTTGTGGTGACACCTCTAAGAACCAGGGGAGCTCTCTAGGAGGAGAGATACTTCAGTGGAGGAATTATTGTGTGCAACATCCACAAAGGAGGATGCAATCATTTTTGTTTCAGAAAAGAGGAACTGGAAATAGTTTGGAAAATAAAACATGTTGATATTGGAAACAAAGGGGCAGATACAGGAGTGTTTCTAAAGTCTATACTGAAGATGCTGATGGTTAGAATTCAGTCAATGGACTGGACGTGGAGAAGGACAAGGGTTAGGAGGGAAATTTATTCAGAAGGTGGAAAAAGCTCTTGATTAATGGGATGTCAGGTGCAGGGCAGAGGTCGGAGTCCACAGACCTGAGTGGCTAACGTGTCAGGCAGGATAGAGTATAATGTTCCTATTAGTGGGGGAGCACCTGGGAATACAGACATACTTGATAGAGAACATTTTGATTTTGCATATGCTGGGATAAGGTGCCTGAAATAGCCTGGTGCCTGACTAACAGGTGACAACATTGAATAGGAACCTGGAAATGTGAGTCTTTAGTGAAGTGGGGGCTGAAGATAATGCATGTGTAATAGAATCACTTGCATAATGATTCACGTCAAAATGCAGACTTCATTGTTTATTAGTAGAAAATAATTTTTTTCTGTACTCACTGCACCTTAAATTTCTCACTGGGAGCCATTTCCTACCTCTTGGAGAAAAGCTCTAGCAGATCCCTCTATGTGTCATTGTTTGAAAATGAAAAAAGTTATTTTTTCATTTTTAAGAATAGTTTTAGCACATGATATGCAGTCCCTAGCCTAGTTTGGATAATTCCCAAACTCTGGCTTCCATGTAAGCCCAGAGCTCCTCTTCCCCAGGCTGGGGTAGATTTCTTACATTTATCTATCTCATGGGCTTCTTCCTCTTTCCTGCCCTCCCCCAGGACTGAAGGGAGAGAATGGGAGTGGAAGTTGATCGCAGACAAGTAGAAGCTTTCCGCAGTGATCTGTGCTTCTGTGTGAGGCTGAGGTGTGTGATGTGTGTGGTGTGTGGAGGGTCAGCCAGTGGGGGTGAGAATTGACAGGACTGTACAGTGAGCGTGAATCAGGGTCAGGGGTCAGTGAGCTGAGGTGTGTAGAGGGAGGAGCAAAGGACAGGAGAGGACCACTCAAGAGGGGTCGAGTCCAAGTGGAAACACTGATCTGGGGAAGAACAGATGGCATCTGAAGGTCCATCCCCTGTCACACTCTGAGCAATTGTATTTCTTCCTGGCTCTGGAGAGAGTTCACGACTGGTTCTGAGATCACACAGACGTGCTTTATCTAGGCTTCATTTGGACTCTGGAAACTTTCCTCATCTCTGTGAATGTGGACAAGTCTGTGCTGAATTTGACAGTAGATGGGACGGTGGTCCGGGCATCCGTCCCACCTCCTACTGCCCTCCCCATCCCCATCCACCTCCCTGCTTTGCCATTGGACCCCACGGACTTGGTGTCTCTGCCTGTGTTGTCATTTATCCTGACGTTGCCTCTGGCTCTCAGAGTTGGTCAGTTTTGCCCATTTAGCCCCATTTCGCCTCAGTACTTTCTTTCCTGCACTGCTGCAAGTCAAAGCTGAATTTAAAGACAGTGAGCCGCGCCGTGCTTGGCAGACACTCCCAGGACACGTCACAGTGGATGTGGAGATTGCACTTCCAGGCCTTGGCTCTCCTGCAGCAGCTACACCATGCCCAGTGTCATGCCTCTGACTTCCAGGCTCTTAGTGGTTTATACCCTAAAGTGTGGGGGAAAAGGTTACACATTAAAATCCTCATTAAACCCACCTCTAAAACAGATATCTAATTGAAATAAATATTCTTTGACTTTTCAAACATAACTACATTTGGGTAACACCAAAACATTTTGTTTTCATTAATTATTGCACAAAAAGAATAAAAAGAACATAAGTAAAAATTTAATACCATCATTTTGGGCTTTAATTAGTTGCTTTAAAAAGGCTAATTGGTTGGAAAATAGATATTTGGACAGAACAAAATGTCAACTTTTTTCTCCTTTGGTAAATATTAATGCAAAGGAAATGGACAATAATCTGGTCTTTAGTGGATATTGGGCATGTAATAAAGTCCAGCACTGCTGTTACTCTTCACCTGCGAGTTCTGGGCAGGGCCACTGCTCCTGGAGAGCCCTGTGACTGTCCCTGAAACTTGTCAGATCACAAATGAAAGGTGTTTCTTGTTAATTGTGGGCATACTTGAAGATGATGGTGGGCTGTGAGACAGCCTGGCATTTGTTATAATATCGGTATATTGCTGTTTTCTGTCTTCTCACTGAGAGGAGCCAGATAAACGTCTGCCTGTGGGCGTGAGATTCGCAGTGCTCAGGGCCCTGGACAGCTGGTCTGAAGACCCGGCTCCCACACACGTCCTCTCTCTCTTCACATAATCAGTCTGGCTATGTCTGTCTTTACACGTAAAAACTTCAGCTGTTTTTCCCTATTATTCCTTACAGTGGGTGACTTAGGGCTACATGAAAATGGGGAAATACATAAAATTGTATTCTAACATGTATAAACAGTTTAGCTGAGTTTTATAGTCTCCCCTTAAAGTCAAATAATGTACACCAAGCAAAACAGAATATGCCAACAAAGATTTCTTTTCAAAAAAAGCAGAGTTTTAGTTTGCTTTCTGTGGATTTTATTTCATTGTTACTTTACAAAGTTAGTTTTACAAATATGTCTGGAGAAAGGCATACAGAATTGTTCGAATTGACAGTTTAAAATTTTACCAAGATTTCTGGAAGACTTGCTAAGTCCTAGGGCCGGACACACTCTGGGCACTAAACGGTGGCTTCCGAGAAGGAAACGAGACAATGAAGAGTAATCACAGCTCAGTGGGCGCGTCACGCAGCACTCTGGGGCTGTCTCACTCAACAGCCCTCCCTTCTTTCTTTCCAGCAGAATCCTAGCTTTGTTTGTTGGAGCAGCCAGATACTGTTTTCCTCAGTCTTCCCCAACTAGCTCTGGCCATGTGACCAAATTCTGAGTAGAGAAGAGGGGAGGAGGAGAGAGAACCAGGAAGAGGATGGGGGAGGAGGAGAGAGCTAGAGAAGAGGGGAGGGGGAGGGGAGGAGACCACAACGTGGGAGAAGGCAGAGAGTAAAAGTGCTCGAGGAGGACCGAGATGACCAGACCATATTGCTGCAGTGAACATTCACTTTCTTGTTTGAAATTCTACTGCTCATGTTGGAATAAAGCAATTTAAGCCACAGAAACATTAACTTCAGTGTACAGGCTCTGCCATCCCATCAAACTTTTAGAAAACTAGAAGAACCAAAATAAAACCCCTTAGCTTCAGAGGGGCTCGGTGACAGCTGTGCCAGTGGTCAGGCTCCACACTGGCTGCTCCCAGCTCCAGCATGGGTGTGACAGGCTGACAGAGCTGGACCCGGAGCCAGGGCTGTGGAGAACGCTGGCCACATCCCAATTCATGCCACCCCCGATCGCATTCTACCTGGCTCTTCACCCTCAGACTTTCAGCTCAAAACGAACAAGGGCAGAGCAATTGAGAAAACTGTGGGTGGCTTGAGAAGTCGCCCGTCAGCAGAGCTGTGAACAAACCTGGTCTCCCACCCAGCACCAGCTGCTGCGTAGAGGAGGGGGGCCGACTTCTTACACAAACAATTTCTCCATCAAAATGGACACATCCTTCACAGATGTTATTTTTTAGGGATTCATTTGAAAGAATTTGCACTGTTCAAAATATTTTTGAAGTTTATCTTTAGAAATATTTTTCAGAACATAGTGTCCACTTTTAAATAGCCCCAGGACTGGTACCTCATTGTCTTTTGAAGTGAGTCTGATTTACAGAGAGGGTCAAACATATGACCAACCGTTGTGAGTAGGTTTGGAGATTGAGTGTGTAGAATGTTTGTTGATTAGTTTGTTTAAATAAAGATATAAATATAAGGAAATACAAAAACTTTTGTATCTCCTGACTCTGAAGGTAAATCTCATACATAAAGCCACAATTTACTCATATGCAATAAAAAATTTTATTAGCACACCTTAAAAGTACATCATTTTTAATGTCAGTTCCTTCCTGGATATTAATACACCACCTAATAAGGGTGAGATCTTCCATATAGGTTGTTCATTTCTGTTCCATATATTTAAAACATCATGGCCAAAAACGCTTTTAAAATTCTGTATTCTTCAGTTAATTACTTTCCGGCTCTTCAAGAGAAAATCTATTACTTAAGTCAACCCATTTTTGCTTTGTGCATTGTCTGTGATATTCAGGAAAAGTAAAATATTAGTATTATTTCCTTAATAACTTTTAAAGGGCCCGAGTCCCATGTCCACGTGGCCATTCTGTCACTCAGCTGTTCTCTGTGCCTTTGCGCTGATTCCTTCCTTACCAATTTGAAAGGTTCTTTTTCTTTTACATTATATGTTTTTTCTGTAATTCGAAGTTTAATTTTAAAGATTTCTCCTTCCTAAAATTAGTTCCTGTGGGTCAACCCTGCCCCTGAATCCTCATTCCTAACACATTATTCTTTTCATCTTTAAACTCAAATTTTCCAGTTAAATAATCTGGAAACAGTTCTATTCTGTGCCAAGTGTAGGTGCTGTCCAGCCAGTGAGATGTAGTTTTCTCGGAGTGGGCAGCCATGTCTGCCCCTAACAGTGGTACGGGTGTGGGTTTACAGTGGCCTAGTGTCAATCTGGCTGCCTGGACGGCCTCTGCCATCCTGTGTATTCCGACTCCTGGGACAGGCTGGGCCGATGAGCACTGTAGTTGCTGTGTCTGGAGTGTCCTGCCCTCGAATTCTTCACCCTCAGGCTCCCTGGACCCTTCCCTGAAATCTCTAGCAGGGGTCCTCAAACTACGGCCGGCAGGCCACATGAGGTGGTGTGATTGTATTTGTTCCCGTTTTGTTTTTTTACTTCAAAATAAGATATGCGCAGTGTGCATAGGAATTTGTTCATAGTTTTTTTTTTGTTTGTTTGTTTTTTTAACTATAGTCTGGCCCTCCAACGGTCTGAGGGACAGTGAACAGGCCCCTGTTTAAAAAGTTTGAGGACGCCTGCACAGCCTGTCTCTCATTCCCTTCGCAAACCCTCGTAGAAGCTGTCGCCTCATAGATCTGAAGGATGATAAAATATACTACATATCATATTTTTATATTTCACATATTTTTCTCCCTTATTTCTTATTTTCTTCCTTTATATATAATATAGCCATTTCTATTCAATATTCTTTGCTGGTCACCTTCAGTAAAGTGTGAGGTGTCTGTGAAGTCTTAGCTTTGTTCACAAACATTTCCATCTCTTTTCTGTAGGACACATGGAAGGATCACCTCTCTCCTCACTCATAAGGAGGTGCGACCAGGCGACACGCTTTGGGACATGGAAATGGGAACGCAGCAGGCTCAGCAGGCAGAGCTGTCAGGCCTGTGCACGTGAACTGTCTCCTTCCTCCTCCTTGGGCTCTTCCTCAGCTGGGTCAGGGGTAAAGGCAAAGGGGAGATGCTTCCCAGCGGGCACGTTCCAAACATGCAGACTGGGAGAGACCAGGGATGTTTGTTACTGCACTATGACCAGCTGGTCCTGACGATGCAGAGACACGGCTCAGGTGGCCCATCCCTTCTGCTGGTGACACTCACTGTCCTGTGTTGTCGTCTCCTCTTTGTCCTGTGGCTCCAAACGTTTCCATATGCTGACGATGCTCATGCTTGACTTCTCTCCTGAAATTTGACAATTCACTCAAACTCTACAAACATAATAGGACTATAATTTCCAAATATTTGTTTCTTTTGAAACTGCTCATCACCTAGTTCTCTATCTTCAAATAAAGCACCACTGGACACCCAGGTTCCCGGCTCAGGAAGCTCCGGGTCATTCCTGAGCACTTCTTCTCTCTCACACACACTTGCACACCCACCTTATCATAAGGTCCTGTTGGCCAGAATCCCTAGGTACAACTGAATCAGAGATTCCTCCTCCTCAGTCCTCAGCATCTCCATGGACTGCTGTTCACTCACTGGGCCTTATCTTCCAGTGTCTCTGTGGACTGCTGTTCACACGGTGGGCCCCCATCTTTCAGTGTCTCCATAGACTGCTGTCCACACGCTGGGCCCCATCTCTCAGTGTCTCTGGGGACTGCTGTCCACACACTGGGCCCCATCTCTCAGTGTCTCTGTGGACTGCTGTCCACACCCTGGGTCTCATCTCTCAGTGTCTCTGTGGACTGCTGTCCACACGCTGGGCCCCATCTCTCAGTGTCTCTGTGGACTGCTGTCCACACGCTGGGCCCCATCTCTCAGTGTCTCTGTCGACTGCTGTCCACACGCTGGGCCCCATCTCTCAGTGTCTCTGTGGACTGCTGTCCACACGCTGGGTCCCATCTCTCAGTGTCTCTGTGGACTGCTGTCCACATGCTGGGCCCTGCCTTCCAGCATCTCCGTGGACTGCTGTCCCCACGCTGGGCTCCATCTTCCAGCATCTCTGTGGACTGCTGTCCACGCACTGGGTCCCGTCTTCCAGTATCTCTGTGGACTGCTGTCCACATGCTGGACCTCGTCTTCCAGCATCTCCGTGGACTGCTGTCCACATGCTGGGCCCCATCTTCCAGCGTCTCCGTGGACTGCTGTCCACACGCTGGGCCCCATCTTCCAGCGTCTTCATAGACTGCTGTCCACGTGCTGGGCCCTGTCTTCCAGCATCTCCGTGAACTGCTGTCCACACTCTGGGCCTTGTCTTCCAGTGTCTCTGTGGATTGCTGTCCATGCGCTGGACCCTGTCTTTCTTTCCTCTTTGGCTGTGCTCAACTTAATTCAGTCACACAGATGTTTTTAAATGTAAATGAAATCACTCCCTTGCTCAGAACCCTCCCATCATCTTTAAAATTAAAATCTGAAATCCTCGGCCCGCCAGCTCCTCACTCCCATTTCCTGTGTATCTTTTGCTTTGATTCCTTCAAGCCACACCGACTCCTTGATCTTTCAAAGTCAGACACAGTCTTGTCTCAGGGTCTTTGCAGCTGTTGTTTCCTCTGCTCAGGAGACAAGTTTTACGTGTCAGCAAAGTTCTATTCTGTGTTTCATTCAGGCTCCTGTCCCTTGTGTCCTGCTGTGGGAGGCCCGAAGAGGAGTCCCTCCAACCCATTTCGAGGACACAGCCGGCAGACGCCTACCTGTCAGCTTCTCCAGGACTCCCTCCTTTGCAGACATCCCCACTTCAGGTTGTGCCCTTCCTGTGCAGTCCACATTCGTGACTGAGCATGGCAGGGGTAAAAAGGCCTGGAAATTTTCGGCCCACAGGATACTCCCTGAGCGACGCCTGCCCCAGTCCCAGGAGTGGCTGTGTGAGAAGTTGTCCCACCTGCATCACAGCTCACTTCTCCTCTACCCCCCTCCTTTATTTGCCTCTACCTCAGAGGCATTTCAAACTAATGAACAGCTCAAACCCCAGACATGGCCTTAGCTCAGAATCTCACAGAACCTAGATGTCGTACACTGGTCTCCTGTTACTGTGGGTCTTTCTTCTCTCTTTCTTCATAGCAATTAAGGAAATGTTATGTATTCGTTCATTCACTGCTCTGTGTGGGCAAAAATTCATCTCTGTTTCCCTGTTCTCTGTGATCTAAGAATGTGAAATACTGCCTGCCTAACAGGGTGCTCCGTAGCACACGGACTAGGGGGAGGAGGTACGTCTGGGCCGCCTGGGCGTGAGGGCCCCTTCCACTTTGGGGAAATGTGCTCTGACTAGGAATATATTGCCGAAACTCAACCCATCATAAAATTAGAGATGGGCAAGGTGCACTGATTAAAAAACACAACTAATTTCAGAGTTCAAACCATATCTACCTATTAGAGGCTTATATTGTAAAAAGATGGGCTGTTCTTTTCTTCCATTCGGTAGGTGAGGGCAGCAGCCTTGCCCATCCGGCCCGTCTCTGGGTCATTAGTCATGATGGATAGTCTACTTACAAAGGCAATTATATTATGTGCAATTTGGGTCTTGATGGAAGAAGATAAATTAACTACGGGTTTATGCCACATAACAGCTAAAATCGCATTTGGAAAAGAGTTCCACCTTGAACAGCTTCCAGACCCATCAAATCCCTGCCAGGCTGGTCCCCTTCATGGCACACTCAGCAGCTGATGCTCCTTTTATGCCTCCTGACTGCCTGCCCTGGAGGATTTGACAGCCTTGAGTCACCCAGAGTCTCTTGCCTTTAAGTCAAAATATATTCATCACATGTCATTTGCATAATACAGCAGCACCTGTGTGCTGGAAGGCTCAGCCCAGCTCTCTCTCACCACTGACTCCAGCACAAGTGAGCAGGTCTAGGTGTCCCAAGGACGCAGTCAAAATCCCTCTTACAAGAAAACAGTCACATAAACATCTATTAGAAGAAAACTTAAGACTGTCTTCTCATTAATGAATTAGTTTATGGTGGCATACAGTTTTTTTTTTTTTTTTTACATCTTTTTTTTTTTTTTTTTGTAGAGACAGAGTCTCACCATACTGCCCTCAGGTAGAGTGCTGTGGCGTCACACAGCTCACAGAAACCTCCAACTCTTGGGCCTACACGATTCTCTTGCCTCAGCCTCCCAAGCAGCAGGGACTACAGGCGCCCGCCACAACGCCCAGCTATTTTCTTGTTGCAGTTTGGCCTGGGCTGGGTTTGAACCCGCCACCCTCGGCATATGGGGCCGGCGCCCTACTCACTGAGCCACAGGCGCCGCCCGGTTTTAATGAATCAGCATTCCTCTCGCCTCTCCACCCTTTCCGTTGTTTTCTTCCTTCTCCTGAGGCCCCTCCTCTCCGTCTCCAGCACTTTCTCCAGCTCCTTCCTGTGTTCTCAGCTGCCTGTTCCCAAACATGGGTCCCAAGGAGTAAAAGAGACAGACCAACAAAAGGAATGGCCATGTGCATCTTTACTCCTGATTTATATTTCATGGTGTATTTCTTTCTTTAATCTTACTTTACTGTGCTCTTGGCAAATGTTTGTTTATATTTAAAATGACTATGCTACCCATTTCAGGGGGTGTTTTTTACTAAAAAGAGAGATGACTAGCTGTCATATTTTTCACTGCTGTGAATACTGTTTAGAGAAAGGTCGGGATGAGGAAGGACAGAGACGGGGAGGACAGACCCCAACCTTTGTCTGTTTACTGTAAACAAACAAAAACGAAGAGAACAAGTTTTAAAAATGCCACACCTCTAACCCCTAATGTGGAAAAATAATCAGGTTTGGAAATCTATATTCCCAAATAGACTTTGCTGCTAATTACCTTTATATTGCTGGCTTGTGTCTTTCCTGTTATTATATAATCTCATAAGTGATAAAAAGTCAGAAACTACGCAATTTATAGATGAGAGAACTGAGCCCGATATTTTAAACACTTTAGCAGGAAAACCCAGAGCATCGCCTCTCCTGAGCGCCGCATCCAGGCAGTGCCCAGTTAGGCGGGGTGGTGGCCAGCGCCGGGAGCTGGACGTTTCCGCCTGGGTTCGGCTCTCAGATCCAGAATTTACCAGTCGGGACTGTGGAACATAAATTTAACTTGCTGCAGTTTCCTTGTTTGCAGAATGAGACAGCCGTTACAACATCCCTGACTCTTAACGACCAGTGGTTACACTTCTGTAGCCGTCACCGCCTTCCCGCAGCTACTGACCAACTGCAGGGCATCCGCTGGACTCTTGTACTGGTCGTCCGTGCCCTGCTGTTCGCTTTCCATTTTGCACCCTCTCCAGACGACCTTGTTGCTTTCTGACAGTGACCCCTCTCTGGGTCTCCCGGCCTGTCTCTGTCCTCAGACCTAAGCTTCCATCACACTGGTCACACTCAGCCGGCTGAGCAGCCCCCTCAGGGCGTCCAGAAATACCGGAGATTCAGCACCGTGAGAGACAACTCCCTTTCTCTTTACTCTTAATTTTCTTTTTCTGTTTCAACTAGTGTGAAATCTAACCACCTGTAACTCCTTCAAACCACATGTCCTGGTGCCTACAAAGCCAGCTCTGCCCCCGGGAGTCCTGTGACGCCCTCCTGACCCCTTCCCCTGCCGACCCCTCCCCCAGCTCTTCCCCCTAGCATCCTGCCCAGGAGCTGGCTGTCTTCCCTGACCCACTCATAAGGACATCCTAATACTTCCCACTTTGTCCCAATCCCTCTCTGTTTCACATCTTTCACTTCCTTTTCTCCCAGAAAAATCTTTCTAAAATGTGTGACTTAACGTTTGTTCTGGCCGCTTAAGGAGCCACCTTTGGGCTTCTCTCTCCCGCGTCTGGTCCCAGTCACCTCTGCAGGTTCGTCCTCCGGCAACTGCCCTTCCACGCCCTCCTCTGTACGCACAGACCTCTCTGTCTCCCACCCACGCAGGGCCACCTGCTTCTCAGGGGCCTGAAAGGAAACCCCCCACGCCCCTCGCCCAGGCCCTGCCAACTCGGCAGCCTCTGGTCCCACACAGACACGCTCCCTCTTCCGTGAAGGTTCCCTAGCTGGAGGACGCTGTCAGTCTTTGCAATTCACCCCGTTTGTATTTGGTGCATGCCCGGTCCGACGACCTCACTGATGCTGTGCGGTCAGTGTGGGCTGAGGCCGGAGCTCAGGCCGGGCAGTGCAGACGTGGCTGCGCATCCAGCAGGTGACAGAGGGACCCCCGGCCTCTGTCCCATGACTCATTCTAAAGTGAGCGCTGTCGTCCACGGAGAAGCCCTGAGCTTCGCGGGGGGTGGTTACTTTTGCCGTGTCCCCTCTCTGCTAATAAAAGCCAAGCTCCCTTGTGGAATCTCATTCAAACCTGTTAGTGGCTTTTCATAAGGCGACCTTTGTAAAAGTTCCTCATAATCTATATCTTAACATACCTACCATACAATTGTTGAAAATGTTTTAGAGATTTGTTACATTCATACTGAGCATCGGAACACATGTGCGTGACGTCCTAGCGACCAGGGCAGAAGGCTACAGGTTCCCAGGGCCGGGGAATGGCAACCTTTCCTAAACTCTGCAGCCCAGCACAGGCCTTCTTGGTTATGTTCTCAGACTGTCGTCCTCAAGGTCCCTCTGACATATTTTCTATGGGAATAAAAGGCTGAAATTTAAGACTGCGGTTACACATACACAAGAAGGTGGGGAATACTTATTTTTACCTTTGCATTTAAGAAACAAATTTTCCTGTACAGACAGGAAGGTCTTTAGGGCTGTAGTTCTCATGTGCTGAGGATGACACACAGGCTGGTCCAGTTCTGTGGGATAAGATGTGATAATGAGATCTGTGTGGTGCTTCGAGGCTTAAAGCACTCGGTTACTGGTGGAGGGAGAGACCTAGGCCTGGGTTTTTGCAGTCAGTACAAAGCAGACGGTGCTGAAGATAAGTGCCCTGTTAAATAATGAAAATAAAGTGGAATAGTTGCAGGGAGGCTCCTGGAGAACGCTGGTGTCCAGCACTCAGGTCAGCCTCAATGCGGGGGGCGGGGGGTCACCAGCCTCTCACATGGGACGAGTTATCTAGAAAGAAAATCTTACATTGTGCTTCACACAGATGCTAAGAATGAAATTCTCCAGATTCCCAGAAGATCAAAGCCCATCAAATTTCTCAACCAAGAGAGTCATGCCAATGTTGGCGAAACATTGGGAACTCAGAAGTACATCTTTAACTTAAAAAAATACGTATTTTCATAACTTGGTAGAACTGATAGAACACAGTTGAAGCTTTTTCTTTTTTTTTTTTTTTTATTGTTGGGGATTCATTGAGGGTACAATAAGCCAGGTTACACTGATTGCAATTGTTAGGCAAAGTCCCTCCTACAATCATGTCCTGCCCCCATCTTTTTTTTTTTAATTCATTTATTTTTATTGTTAAATCATAGCTGTGTACATTAATGCAATCAAGGGGTACATTGTGCGGGTTTCATATACAATCTGAAATATTCTCATCAAACTGTTCAACGTAGCCTTCATGGCATTTTCTTAGTTACTATGTGCATGTACAGGAGTGTTTAGGGTTGGAAAGACGAGTGCTGCCTGGCAGGCTGCCCACTGTCCATTCTTTAACCAATTTGTCCATTCAGCACGTACCATTCACGAATTGAAAACAGGTATCATTTCCTGATTGACTCCCTGCCCATGTAGACCTGTCAGTCCAGTAGAAGATAAATAAATACAAGGACATCAAGAAAATCAGAGTCTGAGGAGGCCTCAGACAGAGAAAGGAGGAACACCAGGGGGACACCAGACAGAACGCCTGGCTCAGGCTGGGGGGAGTCAAGGGAGACTCAGTGGGAGATGAAATGTCTCACAGCAAGGAGTTGCATGCAGAGACAATCTCACAAATCTGAAATAGTATTTGAACTGAGAGAACCTAGTGGGCAACTGAAGGGGCTCTGTGTGGCTACATGGAAGCAGGATGGTAGGGACTTCACGAGACGCTGACAAGATGCTGCTGGTGTTTGTGAATTAGTTCAGTCTCAGATGGGTCCTTCCTACTACTAGGGACAACACTTAATCTGTGCAAGAGTAGCAGAGGGACCAATAGGGGTCACTCTCCGTAAGCTACCAAGTGTGGTAGCAGAAATCTTTCCAGGAGGATATTTTCCCAACACCCTTCAGCAGAGTGGCAGAGTGGGGACGTCAGGCAGGAGAAGGCAAAGACACCAGGACACAGACCCTGATTCAGAAGGAGCAGGTGGCACCGGCTGGAGTGGAGAGAGCTGCCCCCTCCTGTGCTCACAGCAGGCTTTGTTATCCTCTCCTGCTGCAGATGTGGCTGAGAACACTGACTGTTACATCATCTTTCTGTGAGTGACTGATTCAAGTACCGGCTTGTGATCGAGGTTTGGCCAATAGAACATGACAGGAAGAGACCTGCTCTTCTGAGTGGACTCTCTTAACTGATCCTTGTTTTAACCTGGAGGTTTTCACCTTGGTTGTCTGCAGCTCCATGTGTGAGTCTGTGGTTCCCGGCCAGGAGCAGAATGCACCATTGTCCTGTCTAAATCACTAGCCCTATATGGTTATGAGAATTTAAATAAAAATATAATCAAATAAAAATTTAGTTCCTCAATTACAGTAGCATTTTTCCAGTCCACACATGGCTAATGGCTAACACCGGGTAAAGAGTTTTCCCATCTCTGCACAGAGTCCCAAGGAGAGTGTGGTCCAGAGTGTCACAGGGAACAGCCCTGGAGACACCAAGTTAAATCCATCCCGATGCTCGTCCACCACTGGATGTCCAGACGTGGGGACCGATAGATGCCATTGTTGTTTGAGGAGTCAAACAACATTGAACTGGAAGCATCCTAGCTGATTAGAGTTAAGCTGTTTAAACACTAAAAATTAAGATGCTTGGTGCACCAAATAAGATCTGTGATTCTCTTAAACAACAGATCCCATCATTATTTCTAGCCCTTTAATAGGCACTAACATTTTTGGTGCCAGTAATAAAGGAATGATTGAATAAATCACAAAGCTCCTTCCACTTAATATTTTACATTTTTCTTGCAACAAAAAGCTTTTTACCTTTTTGTTTTTCTAATATTAAATGAACATGTTTGAATCAGTTGAAATAAAATGCAACATCCTTCACATCTTCTGTTTAAAGTCCTACTGAAGGGCGACGCCTGTAGCTCAAAAGAGTAGGGCACCGGCCCCATATGCTGGAGGTGGCGGGTTCAAACCCAGCCCCAGCCAAAAACTGCAAAAAAAAAAAAAAGTCCCAATGAAGCAACTAAGAAAGGGTTCTCTGATTTGACAGGACAAAGGTCAGCATCTCTTCAAAGCCACGCAGCCTCCTGTGGTTTAGCATCGGATGAGACTGTCCCCATCCAGCCTTGCTCACCACCCTTCCTATCTGTCATATGTAGGTGCTGGACGGGATTCATTAAAGGACAATGTAACAACAAGGGCAATTATGTTTTTATCATGAAGCAATCACTTTTCTCAGCAAAGCTCAGGCGCCCATGGGAGCTCCTGCCCTGGGGGGACAGTTTTCTTTTGATGATCTCACCTATTGAACTGTAATGTGCCACTGCTCAATTAGTTTAGCCCAGTGGATGGTTCAGTGAAAATGTCCCCTCTGTTCAGGCAATTTGATTTCTCTCCCTGCTCTTCCAGACCACACACAATGGATGCGGGGCCAGAGCTCCCCAGCTGCCCTGGGGTGTCCCCCCACCAGCTTCAGGCTCCGAGGCCGAGGGACAGAGAGTGTCACTCATGAGTCTTCCCTCCTCCCTGGAGAAACAGAAACATCTGTAATTAGGATGTTCAGGTTAAACAAATAACTAAAATGCCAGATTGAGACCTGAAACTCATATCTGACTCCAACAACTTAAAAATACCCCTTTGCATTTGTGACAGAGACAGTGGCCCCGTCTGTGGCTCACTTAGAGTATCATTTAGATTTCTGTTTAAAGCCATCTTTAAATGCCAGTACTGGCAAATTGCTACTACATTTACCTAACACTTTTTACATCGTCCTTTACTAATTAAATTAAATGTGGTAATGCTTAAAGTTTAAAAATGTCAAAAGGATGCACAGAACAGAAAGCACTTCCTGCACCACCATCCTAACTCACTGTCCCTTTCCAGATGACCATTAGCAGATGGGGTACACTTACCTCAGGTGTCCTACACATCGACACACAGGTGACACACGTGGATTGGTGCTGTGTCCACTTCACACTGACAGATCCTACTGCAAACATTTTATACAGCTAGCCTTACTGCTCTTCTCAAAATATCTTAAAGATAATTTCCTTCTAGATATATGACACTATTGTACTTAAGGAAGAATAGCTGTATATTAGTCCACACCGTAGAACTACATTGTTTCTTAATCTTTATATTAGAAATGACAATACAGCAGATTTGTGCTTCTTCCCAGTTCTGTGGTCCTGAGTGTTCTGTGTGCACAGGTGTGCTACACAGTGGGGGCTTCTGTATTCAAAGAGCAGATCTGTCAGCTGCACACCTGACAGTCTGTACCTACCATGGGTCTGGGTGCCTGTTTTCTCACCTTCACAATTCTTCACGTTATCAATTTCTACTGTCTTTCTTTCTTTCTTTCTTTCTTTCTTCCTTCCTTCCTTCCTTCCTTCCTTCCTTCCTTCCTTCCTTCCTTCCTTCCTTCCTTCCTTCCTTCCTTCCTTCCTTCCTTCCTTCCTTCCTTCCTTCCTTCCTTTTGTGAACAACAAATAAATTTTTATTTACTTGGTTACCAGTGAGGTTAAGCGTGAACTTACATATGTTTTGCAATTTCCAAATCATTCTTCTGGGTATTGCCTATTTATATGTTAATATTTGCCCCATTTCTTGTGTTAGGTTTTTTCTTATTGATTTATGAGACCTATGATGGATTCTTGATATCTGTGATGGATAATGCACCTATGTTTTATCTGTGACAGATGTTTGTTCCCATCTGTTTTATTTCTATTCTTCTCTTTTCTCTCTCTCTATTATATGTCATCTATTTCCATTAATAAATTTTTAAAATTTGTTTGTAGGCATCTATGTCCTAGTATTACCTTTAACCTTTTCTGGTTTAAATTTTTTTTTACTTGACAGATAATGTATGTCAGTTACACACTTACTACATACAGATGCTGCCATACAAATGTATACCAAGTGTAATAAGGAAAAAGTAGCATTAAAGTTGTAATATTCAAGTCACATTTGACTTCTGCGATTGTAAGAGGTGCTCAGATGTAATTTGTATTCATTTTTGGTTGTCAAAGTATATTTTGAGACAAATTTCTGATAGGAATAAGTAAAGTACATTTTAAAAGTGTACTTTTTGCTCACAGTCATTCATGGAAAATTGAGTCACATAACTCCTTAAATCAGAGCAAACCTGGTGTACGTTATTATGTATACAAGACACTTAGGATTCTAAGGATCTGTAGAATCCAGTTCAACTTAATCCTTGATTTTGCCATGCACAGCACACAATACTGGTTCTTTGTAAAGGATATCATCAGACTGAGGAAAACTATTGTGCGATCAAATCCATTTATAAAATAGAGTAAGTAGAGAGTAAAGTCAGCAAGCAGTGTGTTTGGTCATGACTGATATGTTTACAATGGTAAGTTGTAGTTACATTTGTAGAAGAATTTTCATTTGTTTATCTTTCAAAAGGGAATATTCACATTCTTTTAGAAAGATTGAACTCTAGGTGGTAGATTTGACGTTATTTTTAATAAATTAGAGAAAAAAAACGAGGGTCATAGATGAAAGATAAGGTAAGTGTGAAAATGTAAACTGCTATCTATACGGGGGAATATGATGGTGAGAAATCCCCCGACCCCCCTTTAGGAGCCTTCGTTTTCAAGTGCTCCATGTGGGTCATAGTCAAGTGGCTGTGTGTCCTAAAGCATAAGTGAGGCATTTCCAAAGCTATAAAAACATTGTACTAACAGTAAAACCAATCTGGTACAGGAAAGTCAGAAATCATGCATGTCTTTTGGTAACTGTCAGAGATGACCTTGATGTTGGAGTCCAATCACTTTCTCAAGCACATCCATGTTCTTGATTCTTGGTGAATCACAGAACTTCAGATGTGAAAGAGGCTCAGAGATCATTTTGTTAGGTTTCTTATTTTTGTGAAATAAAAAAGAAGCGTGAAGTCAGGTTCAAAGACTAAGGGTAGACACAGCATGATCCTGAGAGGGAGACCATCTTGCCTCGTACAGTGCGAACTAACAGGAATGTGATGCTGAGAAAAGGTGAGCTGTAGTATAGAGTGCAGGGTCCAAAGTGCCCGGCACAAGGGACGGAGTGATCTGGGCAAGGGCAGTGTCCCCGCTGGCCCTGAGTACTGAAGACAGGGCTCCTATACACAGCACACTGTCCCAGACCGAGCCATACATTAGCAGCAGTGAGGTTAAGGCAACACACGAGTGTAGTAAACAGGGAGTGTCTGGACTCCATGTTCTATAACTTGGACTCTCTCTTTGAAGCTTTCCACTGTACATATTTTCTCACACTTGAGATTTCAATAAAAGCTATCAAGGAACGTTGGAGGGGGCCACACCCTTGTCTCTCCATGTGGAAGGCTTGGGGCATTGGCTTCCCCTGGTCCCTCAGATCAGTGCAAATTGACGGAGTAGTTGTGATTCATCTGGTTGAGCCACACTGACAGTGACAGATGCATTTCACTTCCAAAGTGTTGAAGTCTGTGGGCTCTTCAACTAATACACATTTGGCATAAAATAAAAAAGAATAATAAAAGACAGACAGAAACACCTTTAAAAGAGAACTAGAGAAAAAAAACTCCTGCTTCAAAGTAGTAACGAAAGTTTCAGGAGGAATTAACATGCTTAACTGTTACATAATGCTTCGATAATTGAAATCTACAATAAAAGTGATATCAGTCTTGACGGGGTCTTAAATAAATCAATTTAAATATTGATAAACAGCACCTTGGATTCTTGGAAACTCAATCCAAGAATGTGAAAATGCATTGTCATTCATCTTTCCATAATGCTTGGTAAGTGTGACTAGGCTGTGTATCTACCTTAAATCTTAAAGAATATATTTAATTATTCGTACCGATAGTTCTTGCTGACTCTCTCCCAGTCAGCTCTCCTGGTGTTCTTTCAGCCCCCAGACACCTGAATCTCAACTAATGCATCCCAGCAACACTCTCAGATGACCTGTGTGGAAGCTGTTCCAACAAATGTTCCAAGCTGAGAATGTGACATTTGTTAATTGTAGATAAAATGTTTTTCAAATTGGTTAGGGTGAGGAGGATAATGATGTAGTGGAAAGCATGGTACATTTGGAATCAGAACATTTGGGCTCATTATCACCTGTGTTGTTTTTCGAAGTTATTAGTTTTCCCAAATATTTGTCTTTTCCTGTAACAAATTCCTATACTGAGAATGCTTGCTCAATATATGAATCAAATTAGTTAATATATGTGAGACAAATATGCAAAGTGCTTTAAAATTACAACTCGTATCTTCCTTTATCCAAAGGTAATTGAAATAAAACACAGAAAAACACAAAAATAAAGTAAGAAAACACAAGGAAAAAAAACCCAAGACAGTTTCTTTGGAAAAAACAAAGCCCGAATATAGTTTCAGCAGAAAAGGTGACTATTAATTTTTCACTTCCTAGTAGGAAAAGCGAAAAGAAAATACGTGAGGAGGGGCCCAGGGTGAGTCAGCTAAGGGAAAAAGAATTTAGCAATTTTATTCTCAATAATAAACTGATTTTGAGCACAAAACTTTAAGAATAACTCTTTCTTGAGAAAAGTTAATTGAAGTCTTCTCTTCAGTTTGTTTTTAACTAAAATGTTATTGGCATGAGTTACTGCCACTATATCACCAATACCCAGATTTCACACAAAAAAGATCAATGGATTTAACTATTCAAAGTTTAAAATCTTATGCATGCCAAAAATTAATTATAAAAGGACAAACTACAGTTGGGAAAATGATATTTGCAAAATATATAATCATAGAAATCATAAAAATTTAAGAAAGATATCTTTCAAATTTAAGATGAAGTACTAAATGGCATTCAAGATGAAATAAATGCAAATTATTATAAAAGTACAAGAGACTATTTCTAATCTATTAGTCTGGAAAAGATCAGTTTGATAAAACTTGTGTTGCCCTCTGAGCAAAAAAAAACAAAAACAAAAAATGCTCATACATTTATTACAAGCATTCAAGTCATTAGACCATCTCAAGAAGAAAACTTGGCAATATGTGTGGATATTAAAACTACATATACACTTCAGCAATTTTGCTTCTGAGCCTTATGACAAATATTTACATGGCGCTCCATGGCAGCATAGCTTATAGTATCTAAAGACTGGAACCAAATAAAGTCTGATGGCAGGATGTTGACTGGGTAAATTATGCTACCTTCGTGCGGTAGAATATTTGCAGCCATGGATATGATTAACTAGACATACTGCTTGAAACAATCTTCAAAAGATGGTATATAGAACAGTGGTTCTCCACCTTCCTAATGCCATGACCCTTTAATACAGTGTTGTGGTGACCCCCAACCATACAATTATTTTCATTGTAAAGTAGCAATGGTTGGGGGTCACCACAACATGAGGAACTGTATTAAAGGTTGCAGCATTAGGAAGGTTGAAAACCACTAATGTAGAGTATCCTGCCATTTTAAATAATTTATATTCCTCACTTTTCATTTCTGTAAAATGAATAAATTATTTATGCACATAATACTTGGAATGACCCAGAAACAAATAAAATATGTCTGCCCTGAGAGGCAGATGGTCAGAGTGGAAAGGGAGACATCACTTTACATATTTCTATAATGTTTGAGTTTTATTTATACCATACTCATTTTTCCTATCATAGACATAGTTGATTTCAATTTTTTCTATTTGGAGTCAGTTCCCAGAGATAATGGTCTCAGGCAAGCAGTGTCCAGTTAGGTCCCCTGAGTTCTACAGACATGTGTACCATCAATGGCTTTGAAAGTTCTAGCAATCCTCCCTGATTTTTTTTTTTGCAAATTTCTGATCCAGAGGATTGTGAAAAGTTGACTTGGAGTTATCCAGTAAAAGCCAGATTTTATCGGTATCTCAAAATAGCCACCTCTACAGGATGTCCCTAAGTCACACCTAAAGTCACCATGCATGAGGAAAATGGGAAACTATAGATAAATGCATCTTTATTTACAAAATATTCAGTACAAAAAAAAAATTCAGTACAAAGTTTTAAAGAGGTGGCAAACACATAGAGAATATTTTAAAAATATTTTGTAAATTTTGTATCGAATATTTTGTAAATAAAGGTACATTTAGGTACAATTTCCCATTTTACTATGTATGATGACATTGGGGGCAACGTTGGGGACACTGTAATTTTCTATCCTGAGTTCTGGGAATCTTCTTTAAAATGTAGACAACTGAACAAATGTTCTTACCCTGAATATCCCATAATCTTAAACTGAAAGGGAGTAGATTAATTTAATTCTATTCCAGAAAATCCATGATATATGGTCATTATTTAATGTTATACTTCTTAAAAGCCCAAGGAAGCAATTAAACCCATCCTCACATATGGATCCACAGCCAATTCACTCATGAGGAGCCCTTGTATTTTGTATATTCTCTCCTCCCTGCTTGTCTAGTGAACAACTGGCCAGTATTTAACAAAATAATACAATAAATGTTTTGGAACACTGTCTGAAGCATAGTAAGTACTCAATAATGAATAACTAAGACTATTTTATTAATACAGTAGTTTATAAAAGTCTTAAGAGTTTCAATTACTATGCTACTATAAAGATAAACTAAAAAAAAAAAAAAAAAAAAAAACTTATGGGCAGCGCCTGTGGCTCAAAGGAGTAGGGTGCTGGCCCCATATGCCAGAGGTGGTAGGTTCAAACCCACCCTGGCCAAAAACTGCAAAAAAGAAAAAAAATAATAATAAGACTCTCTTTTCCGATGTTTCAAAATAAAAGTTGAATGAATAGTCATATAAGGATAGCAATAGCTCATTAGAAAAAAACACACATATTTTTAAACATTGTAGTATTTATTTTTCTACACATTCAAACACAATTTCCTCCCAAGTATGAAAGCTTAGAAAATAATGCATCGTTAAGAACTGGCTATGTGAACCAGTTTGATGAAAATATTTCAAATTGTGTATAAAAGTGCATGGTGCCCTATGATTGCATTAATGTACATAGCTATGATTTAAGAAGAAAGAAAGAAAGAAAGAAAGAAAGAAAGAAAGAAAGAAAGAAAGAAAGAAAGAAAGAAAGAAAGAAAGAAAGAAAGAAAGAAAGAAAGAAAGAAAGAAAGAAAGAAAGAAAGAAAGTGTCGCGGACCGCCAGTCGAATGAGTCTCAGTCTGAGGGCTTTTCAGGGCGGAACGTTACAGGTTGATTGAAAAGGTCGACGCAGGATGGTTTTTGACAGACTACAAAGTAGCTGCAACTTTACTGATTTTTAAGAGTGTCTTTTATACATTTTTGACAAAGCATTACAAATCACAAAAGACATTTTTATGACTTGCAGATGGTCACAAGTTCTTATCTTGTCTTACAAACGCAGGCATTCAACCATCTATCTTTCACAGTGTTTTGCTTGCAAGGGGGAACAAATGGCAGCTGTGAGGTAGCTGATAAGCAGCAGTTACTTCTTAGCTCCTTTTATCTAAAGTTGAAATGTGTTTTTTAATATATAACACTACTTTCTTTCATAGTTTTAGTTTCATGATTATATATAGTTGTTATGATTAGAGGTTTATTATGAATCATATAAGTGATTAAAGTGTGAAGGAAACATGAGAAATAAAAGGATATTGTATGAAAACTAAACTATATTGAAAGTGAGGTTAGGAAAGACAAGGTTAGAGATAGGGGGAAAGGGTGGGTGGATATTCTTTTGATGTACTGTATATTTTTAAGGTTTTTGTTCTAAAGAAGTGGTTTCATTAGTAACACCTGGTTGCTTCTCCTTATCTAGGAATGTCAAGGCTTGTAACTTCTCTTAGTTCTTTAATTGGTCTCAGTTTCTTATGATCTCTCTTAAAAACAGCTGAACATATTCTTTTATGTATAATGTTTGACTACTTCTATATATTTTTACTCTAATTAGTAACTATATTTTGATTTATAGTTAATTGCTTGTTAGGTATTAAACTACTCTATTGATTTGTGTTACATATGAAAATTAGTGAAGTAAGACATCTTTCTAAGTAAAGTTTTACTGCTGGAGGTGTCATGTTGGAACATCCTGTTTGCCGTGTCTGCATTCTCTCGATGTACTATTTCAATTCACTGACATTTATGGTGGGGACGTGCTGTTGTACAGGCTCTCTTGGAGCCACTGAGTCCGGCACAGCCATACTTGCTGTGTTAAATTGTGGATCAGTAAGTCACTGTGTTTATTCTTAGTTTCTCAAAACAATCAGGCAATAATCAGTCATTCAACTGAACAGACAGGTTTCAGGGCAAAAGTTTCTTAGGCTTTTATGCCGCACCTCATGACTTCCTACGTTCACTAAAAGGCATGCTAGGCAACTTATGCGCTGCTGTCGCAAACCAGGGGGACTGGGGGCAACGCTCCGAAGAGCACCCACCGCCTTACCACAGTTTTTACAACGCGGACAGAGCCATCCCGCCACGGCTTGATGCCGGGGGTGCGGCATTTCCCCCTTTTTTGTTAATGAAACGTAGTTCAAAGAGGTCTTGGCGAACAGCCTTTAAGGAGGAAAAGACACAACGAAGAAGACATGGTAACAGTAAAACAACACAGAATATCAGGCATCCAATAATGATAATAAACACAATGTACTGAATCTAAGATATAGGATTTAAAGACTTAAGATTGTCAGAGAGTGATTGAGCCAGAGTATCGAGAGATGTACTAGGTAGATGAGCTTCATTGATGGCAGTGATATCCTTTTGAAGGGTATGTAAGTCATGTGTAATATCATTATCCTTCCACACACCTTGTAAATGTGCCTTTGTTTTGTCCCAAGAGGTGGAGAGGTTATAAGGTAGAGGAGTGACACAGATAGTTGGAAAAGCAGAGTGACATCTAGTTTGAAGTTTATGTTGTATGAACTTTATATCTTGTCCTAGAGTTAAAACTACTTCTTTTAAGATGTTAAGTTTGGCTTCAAGTTTATTATCTATGCTGGCTTGAGTCATTAAAGTTAGAGTGATGTTGTTGCTGAGAGAGTTAACAAAGTGAGCTGTGTGAACTTCTTGAACCAAAGCAGTAGTGGTTACTGCAAATGTTGTGACTATAGAAATTAAAGCTAAAATACCAAGAATTAAAGCAGCTATAAACCTCTTAGGTCGAATTAATTGATTAACAGTATGTAAAACTTGTAAAGCAGAATTATCATACCAAGGATTATCTTGTAAATCAACAGGTAATAGTACATAAGAGGGTCTTTTTACAATTAAAACAGAATTAAACAATTTTTCATTGAATAAATCAGTAGAGGTGAGACAATTAGTCACTTTACAAATAGTACAAGAAATATGATAAGAGTTTTTAGATTGTGTAATAGTTAAGTACTTATTTGAAGTTAAAAGTAGAGCATACGGATACCCAACACAAGTTCTTACTGACATTGCATTTGGTTTTGGCATATTAGGTTTTTTTTCTAAAATTAAGTTGGATGCAGCAACAAGTCTAAATAGGTCATAATGTATTTGAGTTTTATTTTTGTCTTGAGCGATTCATATGGGTTCAACTAAACCAGGTGTAAACTATCTGCGTATCGGTTGAGGGGTACTAGACCACTGATATTGATGATATTTATCTAATTGGTTTGATAGGTATTTATTATGATCATAACAGGAAGTAGGAGAATAGTCCCAGATGATTGTGTTTGAATTTATAGGAGAATGCTTGTTGGCGGCATCTGGGAATCCACAGGAAAGCCAAGTAGGTGTTTTAGTTAATGATGATTCCCAGAATTGATTTTTATTTTTATATTTTTCTTTACAGTTAGGGAGAGGTAGCGAGTCCACAGATAAACAGGTTTCATTATAATTAGGACTTTCAATAGTTTGTAACTCATATTTCCAAACATAACGTCTATTTGCATCATAAGGATCTGGAGCATCAGTTAAAAACACCCTGTAGCTAGTAGGTAAACAAAAAGGAGGTGTATTGTCTCTTAAAGTAAAGCAAATAGGTAAGGAGTCGGCTTTGCCAGTGAAATTAATTAAAGCCGCAGCATGATGTCTGGATTCTGAATTAGTTAAACCTCCTAAGCGGATAGAATCATTAGAAAGAATTTTTATGGGGTCTGGATCTAGCCAGCCCACAGGGTGTAGCAGTGGAGGATTAGGAACATAAGACCAATAAGCTGCAGTTTCTACCTTAGGAGTAGAGATTAGTGATAGAAACGCAAGAAAGTACATTGTAGGAGTTAGAGGGTTTCTTTGAGACATGAGAAGCTGTTTAGCTTGTTTCACCAGGGCACGGATCTGTGTCCATGTGATCTTGGAGGGTTTCGGTGAAACTTCCACAGCCGTTCTCATTTGTGCAGATAGGATCTTCATCCGCCGCAGGCGTAGTCTTCTGCGCCGGGGTCTTCGGAGGAGCCGGTTTGATGAGCCGGTCTGGAATCCAGATGGGAGAGTCGGCATCCTGTGGAAATATGCAAGCATAGCCTCGTCCGGAGGTTAACAATACATCAGGGCCTTTCCATTGGCCCGATAATAAATCTTTCCAAAGAACTTTAGGAAGGGTGGCAGCCGATTGTGGCTGCCAATGGGAGAGAGCAGGGGTTAAATTGTTGGAGTTTACATTAAGGTGATTTAGGACGAATAAAGCATGGGTTAAAATATGATGAGGGGAGAAATATTTATGAGCCTTTTGTAGGCGTTCAATTTGTAATTTTAATATTTGATTAGTTCTTTCAACAATCGCTTGACCCTGAGGATTATACGGGATCCCCGTAAAATGAGCAATTTTCCATTGTGTACAAAATTGTTCAAATGCTCGAGAGGTGTAAGCTGGAGCATTATCTGTTTTTAGTTGAAGAGGGACACCTAGCTGCTGAAAGCAGTAAAACAGGTGTTGTACAACATCTTTATAGGCCTCGCCAGATCTTGCAGAGGCACAGATAAAATGAGAAAAGGTATCAACAGTAACATGGACATATTGTAATTTTCCAAAACTAGAGACATGTGTTACATCCATTTGCCATAATACATTGGGGCGTAAACCCCGAGGATTGACACCGAATTTTAAAGGATGATGAGTAATAGGACAGGCTTTACACTTTAAGACTATTTGTCTGGCCTGTTCTCTAGTAATTTGAAACATTTTTCGTAATGCGTTAGCATTTTGGTGATGTAAGGCGTGGCTTTCTTCAGCTTCAGCCACTGATGCCACCATAGTACGTGTTAACAAATCTGCAGTGGCATTTCCTTGGGCTAAAGGGCCAGGTAAATTAGTATGTCCTCTTATGTGACCAATATAAAATTGATTATTTCTTTGCTGAATCAAAGTTTGTAGTTTCTTTAATAAAGGTAGAATAGTTGAGGTTCCTGTTAAAAGAGTAGTTTCAAGAGCTGGAAAAAGAGAAGCAATATATTTTGAATCTGTGTACAAGTTAAACCTTTGTTTGAAATTATTAAAGGCTGAGATTAGAGCCCATAATTCTGTTTGTTGGGCGGAGGCTTGTGTAACCTCCTTAATAAGAGGAGACAGACCTGGACTAAAAACTACAGCTCGTCCTGTAGAGGAGCCATCTGTGAACAAAGTTATTGCGTCAGATAGAGGCTGTTTGGAACACATAAGAGGAAATATAAGTGAAACTGTTTTTGTAAATTCAATTAAAGGATGTTTAGGATAATGGTATAAAATTTGACCTGCATAGCCTTGTAAGGCTAATACCTAATCATCATTATTTTGAAACAGTTGTTCTACTTGAATTTTATTATAAGCAGTTACAATTACATGAGGATCTTTACCAAATAATTCCCGTGATCTTTTTCTTCCTTTATCAATTAATAAAGACACCAGGTATGGATAATCAGCAACAATCTTTGTCTGAACATGTGGTAAATGAATCCATTCTAAAATACCTTCTTGCCATAGGCAAGCTGTAGGAGTATACTTAGTAGAAAAAATGAGTAGAGACCATGGATTTTGATAATTAATTTGTTTAACCCTGGCCTGGGTTAAAGCCTGTTCAACAACTTCTAAAGCCTGCAAGGCTTCTGGAGTTAATTGTCTAGGGGAACGGGGATTAGAGTCCCCCTGTAAGATAGTAAACAAAGGACTAAGGGTTCCTGTAGTAATCTTCAGAAAAGGTCGAATTCAATTTATTTCTCCTAGCAATTTTTGATAATCATTAAGAGTTTGTAATTTATCTCTCCGAATCTGTACTTTTTGGGGTGTAATATAGTCAGAGTGAATCCATTGTCCCAGATAACTTAATGGTTTATCTCTTTGAATTTTTTCTGGGGCAATTACTAAACCAAATTTAGTTAATTGTTCTATAGCCTTTTCTAGCATTAGCTGTACTTGCGGTAGCTCAGGATGAGCTAGTAAGATATCATCCATATAATGAATTATGTAAGCACTAGGAAATTGTTTTCTCAGTGCTGCCAATGCAGCTGCCACGAATTTTTGACACAAGGTAGGGCTGTTTTTCATGCCCTGTGGTAAAGTTTTCCATTGATATCTTTTAAATGGTTCCTGTAAATTTAAAGAAGGAACACTGAAAGCAAAACGAGGACAATCTTCAGGATGTAGATTAATAGTAAAAAAGCAGTCTTGTAAATCAATAATTATAAGTGGCCATTGTTCAGGTACTGCTACAGGAGATGGGAGCCCAGGTTGAAGGGAGCCCATGTCTTTCATAATGGCATTTACTGCTCTTAAATCTTGTAAAAGTCTCCATTTGCCAGATTTTTTCTTAATGACAAACACAGGAGTGTTCCATGGACTAATGGATTCCTCTAAATGTCCTTTATCTAATTGTTCTTGTACCAAAATTTGTAATGCCTGTAACTTTTCTGTTGTTAGGGGCCACTGACTAACCCACACAGGAACATCTGTTAACCATTTTATTTTACAGGCATAATTTTCTGCAGTGGCCCCTATGAAAAACACTGATCGTTCAGCTGATCTCCTGTAACTAGTTTCATGTCTAGAACATGTAAAAGATCTCGTCCCCACAAAGTATAGGGTAGAGAGGGTAACACATAAGGTTGAAAGTAAATTTTCTTATCCTTATATTCACATAATAAATGAGATGTACTCCGCATAACACCAGAAACAGAACCTAAACCGACTAATGAAGACCCAGTCCGATGTACTGGCCAGGATTTTGGCCAGTCAGAAGCTGCAATGCAGGTCACATCAGCTCCTGTGTCCATTAACCCTTTAATGGGTCTGCCCTCAATTTTCATTTTTAATATTGGTCTATTATATAAGTCATGTATGAGAGCTACACAGTCCTGATCAGTAAATCCAAATTGACCCTCTCCCCTGGCATCATGCAAGTGATAGGTGGGGAGTGGTATATATGGCAACAACAATAACTGAGCAATTCTTTGTCCCTTATGAATTTGTGTAGTTTCTACTAAAGATTTTACCATGACTTTAATTGTATTCTCAGTATCAGAATCAATTACTCCTGGAATAACTTCAAAATGTTTAGTGTAATTAGAACTACGACCTAAAATAACACCAACTGTGCCCGGTAACAATTTTCCTTTAATTCCAGTAGGAACTAGAGTAACACCATCATGTTTAGATATAATTACATCCTTAGAGCTGGCAAGGTCTAGGCCTGCACTGCCAGGAGTCCCACGTGGGAGATCATGAATAGTCCATTCAGGTGGTATACAATTAGTAGTAGATGTGGGCTCTAAAATAGGTTGTACCGTAGTAGGCACAGTTATTTCTCCCTTGGGGCCGGGGCTGGGAGAATGCCCCTCATCTAGTTTTTTGACCTATTGCCATTATTAGCATATGCACCCTTGTCAGACAAGGGGGTTCCATCTTTATGAAACTTAGATTTACATTCATTTCTCCAGTGCCTGCCCTTCTTACAACGAGGGCATGGTCCCGGGGGTAGCCCACGAGACTTACTATTATTATTATTAGCACCGGTGGATTTCTTACAATCCTTCTGTATATGACCTGGCTTCCCACAATTATAACAAGTGGGTAAGTCATGTGGGGGGTCACACCCGAAACATGTATTACTGGGGTCTCTATCAAAAGCACTTTTAACATATGAACTGAATTTCTGACCCCGCATAGCTGCAGCGAACGCCATTCCCTGGACGATCGCTGGTGAGGCATCCATGCATGCTTTAATATAATCTTGTATTGTACCTGTTTTCCTGAGTGGACGTATTAAGTCCTGACACAGCGTATTTGCATTTTCCCAAGCCAACTGCTTGAGTAATAATGCTGTGCCTTCAGACGGTGGGAGCATTCTATTAATAGCTTCTTCCAGGCGAGAAATAAAGTCAGGATAGGACTCTTCCATACCCTGTTTTATGCCTGCTAAAGTTGTGCCCTTAGTACCTGGAGGAGGTATCCTGCGCCAAGCAGAAACTGCATTGTGGTTAATTATTTCTAAAAATTGCCGTGGTAGTTTAATTTGATTTTCAGAGGTGGCAAATTCATCTGTTCCTAAAAGCATAGATAACGTGGGCTGTGCCTTTCTACCTACACGTTGATTAACGCTTTCTCTGCATCTATCCTCATATTCTGTTCTCCATAAAATATAGTCACCTGGGGAAAGCGTGGCCTTGGCCGTTTGTTGCCAATCATACGGAGTAAGCCACTGACTGCTAATTGATTCTACAATTTGTAAAGTATAAGGGGCAGAAGCTCCCGATGTACGGACAGCTTGTTGCAATTCTTTAAGTGTCTTTAACGACAGAGGTTCCCAGGTGGGTGGTGCCCTTTCCTCCGTAGGAAAGCGCACCGGGAAAGCGAAAGTAAAATCTCCCTGCTGACGGGCTTCTCGCACCGCCGCTTGAAAGCCTGCAGGCGGCGGGGGGAGACAAGGAGGCACACGGGGAAGTGGAGCCCGCAAAGTTGGTCTGGATGAAGTCATAGGAATGCGAGCCGCCGGATAAGCTCGGCGAGGGTGAATACAATCATCCATTCTGTCCCTCTCATCTGGTTTAGTAAATTCATCGACCACATCCCACTCGTCACTGTCAGAAGAATTATCAACCGGCGGGAGTGGCGGTAGAATGTCCTTAAGCGTTGGTGCCGAGGGAATTGCGCTCTCAGCATTTAATGCCGGCTCAGGATCTTTAAGAGCCTCTGGGGAAACTTTATCGCAAATGGGTGCCACCTTAGTTTCAGGGCTTTCAGCCTCCGAGTCAGTTTCTCTTATAAATGCTTCTAAGAAGGTATTATCAGCCAAAAGTTCTCTAACCTGTAACCACAAAGGAAAAGCCTGTGGGGGCAAAACCTGCTCCCCATGCTCCTGCATGTAATTCCGCATCTCGCGTCCCACTCTCTTCCAGTCGGAGAGAGAGAGAGAGCCTTCCTCCAGAAACCAAGGACTAACCAACTTTATGAAATGCATAAGCTCCTCCAACCGTTTGAGAGACACATGAAAACCATTTTTCTCTAATAAACGCTGTATCATGACACTGAGCATGCGTTCCTCTTTTCCTAATGTATGCCCCATGTTGTCCTGCGGATTACTCACGCTTAACCGGTCAGCCTTTACCGGCGGGACTCGAGCTCCCTGGTGAGAGTCGCCTTCAATCTGAAAAGAGAGGAAAGAAAGAAAAAGAAAGATCACCTGTCCTTCAGGTCCCTGTTCGAGGGCGCCAGCTGTCGCGGACCGCCAGTCGAATGAGTCTCAGTCTGAGGGCTTTTCAGGGCGGAACGTTACAGGTTGATTGAAAAGGTCGACGCAGGATGGTTTTTGACAGACTACAAAGTAGCTGCAACTTTACTGATTTTTAAGAGTGTCTTTTATACATTTTTGACAAAGCATTACAAATCACAAAAGACATTTTTATGACTTGCAGATGGTCACAAGTTCTTATCTTGTCTTACAAACGCAGGCATTCAACCATCTATCTTTCACAGTGTTTTGCTTGCAAGGGGGAACAAATGGCAGCTGTGAGGTAGCTGATAAGCAGCAGTTACTTCTTAGCTCCTTTTATCTAAAGTTGAAATGTGTTTTTTAATATATAACACTACTTTCTTTCATAGTTTTAGTTTCATGATTATATATAGTTGTTATGATTAGAGGTTTATTATGAATCATATAAGTGATTAAAGTGTGAAGGAAACATGAGAAATAAAAGGATATTGTATGAAAACTAAACTATATTGAAAGTGAGGTTAGGAAAGACAAGGTTAGAGATAGGGGGAAAGGGTGGGTGGATATTCTTTTGATGTACTGTATATTTTTAAGGTTTTTGTTCTAAAGAAGTGGTTTCATTAGTAACACCTGGTTGCTTCTCCTTATCTAGGAATGTCAAGGCTTGTAACTTCTCTTAGTTCTTTAATTGGTCTCAGTTTCTTATGATCTCTCTTAAAAACAGCTGAACATATTCTTTTATGTATAATGTTTGACTACTTCTATATATTTTTACTCTAATTAGTAACTATATTTTGATTTATAGTTAATTGCTTGTTAGGTATTAAACTACTCTATTGATTTGTGTTACATATGAAAATTAGTGAAGTAAGACATCTTTCTAAGTAAAGTTTTACTGCTGGAGGTGTCATGTTGGAACATCCTGTTTGCCGTGTCTGCATTCTCTCGATGTACTATTTCAATTCACTGACATTTATGGTGGGGACGTGCTGTTGTACAGGCTCTCTTGGAGCCACTGAGTCCGGCACAGCCATACTTGCTGTGTTAAATTGTGGATCAGTAAGTCACTGTGTTTATTCTTAGTTTCTCAAAACAATCAGGCAATAATCAGTCATTCAACTGAACAGACAGGTTTCAGGGCAAAAGTTTCTTAGGCTTTTATGCCGCACCTCATGACTTCCTACGTTCACTAAAAGGCATGCTAGGCAACTTATGCGCTGCTGTCGCAAACCAGGGGGACTGGGGGCAACGCTCCGAAGAGCACCCACCGCCTTACCACAGTTTTTACAACGCGGACAGAGCCATCCCGCCACGGCTTGATGCCGGGGGTGCGGCAAGAAAGAAAGAAAGAAAGAAAGAAAATATGAAGAAAAGGAACTGGAAAAAAAAAAAAAGAAGAACCAATAGGTGAGATGCAAATGTACATCCACAATTTCAGTCTGCGAACCCCTCAGTTATAATTTCAAAATTACATCCGTGTTTATTCCTCTGATGGACAAGACACAGCTCCTCCCCAGGATGGCTTTATCAACAGCACTGCATGAAGTGGTGGGGTAAATTACTGCCCAGAACTCCAGGGGCAGCCCCATCCCCAAACACCAACTGTTTATGCACTGAGACAGAACTTGGCCAAATTCCCAGCACACTTGAGAACAGAAGCTGCAGGCGCTGGTCCTTTACTGTTCTGAACGGATGTGTGTGCAGGTGTTTAATTTTGTCTACCACTCTGCATAGATTTGTTATTCTTGGTAATAAATCTTTTTTTTCTCAATTTTTGAGGCTGTTTAATTTTAGACTCCACATTGATAGTTACTAACAAAGTAAAGTGGTAAGAACACACAAAATAATTTGACAGTTTTTGTAGACTTTAACTTATTTCATTCAGCTACAATTGGTACTAGACTTTTCCATCAAGGAAAATATCTTAATATTCTTAATATTGTTGAAATAAATATATGTATAAAAACTACTCTCATTTTTAAAGATTGCAAGAAACTAAAAATTTTATACACAATGTTTTTGTTAAGAATTTAGAAACAACTCTACCTGAGGAGATTTACTAGAGAAAGATCCTTGCTATCAATAATATTTGCCGGATTTTATATTTGACTTTAAAAATAAAAGATCTTGAAAACTAAACAGGAGATGCTTGCAGTTAAAAAAAAAAAGTTAATGTTATGTAACATTAAAGGCTTTGATGCCCTGGCGGGATCTTTTTTGAGAGATGGACAACTAGTTCCCTGCACAAGCTCGATGACTGTGCCCTCTTCTATGGAAACTCTTTTTGTGAGATGCCAAAGTAAATAGCTGCAGATAACACACGCAGACACACCAGGGAACAGCATCAGAAAAGAGCTAAAGGAAGGTCAGAGACCAAAGCCACAGGTCAGCAAAGACTTTTTGAAATATTTCATCACTTCTCAGAGATAAAACTTGTAGCAAAACACCTTGGTGTTAGATTCCAGGGCTGAAATATTCAGGTGGAATTTCTCCTTTTAGTATGATTTTTGCTCTTCAATGTGTTCTTAGGAGAAGGCCACAGACAGTTCCCTTGGCTACATAAGTCTTTAAGGACTCTCAGCATCTGCCTCATTGAACACATCTCCAGAATCACTCAGGTGATCTGCTTAGAGAAAGGGTGCACATTCTACAAGTTACCACTTCATAAAAGAAGGTTTGTGCCATAACTTCCCATCCACAAGATATCACAAATTCCCAAGAATGTGATTACAGCTTCATTCTTTGTGACTACCAGAAATTTCAAGTTTTAAAAGGGCAGGACCTGCAAATACCTTCTCCCATTCTGAGGGCTGTCTGCTTGCTTTACTTACTGTGTTCTTAGCTGTGCAGAAGCTTTTTAGTTTGATCAGGTCCCAGTAGTGTATTTTTGAAGCTGCTTCAATTGCCCGGGGGGTTCCTCCTCATAAAATACTCACCCAGACCGATTTCTTCAAGGGTTTTCCCTGCACTTTCTTCTAGTATTTTTATAGTTTCATGTCTTAAGTTTAAATCTTTAATCCTGTGAGAGTCAATAACTAGAATCCACAGAGAACTCAAACGTATAAGCAGGAAAAGAACAAGTGATCCCTTCGCAGGCTGGGCAAGGGACTTGAAGAGCAACTTCTTTGAAGAAGACAGGCGCACGGCCTACAGACATATGAAAAAATGCTCATCATCTTTAATCATTAGAGAAATGCAAATCAAAACTACCTTGAGATACCATCTAACTCCAGTAAGATTAGCCCATATCACAAAATCCCAAGACCAGAGATGTTGGCGTAGATGTGGAGAAAAGGGAACACTTCTACACTGCTGGTGGGAATGCAAATTAATACATTCCTTTTGGAAAGATATATGGAGAACACTTAGAGATCTAAAAATAGACCTGCCATTCAATCCTATAATTCCTCTACTAGGAATATACCCAGAAGACCAAAAATCACATTATAACAAAGATATTTGTACCAGAATGTTTATTGCAGCCCAGTTCCTAATTTCTAAGTCATGGAAAAAGCCCAAGTGCCCATCGATCCACGAATGGATTAATAAATTGTGGTATATGTACACCATGGAATGTTATGCAGCCTTAAAGAAAGATGGAGACTTTACCTCTTTCATGTTTACATGGATGGAGCTGGAACATATTCTTCTTAGTAAAGTATCTCCAGAATGAAAGAAAAAGTATCCAATGTACTCAGCCCTGCTATGAAACTGATTTATGGCTTTCGTATGAAAGCTATAACCCAGTTACAACCTAAGAATATGGGGAAGGGGGAGAGGGAGGGGAGGGAAGGGCGAGGATGGGCAGAGGGAGGGTGATTGGTGGGATTACACCTGTGGTGCATCTTACAAGGATACATGTGAAACTTAGTAAATGTAGAATATAATTGTCTTAACACAATAACTAAAAAAATGCCAGGAAGGCTTTGTCAACCAGTGTGATGAAAATGTGTCAAACTGTGTATAAAACCAGTGTATGGTGCCCCATGATTGCATTAATGTGCACAGCTATGATTTAATAATAAAAAATAAAATAAAAGGGCAGGACTATACTAAGCCATTTCTTTCTACATGTTTAGTGGAGGTATTGTTCTAAAAAATAATCATCCCCAAATTTATCACCATAACCAGTTAGCTATTCTCATTTTTCTGTAGATGTGCTTCATTAATGCCCTTGAAGGCCGTTAAATGCTGCCTCTTCACCCATCTAGCTTCTTTCAGAAATTTTCAGGGAAACTTATTCCTCATTTTGACATTTAAAACTATTTCCTGGCTTGGCACCCATAGCTCGGTGGTTAGGGCACCAGCCACATACACCGGGCCTGCTGGGTTCGAACCCAGCCTGGGCAACAACAATGACAACTACAACAAAAAGTAGCGGAGCGTTGTTGGGGGTGGAGGGGACGTGTGTAGTCCTGGCTTCTTGAGAGGCTGAGGCAAGAGAATTGCTTGAGCTTAAGAGTTTGAGGTTGCTGTGAGTGGTGACAACACAGCACTCTACCAAGGGTGACATAGTGTCTCAAAAAATAATAAAATAAAAATAAATAAAACTATTTCCTCAGAGCATTTCCATTACTTCACATTTCCTCCCTAATTGTTTGTTGATGAAGGCAGTTTTATGTAAGTTGAATAAGAGTTATCTGTTGTCCTTTTTTCTATTCCGAAAAAATTTAAAATTATTAATGCAAGTCATGTGAGTCCTACTCTTCTTAAATTTGAGAAGATAGAAAAGAAAAATTCTCTGTTGTTTAATGAAAAGGCTGAAGGTGGTGCTTAAACCCCTTTTGCTTGTTACAGGCACTTACTTTAGCAGCAATGAGTATAGAGCTATTAGCAGATCTGAACAATTGTCTTTGATAAGTTTAATTTTTAATCATTATGTGAATGCTTTAATAATTCTTCAAAAACTGGCTTAGGTAGTCTAAAGGAAAATACACAGCATATCAGACTCGATACCAAATGTACCCATATCCTGGTGTTGTGTCCTTGTATCTCTGGTGCACACGAGGAGAATTGAGGAAGAAGAATGAGAATGACCCAGGGAAGGGGCGGGACGCTTGGTGTGGCCTGCGCAGCACGTGAGACCCCACCCAGCTGATGCTCAGGAAGATCTCCCCGGGGTTCTGCTCTCTCTGAACACATGGTGTTCTTCTTCCTTCCGTCAGTTCCTCCCACAGTTACAGTAAATTTAGATTATACTCATAGGCCAGTACATTTATTTTTTCTATAATTATTTTCTTATTTAAAAATACTTTTTCAAGAGAGCAATGCATTTGTATGGCCACCTTGCACATTTACACAAAAGATTTTCAATGGAAGTGTAATGGAAACAGAGCAGCTTGCAAACGCTGAATCTGTTTATTTTTAACCACAGATTGATATTTTTCTATCATTACACTGACATAATTCTGCATTTTATTTCTTAATGGCATAACTTAATTGATGGAAGATGGAGGCTAATTGAAATGGAGAGGTGATGAACAGCTGTGATAGGAGGTGAGTGTCAGGTCATTAACGGTATCTGTTCAATCATCACCATCTTTCCTAAAGATTGCCCAATTTGGCCTGTTGTATTCTCTAATAAGGACATATTTCAATAGGAGTCAAGAGACTGTTTACTCTTCTGTCCATTGATTGTGAGTTATTTCCTGTCTATATGCACAGATTCCAAAGTTTAATGACCTAACCTTTAATAAGAAAATAATGGCCTGATCCCTCAGGTGTCCTAAGAATTAAACACTTCCAAAGAACATCCAGTTCTTTGGCAAATGGTGAAATACAAAAGCCAAGTAACACATGTAAAAAGACTAGTCAAGGTGAAGTGTTGAGCTACTGACTTTCCTGCTCCTTATAATAAAGCCAGGTTTTAGAAATGCAGCATCACCAAATAAAGAGAGTGAATCATCTGGGAGACACTTGGGGAAGGGGGAGATGATGAGGGCCTCTTGCACCCTGAAAGTCACGCCGAAATTCAATGACTGCAGGGATCGTTTATCTGTACTCAGCAATTGGTATTCTGAGACACCTGCCCATCTGCCTGGGCACTTCCCGTACAGACACAAACTCCTGTTGCTACCTTTGCACCACCTACAAACTCCTATTTCTCATCCACGAAGTGGAGCTCTTTGTATGTAGCAGAGGTTTGATTCTGTTCTGTGAAAGGACCCACAGATCTCTTGAACCCATCAGTACTTGGAAGCCTCGTAACAGTGAGTGATGAGGCTTTTCTGCTCCAGTTTAATGAGTAGACCAGATGTGGCCCCAATGTCCAAAGGCAATATCCTGCATTCCTTCCTCCCTTCCTGTTTTCTTTCTTTTCTTCCTTACATCCTTTTTTCTCTTTTTCCTTCTTTCAAACTTTTTCACAATTCTTTCATATTTAAAACCTGGATTGGGCAGAGATTCATAAGCCTGTCCCAAGTCACTGGGAGAGCAAATCTGATCTTTTGGGCAGGGCAGACCCTGCAAAGGTTGAACGGCATGTATGAGAATCAACTGTGCAATATGAAATTTCAGCGAAAAAACAGCACAGCTTCACTTCCCTGCCTCGCCTTAGGTGGGTCCCCTCAGTCTGGGTTTCTCAGCTCTCACCCACTGAGTCCTTCAGACTGGCCTCTTCCTCCTGACTGGCCTCTTCCCCTGGGTCAGGTTTTCCAGCGTTCTGGGAGCCTGTGCGTCTGCAGGTCTGTGCCTCACCAGGTCTGTGCCTCACCTGACACACACACACTGCAAGTCCAACTCATTTTCAGCAAAAAGTCAATTTTGGGTTCTTTCCATTGGTCTAACCTAAATTAGTTCCCGTATATGTTTACAGTGTCCTATATGTGTCTATAAATCAATCACCATAACCACAATTATATATTAATTTTGCGACCTATCTGCCTCTGCACCATCTTATAAAATCCACAGAGACAAGAACCAGGTCCTTCTGCTCATTTCTGTATCCTCCATCCCTGGCTCAATTCTTCCCATGAGGGAGATAGTCAGCACAAAGTGAGGAAGGGAGAAATCCTCTGCAGATCACCACACACAAAATTGTAAAGTAACATATATTTTCTTTGAGTACATAAAAATAAGGGGAAAAATTGGCCTTAAAGTAACCACAGATGTTTAAATGGAAAAAAAATGTAAAATGTATGAATCATTTACATAAGAAAAAAATTATTATTATTTCAAATAAAATTTAGTGGTTCCAGAAAAGAGATGACAAATACACATTTAAGTGTTGCTTTTAGCCAGTCTGTTTATGCATGCACATTATTTTTTGTTTTTGAAAACTATTCCCAGAAGGATTCCACTGGAAATGGTGATATAGATACATATAGACTGATCAGAAGACATTCTATTTTTCATTTCATTCAATCAAAAGAATTGGACTTTAGTACTAACGTTAACCCTCCACAACCTTGTGGAAGGCAAGAAAAATTCACTTCCATGTCAATTCTCTCAACAATAAAAGAAATGGGCACACTCTGTGTCTCTTCCTGTTCTAAAATTTCTACACGTGGCTGTTTCTCTTTCTGACGTTTGAGATGAGGGCCTCCTGCATCCTGAAAGTCACGTTGAAGCACCACAACTCAATTACAGTCACAAGCTATTGGGGGCCTGTCGCTAATGCACTAGACCCCTGGGAGAATCAAAGAAGAATTTAGGGTCTCTGATTTATCCCCTTTATTCTCAGATGAGGAAACTTTACCCAAAGAGATATGTCCTGTGTGTCACATAGCAACACAGCCAGCCCGAGCCTGGGGTGCCCGCATGCTGACCTCATCCCCAGCGTGGTTTTCAGCACACACCTGCCTGCTTGTAAACAGCAATGCTGAGATCCAGTCCTCTAAAGTCAAATGGGTAGAGGGAAGTATTATGGAAAAATTTTGAAGCATAAAAAGAGCATACTGAGTATGCAAAAAGATACTGAAATAAGTAATAATTATGAAAAGCACCCAAATTTATTACACAGCCACAAAACAAATTACCCAAATATGATTAGGTTAAAAGTATAAGTATGTAATTTGTAAATCTAAAACTTTTCCATTAATCACATAGAATATTCATTAACTATTTCTATATTCTCCATTTCCACAAATTGCCTACATATGCTACATTTGTTATCAAAATAATTAAATTCTCTCTACTTTTTATCTAAGTTACACATATTTAAATACTACCATAAAAGGGATATTTCTTTTTAATTAATTTGACTTCCTGGGGTTATTTAGGTTGTGTTTTAAATTTCATTATCATTATTTTTTACATATTTACAATGTATTAGTGGTTGCATTTAGTTTCATTAAAGTTCATTATAATATTCAAACTTGTAAGTATCACACTTCAAGTAGCACATGAATCCTCCTGGACCTTCCTCACAGAGCTGTCCCACCTACATTCCTCAGGGGTCCTATCTTGGTCAACCAAATAATATGTCCCTACCCTGAACACATTTTAGTGGAATAGTTCATTAAAGTGTCCGAATGTTTGAAATTAAATGATCATTAATTTTTATAATATTCCTAAAAATAATAAAGATGGTCCTCAAAACCCAAAATGCTGTGATCTACTTTCAAAGCAACAATAGATTAGATCCACAACTTGTCCAGTGGCATCCAACCTTTCTTCTTCTCCACTATAAAGCAAAAGAAGCATCACCTTGGGCCACAGGGTAAACACACAGCACCAAGGAAAGCTGGCGGGCACAAAAAAAGGTCGGTGCACACTGTTCCTGTATCGGACACCACAGGTGAGCATCAAAGTCCTCAAATAATCCGCATGGCAGCAGGTCAGATGCTACAACCTGTGGAAATTTTTCTTTTTCTCTCCTTGAAAATAAAAGCAGTTGGATTGACTTTTGTTTAAGAATAAATTGTGCTGTGCACCTTCTTGTAAACCCTGATCCCTCGTGACTGTTCATCGGTCTATTTGTTAGGGATGGGGCAGTGATGTTAGTCTCTCCACAAAACAAAGCAGGGATTCTAACTACACCCCTGTCCACACAGAAGTCAGGTCACACCTCAACACTTCAGTGTAAGACACAGTGTTTATGTCTCAGACCCTACCTAGTTCAAGCTGCCCATGCTGGTGTCGTATTTGACAGATGTCATTGGCCTTCCTTCCTCTCCCCGCTGACTAGTGCTTGAACCCCCTCTCTCCAGGGTCCCTCTGACTTCACTCTGGGCTGACAGGGGAGGCTTCCTACTGCAGCCTCCTCAGCCTGACCTAAGGAGATAGCAGTTGTTTTTCATTCTTTTCAAATAGAATAGGAAATTAGGTGCAAGAAATCTGAGAAATGACAGTAAGGTGAGTAGAAAGATTATTCTTTCATCCGAATAACCTTACATTTTATATAACAAAATGACATAAAATATCCGACAGAGATATCTGAAAATGAGATTGGCTAGTCTCTAAAATTGCAAAAGCAGTTATGCCCATATAAAGTGCATAATCAATAGGCTTCAGGACAGAATTTTCCATAGCTCTTTTATAAGTCCTGAATTTTCAAACTTTAAAGTATGGGGAAGTGAGATATTATTCTTACCTATAGCCAATAACAATTTTTTAAAGCTGATATTCATTCTATCACAAACTATATGTCACCTGGAATAAAAATTATGGTAAATTAAATATTTCTAAGACCCAACAGTCTCATAAAATTATTGATATTATTATATATAGATAAGTAGATCACCATAAGGGAACATATCCTGAAAATCCAGATTAGGAAGCACCTACATATCCTACAACACCAATCACGGAGTGGAGTTCAATTTAAAAGATCTCTTACCTTCTAAACTCACTCCATTTACACTAAGAGCTCAAGTAAAAATCATTAGTTGTGTCTCAACAGCTTATGCAACCCCTGTCCCTAGTGCTGGCCACTGCCTGTCACCTGAGTTACCCAGACACCCCCCCATCACCTCCACTGTCTCTCACCTGAGTTCCCCAGACACTCCCACATCACCTCCAATGTCTCTCACCTGAGTTCCCCAGACACCCCCCATCACCTCCACTGTCTCTCACCTGAGTTCCCCAGACACCCCCACATCACCTCCAGTGTCTCTCACCTGAGTTCCCCAGACACCCCCACATCACCTCCACTGTCTCTCACCTGAGTTCCCCAGACACCCCCACATCGCCTCCAGTGTCTCTCACCTGAGTTCCCCAGACACCCCCACATCGCCTCCACTGTCTCTCACCAGAGTTCCCCAGACACCCCCACATCACCTCCACTGTCTCTCACCTGAGTTCCCCAGACACCCCCACATCACCTCCACTGTCTCTCACCTGAGTTCCCCAGACACCCCCACATCACCTCCACTGTCTCTCAGCTGAGTTCCCCAGACACCCCCACATCGCCTCCACTGTCTCTCACCTGAGTTCCCCAGACACCCCCACATCACCTCCAATGTCTCTCACCTGAGTTCCCCAGACACCCCCACATCACCTCCAGTGTCTCTCACCTGAGTTCCCCAGACACCCCCACATCACCTCCACTGTCTCTCACCTGAGTTCCCCAGACACCCCCACATCACCTCCACTGTCTCTCAGCTGAGTTCCCCAGACACCCCCACATCACCTCCACTGTCTCTCACCTGAGTTCCCCAGACACCCCACATCACCTCCACTGTCTCTCACCTGAGTTCTCCAGACATCCCCCCATCACCTCCACTGTCTCTCACCTGAGTTCCCCAGACACTCCCACATCACCTCCAATGTCTCTCACCTGAGTTCCCCAGACACCCCCACATCACCTCCAGTGTCTCTCACCTGAGTTCCCCAGACACCCCCACATCACCTCCAATGTCTCTCACCTGAGTTCCCCAGACACCCCACATCACCTCCACTGTCTCTCACCTGAGTTCCCCAGATGCTCCCACATCACCTCCAGTGTCTCTCACCTGAGTTCCCCAGACACCCCCACATCGCCTCCACTGTCTCTCACCTGAGTTCCCCAGACACCCCCACATCACCTCCACTGTCTCTCACCTGAGTTCCCCAGATGCTCCCACATCACCTCCAGTGTCTCTCACCTGAGTTCCCCAGACACCCCACATCACCTCCACTGTCTCTCACCTGAGTTCTCCAGACATCCCCCCATCACCTCCACTGTCTCTCACCTGAGTTCCCCAGACACTCCCACATCACCTCCAATGTCTCTCACCTGAGTTCCCCAGACACCCCCACATCACCTCCAGTGTCTCTCACCTGAGTTCCCCAGACACCCCCACATCACCTCCAATGTCTCTCACCTGAGTTCCCCAGACACCCCACATCACCTCCACTGTCTCTCACCTGAGTTCCCCAGATGCTCCCACATCACCTCCAGTGTCTCTCACCTGAGTTCCCCAGACACCCCCACATCGCCTCCACTGTCTCTCACCTGAGTTCCCCAGACACCCCCACATCACCTCCAATGTCTCTCACCTGAGTTCCCCAGACACCCCACATCACCTCCACTGTCTCTCACCTGAGTTCCCCAGATGCTCCCACATCACCTCCAGTGTCTCTCACCTGAGTTCCCCAGACACCCCCACATCGCCTCCACTGTCTCTCACCTGAGTTCCCCAGACGCCCCCACATCACCTCCAATGTCTCTCACCTGAGTTCCCCAGACACCCCCACATCACCTCCACCGTCTCTCACCTGAGTTCCCCAGACACCCCACATCACCTCCACTGTTTCTCACCTGAGTTCCCCAGATGCTCCCACATCACCTCCAGTGTCTCTCACCTGAGTTCCTCAGACACCCCCACATCGCCTCCTCTGTCTCTCACCTGAGTTCCCCAGACACCCCCACATCACCTCCAATGTCTCTCACCTGAGTTCCCCAGACACCCCCACATCACCTCCACCGTCTCTCACCTGAGTTCCCCAGACACCCCCACATCACCTCCACTGTCTCTCACCTGAGTTCCCCAGACACCCCACATCACCTCCACTGTCTCTCACCTGAGTTCCCCAGACACTCCCTCATCACCACCACTGTCTCTCACCTGAGTTCCCCAGACACCCCCACATCACCTCCACCGTCTCTCACCTGAGTTCCCCAGACACCCCACATCACCTCCACTGTCTCTCACCTGAGTTCCCCAGATGCTCCCACATCACCTCCAATGTCTCTCACCTGAGTTCCCCAGACACTCCCACATCACCTCCACCACCTCTCACCTGAGTTCCCCAGACACCCCACATCACCTCCACTGTCTCTCACCTGAGTTCCCCAGATGCTCCCACATCACCTCCAGTGTCTCTCACCTGAGTTCCCCAGACACTCCCATATCACCTCCACCACCTCTCACCTGAGTTCCCCAGACACCCCACATCACCTCCAATGTCTCTCACCTGAGTTCCCCAGATGCTCCCACAGTACCTCATGTCCCCTCCATTCCCAGCCTATCCTCACGCCCTGTGCTGTGCTTCTTCTTCAGCAAATCTGCTTGTGGTTTGAAATGTTCACTGTACTCTTAATTTTCTGAACATTATCCCAGAGCTACCTCCAGGATTCCTTCAACATTTAACCTTGCAGATGTCCTGACACTTTCTATACCCAGCTTCATGCCCCCAGGGACAGGTGTGCATCTACACCCAGCCTTGCTAGTGCACGTGCAGTGTGGGCATCTCCTGAGATCTAGTTAGAGATGGACACAACTCCAAAGAGCAAAACTGGGGGCTTTAACTTTTAGGGAAACTATACCTGTGTGATATTTAAAACTTCCGTTCAAGTTCATGGGATAGCTACCTATTTATTTAGGTCACTTGGGCATATTTCAGATATTGTCATATAATTTTGTGACCCAAGTTCTTCAGCAAATAGCAAATACTGTTAGATTTATGTCTAGGTATTATTACATATATGTTGCTTTCCAAAACAGAACCTCTTTTATTGATTTTCATAATTAGTTGTTGATTTTCTATATGATTATTGTAGATATCCTTGATAGTGAAATTAAATCCAACTTCAGTAGGAACTGACCTGTCAAATCAAAACTTGTATTTTAAAAAGATCCTCAGATAATTTACAGTGACATTAAAGTTTGAAAACACTCAGTAAAATGTAGAGCTCCCGTGTGGGAGTGATGTCTAGTGGTCACACAAGGCTGAGAAGCATCACTGCAAGTTAACTGAATCTTACTTAATCAAATCCCAGTTTTGTGACTGGGTCTCTTCTGCCAAGCCCTCTCTCCTCCTGGCCCTCCCTTCCTAACCAGTCTGTTCTCAGATGGGAGTTTCTACTGGGAAACTGCTCTTAATTTTGTAGGTCACCTCAGGTTTTACTTTTGTTTTCCTGTCCATATTTTCTTTATTTTAACTGTCACAACGATTGACCATGACTATTGCTTTTTAAATTTGTACTGAATATTCTTAATTTTAATTATGAATTGAATAAAGAAACAAAATTATATGCCAGAAAACCGTGATTTGATAAATATTAGTAGTTCGCCATATTTTCTTAAGTCTTTTACTTTTGTTTTTGGCGCTGACACCAGGTCACACCCCAGACATCACTCTGCATGTGGGGTGTCCATGGGTACACTGCCTCTGTGCTCCGTCTTTAAAATCCATCCTTCAAGTTGGAGTATGTTATTCCATGTGAATTTTAGATTCATTTTTCATAATAAACTCTGTTAGCAACTTAACTTCCAGGAAATGAACAATTTTATCATATTTATATTTTCTGTACATATTAAGGTCATCTTTTGGCCATTCAGATATATTTTGTCTGATTACAATTCTTGAGCATACTTTGTTAGATACATTCCGAGGCACTGTGAGGAGTTGTTGCTTTGGAAATGGAATCTCTTTTTACCGCATTTTAGAGCAAGTAGCTGTTGCACAGAGACACTGGATACTTGTATATTGATCTTATACCCAACCTGCCACCAGACTATATTGAGTCCTGAGAAGTATCACTAAGTTCAACTGATTATCTGATAAAAAATACAAATTTTGTTTCTTCCATTCCATTTCTTATAATTTTAATCTTAGGATTGATGAGGACTTTCAGCATAATTTCCAATAGGTCAAATAATAATAGCACTTTTCTAGATCACTGGCTTCAGAGAGTACTACTAAAATTTGTAACAAAATACAAATTTTTTATACATTCAGTCAAGAAAATTCCACCTACATGTAATATTCTATGATGTTCAATATCCCAAGTAGGAGTCAACCTTTATCCATTGTTTCTATTTTAATTATGAGGATGATTGTATTATTTTTCTCTTCGGTTAGTTAATATGTTATTCCAGTTACAGATTTTATTTTCAAAATGTTACATTTAATAATAAAATATTTAAAATACTATGTATTCAAGAAGCACTAAAGTAATGATGATATTAACAAGAAGTAATAATTTTCCATGTCTTAAGTATCGTTTTCCTCTCCCTTTTCCATAGTTTAGAATTTATTGTGTATTAATTATCTGTGTGTTTTATACTTTTACCTTTGTATGTGCAGATACACAATATATCATTTACATAAAATGTGGATTCTGTGTGTTCTGTTCTTATTCACTTTTTCCCCTCAATAGTCCATTGTATTTTTCTATCTTTTCCTTATCACAAGCAGCACTGCAGTGAAATCCTAGTGTAACTTTCCTTACTCACATTTATAAGGTTCTTCTCAAGAGCATATTTCTGGACAGAATTTTTGGTCATAGATTATGAACTTCTTCCATTTTAACAAGTGCTGACTCACGTTCTTCAAAGTGGTGGTTGTTAATGTTGGTTGTTAACAGATGTAAGTTTTGCCAATCTAATGTCTGTGAATATTATGTATTTTTAATTGGCATTTCTCTGATTCTATTATTGTTTTGCTTTTTTTTTGAGACAGAGCCTCAAGCAGTCCCCCTGGGTAGAGTGCTATGGTATCATAGCTCACAGCAACCTCAAACTCCGGGGCTTAAGTGATTCTCTTGCCTCAGCCTCCAAGTAGCTGGGACCACAGGTGCCCGCCACAACGCCCGGCTATTTTTTGGTTGCAGTTTGGCCGGGGCCGGGTCTGAACCTGCCACTCTCGGCATATGGGGCTGGCACCCTACTCAGTGAGCCACAGGTGCCGCCCCCATTTCTCTGATTCTATGTGACACTAATACCAGCCTTTGTCTTGCAAACAATGGGAGAACTAACTTTTGGTTTTAAATGCTAAGCAGAGAGTTTTGCTTTCTCTCTTCCCAACTAGAATAAGAGTTTTGAAAAAAAATGATCTCTTTTGTTTGCCTTGTTTCTAATTCACACTTATTCTGAGGGGCTTCTGTGGGGAGCACAGCTCCAGGTGGTCTCTCCACCTGTCTCTCCAGCCTGAGTCAGCTAATGCAGGTCACCAAGATCCCACAGAAGATCCCAAATAGTAGCCAACTTAACAAAACAAATATCTCTTTGGTTCCCATTTTTACTCTGATTTGGGCTTCTGAGTATTTCTTAATTGATGGTCATCTTGTTTCAATACCAAATTTGAAATCTTTACAAAAATCTATCTAGCTTTATAATGTTTTCAGTGGGCAGGTTACCCACACTTCCAGAAATGGAACTAATTGTTTTTTGCCTTTCTCACTAAATTACAATCTCTACCAGAAAAAGGGCACATAATAAGTGATCAATAAATATTTGGTGAAAAATTAAGTAAAGAAATGAAGTGTGGGAATCATGAAGTCTAAAATTGCTGAATGAGAATTATTTGACATGGTAGTTTACCTGAAACAAAACTACTTGCCAATAAAAAACCAATAGGCTTTATGTCAATAATTCCTAGTACTTTCTAATGAATTAATGTGGCTTTCCTGGAGGGTCTCAGAATGATATAGCAAGTGACATTATCAGAGTAGAATATCAGAGCCTAAGTCCTACTTCTGATGGTCTCCATGTCTATAATCTTGGCTGTTTAATATTTCTGGGTCCCAGTTTCTTAATTTATAAAATTTAAATCTCAGTATGTTATAAATATCATATTAAGAAATGTACATTACAATAGGTGAATTTTACCAAAAAATGTGAAGAGTATTGTTGTAATATTTTTAAAAATCAGTATCTGATCAAAATTTTATGACTTGCATTCAGCTAATTTCTACCACAAATCTCATGAGAAAATGTGATTCCTAAATGCTGTTTTCCCCTTAGAACATCATAAGTGATTACCACCATTTCTCCTTTGTGGAACATCATATTATTTTCATTGATTTTTCATTTAAAGTTATTTTAAAGTAATTTTATAAGTACAGATGTGAGAGTTTGCTGTTCTGTATCTCTCATAGAATTTCTATACATGTCAAATTAACTCACTGGGAAATCACAGGTTCTCAATATAAGTGATTTATCGTTTTCTCTGAAGTAAGTGGGCAAGAAACTGATACTTAATTTATAGAAAAAGAAAAAAAAATACAGGATGCACTCTGACTAATGTTTCTGTCAAGAGAAGATATAAGTTGATAGAAGCACAAATTATCAAACAGACCGGAAATTTATTTAAAGTCCTACTAACTGTAAAATGATGGTATGATATCAAAATATTCCTGTGAGGAATTTGCTTCCTAAACCAGAATGAGACAGAAAAGCAAGTTCAGAATAAAATAAAGCATAATAAAGAAAGAATAAGGTAACTGCCAAAGAAAAGAATACTTACATGCATTAGGGATTAAAAGGTCCACAGACCAGGGCTTGAGCTTGAACATGGGTGGTATCTGAAAAAGCTTTCTAGACATATGGCATTTTAGGTTGTAATTAATAAGTTTGAAATCCCCATTTATGAATTTAAAAATGGCTGTAAGGTGGGAACTGTGGTAGGAGCCAAAACTCTGCAAAAGTACAGACATAGTTTTTAAAAAGGTACAGGCATAGTTCATATACAAATGAACATAGAAGGTGGATTTTATATGTACAAAAGTAGCCCTTGTTCCTAGCTTGCTTTCCTATAATTACCACTCAGGAGTCACACAGCTGAGGATCATTAGCTTTCATTGCTCCCATAGACAATATCACCCTGGTGAAACCTAAGGCTGCTCAGTGAGGTGTCTCTTGAACTCTGCATTCTGGGAACCAGCTGACCCAAGGTGGCCTGAACCAAGGAGCCAAGGCAACTGGTCTTCAACCTGGGAACTGACTCAGCCCAAGAGGATGGTTTCTGCTTCCTGACCTATGACTTCATCCCCAGACAATCAACAGACAAGTCCCCTGCCCTTTGCCTGCCAAACTACCATTTTTAAAAAACTTTTAATTATTATGGGTACATAATAGTTGTTCATCTTTACAAAGTACATATGATGTTTTGATACAGTCACACAATGCGAGTTAATCAAATCAGGGTAATTGGGGTATCCACCATCTCAGGTATTTAGTTACTCGTTTAGTTATTTTAACATAGACCATAACTTATTGTTGATTATATTCACTTTGTTGTGCTATCAAATATCATCCATTCTATGTAACTAACTGCCTTTTTGCACCCATTGATCGACCCCATTTTAGCCTCTCCTCTCCACTACCCTTCCTGGCCTTTGAGAACCATCATTCTACTCTCTGGAGCCATGAGATCAGCTGCTTTTTAATATTCAGCTCCCACATGTGAGTGAGAACATGCGAGGTCCATCTTTCCAAGCTTGCCTTATTTGACTTAACATAAGATTCCACCCATGAGCTGCAAATGGCTGGATTCCATCCTTTTTTTGTGCTATTTAACATTCCATTGTGTGTCTGTACCACAGTTTTTTTATCCATCCATCCTTTATCCACCGATGGACTCTTGGGTTGATTCCAAATCTGGCTACTGTGAGCAGTGCGGCAGTAACCTGGGGGTGCAGGTGTTTTCTCCCTATACTGAATTCCCTCTTTAAACATTTTCCCAGCAGGGTGATTCCTGAGTCACATAGTAGTTCTATTTTCAGTTTTTGAGAAACCTCCAGACTTTTTTCCTTGGTGTTTTCACTAATTTCCATTCCCGCCCACAGTGCACAGGGTTCCCCTTTCTCCACATGTCACCAGCATTCATTGCTGCCTTTTGACACATCTTGACTGGGGTGAGATGCCTCATTGTAGTCGTGGTTTGCATTTCCCTGATGACTAATGATGTTGAGCATTTTTTCATGAACTTGCTGTTCATTTCTGTGTCTTCTTTTGAGAAATGTCTCCTCATATTCTTTGTCCATTTTAAATCATATTATTTCATTTTTCCTACTGAGTTGTTGGAACTCCATGTGTATTCTAGGTATTAATCCCTTGTCAGATGGTCATTTGCAAATATTTTCTCCCATTTTGTGGGCTGACTCTTCTCTTCCTTTGCTGTGCAGAAGCTTTTTAGCTTGATGTGATCCCAGGTGTCCCATTTTGCTTTGGTTGTCTGTGCTTTGTGGGTTCTACTCAAGAAGTTCTCGCCAGACCAATGTCGTGAAGCATTTTGCAATATTTCTTTTACTAGTTTCATAATCGCAGGTCTTACAGTTACATCTTTAATCCAGCTTGACTGGGTTTTTGTGTGTAGTGGGAGATGAGGTCCAATGCTGCTCACCTGAATATGGATGTCCAGTCTTCCCAGCACCATTTATTGAAGAATCTGTCTTTTCCTCACTGTGTGTCCTTGACTATATTTTTGGAGGCAAGTTCACCATAGATGTGAGGGTTTATTTCTGGGTTCTCTGTTCTATTCTACTGTGTAGGAGTTTGTCTTCATGCCAGTACCACACTGTTTTGGTTACTACAGCTCTGTAAAATAATTTGGAATCAGGTAAATATGATTCCTCCAGTTTCATTCCTTTTGGGGGGCTCTGGTTATTATGGATCTTTTCTGTACATTTCAGAATTTTTTTTTTCTCTTTTTTTTTTTATTGTTGGGGATTCATTGAGGGTACAATAAGCCAGGTTACACTGATTGCAATTGTTAGGTAAAGTCCCTCTTGCAATCATGTCTTGCCCCCATAAAGTGTGACACACACTAAGGCCCCCCCCTCCATCCCTCTTTCTGAATTTTTTTAATTTTTATAAAGAATGTGACAGTATTTTGATGGTACTTTGCCTTGAATACTCAGATCACATGTGGTAGTATCGACATTTTCACTCTAATGCTTTTTCCACTTCATGACTGTAAACTACTCTGTTTCCCCGAAAATAAGACATCCTCCAAAAATAAGACCTACTTACAGGAAAGATAAGACTTCCCCTGAAAATAAGACCTAACGCATCTTTGGGAGCACACCTTAAAATATGACAGTGTCTTATTTTAAGACAGGGTATCTTCCCATTTTCTTGTGTCCTCTCAATTCCTTTCATCAAGATTTTATAGTTTTCACTGGGAAGATATTTTACTCTTTAGTTAAGTTTATTACTAGGTATTTTATTTTATTTGCAGCTATTAAAAATTGGATTACTTTCTTGGTTCCGTTGTTCAGATTGTTTACTGTTGCCATATAGAATTGGTACAGACTTTTGTATGTTGATTTTGTATCCTGCAAATTTGCAGAATTTGTTTATCAGTTCTAATATATTTTTTGTGGAGCCTTTAGGTTTCTCAAAATGCAAGATCATATCACGTGAACAGTCAGATTTGACTTCTTTTCTTCTGCTTTGGATGTCATTTATTTCCTTCTCTTTTCTGACTACAGCTAGAACTTCCAGTGCTGGGCTGAATACCAGTGGTGAGAGGTGGCATCCTCACCTTGTTCCAGAACTTAGAGGGAAGACCTTCAGTTTCGCCCATTCACTGTGATACTAGCAGTGGGTCTGCCATTGGTGGCATCTGTCTGTCAAGGTAAGTGCCTGCATATTATGCTCCTGAGAGTTTTCATCATGAAAGGATGTTGAGTTTAATCAAATACTTTTTCAACATCAGCTGAAATGATCATATGTTTTTGTCCTTTGTTCTGTTGACATGATGAATCACATTGATTGATTTGCATATGTTGAAACAACCCTGCATGCTGGGATGGACCCCACTTGACCATGGTGAGTGATCTTTTTACTCTGCTGTTGAATTTTTCTTGCAGCATTTTGCTGAGGGTTGGTGTGTGATCACTTGAAGCATTGGCTCACAGGTTTCTTTTTTTGTCATCTTTGTCTTGTTTTGGAGTCAGAGTGATGCAAGCCTCATAGACCCCTAGGATGAATTGTGAAGCATTTCCTTCCCCTTGACTTTCTGGAATAGTGTAAGTAGGATTGACATCTGCTCTTCTCGGAGCTCATAGAGTTCAGCAATGAAGCCACCAGGGCCCGAGCTCTTCCTTGATGGGAGGCTGTATATCACTGAGTCTATCTCATTTGTTGTTATTGGTTGATTCAGGTTTTGAATTTCTTCATAGTTTCATCTGGGTAGGTTATGTCTGGGAGTTTCTCTATTTATTCCAGGTTGCCCAATATATTGGCATATTGCTGATGGTACCCTCTAAGGATCTTCAGTATTTCTGCGGAATCAGTTGTAATGTCTTTTATGATCTCTGATTTTAGTTATTTTAGGTCTGGCTAAAGATTTGTCAGTTTTGTTCATCTTTTTAGTAAAACAACTGGTCATTCCACTGATCTTTGTATGGTTTAATAGTTTTAAAATTATTTATTTTTGCTCTGAGGTTTATTTCTTCTAGTAATTTAAGGTTTGGTTTCCTCTTGTTTTCTAGTTCTCTAAGATACATCATTAGATTGCTTATTTGAAGTTTCTACTTTTTTGATATAGGCAATTATTGCTATAAACTTTCCTTTTATTAATGCTTTTTCTGTATCACATAAGTTTTGACAAGTTCTGTTTTCATTCATTTGCTTCAGGAAGGTTTTTTTAAATTTCCTTCTTAATCTTTTCATTTACCTCCCGATCATTCAGATGTATATTGTTTAATTTCCATGTGTTTGCAGTTTCCAATGTTCCTCTTGGCCTTGATTTCTAGTTTTATTCCATGTGATCAGAGAAAATACTTGCTGTGATCTCAATTTTTTGAAGTATTTTAAGACTTATTTTGTGGCTTAACATAATGGACTATCCCTGAGACTGCTCCATGGGCTGAGAAGAATGTGAATTCTGCAGCTATTGGATAGAACATTCTGTGAATATCTATTAGGTCCACTCGGTCTATAGTGCAGGTTAAGGCTGATGTTTCTTTGCTCACTTCTTTGTATGGATGATCTGTACACTGCTGAAAATGGAGTGTTTAGGTTTGAAATGATTACTATATTGGGGTCTATCCCTCTTTGTAGCTCTGATAATATTTGCTCTACATATCTGAGTGCTCCCATGTTGGGTGCATAAGTATTTAAAAGAGTGATATCCTCTTGCTGAATTTATGCCTTTATCACTAAATAATGACATTCTTTGTCTCGTTTTAAAGTTTTTTTGTCACAACCCCTATCACCCTGTCCCCATCGCTGCATGAAGGAAACAGGTGTGACACAGATTGAAGTACAAACTTGCAAGAGGCAGGATAACCGTAAGTGCAGGATAGCCCCAAGCAACCTTCACAGTAGCTATTTACTGAGAAGGTACATGACAGGTGAGGGGAGTGTTAGACAATGACTGCATGCTTAAGGATTGCCACGGAAAGGGGCACTCTCTCTGAGACTCCAGAGGATGATTAAGCTTTGACACCTGCGGATGAGTTGCCTGAGGGTCTGTCCCCAAGCTGCAAATCATCAGAGGCCATTCAGCTCTCAGAGTCCTCTACAGTTTTTATATTGCTCTATTTTGATTGACAAAAGTAAAGCTACTCACCTGTTCCATTTACATGGAATATCTTTTCTATCCCTTTATTCTCAGTCCAAGTGCGTCTTTGTATGTGAAGTGGATTTCTTGAAGACAATAAATACCTAAGGTTTGTGTTTTATCTACTCAGCCACTCTGTCTTTTGATTGGAGAGTTTAGCTATTCACATTCAATGTTATGTCAATAGGTGAGGACTTGATGCTAAGTTGTTATTTGATTTATGGCTGTTTTGTGGTCCTTTCTTGCTTGCTTCCTTCTTTCCATTCTGTCTTCCTTCCTTTACTTCCTTGGTAAAAATGTATTGCTCTGGTAATATGTTTCAATTTCTTGCTTTTCACTTTTTGAGTATTTGTTGTAAGTTTTTTGATTTGAGGCTTCCATAAGGCTTGCAAAAAATATAGCCAATTATTTTAGACATATAACAATTTAATTTCTTACAGACAGACATGCAGACAAGAAAATAATAAATCTAACAGAAATTCTATCCTTTAACTTTATCCTCTCCCACTTTTTAACTTTTCATTATTTGTACCCATATTTTTTTATGTCTCTCAAAATGTTGTGTGTATCTTTGATAGTTTGTGGTATATATATCACCAGTCCAGCAATAATGCCTCTGTATCAGTGTGCCCACTGTGACTGGAGAGCTGTGTACCCTCAGGTGAGCTCTTATTTTTCATTAAGAAACCCTTTCAGTATTTCTAGTACTTTTAGTATTTTTAGTAGGACAGGTCTGGTGTTGATAAAAATCCCTCAGCTTTTGTTTGTCTGAGAAAGTCTTTATTTGCCCTTCATGTGTATTTCAGCAGGCTATAATATCTAGAGTTAAGATTTTTTTCCTCAGCACTTTGACATTTCATGCCATTTTCTCCCAACATATGAAACTCTGATGTGTTTTTTCCGTTTGTTAATTGAATTTTTCAGCTGTGGAACTTCTTAATTTTTTAATTATTCCAATCTTTTTGTTATATTTCTCTAGTAGGCTTCTGAATTCTTTGTCTGTATTGTCTTAAAGTTGTTTGAGCTTCTTTAGGAGTGTTATTCTGAATTCTTCATCTGAAAGGTTACATATCGCCATCACTCTAGGCTGGGTCACGGCACCTTATTTAGTTTTTTCAGTGAGGTCATGTTTTTCTGGATGCTTTGAATGCTGGTGGATGTTTGTCAGTATCTGGACATTGAAGAGTTAGGTATAGGCAATGCAAAAATAACTTTTCTGCCCTCTTCAGCAGCTCTTCCCTTGGTATAATGTTAAAACCAGATACTACGATTACTAAACTTACTTTTGGTTCCTCTGAAGATGCTTTCTTGCATGGATAGCCGTTAAATTTGGTGTTCATGCGGAGGCATGATCACTGGAGGTTTCTTCTGCTGTCATGCTCCCGCCCCACATCCTGCCCACATACAATAGAAGCTCCATAGCTGACCACTTCCCTACACTGACCACCTCCTTAAGTTGACCTAATTTTCATAGACTGGACATGCACCACATGTACATATCAGTACAGTAGGCCCATTCCTTATGGTGACCACCTCTGCATGCTGATCAGCTTGTTACATTCCCTTGGGTCAACTTCCAGAGGTTCTACTGTATACAGTAGGATTTTTTTCATATGGTAGCATTTTAAAGACCATCATTCTTTGAGTTAGACAAGCTTACAGAAATTCTGACCTCATTCAACCAACTCTTCACCCTATATAAATTCTCTCATCCCTGAAATGATAGTGTACTCACCTCAATATCTTTTAAAGTAATTTGTAGAATGTACCCTTAAAACTGTTAAACAGGGTACCTAATGCGTTTTTAAAACTAAGAATGTATTATCCAATTTAAATCTAAGATATTAACTTATATTTTGACTCAAACATATTTCTCAAAGCATAACAGTAAAGAGTCAGAGAATGGTCTTGTAAAACTTGAGAAACGTTCCAAGCTTATCCATTTGCTCATCTTAGAAAAAAATAGTAAACATGTTTAATAAAATGCTACAATTTCAAGAAGTGAAATTTATTCATCAAATATTTCTGATCAAATATTAAAAAAGCATTCTAGCCATTCATGGTTGTCCTTAAGTGTTAGAAATCACTGTGTTCACTTCATATAAACTCAAATTCCTTAACGCTTTATGAAAAGATGTTTAAAACTTTTTATATTCAATGGGGTGGAAAATTTTTACATGGTGAAGTATAAAAGTGTTATATTTTTCTTTAAAAAATTATCTTGTTATAAAAGTTCTATCCCAGATGACTGATTAAATGGGGATGAGAGTATCTTCTTGGGAGAAAAGGTTACAAAGAGGCAGCCAAGATGTGGAGAATATTTTGTAAAATTTTATAATTAATTTTTGGGACTATGAGTACATTTATCTACAATTTCCCTCAGATTATGGCATGGATAACAAAAACAGCAATTTCTATTTGTAAGGGTCTGAAAACTTAGTATCATGGCCTTTAAAAGCATGTTATAATCTTCTAAATTACTCAAATAGCAACAACAATGAAAAATAAATTAAATTAATTGATTATTAAATAATAAGGGAAATCATACAAAGAATTAATTGTGACCAAATATAATTCCTTTTATAGGCTCTGTTAGCCCCTCCTCTGCAGAGTCTCTGCAAAATAAATTAGATAGCAATCATTCAAAGCTTTATTTTTTCATTTATATTTTATACTCTATATGCCCTAAAATTCCCCACAATTATTTTTATGCACTTACATACACACACACACCCTAAAGTATAAATGCAGGAAATAAAAAAAAACTCAAGAAAAGGGTATTATAGATATATAAAAAACTCTAGGCTCCTGACATATTTTAGGCTGAGAAATAAGTACACACTTTTGGAATAAATGTATCCCAAAGAATTAAAAAATACAGACATTGAATAGTAAAGTCTACTAAATAAATGAATAAAATCTTCAGTGGCACTTTGACGTAATATTTAGAGACACGGCAGCCAAGACATGAAGTAGGAGGCTGAGCTCCAAGGTCTCCAGGAACATGATTAAATGGCATTCAGGACTCAGGGGGTGGGGGTGGGGGCTGCATCTCACTGGGTCCCCCGCCAGGTATCACTTGTTCTAGATGGTCTTTTGACAGTAACTATATGTCAGTTAAAGCTTAAGATTAATGGTGAAAGCATAAAATACAGATGTCATATTTTGCTAACTAAACAACAAACCACCTGCTTCCTATCTCTAAATTTTGAAAAGTAAGCTAGTTGGTCAACATGCTCAGAAGGCCTTTCTGTGGCAGCTAATGGTACAACTCCAGCAGGGGATTTTCATTTCCTGACTTAAATATGACTTCGCATACAGAGTAAAACTGTGTACCAACAGTAATGATAGCATAGAGGCAGAACTAAGGCAGGTAAGTAGCACAAGACCAATTTTTTTTTTCCAAGAAATACCTTTGCATCTAATTGTCTAAACCAGTTTGGAGTTGAATTACTCCCCACACACACACCTTCCTGCCTTCAGAAATAACCATTGATACAGTGGTTATTGAAGAGATTATTTTGTCCTGGAAAATACTAAGACCAAATTGGTCTTAACTTTGTTGATCCTAAAATTATTGTAAGACAGCACAAGGTCTAGTGTAGCACAGCTCTGGCTCAAAAGGCCACTAAGAAGTGTTAACTTAAGAAGTGCGCTTACATCACAGAACGGATCAGCTTCCAAATTGGTGTATTTAGTGTCATCCATTTGGACATTTGAGAACGTCTGCCAAAGACTGGTGCAGGTATTAACATAATTAATATTAAACTGTTCCTTCTGGATATATTTAAACAACAGTATCATTTGCTTCTAAAAGCTATTTCTGGCCACCAACAGTAAAATTATGTCATAAAAAGAGATGTTTTATTTCCTATTGCTTCTGGCAAGAGGGCATAGTTTATGGTCACGAAAATGGGGTGTTAATTTATTTAAATACAAGTTAAAATTAAATAAAAATTGGAAGGTCTTAGATACATCTCTTGGGCTTGAAATCGTTTTGTACCATTTCAGTATGAAATTTGATCATATTGTCATGAAAATGCTTTTGCATAACTTGATTCTTACACTGATGCTTCAACTCAGAAGCACTGGCATCAGGGGTTAAGACATACAAGGAAAAAACAGGAATGAAAGAAGAAAGGAAGGAAGGAAGGGAAGGAGGGAGGGAGGAAAAAAGGAACAAAGAAAGAAGAAAGAAAAGGAATGGAAGGAAAGAAGGAAAAAGGAAGGAGAGACGTGTAGGAAACTGATAATTAAAAATTCCTTAAGGGTAGAATTGTTTGGTTCACTTCTTCAGCCCTGTCAAATCACAGCATGCGACTCCATGGCTAATCCTCAGTGCTAACTCTAATTTCCCTTCCACATCCTAGGGATGTTAGGCCACCAAAGGATTCTAAACAAAAATTTTTTAAATCAGAATAGTATCAAGTATCTTTTTATACCACAGTGGAATAAAACTAAAAATCAAGGACAAGAAGAACTTTGGAAATTGTACAACTATGTGGAAATTAAACAACGTGCTCCTGAATCAATGAAAAAATTAAGATGAAAAGAGAACTCTGAGAACTCTGCAGTAAAGTGTCAGTGATGCAGTGACGGGTTAGAGACGCAGTAACATTTCAGAGACGCAGTAGCGTGTTAAGGACGCAGTGACGTGTCAGAGACATAGTGACATGTCAGAGACGCAGTGACGTGTCAGGGACGCAGTAGTGTGTCAGAGATGAGTGACGTGTCAGAGACGCAGTGACGTGTCAGAGGCGCAGTGACGTGTCAGAGGCGCAGTAGTGTGTCAGAGATGAGTGACGTGTCAGAGATGAGTGACGTGTCAGAGACGCAGTGACGTGTCAGAGGCGCAGTAGTGTGTCAGAGATGAGTGACGTGTCAGAGACGCAGTGACGTGTCAGAGGCGCAGTGACGTGTCAGAGACGCAGTACTGTGTCAGAGATGAGTGACGTGTCAGAGACGCAGTGACGTGTCAGAGGCGCAGTGACGTCAGAGATGAGTGACGTGTCAGAGACGCGGTGTGCAGTGATGCCGGCCCGAAGTCCTCAGCTCAGTTACGGTCTTCGGGGGCCGCCGCAGCACTGCAGCCACCTCAATGACAGTGGCCGTCATGCAGTGTACGTGCTAAGCTGAACTGGGAACCCCGGAATGAACGCTTCTTTTCCTTATTGTCATCCTGATAATCAGACCATTAATCTCAGAGTATCATTTGTCATCACGTCATTATTGTCTATTTGACACCCTTTATCAGAAATAATTAAGTCTTTACTATTATTTAGCAAGTCCTAAATTTCCGCTCAAGTTTGAATGTGAAGTACAAAAGATTGTAAGCAAAGAAAAACAGTAAAAGATGCCAGGATTCTCAGAAACTAATACCAGAAAAAATACCCTGATGTTTACAAACATAAAGATGCGTTGAAAGGGTTTTACTCCCAACAGCTCAGAAGTGAACAAAAGATTCCACTGACAGACAAAATCAGACCAAAGCATCCGTGTGCCCTCATGGCACTCCTGCTGAACTGCCCGAAGGGCATTCTGATTTCTACTTTCAACACTAACAGGAAGAGAATAAATATTAGTCCTATTATAATAACAATAATTTAATTTTTCCACCATCTGGATGGAAATTTTGAAATTCCTGGGATGGTTTTAATTAAAGCAAAGAATACCATTTAATAAGCTAATGGAAATTCCCTTGTGATTATACAAAACAAAATCCAGCTACTAGATACAAACTAACATATATTTAAATGAAGTTGAAAGAAAAGTGAAAAACAAATTGCTATGCGAAATTGTAACAGGAAGAGAAAATAAATAAGTCATATAAATATCAGATAAAATGCCATCAAAGGCAAAGAGTAAAAATGAAGACTGGACATTAATCTTTAAGACACAATCTTTCCTACAATAACACATAAATCAAATTTAATTCTAAAATTGGAAAACTAATATTGGTGTAGTGACTTTTACCACTAAAATAATATTTTAAAATTAATATAGGAAACGGAATAAGTGGAAATAACAAAAGAAAGTTGAGAATAAAGGAGCATCACAAAAGATGACTTGTGCATGCAAAATAATTGTAATTTATTATAAAGTTACCATGATAAAAATGCAAACGCATATTGTCAAATAGGTCAATGAAATAAAACCAGAGTCTAGAAATAAATCCAGTGTATATAGGAAACATAGTTGAGACGTAAATGTGGTGTATGTCCAATCTGTGAAAATTATGTCAACTTAAGGAGGTGGTCAGTGTGGGGAGAAGGTCAGTGAGGGAGGTGATCAGTGTGGGGAGATGGTCATTGTGGGAAGAGGTCAGAGTGGGGAAATGGTCAGTTTGGGGAGGTGGTCGGTGTGAGAGGAGGTCAGTGTGGGGAGAAGGTCAGTGTGGGGAGGTGGTCAACCATGGAGGCTCTACTGTATATGATACAAGTATCAACTTAGAGGATTATATGTTCTTTATTTAATGAAAAATATTGGCAAATATAAATATAAGCCAAAACTTAGACACTGCTTCAGGTCATAGACAATTAATTCCTATATAGGTTAAAATCTAAAAAGAATAATTTAAAATATTAAAATAATATACAAGAGAATATTTGTAAACATTTGCATGAAAAGAGTCCTTTAGCAAGATACTAAATCTAAGAGGAAAGACTAGTAGATTTGACAGCTGAAATGTTTTTAATTATAATATTACACTGCAAACAAAATCTAAAAAAGATAATACTTTATGCAACCTGTATGATTAATTTTCTAAGTGTTTACAAAATACAAAAGTAGTAACCATCAGAAAAATAGATGAGAAGAAACATAAATCACTAAATTTAAAAAGTATAATCTCTTTAGTAGCCAAAAAAATGCAAATGAAATGACAGAACTATCACTTTATATTCCATTACAGAAATAAAATTTTTATTTTTGGAAAGACAATTATTTTAATGCTAACATCTGATATTGCTCAGCTTGGGTAAGAATGTTAGCTGGCTGACAGAATTGAAATTTTCATAAATATGAAGAAATGACTTAGGAACTATTCAAAAGGCAGAGGGGTAAAAAAAAAAAAAAAAAAGAATAACATTGTGACATCTGGCCAAACGTAAATTAGGATTAGATAGTAGCTTGAAACTTTGTGATACCGACAGTTACATTTTTGTCCTGTAAGGACAATGTGCTTGTTTGTAGGAAATACAGCCTAAAGTATTTGGTAATACATGAAAACCATTTCAGTAACTTATTCTAAACTCTTTGTTCTTGAAGCTTTTCTCTACATTTCAAAATGTTTCACACACATATATGTTTCACACACATGTTTCACACACAAAATGTTTCACACACACTCTTTAGCATGGCAAACAGACTTTTAGAAATCTATTCTACAATGGATTTTAAAAGTATCCAACGTACTCAATACTAATATGAAACCATTACATAAACAACTGCACACCCACACACAATAAAACACAAAAATATAGTGGAGTGTGGGGTGGGAGGAGAGGAGTGGAGGAACCCGGAGGAGGGAGGGCGATTGGCTGGATCTCGCCTCATGTGCACAGAGGGCAGGGGGTCAGCGCCCCCTGGTGAAGGGCTGAACTACAACTTGAACTGACCTTAGAATTGAAAACAATGTACCCACATATTAGTCTGAAATTTTAAAAAAATGATCTATTTTATGAAAACATAAAAGTGGAATGAAGAAAACTAATTCCAGTGGAAATTTTTATAATCGGTCCATCCATCTATATCTATGTATCCGTAGGTTTCTATATCTGTATCTATCTAAACAGTAAGGTAGGATTTAAGTGATCGTACATCTATAACACATGTTTGCAGCTATGTTAATGAATTAAAACTCTGCGTGTGTTTACTCCCCGCCTGACCCGCACGGCCCGCAGGGACAGTGCAGGGAGCAGGTCCACGGAGCGCTGGGACTCCCCGACATCTGACACTAAACCCAAACATTCTTAGTTTTTCTGAGAAGCAAAAGACCACGGAGCTTGACAGACCAGACCAGTGGGAGGACGCTCTGTGAGGGTTGGTGCTCTCACTATAGCAGATTCCGGCTGACTGCTGAGCACGGGAGGCCTCAGGGCACCAGCTGGAAACAGGCTTCTGACCCACTGGCCCTATCGCCACCACATAGGAATGCAGCCACGGGAGGCAAAATTTTATCAAGAAAAATATCCTATCAATAACTCATCATCGCTTTCATGCTACTGAGTCTTACCAATTTAGCAAATAAGCATAGATGATATTCAGAAATTAAAAAGCGGATTTATTAGCTAGGGTTTATTATCTAGCAGAGAACACCGTTAACTAACAAAATAATTAAAAATCACTTGATCCACCCATCCTTAACAACATTCTGAAACTGTGAACATCCTGTTTTACTACATTCCACATAAAATGATGGAAACAAAATCTGTTTAGATGAAAAGTCATTTGTAAGAACAGGATAGAAGAAATCCAGAAAGGAAACTGACCAGGTGACTTTCTCCCTTCAGGATGGTTGTGGGTGTTTCAGTCTGAAGACACCTGCTGCTCATCAATTCTAGGAAATATGTGGTGTCACAGCAAAGTGAAACTTGTACAACCTGGGGGTTTCTACTTCTTTTTTTTCCTGCTTGGCCTCTACAACTTAGAATCTATAAGAAATTAATTAATCAAGAAAACATTTATTCTGTGGTAGTAGAGATGGACTCCCTTAACTCAAGGCATCAGAGATGAAGAATTCCATGATCTATATAACAAACAAAATAAATAGCAGAAGACCATTTTTGTTAACCATGTGCATTACATACGTTTTTGCTTTTAAATATGATATTTGAGGGCAATGCCTGTGGCTCAGTGGGTAGGGCACCGGCCCTATACACCAAGGGTGGCAGGTCCTGGCCCCGGCCAAAGTGCAACAAAAAATAGCCAGCCATTGTAGTGAACACCTGTAGTCCCAGCTACTTGGGAGGCTGAGGCAAGAGAATTGCCTAAGCCCAGGAGTTGGAGGTTGCCGTGAGCTGTGACGCCATAGCACTCTACCGAGGGCAATAAAGTGAGACTCTCTCTCAAAAATAAATAAATACAAAAATAAATATGATATTTGTTTCTCCAAAACAAATTAAGCACTTGGCAATTAACTTGGGCTACATAGCCATTTATTAAAGGGAACAATTTAAAAGACCAAGAATTATTCGTTAAATCAATCTTTAGTTTATTAGATGTCTTTGACTTTTAGCAAAACTGTTTAGTATGGCTCCTTAAAATTATTCCATCTTTGGAATTACGTAATGCTCAGATATGAAAAGATTGTTGAATAGAAGATATTTTCGTCCAAAATAATGAATTTACAGATCTTGAAAAATTATATATGCAGATTTTCATAGGCAATGGCCCATGACCTAACTCCCAAAACTTAAAATATTATAAAGAACATTTAAAAAATCTGTGTTTAAGAAAGCAAATTTAATTTCTAAATTAATACAGGATTGACACAAGGGATATAAATATAAGAAGAACAAAGTTTTACCTTTTCTTTTCATGACTTGAGTAAGAAAAGAAGAAAGCCTCCGTATCAATATGTAAATATAATTAATTGTAAATGTATCCCTCCAGTTGTTTGGATCACCAAGTATGAATAAGTTCTTTTGTTTTCCTCATTCCTGTGGGATATATCAGGTCAAATGTCAGCTCTGCCCTGAAAATGGCCTGTTAAAGTCCTTCCTCCAAAAGCAGGTGCATGAAATAAACCAGCAGGCAGTCAAAGTCGAAATTGCATTTGTGTGTCCTAAGTCATGACATTCCATCTTGAAAAGAAAGAAGCAAGCACAGATGTCTTTTCACCAAAGGACCTATCTCTGTGGGAACAACAGGGGAGGAGGGGACAGGAAATCCCAGAGACACAGCACACCCCTGTTTGCCTGGCCGAGACATCCACAGAACCCTTTGTGTGGGTCGGAGCAAGGCCAGACCCTCACATGTGTCCTGGCTGGGGGGGGGTCAGGCCTGCAGAGTCCCCACCATCAGCTGTGTTCACCCTGTTCTCCTTTAGTGATTAAAATATTAAACATCATTTTACATTTGATCATTAAGGATCTCATTTCCTGAGCAAGCAGAGAAAATTCTAGGCCACTGAGGGCGAGTGGGAAACCAGGCTGAGGCCGCAGTGGGCCACACTGGGGCTGCCTCTACACAGAGTCCAGTACCCTGTCCCCCCAGACACACCAATTTTCAGTTCTTATGTGTCCTCAGCCAAGCTCAGCAAACTTCCCCAGAATAAACATTTGAACAACTTTTAAAGAAAGCCATTTGGAGATTTAGAAATGTACCTTGAACATTAAGATTAAATCTTGTGTGTGCCTGCATTTCTTTTCATCTTCAAATGCAAAATCTGGATATTTCCCAAATTATGCCACTGGTATATGTTTAATTTTTTTTATATATTTCAAACATATTTTTAGCCTTTTGTAAAATGCAAGAAAACAAAATTAAAATAAAATGCATATATAATTCACATTTTTACAGATACAATCTAGAAAGGAAAGCATGCCCTCACCTCATCCCTTCCCCCAAGGTTAGAATCACTGACATTTGGTCTGAGCTCCCCGAAGTTTGTGCTTCTTACCTGTAAGGATGTGTGTGCATGCGTGTATTTGTGTGTACACAGGTGAGTGTGTATATACACTCACACATAACAAATATATTCACATTAAAACATACTGTACAAAATTTTATCACATTTTACCTGGAACTTGTGCTTTATAACATTTAATAAAATATCCTAAAAATATTTCCATATTCCCATAGTCTGTGCTCCTACACAGGGCACCACGTTTTAGGCTAATCTTTTAACAACTGTGTACAGATTTGAACTCCAGATTACTCACTACATGCTGCTTTCAACACTTATCTGTTTGTTTCTAGGATTGAAAGTGCAGAAAAGGGTTTGACTAGAACTATACATACAGCACCGGGGGTTAGGCAGGGCCTGATGTGCCTTAAAGGCCAATGGGTTTGCCGATGGCAATGCCTGGTGAGTCCTTAAATAAACCTCTGTCCACACAACAATTCCCTACATAGAACAGACTTTGATAATTGTGTGATTTCCATCACTCTCACAGGGATTATGTTTAACTCTCACAAGCTAAGAAGGAAGACACTCTTTAAATGATCCGAAGTCTTCTCAACGAAGCCTCAGCAGGCAGCTACTTAGAAATCATAATGTTGAAATATTGTATTCAGTGACTTGTTATAAGTCTTTTGAAACTTAAACATAAAAGAAAACCTCAACCATTTGTAAAAGAAAAAAATCTTATATTAGTTTTTCTTAATTAAAAAAAACAAAACCTCTGAATCCCAGAACTTGGGAGGTCTAGGAGGGTGGATTGCTTGAGCTCACAAGTTTGAGACCAATCTGAGACCAGAGCAAAACTCTGTCTCTAAAATATAGCCAGGAGTTGTGGCCAGCACCTATAGTCCCAGCTACTTAGGAGGCAGAGGCAAAGGATCACTTGAACCCAAGAGTTTAAGGGTGTTGTGAGCTAAGATGCCACGGCATTCTACTGAGACAAAGTGAGACTATCTCAAAAATAAAACCCCCTCTGGCACCTTATGAATGTGATATTATTCAATAATAAAATAGAAATGAGCCCTCAAGCCATGGGAACACTGCTTGCTAAGTGACAGGAGCCAGCCAGGCTACACACTGTGAGGCAGGCCCTGGGGTTTGCAGGGTTGTGGGATGGTCCGCAGGATGCTGATGGAGGGCAGGGAACATTCTGCACCTGCCAAGCCCCATAGAGAGAGAATGCAGAGGCCGCTGAGGTGAAGGGTGCCCCTCAGTTAATAACAATCTGCCCACATCGGTACTTGGGTCATGACAGACGTACTGCACTAGTGTAAGTTGCTAGCATTCTTTGCTTAAATTTTCTGTAAACCTAAAACTGCTCTGAAAAAAAATGAAAGGGAAAAAAAGACAGCTTGGAGGTAGAGTGCTGCATTTCCCCCCAAGCATTTGGTCCACTAGTATTCATGGTAAATCAATTAGACCATATTTAGTATTCTCCAGTTGAATGCACTGATGATCTGTTTTCTATCAAGGTTCTGTAATAATTTATTAAATAATTTTCTTTTTGGCTTCTCTATTGTAAAAAGGAAAAGCAGAAGAAAGTTATTCCTGAACCAAGTCACAAAACTTACCAGACTTTAGAAAGAGACGCAGGGCAGGGGCCATGTGTCTGTGCCCAGAGTGAATGCCTGGGCTGCGCTGAGGCTGCCTCTCCGCCATCAGGCCTGTGAACACCAGCTTCTTCCATTTATGATACAGACATTGAAGCAGAGCATTCAGTTTAGTCTGCGAGGAGAGGCCTGAACACATCAGTCGACTGCACACTGGTGATCTCCCCGCCCCTTGAGGATTAGTGGGGAAACCTGGTTTGTGGGGGCTGCCTTGGTGTTTTCAAACCAGTGTCAGGAAAACAGATCCAAATTTCTACAAGCACCTTTACATAAATAAACCTCACATATCTGAGCTGGGTAGAATGTGGGGAAATGGAGAGCACACAGCTTGCATTTTAATTTAAGAGCTCTGCCAAGCTGGGGCTGTGAGTCCGCAGTGCCGGGATGCAGGCTCAGGAAATGTGCCCTGCAGCAGACCAGGCAGGGGTGAGGAAGACCTTCCAGAGGCCTGCGAGTGGAAACAGCTCAGAAAGAAGCAGGTGGCTTTATAAGTGCGTTTTCCCGTTTACACCGCTTCTGTGGGATGACACTCCATACTCCAGAGCAGCAGTTCTCAACCTGTGGGAGGTGACTGTATTAAAGGGCCATGGCATTAGGAAGGTTGAGAACCACTGCTCCAGAGGGTTCCTCTTTAAAACATTACCCTGCGTACAGTGTTTTAGCTGGGTGAACAAAAGAGGCAAAATACACTTCTAATAAAGAAAATGTTGCTATTTAATTTTTGCTGAAAATCAAATTTTAATTTTACTAATATTTTGCTCTCTTCCTAAGTTTATTTTAAATGGTGAAATGCCTGAGGACATCTCAGTATTGCTCTAAACTGTCCCTAAGGATTTTGCTCCAGAATCTGCTTGAACATATCTAGTGATAGGAAAGTTGCGAGTAACTCAGGTTTCAACTAAACATTCATAACTTTGAGCAGCACTCAAATCAAGATGACTGACATGTCACTTGGGTCTCTGGCCTTCTTTTCTCAACACCTTTTACATCCAACTAAATACAAATTGGTCACCTTGAAGGCGGAGGTCAAAGGTGAGAGCTTCACAAGGCTTTCCCGCCCTCTCCTCAGCTGTTGAAGGAACTCTTCTCTCAGGGGGCCTCCCCAGAGTGTCCTCCCTTCTGCCTCCCTCCCAGGCCAGACTTTGGAAAAGTCGTTTTTTTCTTTCTTTCATTCCTTTTTTCCCTCCTTCCATTTACTAAAAAAAAAAAAATTCATAAGCTCCCGCTATGTCCCAAGCACTCTTCTAAGTTCTGGAGTTAAAGTGTTAGACAAAACAGAACAAAAAGTCCATCCTAAATGGAGTTTATATTCTATGATGAAAGTAGAAATGTCAATTATTAAGATGATAATAAATTCTACAAAAAAGAATAATATGGAAGGTTGGAGGATGGAATTTTATAAAGAATTATCAAGGCCTCATTGAGCTTGATAATGTTTTTTGGGGAAAAACAGGGAAAAGGTGCAGGGTGAGTCACAGGTGACCAAAGAGGGACAGACTGAGAGGTGGCAGGTGCAGTGGGGAACTTTCACTCCCGTTTCCACTCGTCCTTCTCAGCTACAGCCCACGAGGACCTGGAGAGCTGTCTGTCGGTCATCCACACCTCACCGGCATCTACCCAGCACATAATGTGTATTTTCAGTGAATGCAGACATTTTAAAATACTTATTCCAAATATGTTTCCTTGCTGTAAGGGTTGGTTTCACTCAATTCAGATTTCCTTCATTTGGGACCAGATTAAAATATTCAAACATATTTCATAGAATTCTTAGTCTACCTCTATCTACCCATCTACACCTCAATCTATCTACATCTCTCTCTCTCTGTCTCTATTTATATCTATATATCCATTTACTATCTATCTCTATATCTCTAGCATCTGTCTATATCTATCTGTTTACATCTGTCTATTATCTATCTATACCTTTATGTCTATGATCTATCTACGTCCACCTATCTATCATCTATCATCAATCTCTGTCTTTAGCGCTCATCATCTGTTGACCTCTGTATCTATTTAACTACAGCAAATCCACACACAGCAAACTACAATGGCGTGCAGTCGGATTTTGATATTAGGTCCAAGGTGCTTTTTTTTTTGGTTTGTTTGTTTGTTTTGAAACAGAGTCTCACTATGTCGTCCTCAGAAGAGTGCTGTGGTGTCACAGCTCACAGCAACCTCAAACTCTTGAGCTTAACTGATTCTCTTGCCTCAGCCTCCCAAGTAGCTGGAACTCCAGGCACCTGCCACAATGCCCAGCTATTTTTTTGTTGTTGTTGCAGTTGTCATTGTTGTTTAGCAGGCCCAGGCCAGGTTCAAACCTGCCAGCCCCAGTGGCTAGTGCCCCAACCACTGAGCTACGGATGCTGAGCCAGTCCAAGGTTTTTGTTTCTTATTTTTTGCTTTTTCAACTACAACTGGTGAGAGCTCTTTGAACAACTGGTGAGAGCTCTTTGAACAACTATGGCTGTTCCTCTGACCGAATTTTCTCCTCTTGCTGGGCTGTTCGGTGCTGTTCAGAAAACTTTGCATCTTACCACTTAGGACACAGGCTTGTCTGGTGTGTGTGGACTGTTTAGTCTTTGTGTCAAGGGACTTGAAACTTCTGTGGCAAATCCCAGCCTTCTCTGATGACACAGAGCTCACCCTGCAGGTGACAATCTATCTGAGGGACTAACGCTCACAGGTGCTCACCACAAAGTGCTGTTTCCTCCCTAGGACAGGCTTTTCTATCTCTCTGCATAAACTGCAGAGACACAAAAAACTACCTCAAAATATTGTAAATTTCCCATCACAGAGTATGTTTAAAGAGTTGTTGGATGACCTTGTGAAAGGGGGCCAGGGGAGAGACTACAGGCTCCAAAACTGCAGACCCGAGATATTCCAACAATAATTGTCACCAGATCCATCTGTTCTTACTGCCACACACGTAGCACCCTTTATTCAGAGTTGACAATGCCTGAAATGGAAATTTGAAATTGCTTTCTTCCTGGTTTTCAGCTATTTCAAAGAGGAATGGTTTACAGGCAAACCCTGTGTTCAGGTTATGTCATTCCTTCAAAAAAATGCCTCAAATGCCTTTACTTTGTGAATAATTAACTGACTTACTCTCAGTATTCAGCAGTGTAAAAAAGAATCTAGAGCGATGTGTTTCTTGCCAACTCATGTAATGGGAGCTCCGTCCAGAGCCCCCGTCAACCTCCCATAAACTTTGACCATCTCTCTGTGGGAAAGTCATCAGCTTCCATTTTCTCTGCTTGTTAGAGACGCAACTTCTGCTCCCCTAAATTGCCTTATCCAACCACTCACCAATGATAATGTGACTGTCACTAATAGTGAGAGCCAGACACCAAGTGAAACTGAAGCTCAGTGTGGTACAAGACGGAGCAAAGGGCTCAGAATAGGTCCGTTTATTTCACAAATAAACACGGATTTCCCGTCATGCCCAGGAACTCAACACCGGAGGGTCATCTGAGAACAGAGCAAGCAAAGTAAGCAAGAAAAATGTTCTTAAAAGCAGCATGTGTTGTAAGCAGTAAGTGCCAGGGAGAAACACCAGCAGGACAGTGGGGTGGGGCAGAAATGTGTTGAAGTTCTGGTCAGAACGCCCAGCAAAGGCTCGCCCCAAAAGTAACTTTCAAGTAAAACTTGATTAAAGGAAGGAGCTAGCACTGTGGATTCTGAGAGGAGAGCATTTGCGGAGCAGTGAAGACGAGTGTGAGGCCGGAGGCAGGACTACCTGGCACATCTGGGGTTGGGTAAGGAGGCCAGCATAGGGGCACACAGAGTGAGGGAGCAACATGGGACTAATGTCCAGACATGCGAACCTCTGCCGGTCACAGCATGGGTGAGAGCTGTGAGGACTCCTGAGTGGAGGAGGGATGTGGTTGCTGAGAGACCGATGCCTGTCAGCAGGTGCAGTTACCACTTACGTGAAGGACGGTGGCACGAGGACCGGGGATGGCCGTGGAGTGTTGGGACGAGGCTGGATTATTCCAGCATGTTTTGAAGACGCCGATGACAGGCCTAAGGTGAAGTCTGAGTGCTGGAGAGAGCTCAGGATGACACCAAAATTAGCTGAGGGGCTCGGACCTGAAACCTGACGTGGCTGACACTGAATTGTTGCTTACCTGCCTTGGCCCGGGGTCTCAGCAAACTGACAGTTGTCCACTATGTGTGTCAGAAAGATGAGCAAAGCAGACCCTGGAATACCACATGCAGCGTGTGCTCCACGGGGACAGAGACGCGCCAGCGGCCACAGGAGAGATTTCCAAGGACGCAGCGGGACTAGTGAGCTTTGCCTCTCACTCTGACTCTGAACACTGCCATGTCGACAGGCTGAAACCCTCGCCTAAAATGAACCGTTTGTTTCTAATTATTTCTCTACAGTTTGGACTCCTGCCGTTCACTTCGCAGTATTCTTTAACTACACCAAGCAATTATTAACAAAACACACTTTATTGAGTCTTTGCTCTAGACCATAATGTCCAAAAAGCACATGTCACACTGCTCGTTCTGAGGAAAATCCAGAACTAAAATAGTCAACCCACTTGAATGGTGTGTGTAAAATAAAACGGCATCATTTGCAAAGTGTTTTCAACTGTAATTGAGTGGTTACAATGTATTCAGAGGGGTGGGTTGAAGGCATTCTAGAAGACAAATCATGCTCCTTTTATCCTGGAGTTAAGCCATTCAGCAGCATCCTGTGTCCACATCTCATTTCCCGACTCTGTGTGAAGCCCTGTCAGTCTGTGGAGATAATCCTGGGGGTGGCAGCATCATTGCAGAGCCATTTCAGGGAAATGTGCTTTAGAATGATGACTAGGTTTTGTCTTTTTTGCAGACAGACATTTGAGTCTTTAACTGACTAAAAGACAGCAACACAATTCTCACTTCCCCGTCAAGAGAACCCATCCCGAGTGAGAAACAGACCACTAAGTCCAGTCCATGCCTCCCTAGAACCCGTGGCCACCAGCCGAGATGAGGCTCCCCCAGCGGGGACTCACCTCCTTCTCACGGCTGTCAGTGACATCGGTGGGACATGGTCACCTCCTGCAACCTCCTTCAGTACATGTAGCCAGACTCTGACACAAACAAAGTCTCAGGGGCAGGAAAATAATTCTATGTTCCATATAAAACAGCTGGGAATTAACTACAGCAAAATACTCATAGATGGCGACTCCTCTCTGGAGCAATGCCTGCGCGCGTGATCAGTAAAGGGTGGGTTTCTAACTCCTAACAGGGCCCTCATTCATTCTTTTCAGGTTCCCCTAAGCCTGCATTGTGTTTGTTTTTATTTATCTCTCTTTTTAAAATTTTTTGGATCTTCACTCCCGAAGCCAAAATTACCTTTGTGTCTTTTGGGGTTGAAATTGAGTCATTTCTCCTCCCATTTCCAAGCGTGTTTCACTAAAAGCTGAAGGCTGATAACCTCCTTGCAAGCGCCAACTCTGTCCACCCCACATTGCAGGGAAAATGCGAGAGAGTGCAGGTGTGGCCTGAGTCTTCTTGCTGTCCCCCCGGGTCACTTTTCTTCTCAAACATGAACCAAAAGATTTTCCAAAGTTGGTTCCTGTATAGGTCCCCTGTGTTCAGTCCTCAAAAGGAATGTTTCACAGATACGCATTGACTCCTATGCGATATGAGGCGTTCTGGGAGACTTGGTAGTGAATACCGAAAAGCATTAAAATATCTTCAATCTGACGGGAAGCCTGAGGAAGATAAGCCAGAAACTGCATCTAAGGCGGTGTAGCTGCAGGTGAAAGTGAGATGAAATCCAGAAAGAACGTTGAAAGTACACGTTTACTATGCACATTAACCCAGAGAGGGGCCACTTGGGAAAGTGCATGGAGGCTCCTCGGGGTGACGTGCCCTTTTCATTTTATTAACGAACAGCATGGTATGGCAGGAGGGTAGTGATAATGATGACATTAGCCGTCGTCATTATTCTTGACCAGGAGAGTCATGCTCACACGCAGTCTAGAAAGTGTTACAATGTCTGACGTCCTGTCACATCTGAGGCGTGTATGTGCCCTCTGCCCCCTTTAGCACACACACAACTTTCCTGATTCAGCAGATGAAGAAACCAAAGTACAGTAAGTTAGTTGCCTCGCAGAATCCAGATCTCCTGGACCCAGGTCTCCATATTTCCTAAGGTAGGTGGATGAAAGAGTTTCATAGGACTCAAAATTATACCCCTTTACCTTTCCTTTGTCTAAAAAAATTTTTTTAGACAAAGTCTCACTCTGTCCCCTGCATAGAGTGCTATGATGTCACAGCTCACAGCAACCTCAAACTCCTGGGCTCAAGCACTCCTCCTGCCTCAGCCTTCCAAGTAGCTGGGATTACAGGTGCCCATCACAATACCCGGATAGTTTTTTGCTTTTAGTAGATATGGGATCTCGCTCTTGCTCAGGCTGGTCTCGAACTTCTGAGCTCAAGGGATTCACCGCCCTTGGCCTCCCAGAGTCCTGGATGACAGGTATGAGCCACTGCACCCCACCTTTCCTCTGTAAATTTTAATTATTGGGATTTGAAACCACCCTGCTTCGGTGTGTGTCTCCATCACTGAAAGAAGAGTGCCTTGCAGAGACAGCAAAGCCGTGAGCCAGAAAGCTCCCTTAGCTGGTACCGTTCCCAGAGCCTTTAGCTCTGTGCATTCAGCAGCCAGTGAGGTCAGAAGTGGACACTGGGTGGTACCATCACAGCTTCCAACACAGCAGTCAGGAGGAGCTAAGGATGCAGTGACAGCAAACTAAACTCAAAAGCCAGACCTGAGCAAGCAAAGGGCTACGAGGGGCTGACAAGACGTACCTGGTAAACCTGAGGTAAGTCTCAGGTGCAGCCGTCTTCCAGGCAGGGACTGGCAGGTACGTGTGGCTTCATCTCATGCCTCCGCATTTCCACACGTGGACTCCACAAGGGCCCTGTTTCTGTCTGAAGGTGACGCCTCACGTCCTCTCACAGCTTGTTGGCCAGAACCAGCCATGTGGCTGTGCAGGAGGCCTGGGGAGAGTGTGCTTCCCTGTGCCCGCCAGGAGAGAGTCAGCACCAGACGTGCACCATGTGCTTTGCTGGGATACTGGATAAATTGCACTAAACACAAGAGTCAGCCAGCTGGCCACGGACAGGACGTGAGCACCACATGATTCCACTGCAGGAATAATTCTTGACATTGCTGTAACTCCTTCTCACCACTTCTCCAAGGATCCCCAAAGAATGAGCAATTTGACCCATAGTCTTTCATTTTATTTATTTTTGAGCCAGGGCCTTTTAATAGAACTGAATCAGAATGTGTAGCACAACCTCACCTACCAATCTGTCAGGAACGAGGGTGGGACATACACCTGCTGTTTCAGGGCGTGACCTGTTCTCTGATTTAATCCTCACAACCGTATCCCACCTCTATACATGATGACACTGAGCTGCAGTGAGGTTAGGTCGCCTTTCCTAATGTTAGAGTTCATTAACTTGTTTGCCCCAAGTGTAATTCAACCTACATCCGTCTGAATCTGACTCATCGTGTTTTCACTATGAAAGTCTAAGAAAAGTCAATCATTCTATCAAATTCAGCCTAAACAAAATCCGAATCTTATTTTTTTTTATATAAAGTGAGATACGTTTTGAATTTTCAAATAATTTAATTGCTGAAGTTTTTATAGAGAATCGCCTAATATGTTTGCACCCTATGGTGGCCCTAAGCCACAGACTCTTAGAAACGCATTATGAAAGCTCAACAGTCTTTCCATTCTGGTCATCTGCAAGAGATTAAACCCAGACCACCCACCTGCTGGACCACGCTTCAGTTGTTCCAGACACGGCCACGCTCACTGCTGTGGCCACCTGGCAAAGGCCAAGTGTCCCTTCCTCACCCTGCTGGACACCTGGCTCCTTCTGAGCCCTCGGCCTCCGCCAGCTCTGACTACACCTGCCCACCTCCTTGTGCAATCTTGGTTTTCAATGGACTGTGCTCGAGATGAACGGAAACTCAGGATGTGTTCATCACACACAGCGGGGCACCAGGGGCCAATGAGACCAGATCTTCCTGGAGTCTCAGGGAAGGAAAGATGGAATGCTTATCTGCTGTTGGCATTGATTTTTGCCCTTCTGGTAGTTTCCTGAACAAGCTGCATGATGTCATCTCACATAGGAGCAAAACTGCTTGATGTGGTTTGGAGTCTGTGACATCTGAGCTGCTAGGTGCCCACACAGCATTCTGGGACCCCGTGGAAGTTCTAATTATCTGTTTTATCTGTCCATTAAATAAATGTAGTAGAACCTCCACAGCTGACCACCTTCCTGCAGAGACCATCTCCTTAAGTCAACCTGATTTTCACAGACCGGACACTCACCACAGGTGCCTGTCAGCCTCCTATGCTGACCAGTTTGTTACAGTCCCTGTGGTGGTCAACTTGCAGAGGTTCTACTGTAAATAATAAATAAAATGAGCAATCAACAGTACATTAAAAAGGTGAAGAAGAGAAATGACCCAACACCTGGCAAAAACGTTAGATTTTAGAAGCTTTGTATTTGGGGGTAAGGAGGTATAAACAAAACTACAAAGGATTTGAATCTTGAGCTGAAGTGAAAAGCGTCCAACGGGCGCAGAGCTGCGTTTCTGCTCATTGTAGCCGAGCTGTGCTTGTCAATGCCCTTGTCTGCGCCCTTGGCCTTGAGGGGATGCCCTGTCTGCACAGTCCTGGGGAGGCCTCTCGCTCCCAGAGCTGGGTTTCTTCGGAGCAAGGTGGTGCTCCGAGGGCCGAGTCCAGGAAGCCGTGGACACTGCCTTCCAGGCCCTGCAGTCTCAGAAGCCGAAGCAGAGGAGGACGGACGGAGGAAACGCAGTCAACCCCTCCTCATGACCAAAGCCCTGGCTGGGCGATCACAGCCAACTGTTATTTTTCTATGCAGATTATACATTTTAGTAAAATTTGAATTCTACTTTATATGACTAGTTACCCTGATTTTTTTTCATTTAATCTTTGAAAACTTTTGTATTTGTTCTCTGTGTGTTGCCCAGGCTGGCCTGAGACTTCTGGTCTCTGGCAGTCCTCTGCCTCAGCCCCTTCGTAACTGGGACTGTAGACGCACACTCACTTAACGCTCTGTGATGACAAATTTTCAGTGTCATTACAAATTCTCCAACTCATTTTTGCACTGGCAACGCTGAGAGCATTTCATTTTCATGGATTTCAATGGCTATTTAATCAAGTCTCCAGCGCTGGAAACTTAGGTTGCTTTGAATTGTATGATTACAAATTTTATAACAATAAATATCCTGAATGGTTAATGCTAAAAAAAAAGATATTTTCTCAAAATGTGTTATTTGTTGAAATCACACTTGTGTGCACACTGACCCACCATCACTCCTGTTATTTTTCAAATGAAAGGGACGTGACTTGTCTGTTTCCACCTCTGCATTCTGCCCCCTGCAGCGGCCGGAAGGCACCACTGCTCAGCCACCAGTAATGGGCATGACATTGTTAGCTGGTGAGAAATATCCTAAAAGCCCTGATTTCAGCACTATCCAATCTACACATAGAACAAAACGACACTTGCAACCCATATGTTTATATGAAAAAAAATGAAGTGGAGCCATTTGGTCAAAGCCTTAACTTCTGAAAATCCTGCCCTGAGTCATCTCCTTCTTGTTTGTACCCTTCTAAAAGCTAGATGGGACCTTCAAATTTTAATTTTCTAAAGGTAAAAGTTATTCATAAGTAGAAATGACTCACATTTTAAAAAATGATTCACATTTGTTCCTTTTGAAATAACACAATCTACAAGGTTCAAAATTCAAAAATGAATTAAAAATCATTTTTAAACTTTATTTGAAAAAATAAAACAGAAGGCTACTGCTGTGGTGTGTCAGGCTGGGGGGAATGGCCTGTATATTCCAGGGAGCAATTATTATCAATGACTCAGAAACATGTCACAGGCCCGCTCCAAATGTCAAGTATAACAGATAACACAAAAACTCACCAGACATCCTGTGTTGCTGAGGGCTGATGCTATTTGGATCCCTGCCCCCTCCGACTTCTGTCTTTTTCAGAGCAGCTTTAGTGCAGTAGGGACCCTCTCTCTCCCAAGTGGCAGCATAGACAGGTAATCCATGTAATATTTCATGACCACTCCTAGCCCTTCTCAGGAGGGTTAAAAGAAAGAAGAAGAGCTGGGGGCCAACATCTCCCAATTCACCCTCCCCAGTGACCACTCTGGCCTCTGGTAGCCACCATGCTACTCTCCAATTCAAAAGGATCACTACACGTTTGGATTCCACTAATGGGTCACACAGGGTCTGTCTCTGTGCCTGGCTCTTCACTCAGCACAACGACCTGCAGGTTCAGCCACATCTGCACAAACAGCAAGATTCCCTGCTCCCCACAGCTGAGTATACAGTGTTCCCTCCTGTATGTATTCAATAATGTGGTGTGGGAAGCTTAGGCTGATAACACATCATGGCTATTGGGAATAGTGCTGCAAAAAACATGGGCTGCAGACATCTCTGTCACATACGGATGTTTTTGCCCTTGGAAATACACACAGCTTGGTGGAAGCAGTGAGTTCCAGAGAGCTGCCATACAGCCTGGTGACTACAGTAATCGTGACCAACTGTATTCCCATAAAATGCAAAGGAAGGGAAGGGAAGTGTTCTTCCCACAGAAATGATACCACATGAGGTGGTGCCTTTGTTAATTAGTGAGGTTTAACTGTTCTTACCTAGACGTGCAAAGAGATATATGTCAACCATCATGTTGTACACGATAAATGTGCAGAATTTTATCTATCAGTGAAAATCACAAAATATGAAAAGACTTGGGGAGCAAGTAAGAAGGGGCAGGAAAACAGTTGAATTTGTAGCATCAGTGTGGTGAATATAACCTCTGGGCCTTCCAGAAAAGGAGACAGCAGAGGAGCTGGGCCATCCGAGAGGAGTACTGGGCTGTTCACTGGCAACAGGACAGGCGAGTCTGATAAAAAGCAGTGGAAGGAGATGTGTCTGCAGCTGGCTGGACCTAAAAGGGTGTTCAGCACAGACGTGAAAAGAAGCTTTGTCAGATACATTAAAAAGTCAAAAATAGTGATGAGAACAATACAACTTTTCTCCCACAAATTCTAAAAACATGTCATTAAACATAGCCTCTTTTAAACTATGAACAATCATTTGGAAATAAATATTTAGGCAAGGGAAATACAATTACTGAGTTTAATAGAGCTACCAGGAAATTTTTTTTTTTATTATCTTCACACTAAATTCTGAGTGACACAAAGTAAATGAGAAATATCAAATGTGTGATGAAGTGAAAATGTCACAGCTTCAGAGAATACTCTTTTAGATATACATATATCTTTCCCAGCCTGCATTTAATCAGCTGGAATTATTCTTAAGAAAATAAAAATGATGGGCATCTTTTTTAAATTTTTTTTTTATTAAATCATAGCTGTGTACATTAATGTGATCATGGGGCACCATACACTAGTTTCATAGACCGTTTGACACATTTTCATCACACTGGTTAACATAGCCTTCCTGGCATTTTCTTAGTTATTGTGCTAAGACATTTACATTCCACATTTACTAAGTTTCACATATACCTTTGTAAGAAGCACCGCAGGTGTAATCCCACCAATCCCCTTCCCTCTGGCCCCCTCCCCCCTCCCTCCCCTCCTTTTCTCCCTTCCCCCTATTCTTAGATTGTAACTGGGTTATAACTTTCATGTGAAAGCCATAAATTAGTTTCATAGTAGGGCTGAATACATTGAATACTTTTTCTTCCATTCTTGAGATACTTTACTAAGAAGAATATGTTCCAGCTCCATCCACGTAAACATGAAAGAGGTAAAGTCTCCATCTTTCTTTAAGGCTGCATAATATTCCATGGTGTACATATACTACAATTTATTAATCCATTCATGGATCAATGGGCACTTGGGCTTTTTCCATGATTTAGCAATTATGAACTGGGCTGCAATAAACATTCTGGTACAAATATTTTTGTTATGATTTGAGTTTTGGTCTTCTGGGTATATGCCTAGTAGAGGAATTATAGGATTGAATGGCAGATCTATTTTTAGAACTCTAAGTGTTCTCCATATATCTTTCCAAAAGGAATGTATTAATTTGCATTCCCACCAGCAGTGTAGAAATGTTCCCTTTTCTCCACATCCATGCCAACATCTCTGGTCTTGGGATTTTAAGATATGGGCTAATCTTACTAGAGTTAGATGATATCTCAAAGTAGTTTTGATTTGCATTTCTCTGATGATTAAAGATGATGAGCGTTTTTTCATATGTCTGTAGGCCGTGCGCCTGTCTTCTTCAGAGAAGTTTCTCTTCAAATCCCTTGCCCAGACTGCGATGGGATCACTTGTTCTTTTCTTGCTTATACGTTTGAGTTCTCTGTGGATTCTGGTTATTAAACCTTTGTCAGATACATAACCTGCAAATAAAGCTTTACATCTCTGGGTTCAGCTGAACGTGTCCCTTCCAGGCATCCCCTTTCTAAATCCACGCCCGGTGTCCCGATGTGCTTTGCCTGGCACCAAGACCTCCCATGAGCAGCACAGTAAGAGTCTGAGCCAACTGAAGGCCCAGAGGTCGGGGTGCAGTCAGTGGCCCGGGGCATGCACAGCATGGCTTCTGGGTCCATGCAGGGATCATGACGCAGTGTGTTCCATGTAGTCACAGATGAGCCTTAACCCTGCTCCCCTCTGGGCCTACCTCTTACGTGCACCTGGGGCCTGCCTCCTTCATCCGTGTTACCAGGCTGCCGGAGACCTTTCAGACTCCCAGGCTGCCACTCTGCCTCTCTCTCATTTAAAGTTTATGCCTCCATCAGACTTTCTGCTCAGGTTTGTTTCTATACAAAGAGGCACTCCTAGAACTCAGCTCATTTCCAAAGAAGAAGCTTTGAAGCCCCTCTTGAATCTGCCAGTTACAAAACATGAAGAACATTTTTCAACTAATGGTTTCTACACTGGAAAAAAAATAAGATTAAAATGGACAAGCAGCTTTCCCACCACCTTGGGTTCCCAGCAGGAGATCTGTTCTTGCCTTGACATGACGCACTGTGAGCGCCACAGAGAAGCCACATCCCCAGTAGCCAGAGAGAAAGCAAGGATCTGGAATCCTACTCTGTAACTTGGCCTAAAGACACAGCAATCAGAGACTGCTCAGTATCGCCATGTGCAGAGGGTTCCTGGGTTCCCTGGGCACCCCCCACCCCCCAGCCTTTCCACAGAGCCAGGACACCCCATTGGGACATCCCTGAGTTGGACAGGCAGCGGGCTGGGCTCTCGCTAAACCTGAACTAAGCCTGGGCTTAAGGCTCCATCTAGTGCTGAGAAGGAGGCAGTGACCCAAAAGAGAAAAATACAAGAATTTCAACAGGTAAATTACAAAAAACCCCAAGCAAACATACCCAGCAAAAATAATAACAAAACAGAGATGACTGGAATAAATAAGAGACATAAACATACCTCCACAAGAAACAGCAGCAAACAGAGTCCCCTGGCTTCCCAAACAGACAAAGCAAGGGACCAAGGCCAACCTCAGAGAGCAGTGCCATGCGAGCTTTTGACCAGGACTTCAAAATGGCAGGTTTAAGGAAACTCAGTGATCTTTAAGACACTATGGAAAAGCAATTCATAAATTTATCAGAGAAATCTAACAAAGAGACTGAAGTAATAAAAAAAAAGGCCAAAGAGAAATCTTGAAACTAAGGAATAGATATATTTGCTAAACTAACAAATATTCATTAGGGGCTCTTAAAAGCATAGTACATTAAACACAGGAAAGAATTAGTGAGCTTGAGTGTTTTGCTTTTGTTCTTTTCTGTGATCTAAGACAAGTTGTCATCTCTTTAAAATAACTTATTATGTCTATAAGATAGTTTGTAGAAGCTTATGATAGAATCTGTAATAGACAGATTAAAAATAAAAGCCTTGAGTTAAAAAAAAGTATCAGAAAAATCACATAACCACAACGTATGACAGTAAGAAAGGAAGAAAGAAAGAGAGGAAGTTACAAAACCACCCAAACCAAGCAATGAAACAGCAGCAGTAAGTCGTTGCTTATCAATACTAATATTGAATGTAAATGGACTCAATTTGCCAATTACAAGACACGGAGAGGCCAAATGGATGAAGAAACAAGATCCAACTACATGCCACCTGTAAGAAACCTACCCCACCTGCAAAGTCACCTGTAGACTGAGAGTGAGGAATGGATTCAAAACCCAAAGAGTCTGAATGACTGTACTTACATCACATAAAACAGACCACCAGTAAAGACTATGAACAGGGACAAAGAAGAGCATCACATGAGTATAAAGGAGTCAGTACAGCGAGGGGACGCAACCACCACAGATAGCTACGCCCCCAACACCCGAGTTCCCAAGTACATAACACAAACAGGAGTAGATCTGAAGGGAGAGATGGACTGCAATAATTAATAGTGGGGGACTTCCACACCCCACCCTCATTGACAGATGGATCACCCAGACAGAAAACCAACAAGGGAACACTGGAGTGCAATGCTAAAGCAAACAAAAGCCATTCTGAATGGTGAGGGATGATCATTCACTGTGGGTCTATGTGCATTTGTCTGATGATAAGTGATACTGAACTTTTTTTTCATCTATTTGGTGGCCATTTGTTTGTCATCTTTTGAAAAATGTCTATTCATACCCTTTGCCCACTTTTTAGAGATGTCATTTGGTTTAGGGGTAGAATATGAGAAATTACTTACTGGGCACACTGATTATAATTTGGATACACTAAAATCCATGTAACAAAATTATACTTCTACCCCATAAATTTATATAAATAAAAAAATTAAACATAATATTTGTGGCTCCCTAAGAGTATTGCTGGATATAAATCTATCATAGCTGGTGCACAAGTCCACCCTCATACAAGGCACCACGCAGCACACACCTGCGTCCCCTCCCTGCCTGCTCCCCAGGCTCTTCCTCCCTCTGCTCTGCTGTCAACACCCCTGCTTGCCTGTTCTCTGACTTTGAATTTCTGTTTTTCCTATAGATGGATATATTTTGCTCCCAATTGAGTACTTAATTCTAAACTCTGTTCTGGAAACAACCCAACACTGTCTAACGGGAAGCCCAGCTCAGCAGTCACAAGTGTTTCCTTCCTGTTTCATCCTCTTCAGCTACAGCCCCATTTCTGACAGGCAGAGCTCTTTCTTATTACTTGGGAAATCCTCCAGTCATGGGCCCAGTTATGCCTAACTCTGTTTTGGTCAGTGGGTGATTCTTGGAAAGAATGATGTACCCTTGTTAATACAGAAAAAAGCAGAGCCAAAGGCAAAGGAAGGAAGGAAGACGGGGAAGAAGGAAGGAAGGAAGGAAATGAAATCCTTTAAATACTTTTAAATAGTCAAAAGTCAAATTCATTTGACTGGAACCTGCCTTACTGTTTCCACTCCCTCTGGTTAACAAACGTGACCCTCGGCCCCTTGGTCAGTGACCTCTTCTGACAGATGGCCATTATTCCCACATCCTCCTAATCACATCTCCTAATAGTGTCTGATTCCAGATTTGTCTGTCATGCACTTGTGTGAAAAACTGGTGAACAGACAGAATTCTCACTTGTATTTGGCTTAAATTTATAATAAAATGTATTAGCAAAAGTGAAGAAATGAATTTGACTTTTGACTATCTTAAGTATTTAAAGGATGTATTTCATCTGGATTCATTCTTCCCTCCCTCCCTTCTGCCTTCCTTCTTTACTTCCTTCCTTTGATTTTGGCTCTGCTTTTTTCTGTATTAGCAAGCTCCCTCTGCAAAGTGCTATATTGCACCAATTTAGCAAGCCAAGCAAAAAAAGAAAAAACCTTTTTGCCAAAATCCTGGCCTGACCAGGATCACCAGACCACTCCGTATCAGGCAATGCCCTAGGTGTGTGTGGCATTTCTACTGACCAAGCCTGGGTATCACCACATTCATGTTTTTAAGTATAACTTCCATCTTAAAATATTAAGGTAAAAAGTGTTCTTACTGCATGGGTGAATTGGACGCACAATGCAGAGGTCAGGGCATTCTGTGTCCTGTCCCCAAAATAGTGCACATCATTCCTCACAGTTCAGTTCCCACTCCTCAGCCCTCTCTACCCCCTTCTGAGTTCCCAGTATCCTTTACAGGTGTCACCTGCACTCTTGAAGCCAAGAGAGAGTTTGGCCACTACAACTCCATGAATTAGAAGTGTGGGTGGTATAGTTCTCCAAAGGATGTCAAGGGGACACTCTGCTTACTAATCAAACACGTCTATTAAGAGAGTAGACATCTATTTAGTTATTTCCTCTTTTGGAACTTTCCCCCCATCATTCACCTGCACTAACACTGGATTTCCTGTGTGCTGTGTTCCGCCCACCTGGCTTGTACTTGTAGGTCTGCCTGCCCTCTAGGATTTTCTCTTTTCTATGGACAGTGATTCCACTCCCTTCAAGTCTCTGCAATACCACAGCTAATCTTCATTAACACCAGCTTTATTATGAGAAATAACCCCCATAAACCTCCCACACTCGTCCTTGAAGAAACCATCTGCAGGAGTGTCAGATCCATCACATAACTCCACATGATGTCCTGGTTAATAATCAGTGATAAAGCTATGAGCATGTAAAATGAATGATAAAGAGAAGTTTGAAAACTGACCCTTAAGAACATTGTGGTAAGATGAAACCTTGCCCCTGGCACCAACCTTGGGGGTCCAAGCAGGAGGGCAGCAAGTGAAGAGCCGAGACCCTGGAGAGCCGAGCTGTAAAGGGGAGGGTTGTGCCCAGGACCTAGGTAATGACATTTCTGCAATAAGTAGAATATCAAAGATTAAATTGAAATCTTCCACTCAATAAATGTATAGAAAGCCACATTGGAATTCCATGGAAGTTTTCAGAAAGTCTTATTTTTCACATAATAGATGGAGTTTACTTTGCATCCTATGATTAAGTCCAAGGCTTAAGACTGAAGAACAGGCTGAATGCTTTCATGTGTCTGCAGGGCGGGTCCTCTGCCTCCAAGGCCCAGAGAGGAGCCCACACACCAGCCTAGAGGTGCCCTGCTCAGGTGCCCTGTTCATGGAGAAGAAACAGGAGCCACTCTGGTGCTGCCTGGAGCAGGCACAGGTCAGAAGTCAGTGATGTTTCAGCCTCGCCACGTGCATGTCATACAGAACCACACTAGAAAGAGGTAAAATATAGTGAAAAATACTAGTGCCCTGTGAAAGAAAGCCCTCTCTCTCTTCACAGACATCTGTTCTCTCACACACTTCAGGCAGAAAGAAACATATGGGCAACAAAAGTAACTAAACCAAGGAAACCACTAGGACATTAATTCCACCTGCAGATTTTCAGGTAGACAAAGCCTTGATGATTACAACTGAGAACAAGCTGACAACTGATGCTTTAAATTATGAGCCTGATAATTATTTATTTTCGTTATTGAAAAGGAGTCAAGTACTTTCCAGCATTAGCAAACAAAGTCCTCGAATCAGGAATTGGTATAATCCCATTGTCAGATTATATTACCTGACTACATATTTTTATAGATTCAAATCTATGCCCAAACTGATCACAAATTTGAATTTAATTCCCCCCAAAATATTTTAATTAAGCATACTCATTTTCAAAGATACAAGTAATCTCACACCTAACATAAGTGAATATCTGTTTATAAAATATTTGTAACTGTTTCACTACCTTATAATGGTAGTGAAACAGTTACAACATTCCAATACTAAAAATATCAATAATTTTAAATTTTTATAAAAATTTGAAATGCAAAGCTTAAATTTAAAATGAACATAGACGGAATTAAATCTCAGTGAACATCAAGGTGGTGGAGTGGGAATAAAATAAAATGTGGGTATACTAATTAGTTGTCCATAATAATGGTGGTAAAAGAGGACTGGAGAACGTAGACTGGGTGTCAGGAGGGGGCAGATCCAGAGTCCAGGTCGGCCTCAAAGACTCAAGGGAGGAGCCTTCAGGGAGCGTGAGGCCCTATTCATGTCCAATTGATAGTGTAAAGTGCCCTAACGTGTGGTCATCTTCCTAATTCTGGATAAACACGGTAACTTGTCAGTCGTAATAAAATAAAATAAATCCTAATCCTTTGTATGTTGGGTCAGGATGACACACAGCAAAGAAAACAAACAGGATGATGAATGGACGTTAATGCCGAGATTCGCTGTGCATTTCTGTGTAGTGGGGAGACTGACCAGCCCTGTGCTCTTCACCTCTCTACACGGATAGTAACAGCCACTTTACCTTGCTCTGAGTGTTAGCCATGTCAGTATATAAGAGATGGTTTTTTCATTGTAGCCTTTTCTGATTATAAAAAAAATCTTTATAAAGTCTTTATTAATTTTTTACTTAAAAACAAATTATTTTTCTCTCCACAGTCTTGAAACCCAGCGTACATCTTCCATGATGTCAGGTTTATTTCTTGACACCAGATCAAGCCTCTTCTGTGAGACAGACATGCTGAGGGGTTTGCATTTCCCACGTGCTCCACACTGTCTGGCTCAAGCGCAGATTCATCCCAATTGTTCCTTTTTTATATTATAAAGCATATTATAAAAATTATTTATTATCCGTCAGATAACTTCTGGAGCTTTAGAGAAGAGACAAACATTCACCTATTCAATTCCAATTTACAATATACACAGTGACCCAGACCCAGGCACCGGAATGTAAGTTGCATGAAGAAGCAGAAACTTTCTTATTCATCAATGTACCCAGGACATTGCCAGACAAGTAGTGGACACTACACACATTTGCTGAAATCAGTGTTTGCAAATCACAGATGTTCTGAGAGGTGCACACACATGTAGAGTCCTTGTACATTTGTTCTGTGTAAACTTTGATCCAACGTCCAATGTGATATTAAATCTCAGAAAGTCAAAAAGAGCTTCAAGAAAATAATCGTGAAAATTTCTTATTAGTCACATTAACTAAACAAATGTTCATATTTAAAATGCATAAATTGTGTGTAGTGCATTTTGAAACTATTTTAAAATAAAGAATGAAAGAAATGTGTCCAGTAAGTATTTAACCCATGTAAAAACAAGGAAAAAAAAAACTTCATAAACTGAATATCTGCCAAATTGAGAACTGGTTTGTGGTAGCAGAAAATGGAATATGATGTACCAAATAGATTTTATGCATTGCATTATTTAATCACAAACAATTCAGGCAAAACTATTGTTTGTAATTCTACTCCCACAATATATGGATAATCCAGGTTTTTTTTTAAACAAGGCTGGAACCTGGTTCATCTAATTCTACATAATGATATTTTCACACAATTGTAAACCTAATTTCCAGTCCTCAATGTCCAAGATATAACGTAGTATTTCCTAATCTCACAAAGGAGCATGGCTCACATAAGGACATGGCTGTGTTGTGGGCCATGGACACATGTGGGTGTCTGTCTGCCAACACTTTTGTGGCACCTGTGTTTGGGGCACACATATGTTTGGGAAATGAATGAAGAATAAATGAAGTGAGAATGGATCAAGCAGCCTCTAGGCAACAACTGACAGTGGCTGTGAATGGCTGGAGCGAGAGCTGCTGAGAAGCTCTAGGATTTACGGATCAGGCTGACACACCTGATCCTGCTCACCAAGCATAAAATCACAAAGACAGAGACCAGCAGACGGTGGGGCCTGCTGACGTGATGAAGGAGAAGGCCACGGTGACCTGCACGGGATGTCCTGTCAAAGACGCACCCGAATCTGCCTGTTCCTCCAGGCTCCTGTCAGCTCATGAGCTGTGCAAGGACAGAGGAAGGCGTCCTTGCAGTGCAAAGGCCATGGCAGGGGACACCACAGGGGCCAGCACAGGGTCTACCACAGGGGTCAACACAGAGTCTATCACAGGGACCACCACAGGGGCCAGCACAGGGGACACCACAGGGGCCAGCACAGGGTCTACCACAGGGGCCAGCACAGACTCTATCACAGGGACCACCACAGGGGCCAGCACAGGGGACACCACAGGAGTCATCACAGAATCTATCACAGGGATCACCACAGGGGCCAGCACAGGGGACACCACAGGGGCCACCGCAGGGGCCAGCACAAGGGACACCACAGGGGCCAGCACAGGGGACACCACAGGGGCCACTGCAGGGGCCAGCACAGGGGCCAGCACAGGGGACACCACAGGGGCCACCGCAGGGGCCAGCACAGGGGACACCACAGGGGTCATCACGAAATCTATCACAGGGACCACCACAGGGGCCAGCACAGAATCTATCACAGGGACCACCACAGGGGCCAGCATAGGGGACACCACAGGGGCCAGCCCAGAATCTATCACAGGGACCACCACAGGGGCCAGCACAGGGTCTACCACAGGGGCCAGCACAGAATCTATCACAGGGACCACCACAGGGGCCAGCATAGGGGACACCACAGGAGCCAGCACAGAATCTATCACAGGGACCACCACAGGGGACACCACAGGGGCCACCGCAGAGGCCACCATGGGGTCAGCACCGAGTCTACCACAGGGGTCAGCACAGAATCTACCACAGGGGCCACCACAGAGTCGGGCCAGCACAGGGGCCACCACAAGGGCCAGTACAGGGGTCAGCACAAGGGTCAGCACAGAGGTCAGTACAGGACCTACCACAGGGGTCAGTACAGGGGCCGGCACAGGGGTAACCACAGCACCCACATTATGCGTGAATCTGTGATGCAAACAGGCAAATTTCTTCAACAATCAACTTGAAAGGAAAATAAAAGGAAAAGAAAACTTGTGACTTAATAAAACATAAGATGCAAAGGGAAAAAACTTTTAAAAGAACTGAGAAAATTGGGGAAATTTTAATATGAAAATGCTAAGGAATTATGGTTAAGTCTGACAGTATTTTGCTTATGTAAAACATAAATGAAATAGAATCCTTATCTTTCTTTTTTTTAATATTTTTATTGTTAAATCATAGCTGTGTACATTAGTGCAATCAAGGGGTACAATGTGCTGGTTTCATATACAATCTGAAATATTCTCATCAAACTGTTCAATGTAGCCTTCATGGCATTTTCTTAGTTATTGTATGAAGACATTCGTATTCTGCCTTTAGTAAGTTACACCTGTACCCATTCTAAGATGCACCATAGGTGTGGCCCCACCCATTACCCTCCCTCTACCCTAACCTCCCCCCTCCCTTCTCCTCCCTTGGCCCTTTCCCCATATTCTTGTGCTATAGCTGGGTTATAGCCTACATATGAAAACTATAGATTAGCTTCATAGTAGGGCTGAGTACATTGGATAATTTTTCTTCCATTCTTGAGATACTTTGCTAAGAAGAATATGTTCCAGCTCCATACATTTAAACATGAAAGAGGTAAAGTCTCCATCTTTCTTTAAGGTTGCATAATATTCCATGGTATAGATGTACCACAATTTGCCATTCGTGGGTCGATGGGTACTTGGGCTTCTTCCATAACTTAGCAATTATGAATTGGGCTGCAATAAACATTCTGGTACAGATGTCTTTGTTATATTGTGATTTTTGGTCTTCTGGGTATAAACCTAGTAAAGGAATTATAGGATCGAATGGCAGGTCTATTTTTAGATCTCTAAATATTCTCCAAACATCCCTCCAAAAGGAACGTATTAGTGTGCAATCCCATCAGCAGTGTAGAAGTGTGCCCTTTTCTCCACATCCACACCAATATCTCTGGTTTTGGGATTTTATTATGTGGGCTACTCTTACTGGGGTTAGGTGATATCTCAAAGTAGTTTTGCTTTGCATTTCTCTGATGATTAAAGATGATGAGCTTTTTTTCATGTGTTTGTAGATCGTGTATCTGTCTTCTTTAGAGAAGTTTCTCTTCAAGTCCCTTGTTCACCCTAAGATGGGATCACTTGTTCTTTTCTTGCTAATACATTTCAGTTCTCTGTGGATTCTGGTTATTAAATCTTTATCGGAGGTATAACCTGCAAATATTTTCTCCCATTTTGAGGGCTGTCTGCTTGCTTTACTCACTATGTTCTTGGCTGTGCAGAAGCTTTTTAGTTTGATCAGGTCCCAGTACTGTATTTTTGATACTGCTTCAATTGCCTGGGGAGTCCTCCTCATAAAGTATTCACCCAGGCCGATTCCTTCAAGAGTTTTCCCCGCACTTTCTTCAAGTATTTTTATAGTTTCATGTCTTAAGTTTAAATCTTTTATCCAGTGAGAGTCTATCTTAGTTAATGTTGAAAGGTGTGGGTCCAGTTTCAGTCTTTTACAGATCGCCAGCCAGGTCACCCAGCACCATTTTGTTTGATAGGGAATCTTTTCCCCACGGAATGTTTTTAATTGGCTTGTCAAAGATCAAACAACAGTAAGTAGCTGGATTCATCTCTTGGTTCTCTATTCTGTTCCAGACATCTACTTCTCTGTTTTTGTGCCAGTACCATGCTGTTTTGATCACTATTGATTTATAGTACAGTCTCAGGTTTGGTTTCCTCCTGCTTTGTTTTCATTGCTGAGTAACATTTTGGCTATTTGAGGTTTTTTCTGATTCCATATAAAATGAAGTATTATTTTTTCAAGATCTTTAAAATATGCCAATGGAGCTTTAATAGGAATATATAAAATTATATATTGCTTTGGGTATTATAGACATTTTAACAATGTTGATTCTTCCCATCCATGGGCATGGTATGTTTTTCCATTTGTTAACATCTTCAGCTATTTCTTTTCTTAAAGTTTCATAGTTCTCTTTGTAGAGATCTTTTACAACCTTTCTTAGATAAACTCCCAAATATTTCATCTTCTTTGGCACTACTTTGAAAGGAATAGAGTCCTTGACTGTTTTTTGAGCTTGGCTATTGTTGGTATATATAAAGGCTACAGATTTATGGGTGTTGATTTTGTAGCCTGAGACAAAGCTGTATTCCTTGATCACTTCTAAAACTTTTGTAGTAGAATCCCTGGTGTTTTCCAGATATACAATCAGGTCATCTGCGAAAAGTGAAAGTTTGATCTCTTCTGACCCTATGTGGATACCCTTGATCACTTTTTCTTCCCTAATTGCAATGGCTAAAACTTCCATTACAATGTTAAAGAGCAATGAGACAATGGGCAACCTTGCCTGGTTCCTGATCTAAGTGGAAATGATTTCATTTTAACTCCATTCAATACGATATTGGCTGTGAGTTTGCTGTAGATGGCCTCTATTAGTTTAAGAAATGTCCCTTCTATACCAACTTTCTTAAGTGTTCTGATCATGAAGGGATGCTGGATATTATCAAAAGCTTTTTCTGCATCAATTGAGAGAATCATATGGTCTTTATTTTTTAGTTTGTTTATGTGCTGAATTACATTTATAGATTTACCTATATTGAACCAGCCTTGAGACCCTGGGATAAATCCCACTTGGTCATGGTGTATAATTTTTTGATGTGTTGTTGGATTCTGTTTATTAGGATCTTATTGAGTATTTTTGCATCAATATTCATTAGTGATATTGGTCTATAATTTTCTTTTCTTGTTGGGTCTTTCCCTGGTTTAGGGATCAAAGTGACGTTTGCTTTGTAGACTGTGTTGGGTAGTATTTGGTTTGGTAGAATTCTGACATAAAGCCAGCTGGGTGGGCTTTTGTTTTTAGGGAGATTTTGTACAGTTGATGCTATTTCAGAACTTGATATAGGCCTGTTCAACATTTCCACTTGGTTCTGGCTAAGTCTTGGTAGGTGGTGTACTTCCAAGTATTGGTCGATTTCTTTCAGATTTTCATATTTCTGAGAGTAAATTTTCTTGTAATATTCGTTAAGGATTTTCTGAATTTCTGACGGGTCTGCTGTTATTTCATCTATTGATGAAATTAGAGATTTTATTCTTTTTTTCCTGGTTAGGTTGGCCAAAGGTTTATCTATTTTATTGACCTTTTCAAAAAACCAGCTTTTGGATTTATTGATCTGTTGTATAATTCTTTTGTTTTCAATTTCATTTAGGTCTGCTCTGGTTTTGGTTATTTCTTTTATTCCTCTGGGTTTGGGGTTGGAATGTTCTTCTTTCTCCAGTTGCTTGAGATGTCCCATTAAGTTATTAACTTCCTCTCTTTCCATTTTCTTGAGGAAGGCTTGCAGTGCTATAAATCTCCCTCTTAAGACTGCCTTTGCGGTATCCCAGAGGTTCTGATAATTCGTATCTTCGTTGTTGTTTTGTTCCAAAAATTTGGTGATTTCCTTCTTAATCTCATCTATAACCCATGTGTCCTTCAGCATAAGGTTATTTATCTTCCATGTTTTTGTATGGGTATGCAGATTCCTGCTGTTATTGAGTTCAACTTTTATTCCATGATGGTCTAAGAAGATGCAAGGAATAACTTTTTTTTTAATTTGCTAAGGTTAAATTTGTGGCCTACGATGTGGTCGATTTTGGAGTATGTTCTGTGGGCTGATGAGAAGAATGCATATTCCATTTTGTGGTGATGAAATGTTCTGTAGATGTCTATTAAGTCCAGATGTTGAATGGTTAATTTTAAATCTAAAATTTCTTTGCTTAGCTTCTTTTTGGAGGATCTATTCAGGACTGCTAAAGGGGTGTTAAAATCTCCAACTACTATGGAACTGGAGGAAATCGAGTTGCTCATGTCTGTTAGAGTTTGTCTTATAAATTGATGCATTCTGGTTGGGTGCATAAGTATTAATAATTGAAATCTCATCATATTGAATATTACCTTTAACAAATATGAAGTGTCCACCCTTATTCTTTCTAATTTTGGTTGGTTTAAAGCCTATTGCATCTGTGAATAGGATTGCAATGCCTGCTTTTTTCTGCTTTCTATTTGCCTGGAGTATAGATGACCATCCCTTCACCTTGAGTCTATATTTGTCTTTTAATGTAAGATGAGATTCTTATAGGTAGCAGATATTGGGCTTGAGTTTTTGTATCCAGTCAGCCAACCTATGCCTCTTTAGAGGACAGTTTAAACTATTCGCATAAATTGAGAATATTGATAAGCCTTTCGAGAGTCCGGTGGACATTTTTAATCCTTTTGCGACTGTGTAAGTTGGAATTTATTAAAATTTTCTGGTTGGGTTTACTTTTGTGGTGGAGGATTATGCTGGTCTTTATGGAGGATCGGTCTGAGAATATCCTGGAGAGCTGGTTTAGTTGTGGCAAATTTCTTCAACATGTGGATGTCGTTAAAGTATTTAATTTCTCCATCATAAATGAAACTTAGTTTAGCTGTATACAGGATCCTGGGTTGAAAGTTATTTTGTTTTAGGAGATTAAAAGTCGATGACCATACTCTTCTAGCTTGAAAGGTTTCAGCAGAGAGATCTGCAGTTATTCTAATATTCTTGCCCTTGTAGGTGATGGTTTTCTTTCGTCTGGCTGCTTTCAGAATTTTCTCCTTCCTATTAACTTTAGTGAAATTGATTATGATGTGTCTGGGGGATGTCTTATTTGGGTTGAGTCGTGCTGGAGTTCTGAAACTGCTATCTGAATTTCAGAATCTCTTGGCATGTCTGGAAAGTTCTCTTTCATAATCTCATGGAAAAGAGACTCTTTGCCTTGTGAAGCCACTTCATTGCTTTTGGGGAATCCCTATAAGACGAATACTGGTTTTCTTCAAATTATCCCAGAGTTCTCTTAGAGAGTGATCTGTTTTTGCCCTCCATTTCTCTTCCTCTTTGAGAGTTTGGGAGCTTCAAAAGCTTTGTCTTCAATGTCAGAAATCCTTTCTTCTGCTTGCTCCATTCTGTTATTGAGAGATTCGACTGTGTTTCTCAGATCTTTAAGGGCTGCAACTTCTTGTCTCAATGTGTCAAAATCTTTGGTCATTTTGTCTTTGAATTCGTTGAATTCTTGAGACATCTTTTGGGTTACTGCTTGGAATTCTAATTTAATCTTATTTGCTCTCCAGATTCTGAATTCGATTTCTGACATCTCAGCTATTTGTTTGTGCATGGGATCTTGTGCTGTGTCTGCCCCTTGTTCCTTGGGGTTGTTTATCTACTCTGATTATTCATATTGCCAGAGTTTTCCCATTGATTTTGCCTCATGATTATTTTTCACCATTGCCTGTGGCCATCCTCAGAGTTGGGGAGGTGTCTCTCCAAATTAGACCCCAGTGTGATCTCTCTGTTGTTCCTGGATCTTTGTAGAGAGTGACCCTGTGTAGCCCCTCTGGGGCTGCCCCAGCCAGGCACTTCTGGTTGTGGGAGCAGCTCCGGGGTATGACACACCGGATCCAGCAACAGGGTGGGGGTGGTGCACACAGTTCTGGAAGTGCCTTGCGCCCAGTGTCTTTGGCATACAGGGTTCAAGGCTCCAGCAGTCTGTGGCCAGGAGAAGGGCTCCACACAGAGGCAGGGAGGGCTCCGGAGGGCACACGGCTACCAGAGTCCCTGGCCAGGTGAGCGGGCCAGTGTGGACCAGGGAGGGTACAGGAGGGAGGACACGGGGTTGCACACCTCCTGCAGTTCCTGGTCAGTGCGTCCAGAGGTCTGGGCAGGCGCAGGTCGCAGGTTGTGGCACAGCTCTTATGGAGGTTTGGGTAGGCAGGTTGCAGGTCGTGGGTCATGGGTTGCAGCTCAGCTCTTCCGGACGTCCAGGTGGGTGCTGGTCACGAGTTGTGGACTTTGGTTTCCTCTTCTAAATCTGTTTTCACATCCTTGTAAAGTATTTTCTGAAGCTGACAATTCTTGTCTCTGATCTCTTTTAAAGATGATTTTTCTCTTCCTACTTAGTTAAAAGTCCCTGTTAGGCTCAGCGCCTGTGGCTCAAGCTGGCAGGTTCGAATCCAGCCCAGGCCTGCCAAACAACTATGACTGCTGCAACCAAAAAATAGCCAGGTGTTGTCAAATCCTTATCTTTCAATGATGCACACTAAAGTATGTGTGACTAAAATGGTTCATGTGCTGAATTTGCTCACAAGCAGAAAGATGAGTTAGAAGTGGAGCCGGGGCACAGGAGAAACCACGTCAGCTCTGTCGCCCGTCACGCAAGTTGCTCCATCAGTATAGAGGGGCTTTATGTGTTTTTTCTCTTGTAAATTCTGGATCATTGTTTAAAGCAGAATTCAATAAATACAATCTCAGAGTGAGCACTAATGAATCAGTAACATGAATGTGACTGCAGATGACACTTCCATATACCTGTTTGCCTTGGGCCTGCCTATGTATAACATGCTTCAATTTGTCAATGTTCACATCTCTCCTCTGGTAATGGCAGATGGGTTATATCAGACTAACTCTCCCACTGATAATTAATAAAAACTCTCAGCAAAATATTTTTTGAAAACCAGTTTGAATGCAGTGAAGGAGGTGCCAGCCAGGATACTGCTCTTGAAAGAAGAAGAAACAGAGGAGCGTGGCCGGTAGTCGCTGCTCCCTGAGGCACATCCCAGCCAGCCAGGGAGCCCAGGGAAATAGAGCTGAGAGACAGGAAGTCCTATGGGCTAAGGAAAATCGAGTTGGGTTCTCACGAAAACCCTGGAAAGGGGAATTCATAGAAAGGCAAGGACAGAATCTGCATAAAAATGTCCCTCCAGTTATGGGCTGACTGATGAGCTGGTGAACCAGCGGAGGTGGAGCAGGAGGGCAGAAATTTCACCATCCACCAAGTTCAAAGAGCACACAGTTGGTTTTGGCCCTACCAGCTATCAGGGATCAGTGAAGACCTCAGGGTTTCCACTAAGACCCCAGGAGGACCATACCTCAGGAGTGAGGCCAGTGCTGAGGACTGTCCAGAGCCCAAAGAAGCCTGCGCTGAACCGGCCTGAAACCATCCACAGGTCCCGGGTTTCGTCAATAGTTTAACTGCCCGATACAACAAAACTCAACCCCTTTAGACGAAGAAAAGAAGTCCAGGGTCTCTACAACGTATCGATCTTCACACCCAATAGACAGTTGTTCAGTATTAGACATGCAGAGAAGTAGGGAAATCTGAGCCGTGAGCAAGAGAGAGGCGCGTCATAGAAGCCACCTCGTGCCCTGCTGTTTGTATTGGCAAACCAGGACATTAGAACAGCTGTTACAAATATACTAAGAAATTTTTAGGAAAAAATGATACATCAGGGAATCTTGGCAAAGAAATGAAGAGGATTAAAAAAGGCTTATTTTAAAAAGAAGGGATTATGTAAGTTAGAAATCTATCAAGCAATGAACAGATAAGCAGCACAGAGAACCTGCGGGCATTCTGGTGGTGCGCACACAGGGCCACACAGAGCGCCTGCGCAGCCTAGAGGTGCGCACACAGGGCCACACAGAGCGCCTGCGCAGCTTGGAGGTGCACACACACACAGAGCCACACAGAGTGCCTGCGCAGCCTGGAGATGCGCACGCAGGGCCACACAGAGCGCCTGCGCAGCTTGGAGGTGCACACACACACAGAGCCACACAGAGTACCTGCGCAGCCAGGAGATGTGGACACAGGGCCACACAGAGCGCCTGCGCAGCCTAGAGGTGCGCACACACACACACACACACACACACAGCCACACAGAGTACCTGCGCAGCCTGGAGATGCGCACGCAGGGCCACACAGAGCGCCTGCGCAGCCTAGAGGTGCGCACACAGGGCCACACAGAGCACCTGCGCAGCCTAGAGGTGCGCACACAGGGCCACACAGAGCGCCTGCGCAGCCTAGAGGTGCGCACACAGGGCCACACAGAGCACCTGCGCAGCCTAGAGGTGCGCACACAGGGCCACACAGAGCGCCTGCGCAGCTTGGAGGTGCACACACACAGAGCCACACAGAGTGCCTGCGCAGCCTGGAGATGCGCACGCAGGGCCACACAGAGCGCCTGCGCAGCTTGGAGGTGCACACACACACAGAGCCACACAGAGTGCCTGCGCAGCCTGGAGATGCGCACGCAGGGCCACACAGAGCGCCTGTGCAGCTTGGAGGTGCACACACACAGAGCCACACAGAGTGCCTGCGCAGCCTGGAGATGCGGACACAGGGCCACACAGAGTGCCTGCGCAGCCTGGCAGTGCACACACAGGACCACAGAGAGCGCCTACGAGGTCCCTGTTTTCTCCTTGCTGGGAGGGCCTGCCTTTGGGACAGATCCCAGGAGATAATAGCTCATGGGCTCTAAAACAGGCAGGTGGCTTCCATGCTTCTGTAAGTGACTAAAATTAAATATTAACCACAACACAGTCCAATTATAACAATAGAGCCTTGTATTTTTATGCTGCTTTATATTTAGCAAAGGCTTCCTTGTACATCTTCCCAACACAACACTGAGTCAGTGTAATGCAAGTGCCATGGTCTCCGCATAAAATAACTCTACCCTACAAATGAGAAGTTTTCAAGGGATGTCCAAGTCTTCAATATCCTATAAGGTTTGCTAGACAATTAATTGGAAAAAAAAAAAAACAAGCTTGATTAGAAAGAAGGCATCAACTCTGAGCCAGGGTCCCTGAACAGATGGGGCATCAGGTGATCTATTTACTTTGCAATTATCCAGGAGTAGGAGGCTGAAGTTAATTGACAATCCCCTAGGCAATCCATGTTGACTTAGTTCACAGCTCCAACTCTAGAATCTGGCCAATCCTCAGCTCTGAGTTTAGAAATCATTGAAAGAATAAATAATTATAAACTGACCTACAAATCCTCACATATCTGAACTCAAATCCTACCATCTTTCAGAATTTCTAATGCTGTCTTAAAACACATTGAAAACCCCTAAATGCTTTTCAACAAGCCACTCTTTAAAGTTCAAGGTTTCATTTGCAAAGAGCACTCTGATGATGCTTCGCCTTGCATCTTAATGAAGAGATCTGAGTAAGGTGTCTGATAACAGAGCTAGCAAGGAAGGGGGTCTGAGAGGCAGGAAGCCACCTGCTCTGATTCAGGCTAAATCCAGAAGCCATTGAAGTCAAATATCCTCCTCCAAATAGCACTTAAATGACACTGAAATAGCCATTGAAATGCCCTTTTGACATGTCAGGCCATTGGAAAGTTGAGTTTATTTAGGTTTCTATTAAAATTCTCAAATCAGTTGCTATAAGTGTATATAATATATATATAATGACTTCCCAAACACCATATGAAAAAACATTACATTTTCTCTATCAAAGGAAAAAGTTACATTTCTAGGATGTTTCTAAAATATCATAGATGAATATCCTTTCAATATCTTGGTATAATTTGTAAAAAAAATATTTTTTTAAGCTGTCACTTGAGAAAATATTAAATAAGAGAAAAGAATCCCTGTTCAATAGTGGTGTGGGGAAAAATGGATAGGCACAGGTAAGAGACTGAGCAAGATCCACACCTCTCACTGCTCATGAAAATCAGCTCACAGTGGATGAAAGACTTAAGCCTAAGGCAGGAAACTTTAGAACTCTAAAACAAAATGCTAGAAAAACTCTCATAGATATTGGCCTAGGCAAAGAATTCATGAAGAAGATTTCAAAAGCAATAACAGCAACAACAAAAAAGTATATAAATGGGGCCAGATCAAGTTTAAAAGCTTCTGCATGGTCAAGGGCACAATCAAAAGAGCAAAGAGAATGGAGGAAATATTAGCTATCCATCTGAGAAAGGACTGAAAACCCAGATCCTGTCACACCAGGAACTCAAGCAAATTGGCAAGAAACAACTAAACAACCCCATTAAAAAGAGAAGGGAAACTTTTCAAATGAAGACTCACTAATGACCAATGAGCTCATGAAAAATGCTGAAAGTCTTGGGTGGCGCCTGTGGTTCAGGCAGGCACCGGTCCCATATATTGAAGGTAGTGGGTTCAAACCCAGCCCCGGCCAAACTGCAACAAAAATTAGCCAGGTGTTGTGGTGGGCACCTGTAGTCCCAGCTACTTGGGAGGCTGAGGCAAAAGAATGGCATAAGCCCAAGAGTTGGAGGTTGCTGTGAGCTGTGTCATGCCACAGCACTCTGCTGAGGGTGATAGAGTGAGACTGTCTTTAGAAAAAAAAAAAAATGCTCAAAGTCTTTAATCTTTGGGGAAATATAGATCAAAGTCACAGGAGCTGTGGTTTTCTCATCTAACTCCCATGAGAATGGCTCATATTAAAATACCCCAGGTGCTGGCATGCGCAGGTAGAGAGAAAGAACTCTCATATACCGCCAGGACTGCAAACTAGTGCAACCTATGAAAACTTGTGTGCAGGCACCTCAAAGAACTTAAAATAGAACTCCAATTTGCAACAGTTATCCCACTGCTGGGTATATACCCAAAGGAAAAAAAAGTAATTTTATTAAAAGGAAAGCAGCACAATTCACACTTGAAAAGACGCAGAAACAGCCCAAGCGCCCAGCAATCCGTGACTGGATTAATAAAATGTGGTGTGTGCACACCGTGGAGTCCTGCTCAGCCGTAAAAAGATGATGATCTCGCATCTCTCATGATAATCTAGATGGAACTGAAAACTGTTCCTCTAAGTGAAACATCACAAGAATAGAGAATCAAACATGTGTACTCAATACCAAACTGGAAGTAATCCATCAGCACTCCAGAGCACAGATGGAAGTAAATCTCAAGGAAAATCAAACTGGGGGGAGGGGATGGGTAAACTCACACCCGTTGTGGTAGAGGGCACACTGGGTGAAGGGCCCACTTAAAACTTTGACTCAATCTATACAAAAACAAAGCATATAAACAAAATATGTGTATCCCCTAATATTCTGAAATTTTTTAAAAAGTGATTAACCTGTTCATGCATTGACCATATTCCAACTTAAAAAGTCAATTTCAGTATTTAAACTCATAGAGAGTAAATCTTAAGCCCATAGGATAAATGTTGATGAAATTTGGGTACATCTTACTAAAATTTTATGTAACCTCACAGCAGAGTTACTGATTTAAAATGAAGTGTATAAAGTCATCAAGAATGTGCCATTTTTTCTAAAAAATTCATTTGTTTTAAAACATTTATTTTAACTTTAAGAGTGCAAAGCTCTGCTTAATGCTTGCCCTGATATATAGGAATATACAATTTATTGCTGTGTCTATACAATACCAAATAAACTATTAATTTAACTTGTGATGATTAATCGGGGGTAACATTCATTGTGCCCAGGCCGAGGTCTGGCAGCTGCCAGTGGTCTCTCAAGTTACTCAGGAAGGAACAGGCAGCCTACTCAGACCCACTGCTGGTAGGAATTCATCATGTCCACTGCAAACTTCCAGATCAGGGTGCAGGCAAGTTGCCAATATTTTTAAACACCTGGACAGAAAATGTATCAGGCAATGTCAAAGTAGCAACAATTAACTGAATCATTTGCAAAATCAATCATGTTAAAAGCACAGTGTTCTGAAACAAAGGAGTAATTTACAGCCGAAAAAGTAAAATAATTTCTTTTGTTTTCTTTGTTCCAACTCTCAATGCTGAAGTCTAGTGTTCCTCAGTTTTGGCCTCATGCTCCAGTGTGAACAACAACAAAAAAAAATGTATCACAACAGTATTTCATACCAGGAAAGAAAAAATGATAACTGAGAAAAACAATATGCAATAAAACCGCGTTACAGAATGACAAAAGAAAGCATAGGCCCAGAAATACCTGCTATTTTGTGATGAGAATACAGTTTATTTGCTGTCTCTGTGTTGGGGCCACATGTTCCTCAGGTGTCTCGTTCCACACGAGGTGTCCATGTTTCAGACGGAACTCGGTTAGTCTGCCCTGAGCTGGACACCGATTGTGAAGAGGTAAGGCTGTTCTAAATAAGGAATGATGGCAGAATCACCCATCATATCCCGCAGGGACTGTCATTTTCCAAGCGGAAGATATAAAATTAGGTAAGGGGGACGGAAAGTGTGCGATCTGGAAATGGTCAATCCCATCTGCCCAGAGTCTTGTTGCACATAATAAATATCTATGATTTTTATCTGTTAACTTAATAAACAAATAAATTAGGAAAATAATATGGGAACAGAAGTTTAGATGTATAGATATTAGTGAATTTGAAGGAATAACCACAGAAACTACACGAAGTGAAACACAGAAAACAGGTGTCTGGAGCACTGAGCTTTCTCCAGGCTTCTGCGCCCTCTCTGGTATTCTGCCCTGCAAACTCTGTCTTCCCAGGTCCCCCCAGATACTCAGCTCCACTCCTCACCTCAGGGAGTCCTCCCCGCCCCACCTACCTACCCTTCTTGTGCCAAGGCCTGGAAGCTTAAGGCAGGAATCTGGGCCTTATATCCCATGTTGTGAAAATGATTGTTGTATGTAATTTGTCCAGTTTGGGGATTTTTTTTCAGGTGACAGAGTAAATCCAGTCTCTGTTATCACATCTGGGCCAGAATTGGAAGTAAACTCTGAGGTGTTTTAAATTTACTTTTGCTGTTGGAATGTCTGCGAGTTCCGTGAGTACAGAGCAGCATCTCCTGAGAACCCCAATAGTGATGATCACCCCTGGATGTGCAGCGCGACCTCAGGTATCTGAAGTGTGGAACCTGGTTGGCAACATGCACCAAGCTCTTTTCTCTTCTGATGGGAACAGCACGTCACCCTACGACAGTTTTCTGTTTTATAAAGGATCATTTGAGCGCCCCCTCATAATTTTATCTATATTATGGCAAATAAACTAAAGCTTTTTTTGACTCAACTTCCGGACACAGTGATATCTTTACTGAGCAATTGTGGAATTACCTATTTAAACCCAGTTGTTGTAGCCCTGGGCAGGTAATGAGTGGGGCCTGCATGTCAGATTGGGCTCTGAGAAGCAAACTACTGTGGCAGGGCAGAAAAAATGATGGCAAATATTAAAACCCACCAGCATCTGGGTCTTACTCTCAGATTCACTCTCTCCAGAATCTATAAGCAGGGATGGTGATTAGATTATCATGCTCTTAACTGAGAGAGAAATTATTTTCTATTATTTTGGAAGATGTTGTCTTTAAAAAAACAAAAATGAGTTTTGGTGAAAACCCTAGTGATTTATGTAGTACTGCACACATACTATCATATAGTTTGTGAGGTTTTGTAGAAACACTAACAAAATTAATTTAAGGCTAACAGACATAGTATTTTCTTGAGAAAAATGTGGTATATTGTAATGGAATAATTTTTCTTCAAATGTGTGTGAATTAAACTGATTCAAGTTGCAAAGACAGAAATATATTTACGCTGTCTAAAGTGATAAGGATATTTTAAGTGTATTCAGGGAACAGAAGAAGCAGAGGAAGGTCTTAATTGTGCCCAGCAAAGAGTAGCCCTCACTTCTGGGGTATGTCCATCCAGACTCTATTGCTCTACTGACCTCTTTTTTGTAACACGCCTAATTTAAGCACCACTGTCAGGCTGATCTCCCTCCCAGCTCGTACATGGACAGCTACTATTGACATAGGCGCCACCTGTAGCCTATTCCGTTGAGGTCACAGGTCAGGGCATGGATTCTCAAGTTAGAAAGCACGGTCTCCTACAAAAAAGGAACTAAGTGTGACTGATTTTCTCAGACTCAGGTTAGAGCCTGGCAGGCATTTAATCTTTTCTGGAATATATGAGTACAGTTGTCTACCTTCATGGCTGATTTAGTAAGAGAAAAAAACTAATAAAACTTTTGAAGTTCATGGATATTTGAGGCTTAATATTTTACAAGGCAGCTTGATCTATGAGATCATCTGTCTGTTTGAATCTTGACTCTGCAATTGATTGGCTGTCTGACCTTGGTCAAATTATTTTATACTATTGTCATGAAACAAGTGTAATAGTAGGTGTCTTAGAGAGCTGCAAGGATTAAATAAGCTAATAGCTAAAGGCACTCTGAAGAATGCAGGGCTCATGGTTAGCATTTAGCAAGTATTAGCTATTGTTATCATTATTATTATTATTATCATCAGATAAGCTGGGTAAACACATTTTAAATTTCCTTACAACCAACTAATAATTAGTGAATTTCTATACATCAAAGAGTTTATGAAAATAAATCTTTATGTCTAATGTGTATGTACATATTTCACACATGTATTTTATTATTTGTTTCTGTATCTGTACGTATATCTCTTTATATTTTATTCTCCCCAGAACTGTTGAAAAGAAGTCTTTAAAAGAAGGAAGAAGGTATTTTATAAATGCATTCTTACTGTATATACTAACATAATGTTTAAAATATAGCAGGTGCTGAATATACAGTTGTTGAATCAAATTGAACTCATTTGAGGAGAAGAAAAAATGCTCTGAGTCACTTTTTCCATGTTATAAAGGCATTATACTATGGCACATAGAATGTGAACTCAGAAAAGAAATGAGACTCTGGGCCGGCTGTCTTATTGCTGGACCCAACCTTAATTGTTCTCAGCTCCATTTCCTCATCTTTACAGCAGGGAATTAGTACCCTATGGGATTATAAGGATTAAAATTCATCTTCCTATGGCTTTGGAGCTGCCCACCATCAGGTGTTATTATTGCTATTTTGTTATCAGCTCTTATCCTTGCTTTTGAATTCTAATTTTCTGTGAGATAATAGGGAAATGTTGAGAACTTCTAAATATTTGTTAAATCCCCAGGCCCAGATAACTCCTCAGTCTGACTGGATTCTTCTCTTCTGTTGCCTGCTTGGGTCCAGGACCTGGACAAAGTGTAGATGACAACGATTTTCATGACACAGGATATCAGGCAATGGGGAACAGTGATCTCTGTGAAATGGGAAATCACTGTGGTCAGCACAGATTTCTGCCTTAAGCTTCTAGGCCTTGGCACAGAAGGGCAATTAGAGTGGGGCTGGGAGGACCTCTGAGGTGGGGAGTGGAGCTGAGAATCTGGGAGACCTGGGAGGACAGAGTTTGCAGGGCAGAAAACCAGAGAGGGTACAGAAGCTTAGAGAAAGCTCAGTGCTCCAGACACCTTTTTCTGTGTTTTGCTTCGTGTAGTTTCTGTGGTTATTCCTTCAAATTCACTAATATCTGTACATCTAAACTTCTGTTCCCATATTATTTTCCTAATTTGTTTGTTTATTAAGTTAATAAATAGAAATTGTATATATTATGTGCAACATGATGTTTTGAAATATGTATACGTTGTTGAATGGTTCAATCAAGCTAATTAACATACGCATTTCCTCACATACTTATGTTTTTATGGTAAGAACACTTAAACTATTAGTGACTTGAAAATACAATACCTTGTTATTAACTATAGTCACCATATTCTACAATAAATCTCTTAAAATTATTCCTCCTACCTAACTGAAATGATATATCCTTTGATCAACATCACCCCGGCCCCACCACCAACTCCTGTTTCTTAATCCTCAACGTTTTACTTTCTCCTTTTATAACGTCAACTTTTTAAAATTCCACTTGCAACTGAGGTTGTGTTGTATCTATTTTATTGCCTCTGGCTTATTTCACTTAATGGAATGTGCTTCACCTGTGACATAAGGTTCACCCATATGTCACAAACGACACCCTTCCTTGTTTTTAGGACATCACAGTGTTCTGTTGTGTGCTCACCTCATTCTTTATCCTGTCATCTGTTGGACACTTGGGCTCGTTCCAAATCTCCACGACTGTGAATGATGCTAATTATTTAAAATCTATTATTCTATTTTTTCTAGAAATATTTTTTTCTTAATTTACATTTACATTTAATTTAGTTTACGTGTATTGGGTACATAGTATATATTCATATTACTGTTATTTTTACTTTATAGCTGAGGAAACTAAGGCTCAGAAAGTTTCCATATGTATATAAGGCTCAGCTCCATATATTAAATATTGTAATCTAAATATTGAAGAATATAAAATGCAAATTTTTATTTTTGTGCTTGCAAGTATATACATGGATTAATCCAGTTCCACCTTTTATTTTATTAGTCATCTTGTCCACAGACATATATATATAGCCTTAAACCTTATAGGTCATTGTGTTGGTACTTTCTTATAGGAGAAAAACAAAACTCAACAATAAGAGAACAACGTGAGATGAACTCCCTTTGGCACCTCCACCAATGCTGTCAAACACCATCCCACGCACACCATTTGCCATCACAAGTCTCCACAAATGGGGGTGCATTGCTTTTTGAATAGAAATGTTACTTTTATAGATAAGTATCTACCATTTAAAATATATTTTAAAGAATCTGATGTAGGTTTGTAGCATAGGGCTGATGAAAGGGAAGCACGCAAATGGCTCCAAATGACTTCTCTGTGTTTATTTTGAAATGAAGCAGGACCCCAGGAGGAGCCACGTGTTACAGTTCCCAGGAAGGTAGTGCTTCCCTCCTCACAGTCCTGGCATCTTGTCCCTGTCCCCAGGTAGTCAGGGACCTCATGCCCTCCACGTTCACTTTCTTTCCCCGGCTCTCATCAGGCCAGAGGGAGTCTCTCCTTCTCTGCCGTCTATGACTCAGCCTGGTCGGCCATCAGCGGCTTCCCAGATGCCCAAGCATGTGAGTCACTGCACAGGAACAAAACCCAAAGAGAGCCAGCCGGAATGTCAGCTGTCTGCACCTCCAAATTCTTTCCTTTTGAAATAATATAATCATCAATGTGCTGCTGTTGTTAGTTTCCCTTGTAGGTCCTCAGGAAATACCAGTTCAGTTATGATTTTTTTAAGTATTTAAAAAGAGGTACATAAACATTCTACTGCTCCACTTTTTAAATTAGGAAACAGGAACGTAAACCTTCATTCAGTAAGCAGAGTTCTATGCAGTGTGGCTGTTTGCATCCAGCCACGCTCTCCATGGAGTGAGTTGGGGCCTGGAGACATTTCATTTCTCTTCACAATCCTCCCACTCCTAAAGCTGCTTCCCACAGGACCTAATAAATAGAAGGTTCTCATAAAATTAGTAGGGATGCCTGAATAAACAGATGAATAAGTAAATAAATGCACAAAATACTAGAAAAGGGGCTTGAAAGATGATGTAACTCGGTAAATGGGGAAGCTGATGACTTCAACTGTGAAGAGGTTGGAAATTCGACAAAGGGCAAAAGCAGAGCTGAGCTCCGGCCCTGCTGACCAGGCCTCCTCCTGACTCGAAAGTGCATCCACACAGAGAGATGCAAGAGAGGGATTGGTAACTACCCAGTGTATGTGGGTAAACAGAAAAAACCTGAAAGAAAGAGGAAAAAACATGGGGAAAGGCACAGAAACACAGCAAATAAACTTACAACCATGCAGAATCCAGAGAATAAACTCAGAGTGAAGCCTTACGACCTGGACCTACCCTGTGAAGTTCCCCGAATGCTCCTGACTCCAACACTGTTGCTCACGAGTCGGGGTCATCTCGGAAGTGCTGGTCAGCTGGAATCCAGGTAAATTGTGGTGAAGGTGTGCGATGAAATACTATACAACTATTGCATGAAATATATAAAAAATGTACGCACATTTTAAGGAAGGAAAAGAACTGTATTAAAATTGTAACACTCAATATATTCTGATAATGTTCACCTTCTAGATTGTATATTGCATCTTGTATCTCTTGCGATTGCAAAAATCAAATGTGTCTTGCGTATTACAATTTTAACACAGTTTTTTCCCCCAATATTAAAATGTGTATACATTTTTTGGTACCCTGTATGTACACACACACATGCACACACACACAGGGTGCTAAAAAAAATTATGCCCGTTTTAAGAGATGTTCCCTAGTTATTACTTTTCAAAGCTGAATTGAAGGTACTACTTTTGGTCAAGTGTATCTAGACATGCTACACACATCCATTTTACCTGAAACTTGGACACCTTTGGGGATGATCAATTTGACTTCCAACAAGATCTCTTAAAATGTATATACATTTTTTGGCACTCCTGGTATAGATATACAGAGGGTATCAAAAAATGCATGCATGTTATAAGAGATGCTATCTGTGTACTATATAGTATATTATGTATGTACCTCCTGTAATAGCAGAAATGTGACTTGTCTTTACTTTTGTTACTGGTGTCTACTGAGTATTACAACTTTAAGATCATTTTTTTCCTTTCTTAAAATGTATATACATTTTGGGGGACTGTGTGTGTGTGTGTGTATGTGTGTGTTGGAGAGAGAAACAGAGAGAAAGGCAGATGGACCAACTTTTTATTGTGGCTCAAGGAGTAGGGCGCCGGTCCCATATGCCGGAGGTGGTGGGTTCAAACCCAGCCCCGGCCAAAAACCACAAAAAAAAAAAAAAAAAAGTAAAAAGTAAATGTAAAAAGCCAAGTGCGCAAAGGAGCCAGGTTCTACCAAGTGGGCAGAGAGGAAGCATCTAAGTGTACAATTCACACATGTGTGACGCTCAGAGAGATGGGAATAACTCTGATATGTATATGAGGGAATCCCCAAACCAGTTGTCTTTAGAGAAGAAACTAAAGAAATAGAGATTAGAAACAAGAATTTATTTTGTTATATTCCCCTTGGCAATTTTTAAAATTGTCATTAAATATAGATAATTTTTTCAAAAGAGAAAAGTGAAAATCAAGGGCTGGTTTGGCCCTTAATTTGTAGAATCTCATTATTGACATTCTTTTTTGAATTATTCAAGTTTTACCAAGATTTTTGAATAGCAATGATCATACATTAATCACAATTAAAAGGAAAGGAAATTACATCAGAGGTTCTGTATTGAAACTATGTATTCTAGTTCAGAGCACAGTTCTTAAAATCAGTAAATCCCAAAACCTGATGCTGACAGAGCAGAGGGACCACAGTCACCTTTCCCCCTGCTGCTCAAACCTCTCTCCCAGTCCTACCCACTACTTCTCAGGAGCTCTCAGACAAAATTCGTTTCCTAATAACCTATTTTCTGCTTTGAAAATATACTTATCACTCCTTGGTTGAACTTCTTACTAGGGACCTGGCAGTGTTATTACTCATAAGATTTGATGTAAACCTTCGAATCAACTCATGAGAACTGCTTTGTCTCTAAGATGACAGGTATAATAACTCTTGAAAAAAAATATGTCTGAAAGGGAACAACTTGAATAATAAAGCAAAGATTATTTGGGAAGAAAGACATTTCCTGGATAAGAAAACAGGCTCAGAGATCTAAGTGCACATTGCCAGGACTGGAAGCAGAAATGCTACAAAGTATCTCCGATTGCCTTGAACCCTTCTTAGAGTAATGTAACAATGTAAATAAGTGTGTATGTATCAGGTCTTGTTGATCATATTAAAAGAAAGCCAGTCCCCATAACTCGACCTGGTTGAACAGTCTGCAGACCCCACTTCTCATGGAGGAGTTGTGGGTCACTTTGCTGAGAATGTGTGGTGGGAATTATTGCTACAACCATCTTTGGAATATCCAGTTGGGCACCCACCAGTATCTTCCAGAACAGAGACTCTGCCCTCACCTGCTGTCTCTGTGTTGTAGGGGAAGGACCATGTGCTTAAAAGCTGGAAAACCTAATATCTCTGTAACTTGCCTTAAGCTAGTCTTAATAAAAATATTTTTCTTGGTTAAGACATAGAAAATACGCACTACTTTGTACAAGAATTTTGAAAATAAAAGGAATTAATATGAATACTTTAAAGTTTGTCCCTGATTGACTTTTCTTCTTAAAACCTCTTTCCAGAGTGATCTCATCTGTAGCCCTGGCTCAGTAAGACCACTCCCATCTAGTGAGTGATTTTAAGAAAAATCAAAACCTAAACTGAGAGAATCCATCCAGGTGGTTGGTTACTGCAGAACTGAGGAAGCTGTAACATGCGCAGTCTACATGGGAAGAGCCTGTGTGAGGGTGGAGAGTTCCAGTGTGCTCATGGGGTTGGAAAGTGTTGTCAGGGGCACCGTTCACCAAAGCTGAAACATTCCTGAACCCAGTGCTGCAAACTCTGAGCAGCTGCTTCCTTTCGAGCTGCCTTCACTATGCGGGGTGACTGACACCTCTAATCTGTCTGTTCAGCCACCCCACCTGTTTCAAGAGTTGTTATGATCAGTCAGGAATTGGGATTCATTTATTTGTGTTCAAGGGCAGATCCACGGAGAAGGATTTAGAAGCTTTTTCTAGCCTGATAACATTTTTTGTTTGTTTGGTTTTGGTTTTTTAGCAGTTTTTGAAAGGGGCCTGGTTTGAACCCGCCACCTCCAGTATATGGGGCCAGCACCCTACTCCTTTGAGCCACAGGTGCTGCCCTATCACATGTTTTTTAAACAGGCACACTGCAGATTCCCGTGGACTTGGCAAGTCTTTTGCCTATGAACTGTGATGCTCGGATATGCAGTAAAATTATTTTCACTGAAAAGTAACTTTAGAATGAGCCATTTATCAGGCAGCATTGGGCACCAGGTCACGTCCAGCACAGAGGATTCAGCACCCCCAGCCCTGTCAGCATGGACTCAGTCATCACTATCCAGGCTTGTGCCAGAGATCAAAGAAAAGGAGAAAAAAGGGGTCTCAGTGTGATTTTGAAAACCCGAAGTCTGAGTAGCAGACCACCACTAAAGAGAGAAAAAATGGCAAGGATCACACAGTATCTGCCAGAACTCTGTGCTTGAATCCATGCGAGATACTTTCCGAAATAATTAGGGAGTCCATGAGGGGCTGTCAGTATCTGAATAGCAGGCAGAAGGCAAGCTGTAAAGAGGCTGTTCACCACAATAATGCCACGACATCTGCTCCCCTCCCCCCGAGCCTCCCATATTTCCTGTTTCCTGATATTTGGGTTCTTTGTGGAACCCACATCTGACATCAGGGGTGACCAGGAGAACACTGTGGAAGTGATAGCATGTGGGGAATCTGAGGCGGAGATGCTGAGTTTCTGCCTGGTGTTTTTTGATTGTTCATTGTGGGGAAACCAGCCCTCACGTCTTAAGGACACCAAGCAGCCCCGTGGGGAGGCCCGTGGGAGGGTACTGAGGCCACAGGGAGGCCAGAGGTGCCAGCGCAGGAGCCACTTTGGAAGTAGATCCTCCTGCCTTGCTCAGGCCTGCAGATGCTCAGTGCAGTCTGCCCTGCACAGGTGGGCCGCACCCCATCTGGTGCAGCCCATGACGGGGTGTGGAGCTCCCAGGGACTCCGGAACTCCCGACTAAAGAGATCTTTCAAGCACTGCCTCACTTTCCTAGCACTTGGCCTGTGTCCTTCAAGGCTAAAGGTGAGTGAAGTGATGGGCTTGATATGACCAGGATATGATCAATTTTGGAGAATGTTCCATGGGGTGATGAGAAGAATGTATATTCTTTATCTTTGGGGTGGAGTGTTCTATATGAGTCTATCAAGCACAGTTGTTCTAGGGTCTAATTTAAATCTCTTATATCTTTGTTTAATTTCTGTTTAGAGGATCTGTCCAGCTCTGTAAGAGTAGTGTTAAAGTCCCCTGTTATTATGGTATTATCAGATATCATATTGCTCAGACTGAGTAAGGTCTGCTTCAAGAATCTGGGAGCATTTAAATTGGATGCATAAATATTTAGAATTGAAACATCTTCTTATTGTATTTTTCCCTTGACCAATATAAAGTGACCATCTTTGTCTTTTTTGACTTTAGTTGCTTTAAATCCACATGTATCTACAAATAAGATTGCAACTCCTCCTTTCTTCTGAATTCCATTTGCCTGAAAAATTGTCTTCCAACCCTTGACTCGGAGCTTTAATTTGTCTTTTGAAGCCAGGTGTGTTTCTTGCAGACAGCAAATGGATGGCTTGTGTTTTTTAATCCAGTCAGCCAATCTATGTCTCTTCAGTGGGGAATTCAAGCCATTAACATTTATTGAGATAATTGATAAATGTGGTAGTATTCTATTCATCTTATTTTGTGAGAGTCCATTGCTTAGTTTTATCTTTGGCATCAGTGTGGAAGTTAGGTTCTGTCCTTTAATTTCTGAGATCTTACTTTGCTGCTGATCCATTGTGGTGGTCAGTGTGCAGAACAGGTTGAAGTATTTCCTGTAGAGCTGGTCTTGTTGTGGCGAATTTCCTCAATGTTTGTAAATCCATAAATGATTTGATTTCTCTGTCAATTTTGAAGCTTAGCTTAACAGGGTACAGAATTCGGGGCTGGGAATTGTTCTGTTTAATAGATTAAAGGTAGATGGCCATTGTCTTCTTGCTTGGAAAGTTTCATTAGAGAAGTCTGTGGTCACTCTGATGGATTTGCCCCTGTAGGTCAACTGGTGCTTACTCCTGGCAGCTTGCAGAATCTTTTCTTTTGTCTTGACTTTGGACAGGTTCATCACAATGTGTCTTGGAGAAGCTCGGTTAGAGATGAGGTGACCTGGGGTCCGATATCCCTCTGAAAGCAGTGTGTCAGAATCTTTGGTGATGTTTGGGAAATTTTCTTTTATAATATTCTCTAGTATGGCTTCCATTCCTCTGGGGCATTCTTCTTCCCCTTCTGGAATTCCTATAACTCGTATGTTGGAACACTTCATAAAGTCCCATAATTCTGACAGTGAACGTTCTGCTTTCTCTCTCTTCTTTTCTGCCTCTTTTACTATCTGAGTTATCTCAAGAACTTTGTCTTCTACCTCTGAAATTCTTTCTTCTGCATGGTCTAACCTGTTGCTGATACTTTCCATTGCATCTTTAAGTTCCCTAATTGACTGTTTCTGTTCCTTCAGCTCTGCTATATCCTTTTTATATTCTTCATATTGTTCATCTCTTATTTGATTCTGTTTTTGGATTTCCTTTTGGTTATTTTCCACTTTATTAGCAGTTTCCTTCATTGTTTCCATCATTTCTTTCATTGTTTTCAACATGTGTATTCTAAATTCCCTTTCTGTCATTCCTAACATTTCTGTATAGGTGGAATCATCTGCAGTAGCTACCTCATGGTCCCTTGGCGGGGTTGTTCTGGACTGGTTCTTCATGTTGCCTGGAGTTTTCTGCTGATTCTTCCTCATGAGTGATTTCTTTTATCTGTTTCCTTGCCCTAATTTTCCTTTCACTTCCTCTTGCTCTTTAAGTTCTCGTGCCTGTGGACTAAGGGTTACAGGCCCAGAAGGGTGAGAAGGTTGAAGAGCAAAAAAGGGATGAAAGAAAGGAGGACCAAGTGATAAGAAAAAAAAAAATAGAGAAAGGAGAGGGAGTGGGTAAAAGGAATATTGACAAAAAGAAGAGAGGCACAGAAAGAGGGAGACAGAGCAATATAGGTGTACAGTAGGATACTTTGACACAACCTTAAAAAAAAAAAAAACACCTTCTGGGGGTGCCCAATTAGGTGGTTCCCTTTAGGTCAGCAGCTCTTTGCTAACCTGATCAGACACAGTACCCCACCTCCACCAAGTAGAGAGGAAAGACAAAAATGCTATAAATCAAACCAAAACAACCAAACAGAAAACTTTACGGGATAAAATTGGGTGAAAAAAACAAGTAATAGCAGTAGAAACACTAGCAAAAATGAAGTTCTAGTTATTGAAAAAGGCAGCAATGGGAAATTATAATTAAACTAGAAAAATTGAGAAAGAAAAAGGATCTGTATGGAAAAGGTTGAAATTAAAAAACAAAACAACATCAACAACATCAAAATAAACAAAAAAACAACCAAACCCAAAAAAAAAAAAAAAAAACCCTAGCAAAAACAAAGCAGTCTGTATATGTTGTTGAATATTGTCTGGGCAACACGTGGTCTTCTGGGTATGAGATGTTAATCCCAGTTCTGATACGACTGGAGGCTGCTGATTTCTGAAACTCCAGCAGGTAGACACCCTAAATCTCTCTTCAGCCCACTTAAAAGGCACTTTGAACTTGTAAACTTGCTGAGCAGAAGCTTTCCCAGGAAAGTGCTTGTCGCTGGAATCACTGCTGAAGTGGCTATCCACTTACCCAGTGTGCCAAAACGGGTCTCACTCTGCCCCTGAGGGTTAGGGCTGCAAGGTGGCTCAGACCCCACCCTTAGGCTACTCAGTTGCTAGGTTACCAGCTCCCACCCGGATTCTAGCTCTGCGACCCTGAGGGCGGAGCTTGCCGGGGCAGATCACTCACAATGGCTCTCTGTGGCCCACAGCCAAACACTATTAGCTCCATCTGGCTCAGCGGCTCAGACTGGGGCCCCAGACAACGGCCAATGTTCTCCACACTCCCGCTCAGGCTCTCCCCAAGGCAGTTCAACTGAGTGCCAAGTCCAAAGACATGAAAACAGTTCACAGGTAAGGCCTTTCCGGTTTGCAGTCTTGCTGCTACTGAACTTACAGTTGCGGGCGGGTTTAGATGGATTGAACACATGCGACCACTTGCCGTTTTTCCACTGTTTTAGTCCTCCTCTTGGGGTCCAGAAGTCTCTCGCTGACTCCCTGTATCCTCACAGGGGTGATGATAGGCAGATCCCACCAGCCAGAGATGCCTGGAGTCCTATCTCCCCAGACTCATGGTGCCCAGATGCAAGGAAGCTGTTACTCGGCAGCCATTTTGCTCTCCCCCTCAGGAGTCCTAACTTCTAATACACAATGGTTGAATCATTTTTACATGGTTTGTGAATCAGAGAAGAGCCAAGTCACATGTGAAGATGTGTACGGTGATTTGTAATCATCTAAAATCTATTCCGCTCCACCTGCCTGTGTGTGAATCCAGACTCTCAACACTTAGCAAGTTGCTGGAATGGCACATGTTTAGCATATCATAAAAGACGTGATTGTTATTTAATTCCATATTTTAAACGTCCTAGGTCCCCTTTCCCTACCACCTGGGAAGCACACATGACTGCTAATTATAGTAATATTTCAGTGGTTCTACTTTTACCAATTTCCTCCAATAATTACACCAAGATTGACTAGCTAATTACTTTGTTATAAGATTTCTGCATTTCTATAATTGATTGTTTATGTGTACTGAGTGTTTAATCTACTCCAGGAAGTTCTAAAAACACTAGAGAACTCTAGAGTAAAAGACAGGCAAAAATCTTGTTTTTTAATGACTAGCAACAAATCGTTTAAGAATAAAGGGAGGAAAGAAGAAACAAACATAAAAATTTCAGATAATAATTCCTTTGCAAATAATTAAAATTGAGTGTTATAACAAAGAATGACGGTGGACAGTGAGGTTATTGTAAACAAGTCAGCCAGAGACACCCTCTCTGAAGGAGACACTAAGTTATGATCTGAATGGCCAGACAAGCAGCCATGTAAAGACCCAGAGGAAGTAAGGCCCCGGCAATGGTCGGGGAGCAGCTGGCACAGGGCTCCAGGGCAGGGATGACCCTGTACACTTTGAGGAAGGGAGGGAAGGCTACTGTGCAGGGGCAAATGGCGGAAAAGAGGGTTTTGTATCCAGTTTTTATCTTTGATGGGTTTACGCCCTCTCTATAAAGTTTGAATTGTATTCTAGGTAGCCTGAGGTACCACTATGGAAGGTTGTAAGTAAAAGAGTGATACAGAATTACCTGTATTTGTATTTCCAGTTTCAACGAATACTCTGTGGGGGTTCTGAAACATGGGCTGAGTTTTTGATACTCACTGGCACTACCACAAACAGTATACTAACAAAATCTTTGCAAGATGAGGGAATAATTTTTCACCTAACATAGTACTACCTCATTTAGACATAGAACTAGAAAAATAACAGTAGTCAATACAGTTTGACAAGTACCCAAAGCATCATTAATATCTAGCTAACTCCGGCTCCTTTGGATAAAGGGACTTCCTCAAGTTCTTGGTATAAGTACAGAGAAGTGAAACCCACGTGTTATGGGCCTGTCTTATCATTTCTAACCACAGCAGTAGACACCACTGTGCTTCATAAGAATTAAGAAGGTTAGAAGAAAGGAGGAGGATGAGGAAAAGGAAAAAAAAGTATCACTAATTGACTTTAAATCAAAGCTACATTATTCTGTGCCTTAATCCAAAGTGCTTTCAAAGATTTATCTAGCTAACTCCATTTTCTTATTTTTCATCATTCATCCACAAATATTTACCAAATTTCCGAATTTGATATGAGATTTTTCTTTTGTAGAGATGGGGGTCTCACTATGTTACCTCGGTAGGTCTCAAATTCCTGGCTTCCAGCAATTCTCCTACCTCAGCCTCCCAAAGTGCTGGATTGCAGACGTGAGCCACTGTGCCTGGCCAATAGCAGATTTTTTTTACACAAATAGTATATAAATCTGCAAGACAAAATCAATAGAAAATGAAGCAAAAGGAAAGCAAAAATAAGGATGTAAATATGTACTAAAGTCAGGGAAAGGCGGAGAACTAAGGTTTAGAAACCTGGCTTTATCTCACTTGCTGGCTAGTTCTTGTGAGGAATACATGGGATTACACAAAGAAAGCATTTACAGAGGAATGGAAATGCTCTCAATGTTTAAAAACAGAAACGAGAAATAATATAAAGTGCCACAGCCTAAAGCGTTCCAAGGCCAGTGATATCTATACGTCCAATCTGGCTGGCAGATTGACTACAGACATTTATCTCCCCCCCCCAAACAACTTTAAAGTGACAGCAAATGAATTTTATAAAGAAATCAGACAATGCAACAAAAAACAAGTTAGCCAAAAAATTGCAACAAATTTCTGAAGGGCATAGGAAGGCCAGGATACTATCAAATTCAGTAAGCTTCAGACAGGAACACCACCAAAAATCAGCTGTTTTAACCACACAAGGCTTAGGACCAAGAGGCATTGAGATTATTGAGTTTGGGTCAGACCCAGGCCAAAAACATCCACTGAAATCCTGTATGAAAATGGCTATACCTGTGTTCTCTGGGGACACTTTGGCTTCTTCACCATTGTTCCTCCCCCAACCTCTGGAGGCAAGAGGTGGAGTGAGGAAGGGGGAGCAAGTGGGACCCATCTGACCTTGGGCTGGATCCCATCTGACCTCGGGGGACCCCATCTGACCTGAGCCGGCCCCCATCAGACCTCAAGGGACCCCATCTGACCTGAGCCAGACCCCATCTGACCTCAGGCTGGACCCCATGTGACCTCAGGGGACCCCATCTGACCTTGGCTGGACCCCGTCTGACCTCGGTAGACCCCATCTGACCTGAGCCAGACCCCATCTGACCTCAAGGGACCCCATCTGACCTCAGGCTGGACCCATCTGACCTTGGGGACCCCATCTGACCTCGGCCAGACCCTATCTGACCTCAGGCGAACCATCCACCTGGCCCCCACCCCCCACCCTCCTCCTGCTCCTACAGGAACCAGCCCATAAGCCCTGACACCAGAGACCTGAGGTGTTACTCACTGGAAAAACTGAACAAATCCAGATTTAAAAAAAGAAAAAAAAATCATACGTGCACTTATTTGGGAGTACTTCAGTAAGGAAAAGCTTATTTTTACCACGTTGTCCCAATTTGACGACTACCGTCTGCATACTCACAACCTGAATATGAACAGGGAGATGGATTGCTGGGGAATGCAGACGGCAGAGGAAGACGAGACACAAAAATAAGAAGAAAATCAGGAAGGGACACAGACGACGCAGGGAAACAAAGGGACACTTTGGAGCCTTATGATTCACACCCTGAGGTGAGAAGGTGTGTCCACGAAAGAAGCAGGTGCTGCAAACCATGAGAAAAATCAGAGAAGAGTGAGAGCTTTGGGCAATTTTTATAGCATGCCTGAAATGATTTTAATGCAAAAAATCAAGGAAATTTTCAACAAAGTGGAATAGGGACTCAAATGTTTAGAAATAAAGAAAGAAAATATGAGCAAATCAGAGGACCTGTTTAGGTTTGCTATCCAACCAAATGGAATTTCTAAAAGAGTAAACAAAAATGGGGTCGATTCCCCCCCAAAATAAGAGAATCTAAGAAAATTTCTAAAACACAAGAACATTAGACTATAAATAGGAAGGGCTCACTGAGTATCAGCACAATGACTTTGGGAAATCTCTGGTTTAAAAATATCATTATGAAATTTTGTGACAGTGATTGGGAGAATTTGAAAGCACGCAAGTGCACACACAGATATCAGGAGCAGGCCCCATACGAAGGATTTAGGAATCAGGAATGGCACAAAGCTTGAATGGCAAACCTGGAAATTCAGAGACAATGGAGCAACAGATTCATGTTTTTAATGATACATAATAATAGCTGTACATGTTTGGGGGGACCTGTAATATTTTTATACATTTATACCATGTGTAATGATCTAATCATAATAATCAAGATATCCATCACCTCAAATATTTACCCTTTCTTTGTGTCGGGAACATTCTAATTCTTCTCTTGTAGCTATTTTAAAATATACAATAAATTATTTCTAACTAGAGTCTCCCCATAGTACTACTGATGGCTAGAACTTACTCTTTCTATGTAAATTTTGAGGAAAAATATGAGTTTTACATTAGAATTTAACCAAAAGATAGGCAAGGGGTTATAGAATGAAGAGACTTCCTGACATGTAAAATTAACTTTTTTACAATAAAGAATACTTGTTTAGAAAGTATATTGTAAAATGTACTTGAGCAGTTAAGAGTATAATCCAAAAAGGACGAGGTGGGAAAATCATAATAAAGGAAGGCCCAGCACGCACCGTAAAGAGAGAAGTTCAGGTGAGAGAGGCACAAGGGTTGACACTGACAGCTTCAGACTTGCCAGGAGGGGCCTCGCTCACAAGCCAGGGAGCCCTGGGGAACAGAACATCAAGGCTCAATAAAAGGGGCGAGATGCCATAAAGGACAGTGAAGGGCCAGGGGGAAGAATTATGACATGCATCACTCTGATGTTAGAGAGCCGGAAGTTCAGGTTCCCACCGACACCTGCAGGATGGACTCTTGGCATCTCCAGCTTCTGCACTTTCAGCTCCCCTCACCCCCAGCTTCAACCAACCATGGATCAAAAACATTCAGGGGGGAAAAAAACAATAAAAATTAGCAGTAAATCAAATGAAAGTATAGTATGAAAACAATGTACATGACATTTTCACCTTATTAAAGATTTAAGGCACATAGGAGCATGCATGCAGGTTTGAGTGATGCTGCACTGTTTCATGCAAGGAACTGGAGCACCCCCAGATTTGATACTCCAGGGAATCCTGGAACCAGGTGCTCATGGATGCCAAGAAATGACCCTGAACCAGGGCCCACTGCTGCTCTGTCTGTCACAGTGCCACACTGTGAGTCACCCACATGTGCTTCAGTGGGAGACGGGATAAACAACCTCAGGGCATCCTCACATAGAACAGTACTTAGCGGGATGTTGAGAGACACAGCAACTTGGGTGAGGGGACTATCCTGAGTGAGAGAAGCCAGTCCCAAAAGGTTATTTACTACATGATTCCATTTCTGTAACTTTCTTGAAATGACAAAACTATAAAACCACACAAGACCTCGGTTGTCACCAAGGATTAGGACTGAAGGTGGAACCTGGATGTAAAGGCTGACACCAGGGAGTTTGGGGAATATTGGAGAAGTTGAAGTTTGGGGAACTTTGGGGAAGTTGAAGTTTGGGGAACTTTGGGGAAGTTTAACACCAGTCAAGTTTTGTGTCTCAACTGTGATGGTGGTGGTCATGCAAATCTATAAATATGATAAACCTTTATAAATAATGCACAAAAAATAGTGCAGTAAGAACTGCTGAAATCCCACTTGCCATCCGTAGTGAACAGTGTCATGCACAGCATTGTCGATTTTCTGGATTAGATTATTATATTAAAGTTACTAAGATGCTATTATTGAATAAGCTGAGATACTAACATGAGGGAAATCTGTATACTATTTATGAAACTTCTATGTGAGTCTAAATTTTTTCAAAATGAAAAGCTTTAAAAAGAAATGCTGATCTCGAAGACTACTCCCACAGATTCTAACTTGGTAGGTCTAAGGTGCGGCACAGGAATCTGTATGTTAGCAATGTCCCCAAGGGGCTCTACTGAGAAAACACGTTGGAAATCCCCTCATGTACTAATGCATGATGTCCTCAAGAAGACTTTTCGCAATGGAGACGACCACAGGTCCCGCTCGACTGTTTCTGATGAAAGCATCATGCCAAGGCACAAGATGACAGGTCTGCAAAGGGCCCTGGCAGGGCACACTGCATCCCAGAGGGACATAGGAGGCTTCAAACCTTTCAAGTAACACATCATAAGCACTATTTCCTACTCTAAATGTCTCATAAGAGGGTAAATATTGCCAATTAAAAGCAGATGAATATGATTTGATATCGCAGCAAATGGAGAATAAGGGTGACATCCTTTTAAGAACATTTAGAAAATTTAAGGATCAAGATTTTACTAAAAACTCTACATGGAATAGGATAAGTAATTGATTCTTGGGGCATTATTTTTTAATTGTAGAGTCTAAAATGTGGTTTATCTTAATGAATGCATTTGGTGAATAAGGTTTATAATGTGGAATAGAACTCACCACTTCTGTATTGCATAGTTAACAGCGGCTTCTACTATATGAAAATTTTAGTATCATGAAGAGAATATGTCTAAATATTTTCTCTCGGTTGTTTTAAGCATTACTATTTATATAAAAATTAAGTGGCTAGTATTTGTTAGAATCACTTGGAACTTCAAGTGTATACATTATAAAAAGAAAATTATTAATCCTATAGCACTTTTTAGTGTCTTTACTATATGATATTTAGTATACTAGACTTTGACATTCAATATAATAATATATATATAGCTTCTTTCCTCGAGAAGCCAATGTCTATTGAAGTGAGAATTTTCCAATCCAATTTTTCTGCCACCCACATACTACCCAGCTCTTATTTATTTGGGGCAGGAAAGAGGTTGGTGGATTGCTTGTAATTATCCTATGGTCTTAAAAAAGAAAAACATAAATATGGACTCACTTGATAATTTTGTACCTATTTTAGCTTATATTTTAGCCTACATAAAATAATGAAAGTGTTTTCATTTGTTTGTAATCATTTGAGTGTGATACTCTTTGAAGCCATCTCCAGGATGAAGGCCAGGCTTCCTCCCAGTAGAAAATGGTTTCTCTCCTTCCATCTTTCTCATTTCTTTTTCTGCAAACCATGCAGTCTTTTGTTGATTTCTTTTCATTTTGAATCATGAGATGCATCTTCCCATTTCAGCTTTCCTTAGTGTCTGAAGATGATGGTCTCCCCCTCTTCCCTGAATGTCTGATCCTCCCGTTGCTCACAACTGAGTGATGAGATTTCTCCTGTAAGAAAGGTGTGTCTGCACTTTTCCTCCACCCTCCTTATCTAAGGTGCGGAGGCTGTAGCTGTTCACAACTGCCAACTCCATCAGCAGAAGCGTTATTTTTTTCCACCATTTTTAGGACTTCCTTATAAATCCATAACATCCACAGTACTGATCACCTTTGTCCATTCTTTCCATAAACTTTATGTATTCCACAATAACTGTTGGTTTTTCACATTGAACAGGCTGTTCCTTCCTATAACCAGTGTGGCCTCTACTGTGTTTGAGGCCGAAGAATGTGCTCAGTATTGTCATTAACTTTTTGTCCTGGAACAGGAGGGGCACATCAATTTCGTATCACACTGACAGGCACATAATTCATATTCCTGAAGTTACTTCTTTTCAGATCACTTAGAAAATCCTTCGTATAATCCACAACTGTCCCCATTAGATGTATTTTCATTTTATGCAATTCCTTAGCAAGTTCAGGGCTTGTGTAGAACCTGTCAGTGTGGATGTGATAGCCTGAGCCACTCGTATGTGCTTGCAAAACTTGTGCCAGATGAATCGCTATGCAAGTCATAAGTGGCAAATCAGGACGAATGAGACCTTCTGTTGCTGCCTTGCCATGATAAGGAATGTGATAAAACACATAACCATTTCCTGAATCTCACAGGCAACAAATCTGTAGGACCCACATTGTAGCCTCCTTCAGATTCTAGGGCTTAAATTGAATCCTTCCCTTGAAACCCACCATGCTCTCACTGCAGCCATGTGTCTTCCGGGCGCATTAACTTCTCTGTGTTTATTGTCAGTACCCTCCCCAGCACTCTTCACCTCGCTCCCTTGGGGACGCACACTTCCTTGAGTTTCATCAGGAAGAACTAAAAACAGCATCCAAAATATCTGGGAAAAACAGAGGCAGAGAAAACATCCCTGAGGAATGGGGTTCATTCTAGACAATCTTCAGTAAAACAGTCAACTAATTAAACCTTCCGGTTCAGAGCCATGATCAGTGTTACACTGAAGAATGCCGCATTTCTTCTAAGGAGACATCCTTCCACAAGTGCCACATCGCGTGTTTTGGAGCCACATCGCGTGTAGTGGAGCCACCTTCTGTATTTTTTTCTGCCACACGCATATTTGTCAGGGCCGCAATTTCACCAAAAGACCACCTGAGAAAAAGAGCTGGCAATATTCACGTCCAGGTCCTGGCTGAGCACTTTGAGCAGTTGTGAATCCTGTTATGTGACAGGGCACAGGGATACTGTAAGATCCCCGTTATCACCATCATGAAAACCCTCCAGCTGCTTGGTACAGGTCGTGTGTGTCCGTCCCGGTCGTCTTCATCACTGCCTACAGGAAGAATTTCTTCATGCTCACCGTGATCACTCTCCTTCACCCTCACTGTCCTCAAAAATCCACAATGCCATATCATCGTCACTTACACGCCTCTCCCTGCCATTTTTCTACAAGCACCATGGTGCAAATTCAACACACAACCACCTGTTCACACCAAAACACATGATCTGTGGAGACAGGAGGGGGTCAGACTGTGTGTGCTCCCTGAGAAAACATATCCAACAGGCTGGGACAGCTGAGCAGGGGAACAAAGTGCAACAGCAAAACACGTCACCCATCTTTTGATGTCAGAGTGGAACAGGCAAAGTGTCACATCAGGTGAGGGTGTCACGTGTCTTCTGATGTTGGAGTGGAACAGGCAAAGCATCTGTCACATCAGGTGAGGCCAACACAGGGTTGGAAAGGGTTAACCACAGTGCCCACAGTCACCGATTACTGTGGCTTGTTCTCATTTTAAGATCTTGAAACCAAGTAGACTTTAGCTACAAGAAAGATAGATGCATACGTGTTGCAGGGAGAGGAAAAGAATTCTCCATGGCACTGTGTTCAGGTGACAGTGAGTGTGACCGTGTCTGAGGTGATGCACCTGGGTGTGTGTTTGTGGGTGGCAGGAAGCCCCCTGCAGCCAGGCCGTGGTGAGTGTCTTTCTCATAGCTCTCTGTCATCAATGTCATCCCCACACTATTCAAGCGTTGTGATACCACCCTGGCCCTTATCCGAAAGGCTGAGAAGCAACATATTTATGCATTTTTGAAAGAGCGTCCATGTAATAGTGCTGACCATGGACAAGAATACAATTAAACAGTGAGCAAAAAGAAAAGTAAAATTATTCAACCAAGAAAATGGTTTGGGGTACAGCAAATTATCTATAATGATGATTTTCATTGTCATTTTAACTAATATGGGTCTTGGCACATCAGAAAGCCAGTGTTACAGAGGCTGGAATTAATTAGTCCAAGCCCCAAAAGTCAGTGGTGTTGCACCTATCGTCAAACCATCTGGATACAGTGATTTGAAGAAAATAAAAAGCATACAAGTGCAACCAAGTCTCTATTAAAAGAAAAACAAGTGTCCTTTGGATTTAAAATACCATCTGGAAAATTTCAAGCTTACAAGGCACCAGACATAGAACTGAAAAGCCTAAAGTCTGAAATATATAAACAAAACAATCTTAAAAGAGATTTCAGATCTTTAAAAAATTCCCTTCTGCAAGGCAGGCTGGCATTTTCCACACTGCACCTGGATTTTCTTACATTAAAATGTCATGTTACTTCCGAGAAGGGATATTGTGAAGATTAACACGATCATGTTTAAAGCTCTCTGAGTTCCTCTGTGGCTACAAAGTGTAACATCCCTGTTCACTGCACGGTTGTTTGAACCCCAGTTATGCAGGACAAGAGTGAAGCAGATCCAGCTTCCTTTCACAGGCCTTGCTACTACATGAAGTGGGTAAACAGAATTCTGTGGAGAATTAGACTTGGTAGTGTTTGGATTAGTGAGAGCTGTGCTAAATAACTGTATCCGTGCTGCTTCAAGGTCTCATTTATAGCATGGGAGTGTGAAGGAATGTTATTGCAGGTAAAAAGATATAAGAGATTTTAGAAATCAATGTATTTATTTTAATCAATTCTAGTAAGCCAACAATATACCTTCTTTGTAGATTCTGGTTTTTAACCTTTATTGGTTGTATAGCCTGTGAATATTTTCTCCCATTCTTTAGGTTGTGTGTTTGCTCTGTTGATTATTTTCTTGCCTATGAAGGCTTTTTTTTTTTTTTTTTTTGCAGTTTCTGGCCGGGGCTGGGTTTGAACCCGCCACCTCCAGCATATGGGGCCAGTGCCCTACTCCTTTGAGCCACGGGTGCCGCCCCTGAAGAAGGTTTTTAATGTAATGAAGTCCCATTTATTTATTATTGTTGTTGCTGTGATTGCCACTGGGGTGGCAATCTGGAAGAGTTTTTTCACACATTTTTTTCCAGGAGTTATCATGGTTTCATGTCTTGCATTTAAATATTTTATCAATCTTGAATTAATTTTTGTGAGTGGTGAGAGATATGAACCTTATTTCACTCTTCTGTGTGTGGCTGTACAATTTTCCCAGCACCATTTATTGAAAAGGGACTCTTTTCCCCAGTGTATGTTGTTATCTGCTTTGTCAAAGATCAATTGGTTGCCTGATGTCTTCTTTTTCTGTTCTGTTCCATTGGTCTTTGCCTCCATTTTTTGTTCTAGGACCATGCTGTTTGGTTAGTACAGTCTTGCAGTATAGTTTGAAGTCTGGTAACATCATGCCTCCAGATTTGTTATTTTGATTAAGATTGCTTTGGCTACTCAGACTCTTTTCTGGTTCTAAACAAAACATAGAATTATTTTTTCCTAGTTCTGTGAATTATGGCCTTGGTATTCTGATAGGGATTGCATTGAACCTGTAAATCACTTTGGGTGGAATAGACATTTTAACAATGTTGATTCTGCTGACCCATGAACGTGATATGCTTTCTATCTGTGATTTCTTTCTTCAATATTTCATAGTTCTCCTTGTATAGATCCTTCACCTCCTTTGTTAACTATATTCCTAGTATTTTATTTTCTTTGCAGCCTCTGTGAATGGTATCAAGTCTTTGATTTGATTCTGGGTTTAGTGCTATTGGTATATAGAAATGGTACTGATGGGTGGTGCCTGTGGCTCAAGATATAGGGTGCTGGCCCCATATACCGGAGGTGGTGGGTTCAAACCCAGCCTTGGCCAAAAATTGCAAAAAACAAACAAACAAACAAACAAACAAACAAACAAAGAAATGGTACTGATTTGTATACATTGATTTTGGATTTTGTGCCCTGAGACTTTGCTGAATTTATTTATCTATCCAGGAGTCTTTTTGTGGAATCTTTGGGGTTTTCCAGATATAAGATCGTATCATCCGCAAAAAAGCAATAGTTTAACCTCCTCTTTCCCAGAATGGATGCTGTTAGTTTCTTTCTCCTGCCTAATTACTCTTGCTGGGACTTCTAGCACTATGTTGAACAGAAGCCATTACAGTGGGCACCCTCGTCTTGAGTTCTCATCAAGAAGGAGGGAATCCTCCCCAACTCATTCTATGCAGCTACTATCACCTTGAAAAGCCAGGAAAGGACACTGCAGAAAATAAAAAAGGAACCTACAGACCAAATCTTTTATAAACATAAATGCAAAAACCTTCAGCAAAATACTAGCAAACCAAATTCAACAGCACATCAGAAAAATAATCTGCTATGATCAGGTGGGCTTCCTCCCAGGGGTGCAAGGATGGACCTACCAATAAACATGAATTGCTATGTACCAACAAACAAACATAAACAGAAGCAAAAACACAGGTCATATGGTCATCTCAATAGATGCAGAAAAACCATTTCACAAAATTTAAAACCCTTTGTGATAAAAAAAATTAGCAAACTATGAATAGAAGGAATATATCTCAAAATTATAAAAACCTTATATGACAGAGTCACAGCCAACATCATACTAAATGGGGAAATTGGAAAGGTTTTTTCCACAGTGGTAGAGTCAGGTGTGTAAATACATATTTTAAGGTAGAAAAGTAATTACAACGCACGAATAATATAATGAAGCTTTAAAGGTTAAGGCAGGAGTTCTCAAACCTGGCTGCATTTTGGAATCACCAGAAGGGTTTTTACAAAAACAATGCACAGCCCTCATCCACCCCCCAATTCTTATATAACTGGACCACAATGGAAAACTAAAGTGTTTCCTTTTCAAAGTTCTCATTGATTCTAATATGCACCCAGGGTTGAGTCTTCCACAGTCTCATGCTAATTTTTTTTTTTTAAAACTGGTGAAGAGACGGTCAAAATATTGTGTTGAAATGAAGTTAATGTCTGAGAAAATGTGTAACATAAAAAGAAAATATCAAGATAGATATTGCTAAAACTGAATTAAATATGGTAAGTATATACTAACAATTCATAATATGATAGAATAGTTTTACATAATATCCTCTAAATCTGTGAACCCAGACCTTAGACAAGGCAGAAATGCAAAGTATGTGAATGTTTATCCTTGGGCTCTCAGACTCCAGTGCTTCCAATGACCAAAGCCTGCAAGAAAATGTGCTGCCAAGCATTATGTTTGGAACAAGAATGATAATGTAAGATGTTACATTTAAATGGGGCTGCATTTAAGACAAACCTGAAATTGCAGGTGTCATCAAGAAGAGTGGAGATTCTCTGGGTGTCCTCAGACCCTCCTCACCATTAGAGTGACAGGAGGTCACAGCCCATTAGCCACAGATCCCACCAGGAACTACAGTTCTGGAATTTGGGGACCTTTCTCAGTATTCCTCAGAAATAAACAAAAAATTAAATTTAAAAATCCCACATGTGTCTTTATGAGTCTTCCAAGATGTTCGACTCCCAGGTACTTGTGAGCAGAAGATTACCATATTACACGGTCATGTTGAAAGTCTGTGTCAGATAAAAGGTGATCCTTTATTGAGCTGAACAAAAGGAGACTTAATATAAATAAAATCTCAAGACCAAAAATCAGCATATTGAAATTCTCAACCATAGACTATCCAAAAAAGTCGGAGACCAAAGTTTATAGTCTTGTAAAAATATTTTTTCAGTAACATCACACTTCCGTGTGATGTTCTAAAGCATGCCTAGCAAGTTGGATTCAGCACAACTGGAGAAGAACCCCGCAAATGAACAGGTAAGTTTCTCCAAAAGGAGGCTCAGGCCACAGCCGCATGCTCCCACCCCCTTTGTGACACTCAGAGTTTTGTCATCTCGCATTCAAAACACAGCTCTGTTCATGTTTCTCTGATTGATATATGTGAATACATCTTTCAAATCTACCAATAAATTACAGACCTAGAAATGTCAGGAAACACCCATAGTAGGATTTTATCAGTTTAAATCGTGTACTTGTAGCCTGTTGACAAGGCGTTTTCTTGTTTGGCTTCTTAGAACACAATATAGGATTATATAAACATTTACAGGTAAAATTTAAGGTTTTTTTTTTTTTTTTTTTTTTTACAGCTAACAAAAATAAGCAGCCAAAACAAGTTTTTTAACTATAAGCTTTATTCACAAAAGATTTTTTAAAGTGCTTTTTCCCTCCCTTTTTTGGTTTTCAAAAATAGCAAAGTGGATAATTGTATAAGTGAGCTTGTTGTTGGGTTTGGGTGTTTGCTCCCAGGAGGTATTTGCTTTTTATTCCTAATCTATTTCCATAACCCCCCTCTTCTTTTTCTTCATGAACCATACAACCCACACTTAACGCTAAGACAGGTGGGGAGCTGGAAGCCCCTCCGCCACGCCATTACGGCCACAGACATCTCCAGGTAACTCAGAGCCGCTGCACAAGGAGCTCTCCTAGAGGAACTCAAACATTTTTTATATTTAGCAAAAGTGTTGATTCCTTGAAAATGCAAATTATACAAAGAGGCAGCCAACATGTAGAGAATATTTTTTGTAAATATTTTGTAAATTTTTGTAATGACTATTTTGTAAATACAGATACATTTAGCTACAATTTCCCATTTTCCCTTGATATGGTGACTTTAGGGATACCCTGTACTCAGAGAAAGAGTAATGAGTAAGACACAGCAATCAGAAACCCACACATGTGTTTTGTTCGGCTGCCTGTGAGCTGCAGACAGCATCTGGTGGCTGCAAAGGAAGATAGTCTGTTCTTCCTCAAGCATGGCAAGGACACTTGGCCTTACCTTGGTCTTTTTTAGCCTACTTTCCTATGAATAAATTAGCATCCATGGTGTCATCCTCTGGAACTAAGGGCAGAGGATGATATTTCTCTGAGCAGGAGGCAATGTCAGCGTGATAACCCAGCCGCCTTCTGAAGATGGCAGAGCTGTTCTAACATCTATTTGCCTAATTTTCACAAACAAAGGATGGTTTTTGTCTCCCTGACAACACTCTGGAATGTGACTGGGCTTCATCCTTTGTCCTCCAGTCTGTGTAAGGAACAGTCCAACACCTCAAACTAATCTTTGCACCAAGCGGCAGCCCCAAGGAACATTGGACAGACATCCCTCTGCTTATCATTGTTACAGTTTCTATTAAAGGTTCAATAGAGATAAGAAAATATACAACTTCTGAAAGGTTTAAGTTTCTCATGGCTTTACTAATAAAAAAAATGTAGTTTTCTCTTTTGTAAAATAACAGAAAATATTTTGTATATACAGAGTTTTTATAAGTTTTTATCAATACTGGCCAAGAAGATTGCCATGTGTAGGCGTAGTATATGTATGTAAAAGTGTGAGCCCTGGACTGGAAGCCACACTCCATACTGATAGTGTCTCTGGGAAGGGTGAGGGAGGTAGGAGGTGACAGTAGATGACTTCAACTAAATCCATTTCTTTAAAAATTTAACTACGAGGCAAATATGACTAACTGATATGTTTTTAATATTGTGTGCAATCATGGGTGATTTTAATGTTGTTCTTTAATCTCCTCTGTATTTGAAGGTCTCTAAAAATTAAAAAAAAAAAAAAAAGGATGTTCACAATTCTGAAGCAGGAGAGAGGAGCAAGATGTAAGCCAAGTAACAACTTCCTTGCAACTGGGCACAGTGAGACTGGGGAGAGAAGACTCCAGGCATCTCTGGCTGGTGGGATCTGCCCAGAAACATCACTTTGGGGACACAGGGAGGCAGCAAGAGACTTCTGGACCCTACGAGGAGGACAAAAGCAGTGGAGAACTGGCAAGTGGTTGTGTGTGTTCATTCGGTCTAATCCTGCCGGCAGCTGTAAGTACAGCAGCAGTGAGATTGCAAACTGAAAAGGCCTTACCTGTGAGCTGCTTTATTTTTTATGGACTTGGCACTCAATTGAACTATCTTGGGAGAACTTGGGCAAGAGCGCAGAGGACTTTAAGCATTGTCTAGGGCCCCAGACTGAGCTGCTGAGCCAGACAGAGCTAACAGTGTTGGGCTGTGGGCCATGTGGAGCCATTGTAGGAGAACTGCCCTGGCAACTTCTGCCATCAGGGTCACAGAGCAAGGATCAGGAGGGAGACCTTGGGTAATTAATCTAGTGACTGAGAATCCTAAAGGTGGGGACTGAGACACCTTACAGCTGTGGCCCTCAGGAGTAAAGTGAGACTGGTTTTGGCACACTGGGTAAGTGGACAGCCACTTCAGGAGCGACCCCAGCAACAAGTGCTTTCATGAGAAAGCTTCTGCTTAGCCAAGGTTAGCAGTTTAAAGTGACTTTTACGCAGGCTGAGGAGATATTTATGTTCTCCACCCTGTGGGGTTTGAGAAAGCAGCAGAGGCCTCCAGTCTCCATCTCACGTAGCTGTGTCATCATTGTGATTAACGTCTCATACTCCAGAAGATCACCTGTTGCCAAGACAATATTCAGCAAGATAGACACACTACTTTGTTTTTTTGTTGTTGTTGTTTTCTTTGTTTTGTTTTGTTTTGTTTTTAATTTCAACATTTCCACTCTAGATTTTTCTCCCTTTCTTTTCTTTCTTCATTTTTTCTAGTTTAAATATAATTTTCCACCATTACCTTCTTTAACAATTAAAACTTCATTTTTGCCAGTGTTTCTACCCCTATTATTTGGTTTTCCCCCCAATTTTATCCCATAAAGTTTTCTGTTTGTTTGTTTTGGTTTGATTTATAGCATTTTTATCTTTCCTCTCTGCTTGGTGGAGGTGAGATACTGTGTCCAAACAGGCTAGCAAACAGCTGCTGACCTCAAGGGAACCACCCAACCTGGCACCCCCCAGAGGTTGGGGGTTTTTAAGATTGTGTCAAAGTACCCTACTGTACACCTATATTGCGCCTGTCTCCCTCTTTCTGTGCCTCTCTTCTTTTTGTCAATAATCCCTTTTACTCACCCCCTCTCCTTTCTCTTTTTTATTTTCTTTCTTTCTTTCTTTCTTTTTTCTTTTTTCCCTTCTATCTCTTCAACCTTCTCATCCTTCTGGTCTTGTACCAAAGGACTCATCGAAACCCTAATCCAGAGGCATGGTAACTTAAAGACCAAGAGGAAATGAAAGGAAAATTAGGGCAAGGAAACAGATAAAAGAAAACACTCATGAAGAGGAATCAGCAGAAAAATCTTGGCAACATGAAAAACCAGTGCAGAGCCACCACATTCCTCCTCCACCCCCCACCCCCAAAGGACTGTGAGGTAGCTACTGCAGAGGATTTTACCTATATAGAATTGTTACAAATGGCAGAAAGAGAATTTAGAATACAGATGATGAAAACAATGAAGGAAATGATGGAAACAATGAAGGAAACTGCTGATAAAGTGGAAAATAGCCAAAAGGAAATTCAAAAACAGAATCAAATAAGAGATGAATGATATGAAGAATACAGAAAGGATATAGCAGAGCTGAAGGAACTGAAGCAGTCAATTAGGAAACTTAAAGATGCAATAGAAAGTATCAACAACAGATTAGACCATGCAGAAGAAAGAATCTCAGAGGTAGAGGACAAAGCTCCTGAGATAACTCAGATAATTAAAGAAACAGAAAAGAAGAGAGAGAAAGCAGAATGTTCACTGACAGAATTATGGGACTTTATAAAGCATTCAAACATACAAGTTACAGGTATCCTGGAAGGGGAAGAAGAATGCCCCAGGGGAATGGAAGCCATACTAGAGAATATTATAAATGAAAATTTCCCAAATATCACCAAGATTCTGACACACTGCTTTCAGAGGGATATCAGACTCTGGTTGCCTCAACTTTAATTGAGCTTCTCCAAGATACATTGTGATGAATCTATCCAAAGTCAAGACAAAAGAAAAGATTCTTCAAGCTGCCAGGAGTAAGCGCCAGTTGACCTACAGAGGCAAATCCATCAGGGTGACTGTAGACTTCTCTAATGAAACTTTCCAAGCAAGAAGACAATGGTCATCTACCTTTAATCTACTTAAACAGAACAATTTCCAGCCCAAGATTCTATATCCTGCTAAGCTAAGCTTTAAAATTGACAGAGAAATCAAATCATTTATTGATATACAAACATTGAGGAAATTTGCCACAACAAGACCAGCTCTACAGGAAATACTTCAACCTGTTCTACATGCTGACCATCACAATGGACCAACAACAAAGTAAGAACTCAGAAATTACAGGACAGAACTTAATTTCCACAATGATGCAAAAGATAAAACTAAGCAATGGACTCTCACAAAATAAGAATAGAACACTACCACACTTATCAATTATCTCAATAAATGTTAATGGCTTGAATTCCCCACTGAAGAGACATAGATTGGCTGACTGGATTAAAAAACACAAGCCATCCGTTTGCAGTCTGCAGGAAACACACCTAGCTTCAAAAGACAAATTAAAACTCTGAGTTAAGGCTCAGCACCTTAAAAAATCCTCTGAGTTAAGGGTTGGAAGACAATTTTTCAGGCAAATGGAATTCAGAAGAAAAGAGGAGTTGCAATCTTACTTTCAGATGCATGTGGATTTAAAGCAACTAAAGTCAAAAAAGACAAAGATGGTCCCTTTATATTGGTCAAGGGAAAAATACAACTAGAAGGCATTTCAATTCTAAATATTTATGCACCCAATTTAAATGCTCTCAGATTCTTGAAACAGACCTTACTCAGTCTGAGCAATATGATATCCCATAATATCATAATAATAGGGGACTTTAACACTCCTCTTACAGAGCTGGACAGATCCTCTAAACAGAAATTAAACGAAGATATAAGGGACTTAATTGAGACCCTAGAGCAACTGTGCTTTGTAAATGTATATATAACACTCCATCCCAAAGATAAAGGATATAAATTCTTCTCATCACCCCATGGAACATTCTCCAAAATTGATCATATCCTGGGACACAAAACAAATATCAACAGAATCAAAAGAATTGAAATTTTACCATGTATCTTCTCAGACCACAAGGCAGTAAAGGCGGAACCTAACTCCAACAAAAACATTGAAACCCACAAAAAGGCATGGAAATTAAACAACCTTCTATTGAATGACAGTTGGGTACAGGAAGAAATAAAAAAGGAAATCATTAACTTCCTTGAGCATAACAACAATGAAGACACAGGCTACCAAAACCTGTGGGATACCACAAAAGCAGTTTTGAGAGGAAAATTTATTGTTTTAGATGCCTACATTCGTAAAACAGAAAGAGAACGCATCAACAAACTCACAAGCCATCTTATGGAATTGGAAGAAGGAGAACAATCTAAGTCTAAACCCAGCATAAGAAAAGAAATATCCAAAATCAAATCAGAGATCAATGAAATTGAAAACAGAAGAATCATTCAGAAAATTAATGAAACAAGGAGTTTTTTTTTGAAAAAAATAAATAAAATAGATAAACCTTTGACCAGATGAACTAGAAATAGAAAAGTAAAATCTCTAGTAACCTCAATTAGAAATGATAAAGGGGAAATAACAACTGATCCCACAGAGATACAAGAGATCATCTCTGAATACTACCAGAAACTCTATGCCCAGAAATTTGACAATGTGAAGGAAATAGACCAATATTTGGAATCACACCCTCTCCCTAGACTTATCCAGGAAGAAGTAGAGCTCCGAACAGACCAATTTCAAGCACTGAGATTAAAGAAACAATAAAAAATCTTCCAATAAAAAAAATGCCCTGATCTGGATGGTTGCACACCAGAATTCTATCAAACCTTCAAGGAAATGCTTATTCCGGTACTGCAGAAATTATTCCAAAAAACTGAGGAGAAAGGAATCTTCCCCAACACATTCTATGAAGCAAACATCATCCTTATACTAAAAACAGGAAAAGACCCAACTAAAAAGGAGAATTTCAGACCAATTTCCCTCATGAATAGAGATACAAAAATTTTCAACAAAATCCTAGTCAATAGATTACAGTTTATCATTAAAAAAGTCATACATCATGATTGGGTAGGTTTCATCCCAGGGATGCAAGGCTGGTTTAACATATGCAAGTCCATAAACATTATCCACTATATTAATAGAAGCAAAAAGAAAAGACCATATGATCCTCTCAATAGATACAGAAAAAGTTTTTGATAAAATTCAGCATCCTTTTCTAATTAGAACTCTGAAGAGTATAAACATAGGTGGCACATTTCTTAAACTCATTGAAGCTATCTATGACAAACCCACAGCTAATATTTTGCTGAATGGGGTAAAACTGAAAGCTTTTCCTCTTAGAACTGGAACCAAACAAGGTTGTCCTCTATCACCTTTACTATTCAACATAGTGCTGGAAGTTCTAGCCAATACAATTAGGCAAGACAAGGAAATAAAGGGAATCCAAATGGGAGCAGAGGAGGTCAAATTCTCCCTCTTTGTTGACGACACGATCTTCTACTTAGAGAACCCCAAAGACTCAATCACAAGACTCCTGGAAGTCATCAAAAAATACAATAATGTCTCAGGATATAAAATCAATGTCCACAAGTCAGTAGCCTTTGTATTCAGCAATAACAGTCAAGATGAGAAGCTAATTAAGGACACAACTCCCTTCATCATAGCTTCAAAGAAAATGAAATACTTAGGAATACACCTAACGAAGAAGGTGAAGGACCTCTATAAAGAAAACTATGAAATCCTCAGAAAGGAAATAGCAGAGGATATTAACAAATGGAAGAACATACCATACTCATGGCTGGGAAGAATCAACATTGTTAAAATGTCTATACTTCCCAAAGCAATCTACCTATTCAATGACATCCCTATTAAAATACCAATATCATACATTCAAGATGGAAAAAATGATTCTACATTTTGTATGGAACCGGAAAAAAACCCGTATAGCTAAGGCAGTTCTTAGTAATAAAAACAAAACTGGGGGCATCAGCATATCAGCTGTACTACAAAGCCATAGTGGTCAAGACAGCATGGTACTGGCACAAAAATAGAGACATAGACATTTGGAATCGAATAGAAAACCGGGAAATAAAACTAACATCTTACAACCACCTAATCTTCCATAAACCAAACAAGAACATACCTTTGGGGAAAGATTCCCTATTCAAAAAATGGTTCTGGGAGAACAGGATTTCCACATATAAAACACTGAAACTGGACCCACACCTTTCTCCACTCACAAAAATTGATTCAAGATGGATAAAGGACTTAAATTTTAGGCATGAAACGGTAAAAATTCTAAAAGAAAGCATAGGAAAAACACTGGAAGATATTGGCCTGGGGAAAGACTTCATGAAGAAGACTGCCATGGCAATTGCAACAACAAAAAAAATAAACAAATGGGACTTCATTAAACTGAAAAGCTTCTGTACAGCTAAGGAGACAACAACCAAAGCAAAGAGACAACCTACACAATGGGAAAGGATATTTGCATATTTTCAATCAGACGAAAGCTTGATAACTAGGATCTATGGAGAACTCAAATTAATGCACATGAAAAAAGCCAACAATCCCATATATCAATGGGCAAGAGACATGAATAGAACCTACTCTAAAGAAGACAGATGAATGGCTAACAAACACATGAAAAAATGCTCATCTTCCCTAAGTATTAGAGAAATGCAAATCAAAACCACCCTGAGATACCATCTAACTCCAGCGAAAATGGCCCACATCACAAAATCTGAAAACTGCAGATGCTGGCGTGGATGTGGAGAGAAGGGAACACTTTTACACTACTGGTGGGACTACAAACTAATACAACCTTTTTGGAAGGAAGTATGGAGAACCCTCAAAGAACTCAAGCTAGACCTCCCATTTGATCCTGCAATCCATTACTGGGCATCTACCCAGTATGAAAAAAAATCCTTTTATCATAAGGACACTTGCACTAGACTGTTTATTGCAGCTAAATTTACAATCACCAAAATGTGGAAACAGCCTAAATGCCCACCAACCCAGGAATGGATTAACAAGCTGTGGTATATGTATGCCATGGAATACTATTCAGCCTTAAAAAAATGCAGACTTTACAGCCTTTGTATTAACCTGGATGGAAGTGGAAGACATTATTCTTAGTAAATCATCACAAGAATGGAGAAGCATGAATCCTATGTACTCAATTTTGATATGAGGACAATTAATGACATGGTGGTGGGTGAGGGGAGAGCGAGTGGGGGGCGTGTGAGACCTTGGTGTGTGCCACACCTTTTGGGGCAAGACAGGATTGTAAGAGGAACTTTACCTAACAAATGCAATCAGTGTTTCTTGTACTGGTTTCTTGTACCCTCAATGAATCCCCAACAATAAAAAAAGAAAAAAAGGATGTTCAATAATTTCCCTTTCTGGAGAACATGATTGTAATTAAAACACCCATCCTTGGCTTGGGCACCAGCCACATGCAGCAGAGCTGGTGGATTCAAACCCGGCCTGGGCCTACCAAACAACAAGGACAACTGCAACAACAACAAAATAGCTGGGCATTATGGCAGGCGCCTGTAGTCCCAGCTACTTGGGAGGCTGAGGCAAGAGAATCTCTTAAGCCCAAGAGTTTGAGGTTGCTGTGAGCTATGAGGCCATGGCACTCTACTGAGGGTAACAACATAGCGATCCTAGTTATCAAGCTTTTATCTGATTCAAAATATGCAAAAAAAAAAACATCCTTGTTGCCCAATTACCAGCTTGCATCAAAGAAATTTTCATTGGGCATTGATCAATTCAAGACAGCAATTTTAATGGCACTAGTCACCCTGGTTTTAAATAGATACATTAATATTCAAATTCATGTGAAAGTGCCCCATATATGAGATTAACTGGAAGTAAGACAACCCCTTAATATACGCAGAACACATTCGTGTGCTCTAAAGGCAAATGATGAAACTGGAATAAATAAGGTGTGAGTTGTATGTGTCTGTCTTAAGGAAATTAAGGAAAATTCCCTCTGGAAAACCCCAGCTATTTGGCTGTTTTGATATGGAGTGAACCAGTGTTCCTGGCAACCATCAGTCAGGATGAGGACAAGTGTGTTCACTTACAATAATAAATTCAAAATAGCGTTCACACGTGTGTATCATGCACAGTGATTGCGCAGATGTGTCGAGGCTCTCTGAGCACTGTCGTGTTTATAAGAACTTTCAAAAGAGACCCTAAAATTATTGATGACTGTGTACTTTAGGCCCATGAATCATTTCCTGAATCCATTTTACCATTGTGATTCAGCTGGGCTCTCACTTATTATTTTTCTTGTTTCCTCTAAAAAAAAAATCCCCATTTCTATTCTGAGGTGACCCCCAGCTCTGGCTCACCTCCGGAGCCCATGCAGGGACATCTGGTGATCACCCCATGCAACTTCTGCCTCAACAATAACTATGAAATAAAAGCTGGAAAGGCATGTTGGTGCTGTCACCAAGGAAGCAGGCCGTACAATGGCCCGTCCAAGCTTGCAGAAGGTGGGCCTTCCCATACATGTTGGGGGTGAAAGGCCCCAAGCAACCTCTGCAGCTGCTATTCATTGAGAACATGCACCCCTCCCCGAGCCCTGCCCCCTTCACTGAAGTTCCACAGCGGATCAATTTCCAACTGCCAATGTCTATTGGTTAATGTCCAGTCACTGCCACTTTGTCTCTTTAAACCAGCTGTCCTGGTTCCTATATATCTTTCTACATAGGTTGCAATATAAGTTGTTACTACATAGGTTGTTATGTAGGTTGCTACAAAGGCATCTTTCAAAACGTGGGGAAAATCACTGGAGCGAGGTCCCCAGCAGATACTCCAGAAAGCCGGTCATCTGGAGGGAGGGACGGACGATGCTGAGAGGCCCTCAGTGCTGCACTGGGGGCAGAGATGGATGGTGACCCAGAAAGTGCCCTCCGGGAACCAGAGTCGCTTCTGGTCTTACGGTGCCTGGAACGTGCGTGTGTGTCTGTCACCTGGACTCAGGGCCTTTACCTGGACGTGGGGCCGTCCCCTGAACTAGGGCCGTCACCTCATGCCAGGCCGTCCCGTGGGCGCGGGGCTTCCCGTTGGCTGCAGGCCCCAAGGCTGCACCTAAACTGTTCACGTGCTTTGGACAAAGTCTCCTTTTCATAAACCCAAATGTTGTGCACATGTTTCCTACTGTCCCTTGATGAGTAAGAAACGGTCCCAAATAGAATAACCCACATTTCAACTTCGTTGGTAAGTAGTGGCAAGAATATTCAGGTCCAAAAACGCCCCTGAAAAGGCCTCTGCATTTCTCTTCTCCCTGAAATCACAGAGAGCCTCTCACAATCTTCTAACAAGGTGGGGACGCAGCGGCCTGTGTGTGGCACCCTCTTGGACCCTTTCCTCGCTGGTATTTATTCCATGGGATTTTTTTTTCTCGCGCTCCCAGGGCATCTGAAACGTTTAAAAATATCAGTGGGTAGGCAGAGCTGCTGGTGCTGGCTGCAGGCGCCTGGCCGTGTGCCCGGCTCACGTAAATGTCTATTTTGCTTTCTTTTGTGGAGCTAAGCAGAGATAAATTCCCAGTGGCCTAGAGGAGGTCTCTGCACCGTGGCGTCTCCCCCGCATCTGTGTGTGGCCTCCCAGTCAGCCCAGGGCATCTCTGCTCCTCTTCACACTGTGGAACTCCAAACTCCATTGCTCATTTACTTTAACTTCTGCGTGTTGGCCCAGAGGCTGGGGGGTCTTCAGTGGGGAATATAGGTGGGACCAATGGGTCTCACTCACAGTGCAGTCCAAGAACACAGATTCTCTAGACTTTCACTAACTGAATGGGACACTCAGGGTTGAGGGTCATTAATCAGTGTTTTGACAAGCCCTTGGAATCACTCTGCTGCACAATAATATTTGAGAAATGTCAGCTTTGATCACAATGCCAGCATTTCTCCTCGAATGTTATAGACCCCAGGAAATTGCCCAATTGTGAAGGCCCGGACAGTTTTGGGTGCCCCTTTGGCATCTATACTATGGTGGCTCCAAGATACTAATGGAATCCTACCCAAATTAGACCTGCTTTCAACTTTGGGATGTGTTGTTGTAAATTAATTTGTATTAAGATTTGTCCTGAATCAGCCAACAAATCACCTAAGCTGCAGCCCCAACGCTTTCTGAAAATGATGGCCCTTTGATTTTCCTACAAAGGAGAAATGCGCCCTGCCTGCTGCACCCGGGGCAGAAGACGCTCCAGCTGGTTGATGGATGGGCCACACCTACCAGCAGCAGAGTCCTCCTTGGTGGATAAACAGCTGGCTCCTCCTCTGCCCTAATCAGCTGTGCTGCACCTACACAGATCTGACCCGGCTTCACAGAATTGCTCAGGTTAGATTGTCCAAGTATGCAACCGAGGACTACACAGTATTGTATGACATGTAATCTAACATCTAGTGTCACTACAAATATAAAATATAAACAGAAAATTTGTGAATTGGTGAAACGTATGAATCACTTCAGAAAACAAAAACAAAACTTATATTAGGAAAATAGACGACCCTGTCTACTTTTTGTTGTACTTCTCAAAGTTACTTTTGGGAAGATCCGTAGAGAATATTTCCTCAAAGTCACTTACATGCCATCTTCCCCAGTCCTGTGTGGAGGTCACAAAGGGAGGGCCCTCCCCAGGCCCCTCCGTATCTTGGGTCAACCAGGGCCATGGGCCTGACGACGTGCCCAGGCTACTTGAGCCGAGAGTTAGTCTCTTTACCTTTAAAATGGGAACATGATTTACTCTTTAAGACTTCACAACGAAGTACCCTAGTAAATGTATTTTAAGATGAAAATGTCATTTTTTCTTGCATGTTGGCTTTTCAAGTATTGAGAAGACCAAGTTGTCACTGGCATGGCCTGGGCTGCTGACTTGTGGAGCTGGCAGTGCAAAGGTGAGTGCAGGAAGTCTTAGGGCTCAGGACCACAGGCCAGGTCCCAGCCAATCCCTAATGCTAACTTAGCAGGGGCCAGCCAAGCAGCGAAAACATGTCAGTTTTCTGTGATGACTGGAATGTAATGTGTTCTGCCCCAACATTGAAATGATGCCTGTAAGTATTAAGCATACACGTCAATGCCTGCTATGTGCAGACAGCCTGAATGCTGTGGAAAGTGTGGAAGAGATTTAAGAAAAAAGGTCCATCCCAGGAGTATCTGCAACTCACTGAGGAGAACCAGTCTGCAGGCAAGAAACAGCAGGAGGCTCCAGGCCAGGTAGGGTGGTAAGTTCCCTCACTCTGCACTCAGAAACTCCCTCTCCCAGCTCGGTGCCCGGAGAGTGCAAACAGGACAGATTATTTTTAGGTATACCCATAACTGCAAGAGTGGAACTGGAATGTTCCTAACATAAGGAAATATTAACTGCCTCAGGTGATAGATTTGATTAATTCACATCATGTGCCTGCATCAAAACATAGCGTGTATCCTTCCAAGACGTACAACTATTATGTACCCATAATAATTAAAAATAATTTTTTTAAAAGGGCAGAGTACCCCGTGGGCAACCACATTACGTATGCGGTTGAGGATCTGTTATCTGTAGGTCTGAGTGACATTAATAAAACACAGCCAAGTGCAGCGAGCATCAGAGAGATGAAGGCTGCTCATGTTTCAATCATTTCTGACAAAATAGTCTCTGTCATGCTGAGTTCAGAAATGCAGGCCTGGTTGCAAATTGAACAGCATTCAGGATTCATCTGAATAGTTACAGCAGGAGAAAGAATTCGCCAGGAGCCACGTGTGCCCTTCCTTCCTGTGCTAGAGGTAAATCAGATGTTCCCAGAAATTCTGCTTCGAGGTGAAAAGTGATGGAGTTTAGCATCATAGTTTTGTGGCTTTTTAGAATATCTTTCCTCATTGCCTCTTTAAATAGTCCAAAATCCAGGGCATTTGCACACATATAACCTGTGATAATATATGCACTTGCACACACACACCCACTTGCACACACACCGGCACACACCCATTTGCACACACAACCCCTTGAGGACACACAAACTCACCCCCACACACAGTGCTTGGCTGCATTTTGGCAACTATAGTTCCTTTTGTGAAGTGAACAATTCTCTTTATGACATCACACCCCTTAACACTGTGCTATGGCATTTCCAGAGTGTGACATTGTGAGGTGGATTTAGCGCTGTGCACAGAGTCACATCCATGTCAGCACAGTGCCCAGAGGCCTGTATATCACTCCCCATGCTGTTTTGCAGGAATGAAGAGCAATTTTGTGGTTGAAAATGAAAATATCTTTTCCTAACTGTGATCAGCCCTTTAGACTTGGAAGAAAACAGCTGAAGCCTGTGCCTTTCAGGCCTTGAAGGCTTTTGCTCTAAAACCGTTTCTGCTCTGGAAGACATTATCCAGGGCCAGGTGGGATGGTGGCTCACGCCTGTAATCCCAGCACTCTGGGAGGCCAAGGCAGGACAATGCCTTGAACTTAGGCATTCTCAGCCTAAGCAAGAGCAAGGCCCCATTTCTACTGAAAATAGAAAAATTAGCTCGGCGTTATGGTGGGCACCTGTAGTCCCAGTTACTTGGGAGGCTGAGGCAGGAGGATCACTTGAGCCCAGGAGTCTGAGGTTTCCGTGAGCTAGGCCGATGCCACAGCAGTCCAGCGTGGATGACACAGTGAGACTGACTCATAAAGAAGAAAGAGAAAGAGGGGAAGGGGAAAAGGAAGAGGAATCGGGAGAGCAGCACTGTCTGGACGTGTCCATGCCCCTCACCCTCTGCTCCATCTCCCTGCTTTCCTGCATATGGAACTTCGTGGTAGACTATGGTGAGTTCTCTTCTCCAAGGTTTCCCAAAAGGGAAATGTGCAGTTCAAAGATGTGACTGAGGGGCATTTCAGGATGCATCAGCAAGTTCAGGTAAATCAGGTCGTTAATGAAGCACGAGGCCATCTCCGTACTAAATACACTGGGAGCTAAACTCACTCAGGACCTTTGTGCTGTACCATATACACTGGGAGCTAAACTCACTCAGGACCTATGTGCTCCATCTCCCTGACATGAGCAGAGCGCTTCAGGGGAAAGTCTCCCTGGGACTGAATACGATTATCTACCGAATTTAACAAATCATACACTCTGACTAGTTTTGTATGAGGGATTTATGGAACACAATGATCCTTATGTAAAAAGATGGAATTAAACTTTGAAGAATTATAATACTGAACAGTTTTAGGTTGGTATCACATACACAACCACATACACAGAAAATTTAACAATATATAAAAATTACCATATGAAATTATTTTCCTTTCAACATAGGGAAATGGAAGAATGAATAAGTTGAGATAAGAATTCTATAAAAAAGGAAATACATATGAAAATAAACTAGTAAATAGAAATTGATCATTTAGTCTCTGATGTTATAAAAACTGTTAACGTTGTTTTAGTTTTAGCAATTATAGATGGAATTAAATATATCTTAAAAATTCAATTCCAATTAAGAGAATTTGAGATTTCCAAAACCCCTTAAGTTTAAAATCATTCAAAATGTGATATTCTTAAAACTCAATAAAGTCAACTCCTTGGCAAAATAAAAGTTCAGTGTATATATTTTCAAAAACTAACAAAAAACGTGTCCGTCTTCTCCCATTCCTTAAACCCCTCTCTTCGTGCCTCACTCCCACCTGCTTAGTACTTAGATGGTCTTCTCCAAACAGAAGTCCCAAATTTCATCTCTATTTCTATTTTCATAGCCCTTGTTGGCATCTTCAGTTATCTGAAAGGCTGTCCTGACAATGTCAGGACAAAGACATCTTTGATCCCCTCTCCTCATCCTCAAATCCATTATCACCCACAACCATCAGAAATGGAGAGATGAACAGCAGTGCTAGAAATCCAAACAAATTGTAAATTCAAATAAATCCAAACAAATTACAAACTTAAAAACAGTATAACAAGGCCGGGCGTGGTGGCTCACACCTGTAATCCCAGAACCCTGGGAGGCCAAGGTGGGTGGATTGCTTGAGCTCACAAGTTCAAGACCAGCCTGAGCAAAAGTGAGACCCCATCTCACTAAAAATAGAAAAACTTAGGCAAGAGATCTCTTGAGCTCAAGAGTTGGAGGTTGCTGTGAGCTATGATGCCACAGCACTCTACCCAGGATAACAGCTTGAGATTCAGTCTCAAAATATAAAAAATGAATAATAAATAAATAAAAGTGGTATAAATAACTTAAGGAATTAAGTTTGAGTTCTTTTAAGATGAGCTGAAAACTGTGAGTCTATGAGCTTTTGGAAAGGGAGCAATCACCTCAGCCTCCTGCCCCTCTCCTCTGTTGCCACACACACCATTTCCAGGTCATATCTGCAAGGAACAGAGCTTCAAGAAATTTACCCTGAGGGCAAAGCAAAAGCTTAAAGGGAAGCGATGACCATAAATTGCGCTTACTTTTTACATTATGGAAAATTCAGCTGTAATAGATCCCACTGCAGTGAGACCAGCCACAGCATGATATAGGAGGAAAACGATGTGCCAATCACCTCCTCCATGCTGGTCCTGAAATGTCAGAGAGGCCTAGAGATCTAAAGCAGGAGAGATTTCAAAAGTCAGCTAAGTGAACTGCATTGCTAAACAATTATGAGAATAAAGTCTCTGTAAATTAACTGGCTTATGCACCATCACCCAATTAAGCCACGTAAAGGAGGAACTCTCCTGCTTCTGAACTGTCTGTGCCGTGGAAACAGTGGGGGCTCTGGTCAGCACACAGCCAGAGCCACAGTCCAGCTGCACCATCCCAGTGGGTGCTTTTGGATGTTTTAAATCCCCTTCATGACTATCCCAACTCTCTGTCTAAGCTCCAAGTTGGAGCTTTCCCCTCTAGCTTGAAAGTCATATGTAAAAATTTTAGCTACTTGTTGATTAAAAAATAATGGAAGGTGGGAACAGTGGCCCACGCCTGTAATCGCGGCATGCTGAGAGGCCCAGGCAGGTGGGTTGCCTGAACTCACAGATTTAAGACCAGCCTGAGCAAGAGCAAGACTCTATCTCTAAACATACCTCGGTGCTATGGTGAGTACCTGTCTTCCCAGCTACTCTGGAGGGTGAGGCAAGAGGATCACTTGAGCCCAAGATTTTGAGGTTGCTTTGAGCTATTACACCACGGCACTCTACCCAGGGTAACAAAATAAGACTCTATCTCAAAAAAAAAAAAGAAAAAGGAAATACTACATTTCTCCTCAAAACGTCTAATCTTTATACATAAGGCATCAACCCCAATGGTAATTTTCAATGGCTATTTGGTCCACACACCCTGATAGCGGCAGAGCAGGGTATGTGGTGGGCACAGCCCGAGACAGGGGCTGCCCTAATCCACACAGCCAGGCATTGTTTGTGAGACTGTTCACCAGGAAAATATAGAGTAAAGTCATAATGATAGCAATAACACTAACAATGTGTCCCTGCAGTAACAGTGTGTCAGTGCAATAACAGTATGTCCCTGCATTAACAGTGTGTCCTTGCAGTAGGGTGTCCCTACAATAACAGTGTGTCCCTGCAGTAACAGGGTGTCCATATAGTAACAGTGTGCCCCTGTACTAACAGTGTGTCCCTACAGTAACAGTGTGTCAGTGCAATAACAGTATGTCCCTGCATTAACAGTGTGTCCTTGCAGTAACAGGGTGTCCATATAGTTACAGTGTGCCCCTGTACTAACAGTGTGTCCCTACATTAACAACATGTCCCTGCAGTAACAGGGTGTCCATATAGTAACAGTGTGCCCCTGTACTAACAGTGTGTTCCTACAGTAACAATGTGTCCTGCAGTAACAGTGTGTCCCTAGAGTAAAAGTGTGTCAGTGCAATAACAGTATGTCCCTACAATAACAGTGTGTCCCTGCAGTAACAGGGTGTCCATATAGTAACAGTGTGCCCCTGTACTAACAGTGTGTCCCTACAGTAACAATGTGTTCATGCAGTAACAGTGTGTCCCTGCAATAACACTGTATCCATATGGTAACAGTGTATCCCTGCAATAACAGCGTGTCCCTGCAATAAGTGTGTCCCTGAAGTATAATAGTGCATCCCTACAGTAGCAATGTGTTCATGCAGTAACAGTGTGTCCATATAGTAACAGTGTGTCCCTGCAGTAACAATGTGTTTGTGCAGTAACAGTGTGTCCCTGCAATAACACTTTGTCCATATGGTAACAGTGTATCCCTGCAGTAACAGCGTGTCCCTGCAATAAGTGTGTCCCTGCAGTATAATAGTGCATCCCTGCAGTAACACTGTGTCCATATAGTAACAGTGTGTCCCTGCAGTAACATTGTGTTTGTGCAGTAACAGTGTGTCCCTGCAATAACACTGTGTCCATATGGTAACAGTGTATCCCTCCGGTAACAGCGTGTCCCTGCAGTATAATAGTGCATCCCTACAGTAGCAATGCATTCATGCAGTAACAGTGTGTCCCTGCAGTAACACTGTGTCCATATAGTAACAGTGTGTCCCTGCAGTAACACTGTGTCCATACAGTAAGTGTGTCCCTGCAGTAACAGTGTGTCCATGCAGTAAGTATGTCCCTACAGTAACAGTGTGTCCCTGCAGTAACAATGTGTCCATACAGTGTGTCCCTGCAGTAGCAGTGTCCCTGCAGTAACAGTGTGTCCCTGAAGTGTCTCTGTTTATGTAATGCAGAAGAGGCCAGCATGGAAGAGTCTGTAGTCAAGCAGGTGAGCTACGCTGAGGTGCCCACAAGTGACTAAAATACAAATAGGCCAGTTCCATAAAATAACAAAACTCTAAAGAGATGCAGAGAAACATGAAAAGCATTATGAAGTAAATAGAATTTGAGCTAGAACTTGGAGGCTCCTTTGGGCCTGGATTGGCAGAGGAGGCTGAAATAGTCCAGGCTTGACGTGGCCTAGAAGCCACTGCAGACCTGCCTTCTGCTCATTCCTCCTTCCCGTCTCCCTGCCGCCTCTGGGTCTTTGTTGATGATGTTTCCTCTCCTGAGACACCTGCCCCACCTCTTTGCCCCACAGTTTGTTTAGCAGATGAGTGAACTGACCTGGGCTACTCTGCAAATACATTGTATTGTTTGCAGGTTCCAGCCTCTTGTGACCCCAGTAAAGCCTGACAAATGCCACACACATGACAGGAGCATCATTCATCCTGTGAGTGCTTACTGAGCACTTGCTAAGTAAGAGGCACTCCTGTAGGAGTTTGGGAATGCAAATAAACTCACTGTGATCCCTGCAGACATTTAAATAGGCAACTTCAGAAGTGTCATAGGCAGAAGCATGGGACACCGTGGAAGGACAAGGCAGAGACACCTGCCCAGATCAGGAGGGTCAAGAAAACTTCAAGAAAAACAAGTGGATTCTTCAAGAATGATCAGGAGCTGGCAGGTGCCATTGTGCAGTGGAAGTGTGGACCCGCCCTCACCATGGGGGCACCAGGGCTGACAGTACATTTGGAGGCAGCACCAACTGGGAACCACCAGAACACGGAGCTGCCCACACCTGCCAGTTAAAAGCTCATCACCAAAGGTAGAAGCAAGGGGAGAGGGAGCTGAGCCTTCTGTCTGGTCAGTTAAAGGAAGGACTCCCTTGACTTGGGGACAGGGAATTAATTAGCTGAAGGGAAAGGGAGGATTGTAGCCTTTTGAAGCTCTCCCATCACTAATTGTGACTGGAGGCCAATCCTTCAGAGGCCCAAACAGCTAGAGTTTCCAAGGAAGAGGACTTGTTTTCATGCAAATATCCTTTGAAATGCAAACTAAAAAGAAAAAGGAAGAGAATACAGGGGGAAAGAGGAGGCTGTCCTGTTCAGTCATACTTTCCTCAAATTCAAAAAAAAGGTTGCAAAGTGTGAAAAAAGATCTCTATTTTATATCAGGTTGCTAAGTATGTTCAACAGAGATGGTATCCATTGGCAACTTGCATTAATGTACACAGCTATGATTTAATAATAATAAAAAAAGAAATATTACTCTAAATCTGTCTTTTAAAATGTATTCTCCCCAACAGAATATAACCCCTAAGAACATTTTCACCTTGACTCCATAATTTCTACAGAAGGGGCACATGGAGCTCATCAGTATATAGGAAATATCCTTCAAATAAACTGGTGAAGTTTCCTGCAGAGGGTCAGAACAAAAGAGAGCAGATTTAAAGACAGCTTATATAACTCCAAAAATGGTGCTGTGTGTCTGAGTATTACTTCACCATGAGCTCCAGGAAATGTGTTTCATCTGCTCTATTTAATTCTGGGGTTAAAAGCAGTAGTCACATCCTGACAGTGAGGAACGTTCTGCTCTGTTACAGTACAGCTCACTTATTTCCCTGAAAATATTAAACAATGCCAAAAAAACTTCTAGTTATGTGGGATGAGATCCATTTTCATTTTACTCTTGTCCTTTTTTGGTTAGGAGATGACAGTTTAATATTGCAGGCTCCGAAGCAAAGCTTGGCAGAGTTAAGCAAAAAAAAAAAAAAAAATTCAGGGCACAGAGAAAGAAGGTGCACATTAATTTTCCGTGTGACGCTGTGTGGCTGGTGTTGCACAAGCATGATGTTTATTGTCGATTTCCCTCGTACAATCCCTGGAATTTTCCAGGCCTCCACAGCACATATATAATTATATGAAAGTTGGCTAACCCTTAGTTTTATTATATAAAAACTGACTCCGATTCTGTTCTATTTGAGTATTTTTTTAAAAGTTGATGTTTGGCAGGGCTACGTGCCTCACACCTGTAATCCTCACTCTGGGAGGCTGAGGCAGAAGCTGAGCTCAGGAGATAGAGACCATCCTGAGCAGGAGCAAGACCCTGTGTCTAGTAAAAACAAACAAAAAAAAAAAATTAGAAAAATTAGCCAGGTGTGGTGGCCGGGCACCTATGGTCTCAATTACTCGGGAGGTCCAGGCAGTTTAAGCCCAGAAGTTTGAGGTTGCTATGAGTTCAGGTGCCACTCAGGGTGACAGAGTGAGACTCTGTCTTAGAAAAAAAAAAAAGCTGGTATTTTATCTAAGTGCAGGATAACATAATGATTAAAAACACAAGTTTGAGAATCAGATTGAAGCTTGGATCTCACTTGTGACTCATAAGCGTCACCACAGGAATGTTAGTTAACCTCTCTCAGCATTAATTTTGCCATTTTTAAAAACGATGGAATTAATAACCACAAATTCCTGCACTGTTCAGAGGATTATGTGAAATAAACCATGTGGTACATAAAATTTACTGAGCTTTCAGTAAATTGGAGCTATTATTATTGTCATAAAATGGATCCTCTATTCTGAAGATGTAGAAAGCATTTCAGGGCCTGGGCCACCTTTTTGTTCATACACAATATTTTTCTAGGTATTTCTGTAATTTTTTTTATTTTATTTTTATTTTTATTTTTTTGAGACAGAGTCTCAGTATGTCACCCTTGGCAGAGTGCTGTGGCATCATAGCTCACAGCAACCTCAAACTCTTGGGCTTAAGCAATTCTCTTGCCTCAGCCTCCCAAGTAGCTGGGACTACAGGTGCCCACCACAATGCCTGGCTATTTTTGTTGTTGTTGTTGCAGTTGTCATTGTTGTTTAGCAGGCCCAGGCCAGGTTTGAACTCACTACCCTTGTTGCATGTGTGTGGCTGGCCCTGTGTTTCATTTTACTGCAAAAAAAAAAAAACCCACTCCAAATATGTGGGTAACACCAGAACTAGCTCAAAGAATGAAATAAAACAGCTCATTCAAGTAACAGCTCTTGAGTCCACCTAACCTGGTTAAGATCTGCAGCCTGGTCACTGGTCATCTCCCACAGTCCTCTACGCACCTTAAGAAGCCAGGCAGAGAAGACCTGTGTGCCCAGTGACCTTGTTAACACCAAACACAGCAGGAAAAGCAGCCTGTTAGTGACTTAACTACCTTCCAGGCCTTCTTTCAAATCTGGTTTTAAAAATGAATATACCCCCGAGAAATTCCAGCTCTGAAAATGCAGCACCAACGTCACCCAGGGCAGGGCACCTGGTGTTTGAGATTGCTCCAGCCTCGAGATGGCCTTGGGTTTCCAGACTGCACAGGAATGAGACAGCTTCATGTGATGTCTCACCGTGACAGTGCTCCAAAAAGCACAAGTGCTCAAGAAGTTCTTCAGCTGGAACCAGAGGGAACATCAACTTCAGATTTAGGATAAGATATTGGTTCTGCCTGAATTAGATTGAAAACAGAGTTTAGTGCTTGAAATGAGATTTAAACTATTTTTCATTTAACAAATGCTTGTTTCCTGTGAAACATTTTACTTGATACTGTGGATACAGTTGTGATGCATAAATGTGTTTCTGCCCTCACGTCTGTGAGTGCCTTCAGGAGCACCACATACAAACCACGCATGTAATTTTCCCAAATGTTTGTGTGCAGAACCTTAACCAGTGCCTATACTACAAAATGATATTGTATTGGGTGAGTTGAAAGTAGAGACTGGGCAGTTATTTATATTTATTAAATTAGAAATTTGATTTAACTTTTTGGGAACTAAATACTATGTGCATAGCACTAGGCAACATTTTAAAGGTACATATTCAAGTCAACAAATTGAAATAAAAAAGTTTGATTGGCTGTTCACTGACATAAGCAGTGACTTCACTCACCAACATAAGCCCTAGCTTTCAAAATACTGACACCCAGGTCAGAAGAGAGGTGTGGCTCCTCTGAGAGCTGGTTTTGTGGCTCCTCTGAGAGCTGGCTCGGAACCTCAGAGAGACTGACGGCAGGATGTGGGGAGAGGGATGAGCACTGCCCTGGTGTTCAGGAGAAGCTGCCAGAGAAACTAAGTCCTGGCTGAACTCCGGCGTGTATCTGAAACACACGTGCGGCACTGTTGGGAACGACACATTGTCCTGCATGATTGAAGAGTACAGGGAGAAATAGAAGTGTTTCCCAGATGCTTTTAGGGAAGGATGTTTTTGCCCATCTTTTAATGTTTTACGTTTTTTACAATTGAGAAAGCATGTTTAATAAATCATTGTCAAGTCTTTCTTTTTTAAGCCTACTCTTTGTTGAAGCCTCCACACTCACAGAGCTAAGTCACTGCTGCTGTGCTTCTTATCCATGACCACGTTAGTTTCATTCCCTTCATTTGTGGATTCTCAGGATGCTGCAGAAAGTTCATTCCCGTTCCCAGTACAGATTCACTTCCTCTGCCTTCCTTTTCTAGCACCAATATGCTTTTTAAAAGTGCCTGAAAAGGGTGGTGCCTGTGGCTCAAAGGAATAGGGCGCCAGCCCCATATATCAGAGGTGGTGGGTTCAAACCCAGCCCTGGCCAAAAACTGCAAAAAAAAAAAAAAAAAAAAGTGCCTGAAAAACAAGCAGTGACAGGGGCCAGTTCCTCAAATGACCAGATTAATAACTGTAGCGTGCTAAAGAAAGGTGTGTGTGAATAGCAGGAAATGGCATATAGTCCAGAGTCCAGCATAAAACATAGTCCTTTCTGAGCATTCCCTCCACTCCCCTAACCCAAATTACATGCATTAGAATGTAGCAAAGCCCCTCAGAAACATCTCTTACCCAACCGCAAAATCATCTGTTTCCACAAGTGCAAAGGGCTAGGATGTGAACCAATATCTCACAAAGCTCTTTAGCCCCTTCAGTTGGTGACAGAAAACTCAGTGAAAAACCCCGTGTATACACAGAAGTCTGTCTCCACTTTTTATAAAACTGGAATAAAATGGGAAAGTGCCATCTTTATTAATCTGAAATGAATTTTAAATGTCCTTTTGACACAAAAAGGTATACACACCATACAGCCACACAACTGTTTTTGAACTGGGCAAGTGTCAAAGCCCTGTGGATATAAAGGGTAAAATAAGATTGGTCAGGAAAAGAGAATTGTTCCTACAACTGGGAATCGACACACTGTCTCACTGCCATTTTTAAAAAGGTCCATTTTCAGTTTGTTTTCATGGTGTTGTATTCCTCTTGATAAAAAAAAAAAAAATCAGACTTTTGTAATGTGCATGTACTGATCTTCATGGACAGGTTAATTCTCTGGATCAGAGTCAGTGGTGTCAGAACATCTGTCATGAGCAGGGTCATTGTCACCAACGTCCGGCATTACAGAACTGAACTGCTAGCCCCTGGATTTGATGGCCCCTCTACTGTTTTTGTGAAGTGCAGCTTCACCTTAAAATTGGAAGGAAAGTATCATTGGCCTAGTCTTCATTGGCTTTGTCAAGATCACTGTCTGTTAAAGTAAGTCTCAGACATTGTCATTATCTGTGTGTGTTAATCTAAAATGCTCTGTCAATCTCTTCATCACATAGACTTCCATTTTCCACTTTTTCTGAGGCTTCCTTCATATAAGAATGAATTTACCCCAAAATGAAACCTGTTGTCCTTTTGTAACTGACTTGCCGTGTTTGTGGAAGACTCTACTCGGATGCCCCCACACACAGGTGTCACTGAGAGAACTCCAAGGGTGCGACCTTGACCGCCCTGCGGTTCCTGAAGTGCAAGGATACGTCTTCACCTTTTGCTGGCAGATCACAAACCGAGGATGGCAATGTCCATGGCAGAACACTGGAAGAGTTTCAAACATTATCTTGTGAAACAACAGTGTCCCTGGTCTATAATCCAGACGATTCTTTACCAGTGGCCGTAACTATACACACGGCACCACTGACAGGGAAGAATTACTCCCTTTTTGCCTCTGGTCCTTACTTCCCCATAGAAATCTAGGGCTCTTGTGCCTTTAAAACTTCACCCCATGTAATAAATGTGCACAAACCACTACACAGTCTGTCCCTTTCCAGCTTCACAGTGAATTCTGCCCCTGGTTGCCCTTTTCACTTAGACACTGTCAAGGTTGTCGCAAGAGGGCTGGGTACATTCTAGCTGTGGTGGGTTATAGTCTTCAAAAGACTGTACTTTTGAAGTCCAGGTACTGAGCAACTCTGCAGTTAAATCTGACAGTGTCATAACGGCTTTCAGCACGTAAACTACCTCATCAATGTTGTTCCTGCACACACCTGCAAGTCTCTCTGCAGGAAATCCCACAGCAGTAATGTTTGGATAGACACAGCTCAAGTCTGAGTTGAATCCAGCCTCTCGGTGTCTCCTTTTATTTCTTTAAGGATCTCTTTGCTGCTGCTGCCGCGTCTGAGAGCCTGCGGCTTTTGGGCGAGGTGAAGTGGCCCCTGCAGGTGGAGCCCCCCGTGTTCTGCATGAGCCCTGAAGCCCAGCGAGCCCCAGCTGGCTCCCTTGAAGGACGACTTTGCCCCCTGGGTGGGTCGGGCCTTCTGCACAAAGTGGCATCACCATCTTCTGGTTGTGCAGAAAGATGATCGCATAGTCATCTTTCACCCAGAAGCCTGGGGATGCTCCAGCTGGTCCATCCTGGGATGGAGGGCTTTCCCCTGAGCGGTCGGCCTGCTCTCTCACCACTCCCAGGGAAGTTGGAGGTGCTGCCGCTGCCCCTCTGTCGTGCACCCTCATTACAGGAATATTCAGAAGAGCTACAAGGGCAGGCTGAAGAACTTACATTACATTCTATACAAAGTAAGCAGCCACTCAGAGTTTTCAAACATAACTGCTCTGTGGTCATACCTGGTTTCAGGTAAGATGAACAGTAAGTTGGGTTGAGACGAGGGAAAGGAGGGTCGGCTTTCTAGTTAGACACTGACATGTGAGTGAGCAGATACAGGGAGCACAGTCACACGAGATGGTAGAGATGGATTAGAGAGCTGTCCCCTAAATAAATGGGCTGTGGTTTGGGGAGAACTTGATGCAGAAGGTAAAGGAGTTCCAGAAAAAAGCAAAGATTCCGAAGTTTGGGGATGAGTGATGTGGGCACATTGTATTGCCATTAGATGAAATGTGGGACTAACACAGGAGATGGTGATGAGGGCGGAGACCTGAGGACACTGGACAGCATGTAGACGTTGAGCTGACCCCTCTATAAAGCCCTATCAGATGCAGGTGTGAGGTCAGTGTCGGAGGGTCACAAAGGAGCTCAGGGCAAGAGAAAGAGCTGAGAATTAACCAGTGCTGGTTGCAGTTCAGAGAGTGTTTGCACTTACATGGGAAGGAGCAAAGCATGAGGAGAAAACAGTGACTGTTGCAAACTGAGTGCCCAAGAAAGCAGCCTCTGAAAGGGAGGTTAGTGAGTGTGAGGATCTCGAGGAAACGTCCCTGAGGTCACAGATTGGGTAAAGGGAGGGTTCAAAGTGGGTGCAGTCTCAGCAGAAGCTCCAGCCCACTGCCCGGGGACATTGCAGGTGGGATGGCAATAAGCCGACCCACGTGGAGCAGAGGCTGGCCTCCTCCATGCCCTGGAAGGGGGCGACCTTCCAAGATGAGCACCGACAGTGCGTCTGAGGGCTGTCTCCCCTTAACACACCCCACAACAAAGCCAATGATTGTCTCTTCCCTAGAAGGTGCTGTCAGTGCTACATCAGTGCTACATCACACATCCGCCAGGGTGAAAAAGCACAGAACACTGTAGGAAAAGCTACATCGACGGATCTGAATAGTGACGTGTGAAACGGGACAAGGGTTCTGGAGATGTGACAGGGACACTGGGACGTAGGAGCACTTAGGAAGCTAAAAGTCAAGAAAGAAAAGAAACAAAACAGAGGTTAAAGCTGCAGGAAGTCTAAGATAATGGAACAAGAGGAGGATGTTGGATTTATCTTAAAAATGCATCGTGTCTCCAATGCTGGTATGTCATAGGGATAAAATAGATTGGAATTGAGAACTATGATTCGCCAGAAGGGATAATTGTTGAACATTGAGAAACAAAGATGGAAAGTCAACATGCTAAGAAAGAAACAACAGGCAGGGATAGAATCCTCTGTCCTCCCTGCTGGAAACTCTCCTACCCTCACTCATCTGCACTGGCCTGACTTCATCCAACATAGGAAGTCCAAACGCTAATCACAGAAAAGACTAATCACATGGGCTGAGGAATGTGTGCATCTCATGTGAGAAATCTATCCAGTGAGGAGGCATCTTTACTCATGCGAATTTTCTGGTATCAGTCCCCGTAAAAAGTCCCAGGTTATGTTTCATTCAAGAAACATCTTCCTTGATATCTACATAGAGTCCTAAAATTCTCCAAGGAACTTCATGGTTCTGAGTCCGATAAGCTCCAAGCTACTTTCTAGATGGATGAGTCTCGGACGTGAGCACCTTTGGTTGAAAGCCCAGTTTTGTGGCATAAATAAGAACCTTGATGGGTTCCTCACAGCATGCTGCTGAAAAAAGCCCAAATGTTTTCAAAAGAAGTAAAATGCATAAACAAACATTTATTGACCGACTATTATGCTCAAGACACTTTTATAGATACAAATAATATGGCATTTGTCTTCAATGAGCTTATAAACTTTGTATTTCAGATTTCCAAGTAACTTGCCTGATATTACATAATCTATAAGGAATAGAATAGAACTAGGATTTATTAAATGACTGAATGTAGATTGAGGACTTCATTAATTCCACATGTATGAACTTATTATTACATATCTGTTTTTCTATTATAGAAACCCAAATTTGTTTCATTATAAGTCTATATTCTTAAATTTTTATTTTTATGAAAATTTTATCTTTATGTGTTCTAATGTTCTAAAAACTAATCCAAATAACCCGACAAGACTCACTAAGACAGTGATTCAAGTTGTGCCTGAGTGGAAAAGGCTTATCACTATTTTCCAGGGTCAAGCTATTCAAACACCAAGAGTGCCTGAAACCGTGGAAATCAGTCCTCACTGCCTTTTGAATAATTTAAATGACATAAAATAATAGTCACTCTTTATTGAGCAACATTAACAGCTTTTTTCCCCTTTTTATAAAACCATTTGTTCACAATTCACAACCACAAAACTATGGAATCAACCTAAGCACCCACGAACAGATGAGCAGATAAAGAAAATGTGGCATACCCATGTCTACACACACGCACACACAGAGACACACACACGGACACAGAGACACACAGACACACACAGACACACACAGACACACGCACACACAGAGACACACACAGACACGCACACACAGACACACACACAGAGACACAGACACACACAGACACACAGACACACACAGACACACACAGACACAAACACAGAGACACACACACACACACAGACACACACAGACACAGAGACAGACAGACGCACACAGAGACAGAGATACAAACAGACAGACACAGAGACACACACACAGAGACACACACAGACACACACAGATGCACACACAGACAGAGACACACAAACACACAGACACAGACACAGAGACACACAGACAAACACACATAGACACACACAGACACAGAGACCCACAGACAGGCACACACAGAAACATACACACAGACACACAGATGCACACACACAGACACAGAGACACACACAAACACAGACACACACACAGAGACACACACAGACACACAGACACACACAAATACACATAGAGACACATACAGTCACAGAGACACACAGACACACACAGAAAAACACACAGAGACACACACAGACACAGACACACAGACACACAGAGACACACAGACACACACAGAGACACACACAGACACAGACACACAGACACAGAGACACACAGACACACACAGAGACACACAGACACACACAGAGACACACACAGACACAGACACACAGTCACACACACTGTGCAGCACTGCTTATCCATAAAAATAAATGAAATAATGCAGCTTCCATGGGACTGGAGACCATTATGCTAAGTGAAGGTCTCAGGGACAGAAACCAAACCCCACACAGTCTCGCTTTGAGCAGGAGCTAAGCTGTGGCTACCTGGCTTCATAAAGAGTCAGATAAGGGATAATGAGAACTCAGAAGGGGATGGACAGACGAAGGGTGAGGAGGAAATGCGACCCCTGAGTGTGCTGCACACTACCCGTGTGATGTACACTAAACATCATCTAACAAAACCCCACTTGTATCCCCAAATCTATTGAAATTTTTTAAAAAGGGAAAGAATCAGGCAAAAAGCAAATGAATAATAGTATGTTTGAAAAAGATAAACAACCAAAGAAAAAACAGGACATTTCTCTCATTTTCCTACTTATTGGCTACAGAATTTCTATGTACAGGAAAAACGTGTGTTTGTGCCAAACGCTCTTCCTAAAACTGTGGGAGCTCTGGTGTGAGCTCGGCGATTTCCAACTCAACCCCTTTTTATATTTATATACTAACTAGCTGAAGCTCCTTCTTATTTTAATGTCTACTAAAACACTTTGGAAATAAACTTGAAGAATGAATTTCTAAGGTAACATATTTTCAAAATAGTATTTTAGTATCAGTTGTTGCAGGTGGAAATGAGTTAGCAAGATTTATACTTAATAAGCTTCGAGCAAAGATTTTTTAACATCATTAGACTTGTCTGATTATTTCTGTAGCACAAACTGATAAGAATATCTATTTTTGGACAACATTAAACCCTGTCATATAATTTTATTGCATTAAACCCTGTCATTCACCAATGGTCTTTTCAGTCACATTTGGACACACAAAAGTTATTTCCACTAATTGAAAACATTCTTATATCAAGATGACTACAGGCTTTTGCAGAAGCCTGAATTCTCTCAGACGTGTATGTGCATATCCATTTGGGGCGGTATATAAGAACTGACTGATCCTAATCAGGGATTCAGCAAATTAATAGGTTGTGCTTCTGCTAACACGCGATCTTCCGATTGTCTGCTTCCTTTACAAATGCTTAAATAAAGCAGTCACTAAAAATGTTTTAGTGCTTCCTAAAGGCAAAACAGGAGTAATTAAGTAACATATTATGGGTTAAATCTGTAGACTAACACATATAACTATGATCAACTGATAACTCAACATTTTTCAACGAGACACATCTGCAGAAATTGAGACTAGGATTTTCTTGGATCTGCCCTGTTTGAGGCACAGTCTGTCACTGGCTATCTCCCCAGGATCACAGCAGATCTGACTGGGGCTGGAGCCTGCCTCATTTTCCAAGTGCATCCTTCTCAAACCCGCCCACTGTAGGAAATGTGATAAGAAAGTGAGAAACATTACATTCCTCAGCTAAAAACTTTGAAATATATGCACTTTGCCACTAGAAATATATCCAAATGAAAACCCATTTAACAGATAAAAAGCCTTTCTCTAATAATTTAGCTATTTTTTCATTTAAAATACACAATCAATAGCATGTATATGCCTCACTAGGTATAAACAGACTAAATGGACTAAAATCGTTGGCCACAATGGTTTCATTTCATGAGCTTCTTACTGATTATCACAGATCTTTAAAGATAAGTTTCCGAAAAGTTACCAGCTCACATGAGAAAATTGAAGAAAACTGTTTTGCCTGAGTGTACGTATCTGTTGCTGTGAGCTATGATGCTACAGCACCCTACTGAGGGTGACAAAGTGAGACTCCATCTCAAAAAAAAAAAAAAAAAAAAAGAGTAAAAGCAGACTTGCAATGTTGTCTACAGGCATAGCCTGGAAACAGTTTCCATCAGGCCTCTGGAGGGCCCCAGAGTCCAGGCTCCACATGACCCAGGGTGAGGCGCTGACATAAACTGGTGGGGAGGCTTGAACATATAATCACTTGTAGAGCTAAGGCTAGGTAAGGGCGAAAAAAGACAGGTTATAGTCTTTAATATTATATGTAGATATAGCACAGTCTTTTTTTTTAGATAAGGAGAGTGAGGATAACAAATGAAAAAAACAATTTTTTAAAAAATAATAGTGGTGGTGATTGTTTCAGTGTCATTCTCCAGAGATAATCACACACACGGTGTGGAATAAAGAAAATGAGAAATTTGGGGATATTCTTTTTTTTTTTTTTTTTGTAGAGACAGAGTCTCACTTTATGGCCCTCGGTAGAGTGCCATGGCATCACACAGCTCACAGCAACCTCCAACTCCCGGGCTTAAGCGATTCTCTTGCCTCGGCCTCCCGAGTAGCTGGGACTACAGGCGCCCGCCACAACACCTGGCTATTTTTTGGTTGCAGTTCAGCCGGGGCCGGGTTTGAACCCGCCACCCTCAGTATATGGGGCTGGTGCCTTACCGACTGAGCCACAGGCACTGCCCGAAATTTGGGGATATTCTAATTCTTTTATCTTGTGTCTTTCTTAATGTAAAAGAGATACAGACATAATGTAAAACAAATTCAATAGGAACCTGGGACTCCAAAACTGGTATAGCAGTAACAGTATGATTTCATGACGTAACTTGTCTTTACATACATATGGGATATACTGTAGATATATATTTTTCATATATACACACAAACATATCCATGATGGATTAGCTCTGTCCACTAAAAAAAAACTTAGCTCTGGAAACATGAACTCTGTCCATTGAAAAGACCTGGGAATGACAGTCAGCCCAAGGGCAATGAGCAAACCCAACAGGATATTCCTCAGTGAAACCAGAACACCATCCACAGTCTTGCTGAAGGGATAAAAGCAGAGGCAATTTTGGATAAAAATAATGAGCTTTTGACATGTACCTTCTGCACAGGTGGGATAGCACAGCAACTTCCTGAAAAATACGACACTCCTGAAAAATAGGTCTTATAAACCTAGAAGAAATATGCAGAGTAGGTCTGTGTGTTAAGAAAAATAGCAGCGGTTCACATAAGAAACCATTAAAAATCATCAAGAATCAAAGTATGGCATTACAAGTTTCAAAAAGAAGAGAGAAATGTTTAGGAGAGGTAATGAGATCCTGGGAGCCACATAAGGAGAAAGTTCTTCTTGGTGTGTCAGTTTTCAGCCACAGTCCTGAATGTATAAGTTACAGTCATCACTTCCACGGATTTTTGGGTACAGTTGTTGCAATAAGAATTTCATCTTAAAAATGCAAAAGAGAAAAAGTCAGAAACCTTATTCATACTCCAAATTTAAATAACAACATCAAATATAACATCTTTGCAAGTGTGTGTTAACATTCTCATATTCTAGGTTCTGGGACCTCTGGAAGAGCTGCCCTGCGACCTGTGATCAGCACCGTGACCCATGATTGGCACACTCCCGGACCTCAAGAGGAGCTACCTCATGACCCGTGATTGGCACCCTCCCAGACCTCTGGAAGAGCTGCGCCTGCCCAGACCCCAGTAAGAGCTGCGCCAGGATCAGCTACCCCACCCACTGGGCCTCTCCATGCCCTGACCAGGAACTCCAGGAGCCTTGCAACCCCACATATGCCCTCATGTACCCTCCCTACCTCCACACCAGCCCGCTTGTCTGGCAAGGGACTCTGGTAGCTGCGTGCCCTCCGGAGCCCTTCCTGCCTCTGCGCGGAGCCCTTCTCCTGGTCAGAGACAGCTGGACCCTTGGGCCCTCGGTGCCAATGACACTAGGTGCTAGGCACCCCCAGAACCATGTGCACCACCCCCCGCCCTATTGCTGGATCCGGGGGTGTCACACTCCGGAGCTGCTCCCACAACGAGAACTCGCTGGCTGGGGCAGCCCCAGGAGAGCTACACAGGGTCACTCCTTACAAAGATCCAGAAACAATAGAGTGATCCCCCGGGGGTCTAATCTTGAAGAGACACCACCCTAACTCTCGGGATGGCCAGAGGCAATGGTGAAAAATAATCATGAGACGAAATCAACAGAAAAACTCTGGCAATATGAATAATCAGAGTAGATCACTCCCCCAAGGAACAACGGGGCAGACACAGCACAAGATCCAATGCACAAAAAGATAGTTGAGATGTCAGAAATCGAATTCAGAATCTGGATAGCAAATAAGATCAAAGTAGAATTAAAAGCATTAACCCAAAAGATGTCTCAAGAATTCAATGAATTCAAAGACCAAATGACCAAAGATTTTGACACATTGAGACAAGAAGTTGCAGCCCTCAAAGATCTGAGAAACACAGTAGAATCCCTCAGTAACAGAATGGAACAAGCAGATGAAAGGATTTCTGACATCAAAGACAAAGCTTTCAAACACTCCCAAACTCTCAGAGAGGAAGAGAAATGGAGGGCAAAACAGATCACTCTCTCAGAGAGCTGTGGGATAATTCAAAGAAAACCAATATTCATCTTATATGGATCCCCGTAAGCAATGAAGAGGTTTCACAAGGCACAGTTTCTTCTCCATGAGGTTATGAAAGAGAACATTCCAGACATGCCAAGAGATTCTGAAATTCAGATAGCAAGCAGTGTCAGAACTCCAGCATGACTCAACCCAAATAAGACGCATCATGTGATCCCCCAGACACATCATAATCAATTTCACTAAAGTTAATATGAAGGAGAAAATCCTGAAAGCAGCCAGACGAAAGAAAACCATCACCTACAAGGGCAAGAATATTAGAATAACTGCAGATCTCTCTGCTGAAACCTTTCAAGCTAGAAGAGGATGGTCATCGACTTTTAATCTCTAAAACAAAATAACTTTCAACCCAGGATACTGTACCCAGCTAAACTGAGCTTCATTTATGATGAAGAAATTAAATACTTTAATGACATTCACATGTTGAAGAAATTTGCCACAACTAAACCAGCTCTCCAGGATATTCTCAGACCCATCCTCCATAAAGACCAGCGCAATCCTCCACGACAAAAGTAAACCCACCCAGAAAATTTTGATCAAATTCCAACTTCCACAATTGTAAAAGGATTAAAAATGCCCACCGGACTCTTGAAAGGCTTATGAATACTCTCAATTAATGTGAATGGTTTAAATTGCCCTCTAAAGAGTCACTGGTTGCTGACAGGATACAAAAACTCAAGGCAGATATCTGCTGCATACGAGAATCGCATCTTACATTAAAAGACAAATATAGACTCAAGGTGAAGGGATGGTCATCTATACTCCAGGCAAATGGAAAGCAGAAAAAAGCAGGCATTGCAATCCTATTCGCAGACGCAATAGGCTTTAAACCAACCAAAGTAAGGCAGGATAAGGATGGACACTTCATATTTGTTAAAGGTAATACGCAACATGATGAGATTTCAATTATTAATATTTATGCACCCAACCAAAACACACCACAATTTATAAGAGAAACTCTAACAGACATGAGCAACTTGATTTCCTCCAGTTCCATAGTACTTGGAGATTTTAACACCCCTTTAGCAGTGCTAGACAGATCCTCCAAAAAGAAGCTAAGCAAAGAAATTTTAGATTTAAACTTAACCATTCAACATCTGGACTTAATAGACATCTACAGAACATTTCATCCCAAAAAAACTGAATACACATTCTTCTCATCAGCCCATGGAAAATACTCCAAAATCGACCACACCCTAGGCCACAAATCTAACCTCAGCAAATTTTAAAAAATAGAAATTATTCTTTGCATCTTCTCAGACCATCATGGAATAAAAGTTGAACTCAGTAACAACAGGAATCTGCATACCCATAGGAAAACATGGAAGCTAAATAACCTTATGCTGAAGGATAGATGGGTTATAGATGATGAGTTATAAGACAGGCTATAAGAAGGAAATCATCAAATTTTTGGAACAAAACAACAATGAAGACATGAATTATCAGAACCTCTGGGATACTGCAAAGGCAGTCCTAGGAGGGAAATTTATAACACTGCAAGCCTTCCTCAAGAAAACGGAAAAAGAGGAAATTAATAACTTAATGGGACATCTCAAGCAACTGGAGAAGGAAGAACATTCCAACACCAAACCCAGCAGAAGAAAAGAAATAACCAAATTCAGAGCAGAATTAAATGAAATTGAAAACAAAAGAATTATACAACAGATCAATAAATCCAAAAGTTGGTTTTTTGAAAAGATCAATAAAATAGATAAACCTTTTGCCAACCTAACCAGGAAAAAAAGAGTAAAATCTCTAATTTCATCAAATAGAAAAGGTAAAGATGAAATAATAACAGACCCCTCAGAAATTCAAAAAATCCTTAACGAATATTGCAAGAAACTTTACTCTCAGAAATATAAAAATCTGAAAGAAATCGACCAATACATGGAAGTACGCCACCTACCAAGACTTAGCCAGAATGAAATGGAAATGTTGAACGGGCCTATATCAAGTTCTGAAATAGCATCAACTGTACAAAATCTCCCTGAAAAAGAAAAGCCCAGGACCAGATGGCTTTACGTCAGAATTCTACCAAACCTTTTAAGAAGAACTAGTACCTATATTACTAAACCTCTTCCAAAATATAGAAAAGGAAGGAATACTACCCAACACATTCTACGAAGCAAACATCACCTTGATCCCTAAACCAGGGAAAGACCCAACAAGAAAAGAAAATTATAGACCGATATCACTAATGAACATTGATGCAAAAATATTCAATAAGCTCCAAACAAACAAAATCCAACAACACTTCAAAAAAATTATGCACCATAACCAAGTGGGATTTATCCCAGGGTCTCAAGGCTGGTTCAATATACGTAAATCTATAAATGTAATTCAGCACATAAACAAATGAAAAAATAAAGACCATATGATTCTCTCAATTGATGCAGAAAAAAGCTTTTGATAATATCCAGCATCCCTTCATGATCAGAACACTTAAGAAAATTGGTATAGAAGGGACATTTCTTAAACTAATAGAGGCCATCTACAGCAAACCCACAGCCAATATCGTATTGAATGGAGTTAAATTGAAATCATTTCCACTTAGATCAGGAACCAGGCAAGGTTGCCCATTGTCTCCATTGCTCTTTAACATTGTAATGGAAGTTTTAGCCATTGTAATTAGGGAAGAAAAAGTGATCAAGGGTATCCACATAGGGTCAGAAGAGATCAAACTTTTACTCTTTGCAGATGACATAATTGTATATCTGGAAAACACTAGGGATTCTACTACAAAACTTTTAGAAGTGATCAAGGAATACAGCAATGTCTCAGGCTACAAAATCAACACCCATAAATCTGTAGCCTTTATATATACCAACAATAGCCAAGCCGAAAAAACAGTCAAGGACTCTATTCCTTTCACAGTACTGCCAAAGAAGATGAAATATTTGGGAGTTTATCTAACAAAGGACAGGAAAGATCTCTATAAAGAGAACTATGAAACTTTAAGAAAAGAAATAGCTGAAGATGTCAACAAATGAAAAAACATACCATGCTCATGGCTGGGAAGAATAAACATCGTTCAAATGTTTATACTACCCAAAGCAATATATAATTTTAATGCAATTCCTATTAAAGCTCCATTGTCATATTTTAAAGATCTTGAAAAAATAATACTTCGTTTTATATGGAATCAGAAAAAAACCTCGAATAGCCAAAACATTACTCAGAAATAAAAACAAAGCAGGAGGAATCACACTACCAGACCTAAGACTGTACTATAAATCAAAACAGCGTGGTACTGGCACAAAAACAGAGAAGTAGATGTCTGGAACAGAATAGAGAACCAAGAGATGAATTCAGCTATTTACCGTTATTTGATCTTTGACAAGCCAATTAAAAACATTCCGTGGGGAAAAGATTCCCTATTTAACAAATGGTGCTGGGTGAACTGGCTGGCGATCTGTAAAAGACTGAAACTGGACCCACACCTTTCACCATTAACTAAGATAGACTCTCACTGGATAAAAGGCTTAAACTTAAGACATGAAACTATAAAAATACTTGAAGAAAGTGCAGGGAAAACTCTTGAAGGAATTGGACTGGGTGAATATTTTATAAGGAGGACTCCCCAGGCAATTGAAGCCGTATCAAAAATACACTACTGGGACCTGATCAAACTAAAAAGCTTCTGCACAGCCAAGAACATAGTAAGTAAAGCAAGCAGACAGCCCTCACAATGGGAGAAAATATTTGCAGGTTATACCTCCAATAAAGGTTTAATAACCAGAATCCACAGAGAATTCAAATGTATTAGCAAGAAAAGAACAAGTGATCCCATCTCAGGGTGGTCAAAGGACTTGAAGAGAAACTTCTCTAAAGAAGACAGATGCATAATCTACAGACACATGAAAAAAAAGCTCATCATCCTTAATCATCAGAGAAATGCAAATCAAAACTTTGAGATATCACCTAACCCCAGTAAGAGTAGCCCACATAACAAAATCCCAAAACCAGAGATGTTGGTGTGGATGTGGAGAAAAGGGCACATTTCTACACTGCTGGTGGGAATGTACACTAATACGTTCCTTTTGGAAGGATGTTTGGAGAATACTTACAGTTGTAAAAATAGACCTGCCGTTCGATCCTATAATTCCTTTACTAGGTATATACCCAGAAGACCAAAAATCACCATATAACAAAGACATCTGCAACAGAATGTTTATTGCAGCCCAATTCATAATTGCTAAGTCATGGAAGAACCCCAAGTGCCCATCGACCCATGAATGAACTAGCCAATTGTGGTACACGTATACCATGGAATATTATGCTGCCTTAAAGAAAGATGGAGACTTTACCACTTTCATGTTTACATGGATGGAGCTGGAACAGATTCTTCTTAGCAAAGTATCTCAAGAATGGAAGAAAAATTATCCAATGTACTCAACCCTACTATGAAGCTAATGTTTAGCTTTCACATGAAGGCTATAACCCAACTATAGCACAAGAATATGGGGAAAGGGCCAAGGAAGGGGAAGGGAGGGGGGAGGTTGGGGTGGAGGGAGGGTAACTGGTGGGGCCACACCTACGGTGCCTCTTAGAATGGGTACAGGTGAAACTTACTAAATGCAGAATACAAATGTCTACATACAATAACTAAGAAAATGCCATAAAGGCTACGTTGAACAGTTTGATGAGAATATTTCAGATTGTATATGAAACCAGGGCATTGTACCCCTTGTTTGCACAAATGTACACAACTATGATTTAACAATAAAATAAATAAATAAAAACAACAATAACAAAAAAAAATTCTCATCTTCTAAAGGACAAAAGGGATGCACAGAAATGCCAAAAGTGGCGCTGTCCCCACCGGCTCCACCAGGCATACTGAGTGTCATGGGCAGAAGTGACTCAGGGTCCACCAGGCATCTCACAGACCAAGGCTGAGGAGGCTCAGCTGAGCCTTCATAGTTTTCCAAACCAAACCTCTGCCAATGTCGCGCATCTTTTGTTTAGTCACTCAGGGCAGACACCTTGACAAAGCCAAGATCTCTGACCCATTAGATCTATCTACAAGCTCTGCCACCAAGACTGTTCCCAGTGAGCCTCATATCCTCACAGCTGGACAATTTCCAGAGTCACTTGGTCATGCTGTGGCCCAAGTTGTCATCCCACAGCAGACTGAAGCCTGTCACAGAACCAAGTCACACCCCACACCGACCTCCGTTGACCTCTTTCATCTTACCTTCTTCAGTAAATCTTAACTATTAGGTCATTATACATGAAATATTCTATTTGGAATCAAGCGTGTAGTTTGTTATAACTCAGAAGAAGCAGGACAGTTAATCAAAGCGTGTGCCTAAACTGGTGACTCCACGTTGTCATCTTAACAGCAGCTTGTTGCTGGCAGCAGAAAAGAAGCCTGGAGAGCGAGTGGTGAGGAAATTCAAAAGGCATGTTCTACAGTGCATTGAGAACTATTTTTCCTCACAAGACGTGGTCCAAAGCCTGGTGAACTGGTGCGAGGTCTGGTGGCTGCAGTGGGTGACAGACTTTCCCAGTCTGGCCTCTGGAGTGTGAGCAGTGTTGTTTGTGTGACACATGGTCACGTGTTATTGTGCAAGAGCATTCGTGGGTCTCTACTGACCATTCTCAGCTGCTTGATCACAGCATCCCCATCATTTTGCCCGGTTGGTTGCTGGAGATGCCTGCAGGATCTCAGAGGCAGCGGTGGATAACACCAGCACTGGCCACCAGACAGACACCACCAGCTTTTTTTGATAAATATGCACTTTTGGACCGTGTTTGGGCACTTCATCTTTATCCAACTGTTGTGCTAAATGCTTGAGATTGTCAGAAAGAATCCATTTTTCATCACACGTAACAATATGGTGAAGAGAGAATTCACTTTTATATTGTGACGTCCAAGAAAGGCCAGCTTTGAGATGACGTCTCTTCTGACGCTCGCTTACTTCACAGGGAACCCATCTGCCCAGCTTCTTTACCTCGCCTGTTTGTTCCACATGGTGTAATATTATTGGAACAGTGAAGCCAAATCTTGCTGCTAATTCACACATAGGTGAGATGGATTTGCTCCCTCTACCACTCACCGTTCATCACATCCACCTTGGTCTCAGGTCGCTGTGAGGCTCATTTCAAGATTAAAATCACCAGAATAGAACTTCTCTAACCATTGACATGCTGTGTGTTCATTAGCCACATCCTTCCCAAACACTGCCTTAATATTTCAGGCTGTCTGCACTGCATTGGTTTCATGCTTAAACTCGTATTTGAAAAATAACATAAATCTTGACTTACCTACATTTTCACAAAAATTGCTCCAAAAAAACGTTGAAAGATAATCACAAGCCAAAATCTGCATTTGAAAGACTGAAGATGGACCTTCACAATAATAATAAAACAAGAAGAGTGAAAGTGAAATGCAGAGATATCAACTGTTAAACGTAGAATCCCAAAACACAAAAAATAAAAAAAATGTAGAACTGAAGGAAATTGGACATTAGAAACTTAATAGCCTAATACTTTGTGAGCCCCAAAGAATCAGAGCAAATGGACTTTCCACTGTCAATTACATCCATATCTCTGAAAGTATTTTCTCTCATGGAATTTACACTTAAGGTCACCTAAACAAATCATTTTAAAATCATCTAACATCTCCTAAGTCATTCAGGGTGGGGACTGTGTCACAATTTCATAGCATGTCCAGTCCACACCCTTTCCTGGCGGCAGCCCATGTCCCCTCTGTCAGAAGCTTTTACCGGCTCTCCCAGCTTGTACCAACTCAACTTCAGGAGCCTGAGATTCGTCAAACCCAAGTGGCCTTTCACCTGTCTCTTCACTCACATCTCCTGGCCCTAGACTCACCTCTGCCCAGCCCTCTGCTGGTGATGATTAGATTCTCCAGCCACACAGCCCAAACCCAACATTTAATTTTACTTTCACAGTTGCGGTGTTTATTTGATTGATGCATTTCCCCATGAAACCTTTTCTGATCACTAGCTAATTCTATCCCTTAACCCAGGGGTCCTCAAACTGCGGCCCGCGGGCCACATGAGGCGGTATGATTGTATTTGTTCCCATTTTGTTTTTTTACTTCAAAATAAGATATGTGCAGTGTGCATAGCAATTTGTTCATAGTTTTTTCTTTTTTTTTTTTTGGCCGGGGACAGGTTTGAACCCGCCACCTCCAGCATATAGGACCGGCGCCCTACTCCTTGAGCCACAGGCGCCGCCCCATAGTTTTTTCTTTTAAACTATAGTCCGGCCCTCCAACGGTCTGAGGGACAGTGAATTGGCCCTCTGTTTAAAAAGTTTGAGGACGCCTGCCTTAACCTTTCCAGCTATTAACGTCTCCTTCATTTTCTACCCATAATTAAACTGTTAACTCTTCCGGAGAGACATCTTCAATTTGCCTGTCAGAATTAACTTCCTTTTTCTCTTATGTCTTAGGACACTCTACATATACTTTGTATATAGCAGAAAACACACAGAAACGTCTTGCTGTGGCAACAAACAGGCCATAAAATTTCAGCAGTTTAACCCCCAAAAAGTGTACTTCCTGCTTATAGAAAACTGATTCTAGGTCTGGAAACTTCCCAGGACAGCTGTTCTCTGTGAAAGGAAAGTCCTTGGGCAACCCAGCTGTGTCCAAATGGTGTCTGGTGTGGAGCGGAGGGCTGTGCGGGGGCTTCCGACATATCAGCCTGCAAGCAGCACTCAGATTCACCGGCAAAATCAGTCACAGTGTCTGGCTTAACACAGTGGCCTACAGAGAAGAGGGTGGCTGGATGTCGGGCAGCACCACACGAAGCCCCAGAGGGCCAGCTCGGACAGAGATACCACAAGAAACATCACCCCTGTCCCACCTGCTGGGAAAGGGATTCTAAATACTTTATGGCAAAAGAAATATCCATATCACTTAGTAGCCCCTTAATTAAAAACTAGTGATGACACAAAAATCTGATTCAATAAAGCACAAACACTTGAATAGGCATTTCTTTAAAGAAGACACACCAACCTGACAAATACGCCCATGAAAAAAGGCTCAACATCACTTGTTAAGAGGAAAATTCAAAACCATAATAAGATACCACTTCCCAGCCACTAGGATTACCACTATTAAAAAAAAGAAGAAGAAGAAGTGCTGATAAGGGTGCAGAGAAATTGGCACACTCGTGCACTGCTGGTGGGAATGTAAAATGATACACCTGTGTGGAAAGCAATATGGTGGTTCCTAAAAAATTTTACAATAGAAATACAATTATGATCCAATAATTCCACTTCTGGATATCTACTCAAAAGAATTAAAGCAGGTCCTGAAGAGATGTGTGTACACTCACATTCACAATGGCATTATTCAAAATAGCCAAAACATGAAAGCAACTCAAGTGTCCATCACTGGATGAATGGATAAGCAAATGTGGACTATCCATACAATAGAACATCATTATTCACCTTTAAAAAAAGGCATGGATGAACCGGGAGGACATTATGCTAAGTGAAATAAGGCAGTCACAGACAGACAAACATTGTCTGATTCCAGGTGCACGAGGTAGTCAAAATCATGGAGATAAAAAGTGGATTGGTGGTTGCCAGGGGATGGAGGGAGAGGCGGAATGTGATGAGATTATTTAATGGGTATAGATAGAGTTTCATTCTGACAAGACAAAAAAAATTCTGGTCACAACAATATGAATGTATTTGACACTGAATTGTACACTTAAAAAGGGTTAAAAAAAGAATTTTATGTTGTGTGTATTTTACCACAGTAAAATACTGGAAAAGGAAAAAAAAACTAGTGATGACATAAACATATTAGGAATTGGACATGTCTGCTGAGAGTTTATGATGTTATCTATTGCAATTATCTCTGTGTTATTTCATATTAAAGTATGATACTTTTAGTTAAAAAAGTGATAAATAATTACAAGATAGCACAGAAGAAAGTGTCCTGAATTAGACCAGATTTTGTAACAGGAACCCATCACCACAGCTTATCTGTAAAATGGCTAGATGGTCATTAAGATCTGGTCGCTTACAATCATCCATCTATAACAAAGGCCTTTGTCGCTTAGTGAGCTCTTTCTGCCCTCCTGCTGCCGTGTAATTCCTGATGAAGGAATTGCGTAGGGTCAGACTCCCTCACAGGCACGCAGAGCTCCCTCACTCCTTTTACAAACCTGAGTCAGGTGCCATCATTATCCCAGTTTCACAGCCGTGGACACAGAGGGGCTAAGTTTAAGCACCATGTTGAAAGCTACATTGACAGCACTGGATTAAATTCAGTCTGGCCCTGGCGCCTCTTGTCCCAACATCCACATACACCTCCCTGTATTCTGCACAAAATGCTGTGGTGGTTTCAACCTTGAGGATCAGAATAGCTGATTCAAACTGACCTAAATGATGGGCTTCTCTGTTATGTCACACAAAGATGTTTCCCAGCCGGCCGTCATCAAGGGCACACCTGTCCCCTGTCCATCTTCCTGCTCTGCTGAGCCCTGTAGCTTAGGAATACCCTCCCCCATCGCCATGGTCATAGTCAGGAGACTCAAAGAGTTTCAGACATCACACCATTCTGAGCTAGGGGTATTTTTAGTCATGAATATATTTTACTAGGGAGAGGACCTTTCCTAGAAGACATTCAGTGTTATTTCCCTGGGTCCAAGTGTTGAGGACAGACTCTAAGAAGTTAATAACATCAGACCTAGAGTGTGGTGCTAGGGAGCCACTACCATCCACCTGACCCCACATCAACTGATTCAAACCTAGAGTGTGGTGCTGGGGAGCCACCACCATGCCACCCTGACCCCACTGCAGTTGCTGTGACATTTGAATTAATCCATCTGATTCCCTGGTGACTGCATTGGGTATAACTTCGTGCCATTATATTGTGTTCAGCTTCTTGTTCTTAAAAAGTCACCTTGCCCCTGACGGTTGTGTGCAACTTAGCGATGCTGTGTCGATACATTGTTCCACATCAAGGTTCTCGGTATTTTGAGTTCTTCAGATTGTATTCTGTCATTATTAGAGAGGGACAGTTACAAGAAAACCTATTTATTGAAGGCTCAACTGAGCATTGCCTAGGTAACCATGACTGACACATCTTATTAATTTTAAAAAGACAGTTACATAACATGAAACAGCACAGATGTCTTTAAATAGGTTTTTATTTTTATTTATTCTAAGATATAACCACATCATAAAGTAGTATCATAAACTTCTCATCTAACTTGGAATTTAAGTGCATTTCCCTCAGACCCTTTAAAAATGTTAGAATTAGAATTTACATTCACATCTGGTACCCTTATTTTTTACTTCTTATTACTTGACATTTACCACCTGAGCTTCACAAGCGCCCTTCCCAAGTGCAGCACTTCCTCCTCTACGTGCAGCTTCCTGGCCACTGCGCGTCGAGTGCTCTGCCCCACTGCCCTGCTCCATGGTCAGCGTGGGACATGCATCTCTGTGCATATTTGAATTATTTTCTTGGTCTACATTCCCAGAAATGGAATGATTAAGTCCATGATATGAAGGGTTTTTCTTTTTTTCTCTCATCATGGACTTATTGACAAATTACTTTCTGAAAGGACGGGGATGATTTACAGTCTGATCAGTAATGTGTAGGAGCAGCAATTCCCCTGAGGTCTCTGCCTCTGTGAGAAAGATATTTATAAAAGTTTAAGTTAAAATAAGCTTCATTTTCAATGTGAGAGAAAAAGAGAGAGAGAGAGACAGAGAGACACACGCAGAGAAGAAGAGCTGTAAGATCGACACGCTCTGTCTGGGGCTCACCACTGAGGGAGGGCGAAGTAAACGCAGAACACTCACGGCAAGACCCTGCTGTGGGTAGAGGACAGATGGAGAAGCTGCATTATGAGAGGAGCGTGTCCTGACTGCCCGGAGGGTTAAAGAGTGGAAGGGCACCTGAGACGGCCCTTCCGTCTCGACGGTGAGGACAAGGAGGGTGGGTGCCAAGGCAGACTCCAGACCCACAGTGACCCACAGAGTTGGATCTGTCCTTACCCGCCTCACTGACCCCACGGTGGTGGACCTGTGAGCTCTCGGCAGCCTCTGCTGGGAAATCGGCGGGGTGGGGTGAAGTGCACTCTGAAGCGTGAATTTAGCAGTGAGCCAAGTGCTTGAATGATTTTTCCAAAGTCTAAGAGCACCTATGGGTGCAGGGAACAATCTCTCTGCTGTGTTTCCTACAAGAGGCTGGTGGTGTAGGCATGGATTTCTTAAAACCATATTGTTCTTTTAAATTTCAGATTACTATGAGAATACAAATGATTAGTTTATAATGTTTGCATTTGTTAGGTAAAGTCCGTGTTATCATTGTGTCTTGCACCCAGGACATGTGCCATATACCCCCTCATTGTGCCCATTAAGGGGGAGCTCACCAATCCACCTCCCTCCTCCCCTCTCCCCACTCCCTCATTCCCCTGCCCCACAACTTGAATTGATGTTTCTCTTATGAGGGTGTGAATTAGATTGTCTACTGCCTTTATATTAGAATTGAGTACATAGGATTCTTGTTTCTCCATTCTTGTGATGCTTTACTAAGAAGTATGTGTTCCACTTCCATCTCAGTTAATACAGAAGATGTAAAGTCTCCATCTTTCTAGTGGCTGAATGCTATTCTATGGTATACATATAACAGAGTTTATTAATCCATTCCTGGGCTGGTGGGCATTTAGGCTGTTTCCACATTTTGATGATTGTAAAGTGAGCTGTGATAAACAATCTAATGCACATGTCCTGATGATAAAACGATTTTCTTTCTTCTGGGTAGATGCCCAGTAATGGGACTGTAGGATCAAATGGGAGGTCTAGTTTGAGTTCTTTGAGGGTTCTCCATACTTCCTTCCAAAATGGTTATATTAGTTTGCAGTCCCAAGAGCAGTATAAAAGTGTTCCCTTCTCTCTATATCCACCCCAGCATCTGTAGCTTTGGGACTTAGTGATTTAAAAAGTATTAATGCTCAGGGTAGACAGTCTGAGAGTGCTCAGGGGTCAGGGAGTGAAGATGAGGTGCAGCCCATACAGCACCCTCCTCTCAAAAACACCGATGATTGTTCATCCTAAGTAAATATGGACATTTACGGCTTTTCCGTGTATAAAAGAAATTACCCTTTCCCTCAGGAGCCCTGGATTTGCAGAGTAATTTATATAGAAAATCAGGAATTCTGTAGAGAATAGACACAAAAATTCTACACAGAGGGAGAATATGGTGAAAACTCTTGCAAAGAAAGTTGGTTTCACAGAACCTATAAACAAAAATCTAAGGAGATCTGAAAACCTACTTTAAGTTTCGAAATGGTTCAGAAGTTCTAAAACAAAGGTGTTGGAAAGAAACCCGGGATTTGGGGGCGGCGCCTGTGGCTCAGTCGGTAGGGCGCCGGCCCCATATGCCGAGGGTGGCGGGTTCAAGCCCAGCCCCGGCCAGACTGCAACCAAAAAATAGCCGGGCGTTGTGGCGGGCGCCTGTAGTCCCAGCTACTCGGGAGGCTGAGGCAAGAGAATCGCTTAAGTCCAGGAGTTGGAGGTTGCTGTGAGCTGTGTGAGGCCATGGCACTCTACCGAGGGCCATAGGATGAGACTCTGTCTCTACAAAAAAAAAAAAAAAAGAAAAGAAACACAGGATTTGTGAGTATCTAGGAGGCAGCAGGAACGGGACAGACTCGGGGGCAGGACCCAGGCGAGGGCTTCAGCAGCCTGGGTGTGTCACACCACAACCTCTCCAGCTCCGAGGTGCCGTCCTGGAGTGCGTTCTAAGCAGTGCCAATTTCCACCACTTACAGACAGGGACATCAGTGCCTCACAGATCTCACAGAAGTGGTCTTTACTTTTTAGTATAGGACATTCCTAGAAAGTCTTGAGTCTGGTGAGTCTTTTCAAGTCAAATTATATGGTTGCATAGCTAAAATGAGAACTTGTCCACTGGACAAATTCTTACACCACATCAGTACCCATCGTCTCATAGAGCAGAACCAAAGAACAGACTTCAGACTCATTTTGAAAACGACAAATCCTCTGTCCCACCACATGTTGTGCCATGTTCACCATGTGTCGTCCACACCACAAGGGCCATGTTCCAAGAACTGGCATCCCCAGAGAACTGTGGGCTGGATGGGCTTCCACTGGGGGGGCCGCAGAGGCCGCCAAGTGCCATTCCACCACAGCCAAGAGCTTGTCGGGGTCAGAGGGAGGGACCGCAGGCCCCAACTTTGAAGCCACATCAGCAGCAGAGCATAAGGGACAACAGATTGCTGTGACTGTCTCTGGAAAATACAATCCGCCCATTGTAGACACATGCATCTAATTGTGTTCCCTCCCAAAATTTCACACAGTAGTGAATTGATGTCCCACCCAAGGCATAAACACACAAACATGGGGAGAAAGGAAGACAAAGCAACAACAAAAGACATTTTGAAGATGGAAAGCAGATGTTCAACTGGCAAAGGACTTAACAGACCCCAGAAAACCCAATCTCATACCAGCAACAAGGAAAGCTGAAAACTCACTGGATTTATAACAGAGAATCCCCAAGAACTGAGCACATGGCAGTATTAGATACCATCGTAAGTGTGAGAAGAACAGAGCCAAAGTAGGGAGGGTTTGAGAAACAAGCAAGTCCCCTAACCTCTTCCCAGGTCCAGGCAGCCACAGACCTGCACCATGCTGGAGGCACATTCTGTCCAAGGCATAAAAGGGGTGTCCTGGGGCTGGGGCTTGGGCAGCCTGCAGAGTCCAGGGCAGGGGTGACATGGGGGTGAAAGGGGCACAGAGTGTGTCCAGCCCTGGCTGAGGCCTCCAGCTGTCCCTCCCCACTTGGCCTTCAGAGAACGGGCAGCCAGTCTGCCTTTTAGGCAGAAGACTAGACAGCCCCCTGGGAATCTAGGCACCTCACAGTAACACAATGAAGGCCCTAGAACTAAAACGGCTCAGCCACGTCATCCTTCCGTGATGTTCACAGACAACAAGGCTCATTCATGTCCCAACCAACTCTGATCTCCTGAGAAAAGCCTGAAACACAAAAAGCAGAAAAGATAGGAGAAGATTCATGAAGGAAGCAGACAATGCCAAGGGGAGAAAATTTAAAAAAAAAAAAAAAATATATATATATATATATATGTACCATTAATAGTCCTCAAAACACAAGAAAAGACATTGCTGCTGTGCTAAAAGGGACATTCAGAGAAGCAAGTGAGCTTTCAGATGGTGAGAATGTGTCGGACAATAAAGCTAAACAGTCGATAAGGCTAAATAGTCCCTCCTCCTCCCAAACAGAAAGGCAGAGCAGAGTGTTTGGAGGACTCAAGGAATACAATGTCTCTCAGATGGCAAACTGACAAACACAATTTAGTGAAATGGTTTCAAATTATAAACAAAACAAGGGATAGAAACAAAAATACCTTTCTAGACCCCAGTCATCACAGGCAAGAATACAAATAATTGATTTCCTATGATATACCAGAAAATAAAAAGAGTGGTAAGTATAATTTTAAAAAAGAAAATAAAAATAACAAGAAATGAGAGGATTGACTTCAGCAGTGATTCCAGCGACAAGCACTTCCCTGAGAAAGCTTCTGCTCATCCACAGGCACGAGAACTTAAAGAGCAAGAGGAAGTGAAAGGAAAATTAGGGCAAGGAAACAGATAAAAGAAATCACTCATGAGGAAGAATCAGCAGAAAACTCCAGGCAACATGAAGAACCAGTACAGAACAACCCTGCCAAGGGACCATGAGGTAGCTACTGCAGAGGATTCCACCTATACAGAAATGTTAGGAATGACAGAAAGGGAATTTAGAATACACATGTTGAAAACAATGAAAGAAATGATGGAAACAATGAAGGAAACTGCTAATAAAGTGGAAAATAACCAAAAGGAAATCCAAAAACAGAATCAAGTCAGAGATGAACGATATGAAGAATATAAAAAGGATATAGCAGAGCTGAAGGAAATGAAACAGTCAATCAGGGAACTTAAAGATGCAATGGAAAGTATCAGCAACAGGTTAGACCATGCAGAAGAAAGAATTTCAGAGGTAGAAGATAAAGTTTTTGAGATAACTCAGATAGTAAAAGAGGCAGAAAAGAAGAGAGAGAAAGCAGAATGTTCACTGTCAGAATTATGGGACTTTATGAAGCATTCCAACATACGAGTTATAGGAATTCCAGAAGGGGAAGAAGAATGCTCCAGAGGAATGGAAGCCATACTAGAGAATATTATAAATGAAAATTTCCCAAATATCACCAAAGATTCTGACACACTGCTTTCAGAGGGCTATCGGACCCCAGGTCGCCTAAACTCTAACCAAGCTTCTCCAAGACACATTGTGATGAACCTGTCCAAAGTCAAGACAAAAGAAAAGATTCTGCAAGCTGCCAGGAGTAAGCGCCAGTTGACCTACAGGGGCAAATCCATCAGAGTGACCGCAGACTTCTCTAATGAAACTTTTCAAGCAAGAAGACAATGATCATCTACCTTTAATCTACTTAAACAGAACAATTTCCAGCCCCGAATTCTGTACCCTGCTAAGCTAAGCTTAAAAATTGATGGAGAAATCAAATCATTTACGGATATAAAAACTTTGAGGAAATTCGCCACAACAAGACCAGCTCTACAGGAAATACTTCAACCTGTTCTGCACACTGACCACCACAATGGATCAGCAGCAAAGTAAGAACTCAGAAATTAAAGGACAGAACCAAACCTCCACACTGATGCAAAAGATAAAACCAAGCAATGGACTCTCACAAAATAAGACAAATAGAATACTACCACACTTAACAATTATCTCAATAAATGTTAATGGCTTGAATTCCCCACTGAAGAGACATAGATTGGCTGACTGGATTAAAAAACACAAGCCATCCATTTGCTGTCTGCAAGAAACACACCTGGCTTCAAAAGACAAATTAAAGCTCCGAGTCAAGGGTTGGAAGACAATTTTTCAGGCAAATGGAATTCAGAAGAAAAGAGGAGTTGCAATCTTATTTACAGATACATGGGGATTTAAAGCAACTAAAGTCAAAAAAGACAAAGATGGTCACTTTATATTGGTCAAGGGAAAAATACAACAAGAAGACATTTCAATTCTAAATATCTATGCACCCAATTTAAATGCTCCCAGATTCTTGAAACAGACCTTACTCAGTCTGAGCAATATGATATCTGATAATACCATAATAACAGGGGACCTTAACACTCCTCTTACAGAGCTGGACAGATCCTCTAAACAGAAATTAAACAAGGATATAAGAGACTTAAATGAGACCCTAGAACAACTGTGCTTGATAGACGCATATAGAACACTCCATCCCAAAGATAAAGAATATACATTCTTCTCATCACCCCATGGAACATTCTCCAAAATTGATCATATCCTGGGACACAAAACAAATATCAACAAAATCAAAAGAATTGAAATTTTACCTTGTATCTTCTCAGACCATAAGGCACTAAAGGTGGAACTCAACTCTAACAAAAATGCTTGGCCCCACACAAAGGCATGGAAACTAAACAATCTTCTGTTGAATAACAGATGGTTGAAGGAAGAAATAAAACAGGAAATCATTAACTTCCTTGAGCATAACAACAATGAAGACACAAGCTACCAAAACCTGTGAGATACTGCAAAAGCAGTTTTGAGAGGAAAATTCATCGCTTTAGATGCCTACATTCGAAAAACAGAAAGAGAGCGCATCAACAATCTCACAAGAGATCTTATGGAATTGGAAAAAGAAGAACAATCTAAGCCTAAACTCAGTAAAAGAAAAGAAATATCCAAAATCAAATCAGAGATCAATGAAATTAAAAACAAAAGAATCATTCAGAAAATTAATGAAACGAGGAGTTGGTTTTTTGAAAAAATAAATAAAATAGATAAACCATTGGCCAGACTAATGAGGAATAGAAAAGTAAAATCTCTAGTAACCTCAATCAGAAATGATAAAGGGGAAATAACAACTGATCCCACAGAGATACAAGAGATCATCTCTGAATACTACCAGAAACTCTATGCCCAGAAATTTGACAATGTGAAGGAAATGGATCAATATTTGGAATCACACCCTCTCCCTAGACTCAGACAGGAAGAAATAGAGCTCCTGAACAGACCAATTTCAAGCACTGAGATCAAAGAAACAATAAAAAATCTTCCAACCAAAAAATGCCCTGGTCCAGATGGCTTCACTCCAGAATTCTATCAAACCTTCAAGGAAGAGCTTATTCCTGTACTGCAGAATTTATTCCAAAAATTGAGGAAGAAGGAATCTTCCCCAACACATTCTATGAAGCAAACATCACCCTGATACCAAAACCAGGAAAAGACCCAAACAAAAAGGAGAATTTCAGACCAATCTCACTCATGAACATAGACGCAAAAGTTCTCAACAAAATCCTAGCCAATAGATTACAGCTTATCATCAAAAAAGTCATTCATCATGATCAAGTAGGCTTCATCCCAGGGATGCAAGGCTGGTTTAACATACGCAAGTCTATAAACGTTATCCACCATATTAACAGAGGCAAAAATAAAGATCAAATGATCCTCTCAATACATGCAGAAAAAGCATTTGAGAAAATCCAGCATCCTTTTCTAATTAGAACACTGAAGAGTATAGGCATAGGTGGCACATTTCTAAAACTGACTGAAGCTATCTATGACAAATCCACAGCCAATATTTTACTGAATGGAGTAAAACTCAAAGCTTTTCCTCTTAGAACTGGAACCAGACAAGGTTGTCCTCTGTCACCTTTACTATTCAACATAGTGCTGGAAGTTCTAGCCAATACAATTAGGCAAGACAAGGAAATAAAGGGAATCCAAATGGGAGTAGAGGAGGTCAAACTCTCCCTCTTTGCTGACGACATGATCTTATACTTAGAGAACCCCAAAGACTCAACCACAAGACTCCTAGAAGTCATCAAAAAATACAGTAATGTTTCAGGATATAAAATCAATGTCCACAAGTCAGTAGCCTTTGTATACACCAATAACAGTCAAGATGAGAAGCTAATTAAGGACACAAATCCCTTCACCATAGTCTCAAAGAAAATGAAATACCTAGGAATATACCTAACGAAGGAGGTGAAGGACCTCTATAAAGAAAACTATGAAATCCTCAGAAAGGAAATAGCAGAGGATATTAACAAATGGAAGAACATACCATGCTCATGGATGGGAAGAATCAACATTGTTAAAATGTCTATACTTCCCAAAGCAATCTACCTATTCAATGCCATTCCTATCAAAATACCAACATAGTACTTTCAAGATTTGAAAAAAATGATTCTGCGTTTTGTATGGAACCGGAAAAAAAAGCGTATAGCTAAGGCAGTTCTCTGTAACAAAAATAAAGCTGGGGGCATCAGCATACCAGATTTTAGTCTGTACTACAAAGCCATAGTGCTCAAGACAGCATGGTACTGGCACAAAAACAGAGACATAGACACTTGGAATCGAATTGAAAACCAAGAAATGAAACTAACACTTTACAACCACCTAATCTTTGATAAACCAAACAAGAACATACCTTGGGGGAAAGACTCCCTATTTAATAAATGGTGTTGGGAGAACTGGATGTCTACATGTAAAAGACTGAAACTGGATCCACACCTTTCCCCACTCACAAAAATTGATTCAAGATGGATAAAGGACTTAAACTTAAGGCATGAAACAATAAAAATCCTCCAAGAAAGCATAGGAAAAACACTGGAAGATATTGGCCTGGGGAAAGACTTCATGAAGAAGACTGCCATGGCAATTGCAACAACAACAAAAATAAACCAATGGGACTTCATTAAACTGAAAAGCTTCTCTACAGCTAAGGAGACAATAACCAAAGCAAAGAGACAACCTACACAATGGGAAAGGATATTTGCATATTTTCAATCAGACAAAAGCTTGATAACTAGGATCTATACAGAACTGAAATTAATCCACATGAAAAAAGCCAACAATCCCTTATATCAATGGGCAAGAGACATGAATAGAACTTTCTCTAAAGACGACAGACGAATGGCTAACAAACACATGAAAAAATGTTCATCATCTCTATATATTAGAGAAATGCAAATCAAAACAACCCTGAGATATCATCTAACCCCGGTGAGAATGGCCCACATCACAAAATCTCAAAACTGCAGATGCTGGCGTGGATGTGGAGAGAAGGGAACACTTTTACACTGCTAGTGGGACTGCAAACTAGTACAACCTTTCTGGAAGGAAGTATGGAGAAACCTCAAAGCACTCAAGCTAGACCTCCCATTTGATCCTGCAATCCCATTACTGGGCATCTACCCAGAAGGAAAGAAATCCTTTTTTCATAAGGACACTTGTACTAGACTGTTTATAGCAGCTCAATTTACAATCGCCAAAATGTGGAAATAGCCTAAATGCCCACCAACCCAGGAATGGATTAACAAGCTGTGGTATATGTATACCATGGAATACTATTCAGCCATTAAAAAAAATGGAGACTTTACATCCTTCGTATTAACCTGGATGGACGTGGAAGACATTATTCTTAGTAAAGCATCACAAGAATGGAGAAGCATGAATCCTATGTACTCAATTTTGATATGAGGACAATTAATGACAATTATGGTTATGGGGGGGAACAGAAAGAGGGAAGGAGGGAGAGGGGTGGGGCCTTGGTGTGTGTCACACTTTATGGGGGCAAGACATGATTGCAAGAGGGACGTTACCTAACAATTGCAATCAGTGTAACCTGGCTTATTGTACCGTCAATGAATCCCCAACAATAAAAAAAAAAAAGAAAGAAAATGAGAGGATCAATCCAGAAGGTCCAGTGTTAAAATAATAGTGCTCCAGAAATTAAAAGCTTTAAGGGGGGGTTATAAGTAAAATAATTCAAAAGCAACTTTCAAAATTGAAAGAGCTCATGTTTCCAGGTTGAAAGACCCTTGAGTGCCCAGTGTTACAGACAGACAGACCTGCAGGAAGGTGTCACAGCCCGGGAGAATCCTGAGGACACCGCAGAAGTCCAGCGAGCTCCTGGAGAGAGAAGGGTCCCCTCCAAAGAAAGACAGACACTGAGTAAGGAAGAATAAGGGTAAACAGGTTTTCACACAAGGCAGAATCTCCAAAGTTTCCCCATCCATCCTTCTCACAGAGCTCTGGGAGGCTGTGCTCTATCAAAACATGTTTTCAAATGCACAAGACACAGGGACAAGCACCAGGAAGAAAAGAGGAGTCTCCAGGATGGTGGGTACAGAAGGCCTAGAAGATGACCAAGTCCCTGGGACGGTGGGTACAGACAGCCCAGAAGACAGCTGAGTCCCCAGGATGATAGGTATAGACAGCCCAGAAGACAGCCAAGTCCTTGGGACAGTGGGTATAGACAGCCCAGAAGACAGCTAAGTCCCCAGGACGATGGGTATAGACAGCCCAGAAGACAGCCAAGTCCTCAGGACAGTGGGTACAGACAGCCCAGAAGACAGCTGAGTCCCCAGGATGGTGGGTACAGAAGGTCTAGAAGATGACCAAGTCCCTGGGACAGTGGGTACAGACAGCCCAGAAGACAGCCGAGTCCTCGGGACGGTGGGTACAGATGGCCCAGAATGACAGCTCAGTCCCTAGGATGGTGGGTTCAGATGGCCCAGAAGACATCTAAGTCCCCAGGAAGGTGGATATGGATGGCCCAGAATGACGGCTGAGTCCCTGGGACGGTGGGTACAGATGGCCCAGAAGACAGCCGAGTCTCCAGGCACAGATGGCCACCAGCCTGGATTAGAGCAGGTCGGATGGCTCAGGGAAAACTTCCTTTCAACTAAGGGCCATGTTTAGTAAGTGGGTCCCATACTAAATTTGATGCACAGAATCTGTGGTTGAGAAGGTGACGTGTGCACAGAAGGACCAACCAAAGCTGGACATTTTCACATCAGAAAGTGTGAACTTTGGGCCAGGCAGGAAAGTAACAGCATGACTGACTGTTCAGCTGTGACAGTGTCAGCACGGTCATCACAATAATATGAGGCGTGAGGACTAGTCTAATCATATGACCTGTAACTCCAGCAGGAGGGTGGGGAGCTGGAAGGGCTGAGGCTGTTTGTTAGAGGTGTGGAAATCAAACAGTGGAGAAAAAACACATTTTCAAAGTAAGACATCAGTAGATCACACCTGACACTAAAAATCAAGACCCAGAGTTGTAAGCAGGTTACTCAACAACCAGCCAAAAATAGCTTCCTTGGGGAGGGCAGCAGGGAGACACCATTTGTAATAAGAACCTTTATAAAACTTTTTGACTTTTTAGTATATATATGTTGATTAAAAAATAAGGAAAAATGGATGGCACCTGTGGCTCAGAGGAGTAGGGCGCCGGCCCCATATGCCGGAGGTGGCAGGTTCAAACCCAGCCCCAGCCAAAAACTGCAAAAAAAATAAAAATAAAAATAAGGAAAAATATGGGGGAGGGGGGAATGGGAGAGTATCATTTAGCCAGGAGTAGCCACCTCAGCTTATTCAGAAATGTAAGAATTAGGCATATTTGAAAATTCAGTTAACCACGCCAGCAAGGAACAAGTAACCATTAGGATGGAACCTCCTGAGTTCCTTCGTCAGGACCTGACCATTCTGACAGAAATCAAAGATGCTATATAAATTACCAACTGCTTTCAAACTGGTTTCATGGCCACATGTATTTCATTCTTTTTCACATGATTCCAAATAGATAAATACTCACTGTGACACTCTCGAGACTGAAAATGTTCATCCAAGGCAACCATGAAATTTAAAAGCAACGGTTCGTAACAGATTGTGGGAGCGTCTGTCTTACATTAGAGGAGGCTTAATTATTTAATTATATGGTTTTTCAGGAGTTCTAAACTGTCCTCTGAGGATCATAATAATACACTCAAAAATAACACTTCTTGGCCATTTCTTAAGCTTTACATGTTTCCTTAAGTCTCTCCATCACTTTCAGACTAACTGCAAATTCCCTTTTCTACAAGACCATGAAAGTTCAGCTTCAACCTGCTTGGAATGAGCTAGTTTTAAACATGGTAAGTCAAATATAATGTTTAACATCCATCATATTTTAGAAATATTTTTCTGGAGGCGGAGCAAGATGGCAGCCAAGTAACAGCTTCCTTGGATCTAGGCACCGTGAGTCTGGGGAGATAGGACTCCAGGCATCTCTGGCTGGTGGGATTTGTCTATCATCACCCCTGTGAGGATACAGGGAATCAGCGAGAGACTTCTGGACCCCAAGAGGAGGACTAAAACAGTGGAAAAACGGCAAGTGGTTGCATGTGTTCAATCCGTCTAAACCCGCCCACAACTGTAAGTTCAGTAGCAGTGAGACTGCAAACCAGAAAGGCCTTACCTGTGAACTGTTTTGGTGTCTTTGGACATGGCACTCAATTGGACCACCTTGGGGAGAGCCTGAGTGGGAGTGCAGAGAACTTTGGCCGCTGTCTTGGGCCCCAGTCTGAGCCGCTGAGCCAGATGGAGTTAATAGCGTTTGGCTCTGGGTCACAGGGAGCCATTGTGAGCGATCTGCCCCCCGGCAAGCTCCGCCCTCAGGGGCAGAGCTAGAATTGGGTGGGAGCTGGTAACCCAGCGACCAGGTAGCCTAAGGGTGGGGTCTGAGCTGCCTCGGGGGCAGAGGGAGACCAGTTTTGGCACACAGGGTAAGTGGATAGCCACTTGAGCAGTGATTCCAGCGACAAGCACTTTCCTGGGAAAGCTTCTGCTCAGCAAGTGAACAAGTTCAAAGTGCCTTTTAAGTGGGCTGAAGAGAGATTTAGGGTGTCTACCTACTGGAGTTTCAGAAATCAGCAGCCTCCAGTTGTATCAGAACTGCGATTAACATCTCATACCCCAGAAGACCACGTGTTGCCCAGATAATATTCAACAGCATATACATACTGCTTTGCTTTTGGTTGTGTTTTTTTTTTGGTTTGGTTGTCTTTTTTGTTTATTTTGATATTGTTGATGTTGTTTTGTTTTTTAATTTCAACCTTTTCCATACAGATCCTTTTTCTTTCTCAATTTTTCTAGTTTAATTATAATTTCCCATTGCTGCCTTTTTCAATAACTAGAACTTCATTTTTGCTAGTGTTTCTACTGCTATTATCTGGTTTTTCACCCACTTTTATCCCGTAAAGTTTTCTGTTTGCTTGTTTTGGTTTGATTTATAGCATTTTTGTCTTTCCTCTCTACTTGGTGGAGGTGGGGTACTGTGTCTGATCAGGTTAGCAAAGAGCTGCTGACCTCAAGGGAACCACCCAACTGGGCACCCCCAGAAGGTGGGGTTTTTTTAAGATTGTGTCACAGTACCCTACTGTACACCTGTATTGCTCTGTCTCCCTCTTTCTGTGCCTCTCTTCTTTTTATCAATATTCCTTTTACCCACCCCCCCCCTTTCTCTATTTTTCTTTTTTTTTCTTATCACTCGGTCCTCCTTTCTTTCATCCCTTTTTTGCTCTTCAACCTTCTCACCCTTCTGGTCCTGTAACCCTTAGTCCACAGGCACAAGAACTTAAAGAGCAAGAGGAAGTGAAAGGAAAATTAGGACAAGGAAACAGATAAAAGAAATCACTCATGAGGAAGAATCAGCAAAAAACTCCAGGCAACATGAAGAACCAGTCCAGAACAACCCCGCCGAGGGACCATGAGGCAGCTACTGCAGAGGATTCCACCTGTAAAGAAATGTTAGGAATGACAGAAAGGGAATTTAGAATACACATGATGAAAACAATGAAAGAAATGATGGAAACAATGAAGGAAACTGCTAATAAAGTAGAAAATAACCAAAAGGAAATCCAAAAACAGAATCAAATAAGAGATGAACAATATGAAGAATATAAAAAGGATATAGCAGAGCTGAAGGAAATGAAACAGTCAATCAGGGAACTTAAAGATGCAATGGAAAGTATCAGCAACAGGTTAGACCATGCAGAAGAAAGAATTTCAGAGGTAGAAGACAAAGTTTTTGAGATAACTCAGATAGTAAAAGAGGCAGAAAAGAAGAGAGAGCAAGCAGAACGTTCAATGTCAGAACTATGGGACTTTATGAACTGTTCCAAAATATGAGTTATAGGAATTCCAGAAGGGGAAGAAGAATGCCCCAGAGGAATGGAAGCCATACTAGAGAATATTATAAAAGAAAATTTCCCAAACATCACCAAAGATTCTGACACACTGCTTTCAGAGGGATATCGGACCCCAGGTCGCCTCAACTCTAACCGAGCTTCTCCAAGACACATTGTGATGAACCTGACCAAAGTCAAGGCAAAAGAAAAGATTCTGCAAGCTGCCAGGAGTAAGCGCCAGTTGACCTACAGGGGCAAATCCATCAGAGTGACTGGAGACTTCTCTAATGAAACTTTCCAAGCAAGAAGACAATTGTCATCTACCTTTAATCTACTTAAACAGAACAATTTCCAGCCCAGAATTATGTACCCTGTTAAGCTAAGCTTCAAAATTGATGGAGAAATCAAATTATTTACGGATATACAAACATTGAGGAAATTCGCCACAACAAGACCAGCTCTACAGGAAATACTTCAACCAGTTCTACACACTGACCACCACAATGGATCAGCACCAAAGTAAGAACTCAGAAATTAAAGGACAGAACCTAACTTCCACACGAATGCAAAAGATAAAACTAAGCAATGGACTCTCACAAAATAAGATGAATAGAATACTACCACACTTATCAATTACCTCAATAAATGTTAATGGCTTGAATTCCCCACTGAAGAGACATAGATTGGCTGACTGGATTAAAAAACACAAGCCATCCATTTGCTGTCTGCAAGAAAAACACCTGGCTTCAAAAGACAAATTAAAGCTCCGAGTCAAGGGTTGGAAGACAATTTTTCAGGCAAATGGAATTCAGAAGAAAAGAGGAGTTGCAATCTTATTTTCAGATACATGTGGATTTAAAGCAACTAAAGTCAAAAAGCACAAAGATGGTCACTTTATATTGGTCAAGGGAAAAATACAACAAGAAGATGTTTCAATTCTAAATATTCATGCCCCCAATTTAAATGCTCCCAGATTCTTGAAACAGACCTTACTCAGCCTGAGCAATATGATATCTGATAATACCATCATAACAGGGGACTTTAAAACTCCTCTTACAGAGCTGGACAGATCCTCTAAACAGAAATTCAACAAAGATATAAGAGATTTAAATGAGACCCTAGAACAACTGTGCTTGATAGACGCATATAGAACACTCCATCCCAAAGATAAAGAATATACATTCTTCTCATCACCCCATGGAACATTCTCCAAAATTGATCATATCCTGGGACACAAAACAAATATCAACAGAATCAAAAGAATTGAAATTGTACCTTGTATCTTCTCAGACCATAAGGCACTAAAGGTGGAACTCAACTCTAACAAAAACGCTTGGCCCCACACAAAGGCATGGAAATTAAACAATCTTCTGTTGAATAACAGATGGGTGCAGGAAGAAATAAAACAGGAAATCATTAGCTTCCTTGAGCATAACAACAATGAAGACACAAGCTACCAAAACCTGTGGGATACTGCAAAAGCAGTTTTGAGAGGAAAATTCATCGCTTTAGATGCCTACATTCAAAAAACAGAAAGAGAGCGCATCAACAATCTCACAAGAGATCTTATGGAATTGGAAAAAGAAGAACAATCTAAGCCTAAACTCAGTAGAAGAAAAGAAATATCCAAAATCAAATCAGAGATCAATGAAATTGAAAACAAAAGAATCATTCAAAAAATTAATGAAACAAGAAGTTGGTTTTTTGAAAAAATAAATAAAATAGATAAACCATTGGCCAGACTAATGAGGAATAGAAAAGTAAAATCTCTAGTAACCTCAATCAGAAATGATAAAGGGGAAATAACAACTGATCCCACAGAGATACAAGAGATCATCTCTGAATACTACCAGAAACTCTATGCCCAGAAATTTGACAATGTGAAGGAAATGGATCAATATTTGGAATCACACCCTCTCCCTAGACTCAGACAGGAAGAAATAGAGCTCCTGAACAGACCAATTTCAAGCACTGAGATCAAAGAAACAATAAAAAATCTTCCAACCAAAAAATGCCCTGGTCCAGATGGCTTCACTCCAGAATTCTATCAAACCTTCAAGGAAGAGCTTATTCCTGTACTGCAGAAATTATTCCAAAAAATTGAGGAAGAAGGAATCTTCCCCAACACATTCTATGAAGCAAACATCACCCTGATACCAAAACCAGGAAAAGACCCAAACAAAAAGGAGAATTTCAGACCAATCTCACTCATGAATATAGATGCAAAAATTCTCAACAAAATCCTAGCCAATAGATTACAGCTTATCATCAAAAAAGTCATTCATCATGATCAAGTAGGCTTCATCCCAGGGATGCAAGGCTGGTTTAACATATGCAAGTCCATAAACGTTATCCACCATATTAACAGAGGCAAAAATAAAGATCACATGATCCTCTCAATAGATGCAGAAAAAGCATTTGAGAAAATCCAGCATCCTTTTCTAATTAGAACACTGAAGAGTATAGGCATAGGTGGCACATTTCTAAAACTGACTGAAGCTATCTATGACAAACCCACAGCTAATATTTTACTGAATGGAGTAAAACTGAAAGCTTTTCCTCTTAGAACTGGAACCAGACAAGGTTGTCCTCTGTCACCTTTACTATTCAACATAGTGCTGGAAGTTCTAGCCAATACAATTAGGCAAGACAAGGAAATAAAGGGAATCCAAATGGGAGCAGAGGAGGTCAAACTCTCCCTCTTTGCTGACGACATGATCTTATACTTAGAGAACCCCAAAGACTCAACCACAAGACTCCTAGAAGTCATCAAAAAATACAGTAATGTTTCAGGATATAAAATCAATGTCCACAAGTCAGTAGCCTTTGTATACACCAATAACAGTCAAGATGAGAAGCTAATTAAGGACACAACTCCCTTCACCATAGTTTCAAAGAAAATGAAATACCTAGGAATATACCTAACAAAGGAGGTGAAGGACCTCTTTAAAGAAAACTATGAAATCCTCAGAAAGGAAATAGCAGAGGATTATTAACAAATGGAAGAACATACCATGCTCATGGATGGGAAGAATCAACATTGTTAAAATGTCTATACTTCCCAAAGCAATCTACCTATTCAATGCCATCTCTATCAAAATACCAACATCGTACTTTCAAGATTTGGAAAAAATGATTCTGCATTTTGTATGGAACTGGAAAAAACCCGGTATAGCTAAGGCAGTTCTTAGTAATAAAAATAAAGCTGGGGGCATCAGCATACCAGATTTTAGTCTGTACTACAAAGCCATAGTGCTCAAGACAGCATGGTACTGGCACAAAAACAGAGACATAGACACTTGGAATCAAATTGAAAACCAAGAAGTGAAACTAACATCTTACAACCACCTAATCTTCCATAAACCAAACAAGAACATACCTTGGGGGAAAGACTCCCTATTCAATAAATGGTGTTGGGAGAACTGGATGTCTACATGTAAAAGACTGAAACTGGACCCACACTTTTCCCCACTCACAGAAATTGATTCAAGATGGATAAAGGACTTAAATTTAAGGCATGAAACAATAAAAATCCTCCAAGAAAGCATAGGAAAAACACTGGAAGATATTGGCCTGGGGGAAGACTTCATGAAGAAGACTGCCATGGCAATTGCAACAACAAAAATAAACAAATGGGACTTCATTAAACTGAAAAGCTTCTGTACAGCTAAGGAGACAATAGCCAAACCAAAGAGACAACCTACACAATGGGAAAGGATATTTGCATATTTTCAATCAGACAAAAGCTTGATAACTAGGATCTATAGAGAACTCAAATTAATCCACATGAAAAAAGCCAACAATCCCATATATCAATGGGCAAGAGACATGAATAGAACTTTCTCTAAAGACGACAGACAAATGGCTAACAAACACATGAAAAAATGTTCATCATCTCTATATATTAGAGAAATGCAAATCAAAACAACCCTGAGATATCATCTAACCCCAGTGAGAATGGCCCACCTCACAAAATCTCAGAACTGCAGATGTGGAGAGAAGGGAACACTTTTACACTGCTGGTGGGACTGCAAACTTCTGGAAGGAAGTATGGAGAAACCTCAAAGCACTCAAGCTAGACCTCCCATTTGATCCTGCAATCCCATTACTGGGCATCTACCCAGAAGTTAAAAAATCCTTTTATCATAAGGACACTTGTACTAGACTGTTTATTGCAGCTCAATTTACAATCATCAAAATGTGGAAACAGCCTAAATGCCCACCAACCCAGGAATGGATTAACAAGCTGTGGTATATGTATACCATGGAATAGTATTCAGCCATTAAAAAAATGGAGACTTTACATCCTTCGTATTAACCTGGATGGACGTGGAAGACATTATTCTTAGCAAAGCATCACAAGAATGGAGAAGCATGAATCCTATGTACTCAATTCTGATATGAGGACAATTAATGACAATTAAGGTTATGGGGGGGGAAGCAGAAAGAGGGACGGAGGGAGGGGGGTTGGGCCTTGGTGTGTGTCACACTTTATGGGGGCAAGACATGATTGCAAGAGGGACTTTACCTAACAATTGCAATCAGTGTAACCTGGCTTATTGTACCCTCAATGAATCCCCAACTATAAAAAAAAAACCAAAGAAATATTTTTCCAAGTAATAGTAAGTTCAGTGTTGAATGACATTTGAATATAAAGGAGTTTGATTTGAATTCTTTCATTTTGATCAACGATTCAGAGCCAAAAACAAAGTTTTCTTGTTCTTCTCATCATCATCCTGGTGGTTCTGTCTTTCGTAAAATGCTCCTTGGATGCGGCCTTGGGATTTGTCTTAACGTAGACAAATTTTGTTGCAATTGTTCTGATTTTTCTTACCAGAGACACAGAAGAAGTATCTGTTCATTATATAAAGAAATATTTAAATGTTAATAAAAATTGAGCATGTTTTTTGTAGCTCATTTCTGTTAAAAATAAATTCCAATGTGATAAAAGTCCACATTAAAAATAAGAAACTGTATGTCTGTAGTTAATTTCATTAATATTTGACATAATAAAATTATAATCCAAATAATTTTGTCAAACTCATATTGTCTATAATGATATGATTTGGCCATAAAAATAGATAATCAAACTTTGCTTATATTTCCCTGTAATCAAGAAAATAAAACACACGTTCAAGGTACTTAGGGCAAAGGGTATCTGTAAAGTAAGAGACGTGACCCCTGCCTCTCATCACAGCTTACACCAAACAGAGAAAACATGCAACCTTTGGGTGGGGTTGTATATTTCGCATTTATGTTTCACCCCAAGTAACTTTCTTCTTACTGACACACCTCTGTGCTGCTTCCGTGCACGCTGGCATCTGGTAAGGTTCGCTTGGTGTATTCTTCCCCTGAAAACCTTGTCTGGTGCAGGGACAGAGCCTCCTTGTTGGTAGCCCAGCTGATCTGTCCATTCCGATCATCTCACCAAAGGTACAGAAACATTAACAAGTGTGACCCACATGAAAAAAAAATTAAAAAGCTGGTTTTTTTTTCCCAATCTGGTTCAGCTACAAAGAGTAGGAACACTCTGTGTCAAGTAAATGTTGTCCCCTGTTTCCAAAAGCGATTTTAATATGTTGACCCTCCTGGATTACACATTTATAAACAACAGAGAATCTGGAAACTTAGGTAGGTAAGTCATAAAAGCAGGAATCAACTGGGTGGTGCCTGTGGCTGAAAGGTATAGGGCGCTGGCCCCATATGCCAGAGGTGGCAGGTTCAAACCCAGCCCCGGCCAGAAACTGCAAAAAAAAAAAAAAATAAACAAACAAAAAAAAAAAAACAGGTATCAATTCGTTCCCTTCTAAATCACATCTGCCTGTGGTTGCTGAGATCCTCAACTTTCTTTGCTTTGTGTGACAGATTTAGGTGAACGAACGATAAGGCAAAGCCACATAAAATTTTTCATCACATTAAACTTGACTCCCCGAGCCTGACAGGAACTCCTGCGTTTCCTAGAACTGAAAACCATTACATTGCACTTCTTGTGATTTATTCTGAGATTGTATTTGAACCATTACATTGCACTTCTTGTGATTTATTCTGAGATTGTATTTGTGCACTACTCAAAGAGGCATTCAGCTGCTTCTGAGGGCCAACTGGGGTTTGGGAGATTAATGAATACTGAATCTTCAGTCTTAAAAAAGAATAGTCATGCAGATGTTAAAAACATTTAGGCATGAAAACTATGCAAAGGTCTCAGTGATGGCGCATAAATGGACCCTGAATAGTGAGATCGTCCGTCAGCCTCTTCTGTGGGTTTGATCATAGTCCACCATTCATCCTTCCACCTGTGAATTATTACCCACTGCTAAAAGAAAACTCAGGGAATTTCATAGTGACTCAGAGTCACTCCTGACATTTGATATGTAAATAAATGAACCCTTAGACATAGAACTGGAGATGTCTTCCTCGGGGCCTTTATCTGCTTTGCATCCAGCCAGCGTGGGGTGGGGGTGACACACGCTGTTTCTGTTCTACCCCACAGTAGGAGCCCCCTTGTGAGGCTCATCTAGTCCTGGGCCATCTGGAAGCAGGTGTCTGGCTACCAGCCAGCTCCACAATATCCCACCACGGAGGGCACACAGGAGTTGGAGGGTGTCTGCTTGATGGAACTGGAAGCCAGAAGCTAACCTGGTCTATAAAATGTGAACACCAGAGCAAGTTTCCTGCACAAAACCCTTTCCTGCGTAAGTGGCAGACAAGCAGTAGAGAAGTTTTCAAAAACATATTTATGTGGCCCAGAGGTAGATCAGAGAAGTATTGATTGTGGCTTAGGTACAAGTAGAAATTATACAGGCAAGTAAAACTAATCAGGTTGGTCAAATTCCTTAGGATGAAAAAGAGACCCCTGCGCAGGTTCCCTATAGACGCTGATGGGGCTGCCAGCAGCCTGGAGTGGTCTGGAGAGGAGCGTGGGGGTCACTGCACTGTCATGGAAGGCCACACAGGAAGAGGACTGTCACCCTATGTTGCAACAGCCCCTGGATGCCAGTGAGCCACTTGTTCACGCTCTGGAATACCTAGCGGCCGGCCCACCTCAGATGCGATGGCTTTTGTTGAGTCCTTCCCAGTACAGCCAGGTGGGTCTGAGGCGGTCTGAAAATCTCACTCTGGAGGCATGACTTGGTAGACAAGAAGTTCCACCCTCCAGAGGCGGACGCCATGTAAAGGGAAAGCTCAGGAGACCTTCCTCGGAGATCTCAGAATCATCTAAGAGTGGCTCTCAATCTTCCTAATGCCGCTGGGCCCTTTAATACAGTTCCTGTGGGTCATGACCCACAGGTTGAGAACTGCTGGTCTAAAATGACCCTTAGAGATACTTAGGGATCAAATTGGAAAAACAGTTGTCAAAACTTGCAAATACTCGTTATAAATGGATAATTACACACATGCCCCCATTAATTACACCCTTGTGGCAGGGATCCCCTGTGAGAACATCGGTTAGGTCAGCACTGTGCATACAAGGTGGTAGATAAATAAATAATTCAAACTATGAGTACAAAGCAAAGAGTCCTGAGCTAACAGTTATGATCAAGAATAAAGGACCTACAATGGGTAGAAATTATTTGCATTAGGCTGCATGGCTTTGAAAACCCACTAAATGTTATGATTGGGCAATTTTAGAATGTGAGGGAAAAAGCTGAGTAATTACTATTTCCCCTCTTATATAAAATTATAGTGCAACCACAGCTGAAATATAACTGGGGTGGCCTTTGGGGTGTGCTGTTGAGACATCTCTTAAAGAAGGAACCCCCTGGCTGGAGTGCACTCTGCTCACAGCCTCTGGAGAGGCACCGCGGAGTCCGTCTCAGCACTGCGGAGTCCAGCTCAGCACCACACTAAGGCCGGCCAGACCCAGGCTGCCCATGTCCAGTGACAGAACACACCAGTGGTTTTACAGCCACCCCATTTCTGCACAGAATGGGGTTCGCTAACAGGCAGGCATTTCTCTGGTGCTGCCCAACAACCTGCCAGAGGCCTGCTCAGTGCTGCAGTCTGAGCCTCTACCCCCCACCCTGTCACCTTCTCCCTGTGCCATTGCCACCCTCTCCTCTCCTTCCACTAGCGTCAGCTGCCACATTCCTGCCATCCCTTTACCCTTCATTCTCTGTGATGTTTCTCCCAATAAATATCCTGTGCATCTAGTTCCAAACCAGTGTCTCCCTTCCCAGAGGACCCACACTGGCTCTGGGGAGTGGACGTGTGGAGCAGGCAGCCCTGGCCAGGGCTCCAGCCTCAACAGCCGCACAGCAGTGGCCTCCTCCCGGTAGGGCTGACAGATAGGGGTGGTCACTGGCCAGGGTCATCTGTAGCCAAGGGGGAGCAGAGGTGGGAGGCAGCATCCCCCTGACAGAGGCCTCAGGTACCATGACCACAGGGACCTGTGAGGGTAGTAAATAGCCTGCCCCACCCTGGAAGGAACAGACTGACAAGTAAGGACCCCGCAGCAACAGAGGAGCCAGGTGCTGAGTGGCCACTCCAGCAAAAGGCCACAACTCCTTCCTCATCACTCAAGAAATTACACATAGTTAAAAAGTGCACTCAGTTCTTTAGTGCACCAGAGGCTGCAACCAACAGTTACGGAAGAGACTTTGGGAATGATGGGACATTCTGGATTGACATGAACACTCAGAGACCCAAACTGGTCCCTTAACACCTGCATTAGAGCAGGCTCAGGATGGAGTCACTGACCAAATCCAAGTTACACAGGGTCACTGGACCCACAGACTCACCAACTGGCAGGCCCCTGAGTACACAGCTGAGATTCCAAGTTGGAGTCCCTGGCCAAGTGGGGAAACCTGTCGCCTCTCGGCCGAGACAGTAACAAAGGACATGGGGGGATGGCAGAGGGCGTCACTGCCCATGTCACTGAGTCTCAGTGTCCTAGAGATTTGTCCCCTGTTGTGCCTTCATGGGGTTCACCAGTTTGGCCCCTGAAGAGACTAAATGGCTCAGGGGGAACAGCAGAGACTCCTGCTGCTCGAGATGGTCACCTCCGCACGGCAGCCCTGACCACTTCTGCTGGGCGAGACGGCCTCATTGCAGAAGCTGGTGAACCCCCTCCCGTCCTGACAAGAGATCCGACACAGTTTCATTCATCCCGTCTGGGCACAGTTTCACCCCAGTATACAATAACAGTCCTGCCCTCTGTCACAGACAGAGTCACCAAAGTGATGTGGGCTATCTGGATACCCCTCAAAAAGTCACATGGATCCATTATGTCATTGTCATCATGGTTATCAGAAAGGATGAGCAAGAGCTTCCTGGAGCCCTGGGGACCCTGGTAAGACACAGGCACTCAGGAGGGTACAGCCACTCCAGCAAAGCTCAGGGACACAGTCATCAGGCCTGCAGAAGCTGCCCTTCTAAATAAACACAATTTGCTACATTGGGCAGTGAGAGTCCAGGCTCTGGAGGCAGCACTCTCCCCATCAGGGACACTTCTGTGGGTGACATCATGGGTAACAGAGACCACTGCCAGGTGTGAGGGGGCTTGGGGAGGGAAGGGTGCTGCCACGGCTCTAGGCCCCTGTGCAGCCGTGTGGCCCAAGAGAGCTTACGGCAGCAGGGGAAGTATTAGAGTAGAAAAGATACAGTGTGGGGTTTATGGGAAGCCCTACAGGGGTTACAGTGTGGCACTCTGGCGTTCTGGAGCAATCCCGGACATCTGGCAGGGAATTATAGGCCTTCCAAGACACAGCTCCTGGCAAGTTTCTAGATGCAACTCCTGGTCTTGGGCAATGCCCTCTGTGAGCTGTGTTCTATTAGATTCCCCAAGTCACAAAGGGGAACAGGCCTGGAAGCAATACAGAAGGAAGTGATGCACCACAATGGAGCAGAAAGTGTGAGAGCTGATGAGCAGGGGGCAGACCCAAGTGCGACACCAGAGCCACACACTGCCCGCCTGTGCCTGGCTCACACGGCTGTGTGTCCTGTGTGACCTGCTGACAGGGGAGGGAAAGCCCAATCTTGGTTTGTGATGGGTCATCTCAGCAAATTCCTCAATGACGGTTACTGTGCCACAGCTACATTCAGGGCTGGTCTTGAAACACAGTGGAGAAAAAAATGTTCCTAATGGGTGCAGTAGCCGGGGCTCAGATACACTTCGTATGGAAGGAGAAGTGACCTGAAGGATGATATAGATACAGATATAAATACAGACATAGATACACTGTAGAGGTAGATGCGGATGTTTATTTCTGGGCAGTGGCCAATGGCCAAATCATCAAGCAGTGGCCTGGAAGACAATGGCTGGAACCCTGGAGACAGGTCGCTGGCAGAGGCAGGTGCATGGCCCCGCAGCAGTGGGCTTGCCACTCTCTACATCTGCACAGGTCCCTGGCAGAGGCAGGTAGAGGCAGGTGCATGGCCCCATAGCAGTGGGTTTGCTCTCCACATCTGCACAGGTCCCTGGCAGAGGCAGGTAGAGGCAGGTGCCTGGCCAGTGGGCTTGCCGCTCTCCTCATCACATATGAACCTCCACTGAAAACCGTCCCAAGCAGGAGAAGTGCTAGGTATCTGCCGACAAAATGACTTAGCCGGTTGACTTTGGCCAGCCTGGGTCATCAGCCAACGGACGTGATGGGCCTGTGAGCAGAGATGCTGAGGTGGCAGTGGGAGGCAGCACGTGGTTGCAACATGGACCCACACTGCCTGGGCCTGCTGGGCTGGGGGTGCCCCTGAGCCCCCTACCTGCCGTCCACACTGTGCTGCTCCCGCCATCGGCCAGCAAGTTACTTGGCAGCAATTTCACTATGTTGTTTCTTTTTCATCCTGGAAAATCTGACAGTTCAACTCACAGAGAAAAATTCCTATTCTGGATATGAGTTTGCTTTTCCCGCCCACACATCCTCAACAATGATCGGGTGCTGACAATGCCAAATCCAGGGGCCACAGAATCCCTCATGCCCAGCGAGGGTGACTGGGCCTGATGAGCAGGAGGAGCTGGGGCTGGGGCCAAGCCGGGCAGGGGTTGTGCAGGGCCGAGCCGGGCAGGGGCTGTGCAGGGCCCTCAAGGTCCACCTGGCTTTTCCTGAACCTCCCTTAACCCACTATGGGAATCACAAATCATTTACTTAAATCAGTTTCAATTTCCTTACTTTTCCATACTCTGAATGCATAATTGTTCCAGTTTATTTTTAATTTACAAGGAGACTTACAAGGATGAATTTGGCACTTCCTTCCTTTGTGCTGAGCTGTAATGTGGTGGGATTTAGTTATCAAGGATTATATCTAGCTCAGGTTCACAGCCCTGGCCTGGGGCTTTCCTCTGTTGTCTCTGTGAGTTCTGTGAGGTGTAAAGAGAGGACTCATGCTCACGTGACAGAAGGCAAACCACTGGGCCCCTCCAAGGTGTCAACCTTGGGCCCTGATCCTCGCTTTTTCCTTCCCAACATGTAAAAATAAACATCCCAATCTCCGGCCTCTCTGATTGCACCAGTCACGAGTTGCTACATGAGTCTTTCAACGTTTTTAATGACTGGAAATAACAGTTTTCATCTCATCTTCAAAAGGCAGCCTGTTTCATCCAAAATATTTCTAGCAATCCCAAATCTGAATGGTTGTAAGTTTCTGAGTGGCAGGAAGTAAACTAAACTTTTTTTTTTTTAATGAAGGACATCAAAAGACAGAGCTATATCTTCTCTGTCAGGCTCCAGCCGTGAGGGACATTTCTAAATGAGAATTCCAGGGTAAATACTATAATTCTAACATATTTATCAATTCATTAACGAGGCAGTTTTTTTTAATTATCTCTACTGGACTAGATGTAATTGGGATAATACAAAATAAATAGGGCTTAATTACTATTCAAGACTACGAGTCCTGATAATAAAGATAAAATCAATACACAGGAACCGTGCACACAGCAACTGAGGGTGAGCAGCGTGGGGTAACAGGTGTCAGGAACAAAGGGGAGATTGATGAAGGTTGAGGTCATAAAAAAGGCTTTATGGAGGAAGTGGCATTTTAACTGCCACTTAACTGGGAGAACAGCAGGTGGTTAGTAGTGAAGCCCCACAGCAAAGCAGAAGTGAGCTGTGTACTAGGAGCTGTGGAGCTCAGAGAGAGGAGATAGCCTACCTTTCCAAGCCTGCTTCACCTATAAATGGTGTTAATAACACTTGCAGTGTTTATTATCATTGTCTTATTTTGTTTTGGTTTGTTTGTTTTGGAAAATGGAATAACATCATATGTAACGTACTTAGGCATGAGAGACAGCCGTTAGCCTTAGGCAGAGGGATGAATGTATTTTTTTTTAATTTTTTTTATTAGATCATAGCTGTGTACATTAATGCAATCATGGGGTACAATGTATCTTGGTATTTCTTTTTTTTTTTTTTTGGCCGGGGCTGGATGTATTGAGGAAATGAAGAGGGTAAGTCAAAGCAGAGGTGGTGTGAAGCTTTCCATGCAAACCTACTGGCCAGAGGGCAGGCTGCAAGGTGCTGTCTAATGGGGACGGCACCAGACGGACACAGTAGCACCAAGCAGAGGGGGCTGGGGCCTTCCTCACACCCGTGCCCTCTGTGGTCAACAGGGAAGCCTGCAGTCCCTCAGGGGCCAGGTGGACAGAGCTCCACCTTCCTGAGCCGCTGCAGGCTCACAGGAGCTTCAGAGGTTAGCAGGGTGGGAAAAAGACAAAGAGAACCCCCCGCACGCTCCTCTGTGCTCAAAGGTGACACCCATCACTTCACTTTATTCTCTTGATCAGGAAATCTAAATTTAATAAAGCAAAGACATTCAGTCCTGCTATGTTGTCAGAAGCATTAGAAGACCAAAAATATAGGTAGGCAATGTCAATTAAATCCTGGAGATGAATCAACCTGCTGGGTAAGAGGCGAGCTCCACAGAACAGAGACGTCTGCCCTGAACAGAGGGGCGACCTTGACCAACTCTCAGATCATGTATCACAGAGCAACTTTCTGTTAGCCTCATCACCTTAAACATCCCCATTTCAGAAACAACACTCAAATTCTCAGATAGCTGCCAAACACGGAGAATGAACTTAGTTCTCCAGGGAATCCTAGCAGGGATGACAGCCCACGGCACTGGCCGGGTCTCCCCAGAACACGGGAGGAAGAGCCTCACTTCTGCTCAGTCACTTAAAGGGGCTTCAACTGCTTTCAGCTGGATTCCGTTTCTGTTTCTATTTCAGTAGAAATTCTATGCATCAGATTACCCAGAATCTCTAATTTTGTTCCCATAATGTTCCCATGATCTGGAATATCTGAAGGACTGTCATTTCTGGGGTGATTGTTTCCATGAGGTTTAATTGGAGTAATAGATAATCTAAAATTAGTATACACATGTCAAGACTGACACCATTACAACTGAGAGACAGAAAGCCAGTAAATCTAAAATGAAAGTCTTTAGCTCACCAGTGTTATCTTAGAAATGAAGTACAATCCTGTTCATTAGGAACTTCATGGGGTGGATGTGGCTACTCACACCTATATCCCAGCACTCTGGGAGGCTGAGGCAGGAGGACTACTTGAGCTCAGAAGTCCAAGATTAGCCTGAGCAAGAGCAAGACCATCTCTACTAAAAACAAAAAATATTAGCCAGGCATTGTGGCAGGTACGGGTAGTCCCAGCTACTCAGGAGGCTGAGGCAGGAGGATCGCTGCAGCCCAGGACTTTGAGGTTGCTGTGAGCTATGATGGTACCACGGCTCTACTCTGGGTGACAACGTGAGACTCCATCTCATAAAAAAACAAAAAAACTTCATGTTTGGTGGTGTGAAAGTACAGATCATTTTTAGAAGGGATTCCGGCAGCTCACTGTCCCCTTAATTCAGAGCAGGGGTGTTTTGTGTCCCTTCAGCCTTGGCATCCGTCAGGTCACACACCACGGTGTAAACTCCCGTGCTGATGATAAGCAGTGTGATCTTTTTATAATTACCATAAAACAATTAGAAGGATACTTTGTCCTGTGTATCTCCCTTCTAATCAGCTCTAATCTCAGTGTTCCGATCAGTGTGACGGCTTTCAAGTTCCCGTCACAGGCTGGCGTTGGCATTCTAACACAAGCAGCTGTCATAAACCAACTCAAGAAGAATGGGGTGTTATGTTGGTGTTATTCCTTTAAACTAAGTGAAAGTGCAGCCCATGTGCCTTCAAATCCTTGTAGCACAACTTCAGTTATGACCAAAAACTGTCTACTGAGAAGAAAAGTATGAGTTTCAATTTTCTTCTCATGTATTAAAAACAAAATGTATCTGTTCTTACTATAAGAAGGTGTAGCCACTGACCACCTCTCAAAAAGATGAGTTTTCTCAATGGCCTTTTTTCAGAAGCTGCTCTGCTCCTCTCTGCACTGGGCCTTCCTGGGGAGGAAGTTGCTGCTGTGCTGCCTCCGTGAAGCTGGTTGGTACGAACGGCACTGCCCACTGATGGTCTCAATCTTGCAGAATCACTACTGAGTTTGGCACCCAGGTTGTCTAACCAACTCACAATAACAACTGTAAAGCGGGTCCTGAAACTCTGTGTCTCCACATGGGTTTTTTCAGTGGGGATCCCGAGGCAAGGACAAGATGTGGTATATCCACATAGGGTGACCCCCAAACAAGAAGGAAGGCGCAAAACAGGGAGGAGAGAAAATCAATATAAAATGTGTGAGAAGCTTAAGTGAGCCAGACTTCAGAGAAGCATGGAGAATGTGTCTCATGATCCTCCTCCAGCTCCTCCAGGTCATTATGCCCCAGTCTTCCCAGATGGAGCTTATCCAGGGCCTGGTGGAAGCTGTGACTTAGGAAAGTGGAATGGGAAGATGCCTGTGCAGGTCTGATGCCGGGTGCTCTCCCCATGAGGCTGAGATAGCACAAAGCTGTGCCTTGTAGCAGAGACAGCAGTTGAGTCGGCCAAAGGACAGGGCACCAGGCAGCAGAAGTGTATCCACACTATACATTTGGTATTCACAGTAAATACTTACATTTAACTTGTTGCATCTTCCTCTAAAGCATATAATGTATCAGTATATACAAACCAAAGCTTTTTGAAAATGTACAAAGAAACTTTGTAACATTCTACCTCAGGAATTAAGATTCCACCCTCAGAAACTTTAGACACTGTCCTATTACATAATTAGAGAGATGCTGTGAGCCCCTTCTTTCTGTCACGTCTCCCTTACAGCAAATGTCTGACTCCCTTTGGGCAAAATCAAGGATTACAGCCTCTGCCCGTCCACTGGACAAACTCCACCTGTGCCCACCCTGGGAGGTGCCAGTGAGAGACATGGGCACAGAATCCTCTTTCTGGAAACTACTCAGAGCTCCAGAAACATCACAGAGACACACAGGGCAGAGAGGGGTGGTGGCTCCTTCTAGCTTCCAGGGTCAGGCAGACAGAGCATCAGACAAGCATGTACTGAAGGTGCCGACATCGCCTCCCGCACACACTGTGAAATAGTGAGCACAACCAGCCTGTGCAGGGATCACATAGGTACCTTTGTGTGTGCAGTGTAACATTAAATTCACTCGTTCTGTAAATTTAAAGTATATATCACATTCTTATTAACTGTAATCACCAGGACCAAGTCTCCACAGCTTGTTCTTGTAAGTGAAAGTTTGTATCTTTGATGAATATGTTTCCATCAATTAATATATCTTATTAATTGATGGATAATTTTATCATGTTATCATATATTTTGAAAACTATGTTTTTTCTGCTCTAGGAAATTGATTAGAAATTATTGTAATATTTACGGTTTACTTATTGGTCTGTACATACAGTATATATGTAAGGACTGTGTCCTGTTGGTGTTTTTATATCCCACCCCCAACCCAGCCAGTGGATGCTGAATGAATAATTGTGGCATACAAAATTGTGATCCATGAAATATTATGGAATAGAGAAAAAGACAAAAAACACTAAGTGCTGGGCGGCGCCTGTGGCTCAGTCAATAAGGCGCCAGCCCTATATACCGAGGGTGGCGGGTTCAAACCCGACCCCAGCCAAACTGCAACCAAAAAATAGCCAGGCGTTGTGGCAGGCACCTGTAGTCCCAGCTACTCGGGAGGCTGAGGCAAGAGAATCGCTTAAGCCCAGGAGTTGGAGGTTGCTGTGAGCTGTGTGATGCCACGGCACTCTACCAAGGGCCATAAAGTGAGACTCTGTCTCTACAAAAAAAAAAAAAAAACATACTGAGTGCTCCCTACACTGGGAACCACATTAAATACTTCAGATAGATTGTCTTATGTCCTTCTTACATTAACCCTGAGGTAGATGTAGTGATTAACCCCATGTCACCATGGGGAAAACTGGACCAAAGCCACAGAGCCAGCTGCCTACAGGAGCCATCCTGGCAACTGGCATCTGCAGACACCCAGAGAATGTTGTAGCTAAGCTAGAGAGGTGTGATGGCATTTAGGAAGCCACCACCTGGGGTGACAGGGTGGCCCTCAGCATGTCCTTCTACTTGCATCTGTGTCACTTTTCATAAAATACCCCCAACCCCCACGGTGTGCCTCCCCCTGAGCTGCCCGTTCCCACTCAGGCCCAGGGCCAACCCCTCTGAGGCTGCACCCACTTCCCCATCAGTTCACATTCTCAGAGCTCTTGCTGTGTTTGAACTTGACCCCTTTTCTCCTGTGCCAGGTCAGCACCATTATCTCTCACTATTTTGAAGAGGAAGTGTTGCTTGGGATTATAGGACAAAAGCAAAGTGCTGACAGTGCCGGGGAAGCTCGCTCTGTGGCTGGAGGGCCACACCTCTCCTTGCGAGGCAGCATGGTTCTGCTCCACCTGGTTCCAGACCTAGAAGCCCGAGTTCAGTTCCTCACCTGTGGCAACGCTGGGCAAGGTGTTTAACCTTCCAGGCCTCAGTCCCCTCATCCATACAAGGAGAACCATAACGTGAGCACACACTTCACAGGCTTGCTCTGAGGATTAAATTGGCGATTGTGTGTAAAACTTAGAGCACGGCGCCTGGCACATAACCAGCTCTCTCTTTCTCTGATAAAGAAACACCCCACTAGGAACACTCATAAGGTCTCTAAACAAAGAGAATTCAGTCAGTCAGCATCACATGAAAAATGTAAAAACCCAAAACACATAATAAATTTCCAGGTGTGATTTTCCGTATGTGACCCTTGGAAGATAAACTATCTTTGGTAGTGCTCTGAAAAGTCTCTCTCTCTCTCTCCCTGTCTCTCTCTCTCTCTCTCCCTGTCTCTCTCTCTCTCTCTCCCTGTCTCTCTCTAAATTATGACTCTGGGCCTTCACGATTCTACCTTATTTGCCTAAACATTATCTCTGGAGTTGACTCCCTGACAAGGTTTCCTGGGAAGGGCTGAAGACAAGAGCATATTTACTTCCAGGGGCAGTACTGGACAGGCCAGTCTGTGGAGGGTTCTAGTCCTTCATAAACCCTCTGCCTCGGCCAGATGGGGCTTGCCCTCCACTCTTATCTTCCTCCCTTAACTTGACTGCCCTTACCACCTGCAAGAGAACACCTTGAAAAAGATTAATTATTAATTTAGAAAAAGTCACTTCAAACACTTCAAAAGTCAACATAGGAGGGGGAAACCCCAAAAACTGCTTACACAGTTACATTGGTGATTTGATCATTTTATTTATTCTTTCTATCTTGAAAAACAAAAGGTCTTTCCAGTTTTATGGCATCTGAGATACAAATGACTGTGAGTTGAGGTATGATGGCATTAAAATATTTATGACTTAAATATGACACTTACGTTTACAGTCTCATCTCCAAAGTCCTGGGAGGTGTATATTATTAAATGGAGCCTACATTGACAAGTCTTGCTCCCAGAAGACAGAATATGCCTGCTTAGTCTCTTGGCACGCAGCTGCTTAAGCGAAATAATTTCAATGGCTTCTGGACTTTTTTTTAATGTCTGGGGAACTGAGTGTGCAATCAATCACTGTGACTGACAGGGCATTTCACAGATGTGACTTGAGAGCACTAACTATGGAACTGGAGATTCTCAATGCAAGACACCAAACCTTCAGAAATTATCTTTCCCGTTCCTTCAAGCAAAATATCAGGTCACTTTGGCCCACGTGTTCCTTCCAGGAGCCAATAAGACGACTTGAAGGTTACGAACTTTCAAATATTCATAGTTTGGGTGTTGGGATCTTTCCAAGCTCCATGGAAACTAATATTCATTTGACTAATTGTTAGTGCCTGAAATGGTCAAGATTAGTCTCTGCTAAGATAAAGCCAGGCACTAACAACAGAATTCACGGGTGTTGCTAGATGCTAGATGGTGGTCCACGTCTAAGATTACCTGAGTCCTATAAGCAAAGTATCATCATTTCCCCATTTAAAAGATAAGAAAACAAAGCCAAGAGAAGAAAACAATTTTGCAGAAGTCACACAGCTAGGAAAGATAAAACCGGGCTATGGACCAAGGCCGTCCAGCCTTCACACAGCCCCTTCTTCAGGGACAATCTCAAATCTGAGGAGTTCCCAGTTAAGTGTAGGGTGGGACACCAGGGATGAGCAATCACGGAGAAGCTGCAAATTTACAGGTAAGGGTGTTGACGAGCCTAAATAAAGGAAGAATTTCACCTAGTTCCGTCAAAACTGGCAAGTTTTTTCTTTTCGTTTGTTTTTTGTTTGTTTTTTGAGACAGAGTCTCACTACATCCCCCTGGGTAGAGGCATCACAGCTCACAGCAACCTCAAACTCTTGGGCTTAAGCGATTCTCTTGCCTCCCATGTAGCTGGGACTACAGGCGCCCGCCACAACATCCGGCTATTTTTGTTGCAGTTGGTCATTGTTGTTTAGCTGGCCCGGGTCGGAATCAAACCCGCCACCCTCAGTGTATGTGGATGGCGCCCTAACCACTAGACTACATGGGCGCTGAGCCCAAACTGGCAAGTCTTTTTTTTTTTGTAGAGACAGAGTCTCACTGTACCACCCTCGGTAGAGTGCCATGGCATCACACAGCTCACAGCAACCTCTAACTCTTGGGCTTACGCAATTCTCTTGCCTCAGCCTCCCGAGCAGCTGGGACTACAGGCGCCTGCCACAACGCCCGGCTATTTTTTTGTTGCAGTTTGGCCGGGGCTGGGTTTGAACCCGCCACCCTCGGCATACGGGGCCGACGCCCTACTCGCTGAGCCACAGGCGCCGCCCCCCAAACTGGCAAGTTTTAATAAAGGAAGTGGCGCGTTGGCCGGCAGCGGTCGGCCCTGGCTCCAGTCGTCCTGGGACCCGGCAATCCCAGGCATGACGCGGGGCGCAGGTGGTCGGCTCCGTGAGGGGCAGGACCAGAGAACAGTTGTCCACAAGCCTGCAGCGTAAAACCAGCTCTAAAAATGTCGAAGCATATTAAATTCTAGAACACAGAGTGTTGGAACTTAGCAATACTAAGGTTTTAAGAATGTTGGGGCGAGTCAACTCTGGGGTCCCCACCGGGCTCTGCAGCTACCGCAGCCTGTCCGGAGCGAGCGCAGGGGTCACTTACTGGGGGCTCCGCCCTGCCCCAGCCAGGGAAAGAGTGTGTGCGCTCCCTGAAGCCGATCCCCACTCCAGAGTGCTGGGACCGCCGAAATGATTAAATGATTAAAGCACTGTTGGGAAAGTACGTAGAGCAGGAACTTTATTATACTTACCATTAGCTCCAACCTATATAAGATAAAGTATCTATGCTAAGAATGGGAAATGAGAAGAGGCGCACGGAGATGAGAGGTGGGATTTCAGGGAGACCGAGGAGCCAGTCCTTACACCCGGCGGTCAAGTTCCAGGGAACCGTTCGGAGTGCGGACCGGGCAGAGGAGAACGCGCAGGCTCAGGCCCCGCTGGGCCGTACCTCAGACCACCAGGCACATTTTAATATCTCAGTGCCCAGGACCCATCCCAGGCCAATTACATCACAATCTCCAAGATCCAGATGTCAGTATTTTGTAAAGCTGCCAGACGGATTTTACTGAAGACTATTGCTCTAATAAGTAATGAGGATTTTATCTTCAGAACTAACAGTAAGTATGGAAAAGGAAGGAATTTTGAAAATAGTATGAAAGGAAAAGCAATGTTTCTTCTTGAAAGTGCTGGGAGAATTGGAGAATTGTTTCCTTAACTCAGTAAAACAAAACAAGACAAAAAAACTTCATTTCACGCAAGATTAACAAGCTTGGGAAATGTAATGTTCCTGAAGGGCATGAGCTTCCAAGGTGAAAGTTTACAGAGAGGAAGGTGTTGCTTGTGAGGCAGCCTCCATCTCCTGGGCTCAGCTGGAGCTGCTGACTCCTCACCTGTCTCCCTAAGTGGGGGTTTAGGAAGGTCAAGGGCAAGAACGCAGAGCACAGAACTGACCTCATGAAAAGGCAGCTCCGCACTGGCTGTCAACTTTAGACAAAATCATACATAGCGGCTTCACATTAAACTTATATCGTTTCCACTCACTGGCCTGATAAACTAACTTTGTGATTTCAGGCTATGTCTTTCTTTTCTTTTTCTTTTCTTTGCTTTTTTTCTTTTTGCAGATTTTGGCCAGGGCTGGATTTGAACCTGACACCTCCACTATCCGGGGCCAGTGCCCTACTCCTTTGAGACACAGGTGCCACCCAGGCTATGTCTTTCAAAATATCTCTTGGGCTTGTTTTTGACATTTCAACAGGCTGAACCGCAAATTCCAGACCCTGATGTGCTCATGCTTTGCAGGGACCAACTCTGCTCTTCCTCACCTGCAGTGCTGGACCGACAGGGCTGTGCAATCTGATGAGCCTCACAGATCCGGGTCCTGGGCACCTGTTACTGGAGGAGCTGTGGCAGAGGCGGCTCTGTGGTCATCAGCCTTCCTGCGCTCCGCGTGGTCACATGCAGACTGGCTCTACTGACAAGTTCTAACCACTGGTACTTAGTTGTTTTTGAGTATATTCCAATGTGCTACCAAACTTTAATCGATTTTCTATTATATTTTTACCATCTGTACAGAAAAAGGATTAGAAATGGAGCAAAATGAAGTCTGAAACCAGTTTGATGAAAATATTTCAAATTGTATATAAAACCAGTGCATGGTGCCCCATGATCGCATTAACATACATAGCTCTGATTTAATAATAAAAAAATGAGTCTGAGCCACTTCCTTTAAAACACATCACACTAATTACAACTTCCCATTACCCATTGAAATCCTAAGTTATGAATACTAATTATTTCATCCAGAGTTCACATTTCCAAAATGTTTTACAATTGCATTTGGTTAATTCTCATAAAACCCCATGAGCAGGCTAGTGTTAATTTCTCATTTCAAAGCTAGAGAAATCCAGATTCAGGAAAGTTCAATAATAGTAAAAGTGATTGACCAAGCCAGTGGGAAGGAAGCTTGAGCAAACGTGCGGCCATCCTTGCAACCCATTGCCCTCCCAGGGAGACGCTCACGCAAAGCACCCCCTCTACTCCCAGCACAGAACTGTCCTTCCCTGTGACTCCAGGACCTCAGTGGGCGCCAAAACCTTAGCAGGGTCATGAAGGAATCAGAAGCAGGTTTTTTAAATATTATTTAAGTTCTCTGTAATTGAAGTATCTTTGTAAAAATAAAAAAATACTGATCCCCAAAACTGAGAGACTTTGTCCAAGATAATTCTTGAACCAGACACCACTGCACACCACAGTGTGAGCAGCAGAGAGCCATGAGGGTGGGCCAGGGAGACGTTCACAGACATGAGCCAAGTCGGTTTCCCCCACTCCACCCCCGCCCCATTTCTTCCTCTCTTTAACCAATAAAATTTACTTATTTAACATTTTTCCTAGGAGCCTTCCATGAGTCAGACACTTCATGAAATACTGGAAATATGCAAGAATGAATAATAACTACACGATCCCTCCCCTGTGGTTCACAGCTTTGCAGGGGAGATAGAAAAACAAGCAAATAGCTCAGTCTACACCATATCACACTCAGGTGCTGAGTAGGAGCAGGCTGGGGTGGGCACGCTGCGGGAATATCATCAATAGAAGCCCCTGAGCTCGGTCCTGAGGGAGTGCAGAAGAGTTTGCCAATGAGAGGAAACTGAAGTTTGTTTTCAAATGACATTGTTTCTAAAGATCCTAAATCATAATTTGTTGTGTTTTTTTTTTTTTTGGCCGGGGCTGGGTTTGAACCCACCACCTTCGGCATACGGGACCGGCGCTCTACCCCTTTGAGCCACAGGTGCCGCCCCCTAAATCATAATTTGAAAGAGCAAATAGTATTTCCCTAAACTAGGCCCTTCTCTGCCTCTCCCCAAATTGCAATCTGTTGGGCAGCTCACTGCACATTTTCTATTCTGCAGCCTGAGTCTAGGCAGTAGAGGACCATGGAAACATCATATGTGAAAGGATGGATGGGTTTGAGGGCAGAAACCCAAATTCAAGTCATTAGTTGGAAAGGAAAAGAAGGGAGAGGAGAGAGAGAGAGGAGAAAGGACAAGGAAGTGGGAGACAGGTGCACTTGGCCTCAGTGCCACAAAGTAGCTCTCTGGTGTGTGATCCCGTTTGGGCCTTAGGAAGTTAGTGTACGGGACGGATTCATGACAGAGAGTGCTCTGTCAAAGGAAGCTGCTCCACAATTAGTGCTGTGATTAGGAAGAGCGATTCGGCCTGCAGTGGGGATGGGTCCCAGTGCAGCTGGGGGCTTGGGCAGGTTTGTCTGGGGGGACCGAGGGGAGCGGGGCCTGGGAGGACCTGAAAGAGCGGGTGTGTGCACAGGGTTGTGACCCCCCGTCAGCTCTGCTGCGTTACAGGGAGATTTTCCTGTGCCAGCTCAGCCAGGCCTGCCTTTCCCCCAGGATATCAAGATCCAAGTTTACAGTTCCTATCAGGGAGTCTCTTTGTTTGAACAAAGCCTCATTTGTTATGAAGTGTCACAGATCGGCATGTATCAGATGCAAGATTGAATGTCGTCAAGCACAAAGACACACAAAGTATGCCAGGGCACCAGCAATGGGGCTTTTCACCAGGAGAAAACAGATGGTCAGAGTAGAAAAGGCCAGTCTTTATGGAAGAGGACTCCTCTGGCCAGCCCCGCCCCGTGCCCCACACTCCCTGTGTCCCTTCCCCTTTCACTCCATTGCACTGACAAGGAAACACTCTATACACTGCAATATCATCGGATGTTTGTATCCTTTTAATTAAACCAAGAGATCTGGAATAGGGATGCCCTTGTCTTTGCAGAGAAAGGATTTCAAAAAGAAGATAATAGAACCTCTTTTCCTTCAGGCTTGCAAGAGGCTTGTGTGTAATTTGTCCTTTGCAAGAGCAATCAAAGATAACTGGTGTGCAACTGATTGCGGGCTTTGTGTCCTTTTAATTACTTGCTTCTACACACGGGTTCAGTTACACGCTGAAAGCAGATCCGTGGGAGTTCCTGCTGAGCCGTGCCACTCTCTTCTGCTTACATGGTTTAATAATAAAGCTATTAGTAAGCCGCCACCACACAGAGCAACCCTGTCAAACCAGCACAGATCCTCAATCCTGATTCCTTAATAGGCTATTAGATGTTTTCATGGAAAACAAGGGTAAAGAATATTACATTGTTGCTTAACTGTAGGAAAGTATTCTACAATTCCAGGAGGATAAAGTTTTCTTGCTTCCCAAAGTAGAGTTCACAGAGCAGAAAAGTTAGAATTTATACATCAGGTTTTTAGTTTTTGTTTTGTTTATTTTTCCAACTAACAAAGATAGGAATAAATTTTTTCTTTCTTTTGAGTGAACACTAATCTATAGCCTTATGAACAGAATTTTGTTCAAAAACCATAGGGGGAAAAATGTTACCACAATGCATAGATTAAATTTTTATTTGTATTCAGTGCACTAAAAATTCTGCCAAATAAGTAAATGCCAAGACAAAAATGTAGGGACAATTTTATTATTACATCAAGTTCTCTACTAAAAGATAGGACAGTAAAAAAGGAGCTTTATACTGATAGAAAACTGAGTAACAACTCTCTATACCTGTTAATTTGCCCACTACTAACTAGTGCCCTGGAGAGAAAGAAAATCTAAACATTGCAGCCACATCAAAGAAACAAATAATGTCAATATTTAGACTCTTAGACTATAGCTGCTGAAATAGGAAATGAGCAGGAGCTTAGGAAAGTGTGTGGTCCCCACTAAGGACACGGGATCTGGAGGCCCAGCCTACGGTGTTATCAAGCATCTCCCTGGGTATGGTGAGCCACCCACCTGGGATATTCTCCTGGTCTAATGGAGACGGCGTTACATGTGAGAGCGTCTGCAGTCCAGTGTGCTGTGCCCGGTCATGACAAAGGAAAAAAATGCACTTTGTTGAGGTAGTTCTCCTGGCAAAGAACTGGTGGTCTGGGCAGGGAAATGAGTCTCAAACTGAAATAATCAGTGGAATATGAACACTATGAGTTCTAATGTACTCAGAGAAGGAGGAAATCTGCACAAAAAGAAAATATGGGTGAGGCCCCACGGGGCAGGGGCAGCTGCAGCGCTGCTGAAACAAAAATGGGACAGAACAGGGACAAAGAGCTGGATGATGGTGTGGGAGTGACCCTGAGGACTGAAAATGAAGGACTGCAGTGTCATTGGGCTGCCTGCAAAGAATTTCGATGCCAAACATCATTTTGAAAAAAAAATGTACCCAGGACCTTCTGTATGAAAACTGGTGAGGTGAACACTGAAGATGATAAAAGAGAGAAGACAAAACCTCACCCCACAAAACCCACTTTTGTGCAGGAGACAAACTGGGCACTGCAGGCACCAAGTTACCACATGGCCATATGGTGTTGTAGCAGGCGTCTACACGCATATCAGTCACTGCGTCCGGGTGCTGTGGTAGCAGGCATCTACACTCTTATCAGTCATCGCGTCCGTGTGCTGTGGTAGCAGGCGTCTACACGCACATCAGTCACCACGTCCGTGTGCTGCGGTAGCAGGCGTCTACACTCACATCAGTCACCACGTCCGTGCGCTGTTCTAGCAGGTGTCTACACTCTTATCAGTCACTGCGTCCATGTGCTGCGGTAGCAGTCATCTAAATGCACATCAGTCACCGCGTCCGTGTGCTGCGGTAGCAGGTGTCTACACTCACATCAGTCACCGCGTCCGTGTGCTGTGGTAGCAGGCGTCTACACTCACATCAGTCACCGCGTCCGTGTGCTGTTGTAGCAGGTGTCTACAGTCACATCAGTCACCTCGCCCGGGTGCTGTGGTAGCAGGCGTCTACACTCACATCAGTCACCGCGTCCGGGTGCTGTTGTAGCAGGTGTCTATACTCACATCAGTCACCGCGTCCGTGTGCTGTGGTAGCAGGTGTCTACACGCACATCAGTCACTGCGTCCGTGTGCTGTGGTAGCAGGTGTCTACACTCACATCAGTCACCTCGTCCGTGTGCTGTTGTAGCAGGCATCTACACTCACATCAGTTACCGCGTCCGTGTGCTGTGGTAGCAGGTGTCTACACGCACATCAGTCACTGCGTCCGTGTGCTGTGGTAGCAGGTGTCTACACTCACATCAGTCACCTCGTCCGTGTGCTGTTGTAGCAGGCATCTACACTCACATCAGTCACCTCGTCCGTGTGCTGTTGTAGCAGGCATCTACACTCACATCAGTTACCGCGTCCGGGTGCTGTGGTAGCAGGCGTCTACACTCACATCAGTCACCGCGTCCGTGTGCTGTGGTAGCAGGTGTTTACACGCACATCATCACTGCGTCCATGTGCTGTGGTAGCAGGTGACTACACTCACATCAGTCACCGCGTCCGTGTGCTGTTGTAGCAGGCGTCTACACTCACATCAGTCACCGCGTCCGGGTGCTGTTGTAGCAGACGTCTACACTCACATCAGTCACCGCGTCCGTGTGCTGCGGTAGCAGGTGTCTACACTCACATCAGTCACCTCGTCCGTGTGCTGTTGTAGCAGGCATCTACACTCACATCAGTTACCGCGTCCGTGTGCTGTTGTAGCAGGTGTCTACACTCATATCAGTCACCGCGTCCGGGTGCTGTTGTAGCAGGTGTCTACACTCACATCAGTCACCTCGTCCGTGTGCTGTTGTAGCAGGCATCTACACTCACATAAGTTACCGCGTCCGTGTGCTGTTGTAGCAGGTGTCTACACTCACATCAGTCACCGCGTCCGTGTGCTGTGGTAGCAGGCGTCTACACTCACATCAGTTACCGCGTCCGTGTGCTGTTGTAGCAGGTGTCTACACTCACATCAGTCACCGCGTCCGTGTGCTGTGGTAGCAGGCGTCTACACTCACATCAGTTACCGCGTCCGTGTGCTGTTGTAGCAGGTGTCTACACTCATATCAGTCACCGCGTCCGTGTGCTGTTGTAGCAGGTGTCTACACTCACATCAGTCACCGCGTCCGGGTGCTGTTGTAGCAGGTGTCTACCTACACTTACATCATCAGTAAAACAGTCCTGCTTTGGTGCTGTTCATCTCATTCATGTGTGTGTTCATGGTGGTTTGGGACGTGTTCCTAGCTCTACTCCTCCCTGTCGACTGACAGTAATGTTTGAGGAATCTGACCATGCTTCTCCCTTCCCCTTCTTAGCTGCTCCTTTCCTGGGCATTTCCTGTCTCCAGCATCACAGAATTTCTTTTTTTTTTTTTTTTTATTGTTGAGGATTCATTGAGGGTACAATAAGCCAGTTACACTGATTACAATTGTTAGGTAAAGTCCCTCTTGCAATCATGTCTTGCCCCCATAAAGTGTGACACACACTAAGGCCCCACCCCCCTCCCTCCATCCCTCTTTCTGCTTCTCCCCCATGACTTTAATTGTCATTAATTGTCCTCATATCAAAATTGAGTACATAGGATTCATGCTTCTCCATTCTTGTGATGCTTTACTAAGAATAATGTCTTCCACTTCCATCCAGGTTAATACGAAGGATGTAAAGTCTCCATTTTTTTTAATGGCTGAATAGTATTCCATGGTATACATATACCACAGCTTGTTAATCCATTCCTGGGTTGGTGGGCATTTAGGCTGTTTCCACATTTTGGCAATTGTAAATTGAGCTGCAATAAACAGTCTAGTACAAGTGTCCTTATGATAAAAGGATTTCTTTCCTTCTGGGTAGATGCCCAGTAATGGGATTGCAGGATCGAATGGGAGGTCTAGGTTGAGTGCTTTGAGGTTTCTCCATACTTCCTTCCAGAAAGGTTGTACTAGTTTGCAGTCCCACCAGCAATGTAAAAGTGTTCCCTTCTCTCCACATCCACGCCAGCATCTGCAGTTTTGAGATTTTGTGATATGGGCCATTCTCACTGGGGTTAGATGATATCTCAGGGATGTTTTGATTTGCATTTCTCTAATATATAGAGATGATGAACATTTTTTCATGTGTTTGTTAGCCATTCGTCTGTCGTCTTTAGAGAAAGTTCTATTCATGTCTCTTGCCCATTGATATAAAGGATTGTTGGCTTTTTTCATGTGGATTAATTTGAGTTCTCTATAGATCCTGGTTATCAAGCTTTTGTCTGATTGAAAATATGCAAATATCCTTTCCCATTGTGTGGGTTGTCTCTTTGCTTTGGTTATTGTCTCTTTAGCTGTACAGAAGCTTTTCAGTTTAATGAAGTCCCATTTGTTTATTTTTGTTGTTGCAATTGCCATGGCAGTCCTCTTCATGAAGTCGTCCCCTAGGCCAATATCTTCCAGTGTTTTGCCTATGCTTTCTTGGAGGATTTTTATTGTTTCATGCCTTAAATTTAAGTCCTTTATCCATCTTGAATCAATTTTTGTGAGTGGGGAAAGGTGTGGGTCCAGTTTCAGTCTTTTACATGTAGACATCCAGTTCTCCCAACACCATTTATTGAATAGGGAGTTTTTCCCCCAAGGTAAGTTCTTGTTTGATTTATCGAAGATTAGGTGGTTGTAAGATGTTAGTTTCATTTCTTGGTGTTCAATTCGATTCCAAGTGTCTATGTCTCTGTTTTTGTGCCAGTACCATGCTGTCTTGACCACTATGGCTTTGTAGTACAGACTAAAATCTGGTATGCTGATGCTCCCAGCTTTATTTTTGTTACTAAGAACTGCCTTAGCTATACGGGGTTTTTTCTGGTTCCATACAAAACGCAGAATCATTTTTTCCAAATCTTGAAAGTACGATGTAGGTACTTTGATAGGAATGTCATTGAATAGGTAGATTGCTTTGGGAAGTATAGAAATTTTAACAATGTTGATTTTTCCCATCCATGAGCATGGTATGTTCTTCCATTTGTTAATATCCTCTGCTATTTCCTTTCTGAGGAGTTCATAGTTTTCTTTATAGAGGTCCTTCACCTCCTTCGTTAGGTATATTCCTAGGTATTTCATTTTCTTTGAAACTATGGTGAAGGGAGTTGTGTCCTTAATTAGCTTCTCATCTTGACTGTTATTGGTGTATACAAAGGCTACTGACTTGTGGACATTGATTTTATATCCTGAAACATTACTGTATTTTTTGATGACTTCTAGGAGTCTTGTGGTTGAGTCTTTGGGGTTCTCTAAGTATAAGATCATGTCGTCAGCAAAGAGGGAGAGTTTGACCTCCTCTGCTCCCATTTGGATTCCCTTTATTTCCTTGTCTTGCCTAATTGTATTGGCTAGAACTTCCAGCACTATGTTGAATAGTAAAGGTGACAGAGGACAACCTTGTCTGGTTCCAGTTCTAAGAGGAAAAGCTTTGAGTTTTACTCCATTCAGTAAAATATTGGCTGTGGGTTTGTCATAGATAGCTTCAATCAGTTTTAGAAATGTGCCACCTATGCCTATACTCTTCAGTGTTCTAATTAGAAAAGGATGCTGGATTTTCTCAAATGCTTTTTCTGCATCTATTGAGAGGATCATGTGATCTTTATTTTTGCCTCTGTTAATATGGTGGATAATGTTTATGGACTTGCGTATGTTAAACCAGCCTTGCATCCCTATCACAGAATTTCTTATAGCTCATATTGGTTATATCCTCTAATCTTTCATGTTGTCAGAGTTCTTCCACAAGGTTCAGCCGTTTTTATGTTTCTTATACTATTTAAGGATTTGATTTTTTACACACACATGGGGCTGTTAAAATGCTGGCGCTTTGATATAGAAACCACACCTGATCTGTGGAGGAACATACCTAAACATTAGGCAGATAATACATGATGTAAGGGAATCTGTGTCCAAGCTTCACGTTCATACAGCTCTGCAGTAGAATTGTGAACAAAGCCCCCTGGGTGCTCAGAAGAAGAACACAGGCAAGTAGAGAATTCAATCTCGATCTTTGGAATATTGAATGTAGATTTTCCTTGGGTGCAAAATGAGCATTCTGGTAGCATAATCTAAAAACAGAGAAGTCCCTGTTTCTTCTGCTCCTCTTCCTTGGCAAGTCCTCTGCCAAATTATTTGGAAATGGAGCTTTTCTGGTTTCCTTCCCCCTCACGCCTGCCCTCCTGAACACAGGCTGCGATGGCTCTGATGCAAATCCCTTCACGGCGAAGCCGCTCACCACGATGCTGCAGCCAGGCTGGCTGCCAGCTGGCGCCTGGTCCTGCGGCCTCTGTCACTGTCAGGCCACTGCAGGGCACGTGCTGCTGTCTCAACAGCCAAGGAGGGAAGCGGTGACAAGTCACCTGCTTCCAAGAAAAGCCTTCTGTGGCTGCCACTGTGGCTCTTGGTTCCTAAACTAAAATCAGTTGCCGTGATTAGGGCTGCAGTGGGCAGATTTATGGCGTGCAGAACACTTTCCGTAGGAAACGTCGGTGTCCCTCTGCCCCTGTTCTCTAGGGCTCCTCAGGCTGGACTCAACAATTCCAGAACTAGCTCAGGTGATCTTGTTTGAACCAGAATTCAACTTACAGACCAGTTACTCCCTATCAAAAGGTGAACGTTAGCCCCTGATGCCTCATATGTGCACACACACACTCAAAAATGCAACGTACCATTTCAGGCAATTTACAAAACTTTCCCCAGACCCCATCTGAGCCCAGAACTCTTGTTTTCTCTTTTTTCTCTTTCTTTTCTATGCCCCTCCTTTTCCCCATTTCTCACACCTGGTAGGTAAAAGCTTTCTAGTAACTCATAAGAAAGTGTTCAAAAATAATTTGAAACCTTATTTAAATTTTGTTTGCATTTTTCAGAAGAGGGTCAGTAAAACAGTTGGGTGAAGGGCTGGTGAAAGTGGAGCTCTCACTAACAGGAACCGTGGGCTCCCTGCCCCTGCCCTCCTGCCCACGTGGCTGCTGAGACGGCTGCAGTAAATGTCTTTTGCAAAACTTTGGGTATGATTCATAGGGAACTCTGAAGAGAAATTTCATATTTTTCTTCTTTTTCAGGGTAATTGAATATCAACTTGGAGAGACTGATGACTAAAATCTTCTTGGTGGACACCATGCAACAGTTACCCAGTATTAACAGCTGCCACCAGCCTCCCAAAGATGATGTTTTGAGAAGCATCATTTGTCCCCAGCACAGCAGCAGGTCCTGCTGGCTCACCTGCTGCTGGACCCAGACAGCTCCTCTCTCCTCTGGTGCCTTCAAATGGCTCTGGGAAAGGGAAAGTAACTAACTAGTTACAAAGGTCAGTGACAGTGCACCACAGAAAAGTACATCCTCTGTGCAAAATTACTGAGAGCTGAGGAAAGACTTCTTTAAACATGTATGTGTATAGAGTATGGTAATGTTGGTCCAATTCCTGTGCTATATGGCAGTCAGTACAGGGTCTCATCTGGGTGTTTCTTCAGATGGGTTAGCTCTGAAATCCTAAAAAATAAATCGTTTATATGATCTCACTTCTATAGTAAACTTAAATTTCAAAAAATTGAAAAAATGACCAATTGCATTGTGCCCCCTTTAGCCAACATCGATCTTTGTTAGGCTCTAAAAAAGAATACAACCAGAAAAACCCTCTGAGCTGGGAGTGGAGAAGTCACTGGATGAAAGAAGCTGATGCACATCAGTCCCTCGTTCTAACGTGGAAATGATAAGAACCAGATGTTAGGCCTGACAATGAAGTTCACAAACTTGTCCTGGATAAAGTGCCACATGCCTCCTTGCTGAAGACGGCTACCGTCACCAGCTGGCCGAGGGGAGGACCTCGAGGCTGACTACAGTGACATTCACAGGAGGTGTGTAGCACTTTTTCTAAGATGAGTTTACAAACTTAATTCTCCAACCTTGTATGTGCTACTACACCTCCCTTTATGCCTATTTCAAACATTATTAATTGATTAAGACACATTTTTCTGCTTAGCCTCATACAGTCTCAGAGATCTTCTGAGTGGGTACTCTACTAATTTTCTGTAAGTGACACATGAGATGAGGTCACTGCTACTTCTGCACTATGTCATTGACAGTCACCAGACATTGCAAACGTAAGACTACCGAGTGTCCTCCAAGGTGGAGAGACAAGGTCATGTCACTGCACTCCCGGGCCATGTGGCTGGAGCAGGGCTATGAACCACAGTCAGTGGGGTAGATCTGGCCTGCCAATAGCTCTTTCAGATGAAGGTGTGTGGAACAGCCCACACCCATTTGTTTATGTCTTGTCTGTGACTGCTTTCCCTGAATCAAATTATACAACATGCTAGTTTGAGTTGGAATTTTCACTTTTCCATGAGTGACACATATCCCAGAACTTTTCACAATATGGGAAAGAAAGAATAGCCTATGGTTGGCTCGTAGGTCCCAGAGAGAGACCTTTGGTTTTGAGAGCCATGAAAACACACTCCCTCCAGGGAAAAGCACACTCCCTCCACGGAAAAGCATGCTCCCATCACAGAAAAGCACGCTCCCTCTACAGAAAAGCATGCTCCCTTCATGGAAAAGTACACTCCCTCTATGGAAAAGCACGCTCCCTCCATAGAAAAGCATGCTCCCTCTATGGAAAAGCACGCTCCCTCCACGGAAAAGCACACTCCCTCCATGGAAAAGCATGCTCCCATCACGGAAAAGCACACTCCCTCCACAGAAAAGCACACCCCTCCATGGAAAAGCACGCTCCCTCCATAGAAAAGCACACTCCCACCATGGAAAAGCACGCTCCCTCCATGGAAAAGCACGCTCCCTCCATAGAAAAGCACGCTCCCACCATGGAAAAGCACGCTCCCTCCATGGAAAAGCACGCTCCCTCCATGGAAAAGCACGCTCCCTCCCTGGAAAAGCACACTCCCTCCATAGAAAAGCACACTCCCTCCATAGAAAAGCACGCTCCCTCCATGGAAAAGCACACTCCCTCCATAGAAAAGCACGCTCCCTCCATAGAAAAGCACACTCCCTCCATAGAAAAGCACGCTCCCTCCATGGAAAAGCACACTCCCTCCCTGGAAAAGCACACTCCCTCCATAGAAAAGCACACTCCCTCCACAGAAAAGCACGCTCCCTCCATGGAAAAGCACACTCCCTCCATAGAAAAGCACGCTCCCTCCATAGAAAAGCACGCTCCCTCCATAGAAAAACACGCTCCCTCCATGGAAAAGCACGCTCCCTCCCTGGAAAAGCACACTCCCTCCCTGGAAAAGCACACTCCCACCATAGAAAAGCACACTCCCTCCATGGAAAAGCACACTCCCTCCCTGGAAAAGCACACTCCCTCCATAGAAAAGCACACTCCCTCCATAGAAAAGCACGCTCCTTCCATGGAAAAGCACGCTCCCTCCATAGAAAAGCACGCTCCCTCCATGGAAAAGCACACTCCCTCCATGGAAAAGCACACTCCCTCCATAGAAAAGCACACTCCCTCCATAGAAAAGCACGCTCCCTCCATGGAAAAGCACACTCCCTCCATAGAAAAGCACGCTCCCTCCATGGAAAAGCACACTCCCTCCATAGAAAAGCACACTCCCTCCATAGAAAAGCACGCTCCCTCCATGGAAAAGCACACTCCCTCCATGGAAAAGCAAACTCCCACCATAGAAAAGCACGCTCCCTCCATAGAAAAGCACACTCCCTCCATAGAAAAGCACGCTCCCTCCCTGGAAAAGCACACTCCCTCCATGGAAAAGCACGCTCCCACCATAGAAAAGCACGCTCCCTCCATAGAAAAGCACGCTCCCTCCATGGAAAAGCACACTCCCTCCATGGAAAAGCACACTCCCTCCATGGAAAAGCACACTCCCACCATGGAAAAGCACACTCCCACCATAGAAAAGCACGCTCCCTCCATGGAAAAGCACACTCCCTCCATGGAAAAGCACACTCCCTCCATAGAAAAGCACGCTCCCTCCCTGGAAAAGCACACTCCCTCCATGGAAAAGCACACTCCCTCCATAGAAAAGCACGCTCCCTCCATGGAAAAGCACACTCCCTCCATAGAAAAGCACGCTCCCTCCATGGAAAAGCACACTCCCTCCCTGGAAAAGCACGCTCCCTCCATAGAAAAGCATGCTCCCTCCATAGAAAAGCACGCTCCCTCCATGGAAAAGCACACTCCCTCCATGGAAAAGCACACTCCCTCCATAGAAAAGCACGCTCCCTCCATGGAAAAGCACGCTCCCTCCCTGGAAAAGCACGCTCCCTCCATGGAAAAGCACGCTCCCTCCACAGAAAAGCACGCTCCCTCCATAGAAAAGCACGCTCCCTCCATAGAAAAGCACGCTCCCTCCATGGAAAAGCACGCTCCCTCCATAGAAAAGCACGCTCCCTCCATAGAAAAGCACGCTCCCTCCATGGAAAAGCACGCTCCCTCCCTGGAAAAGCACACTCCCTCCCTGGAAAAGCACACTCCCTCCACAGAAAAGCACGCTCCCTCCATGGAAAAGCACACTCCCTCCACAGAAAAGCACACTCCCTCCATGGAAAAGCACGCTCCCTCCCTGGAAAAGCACTCTTTGTCCGTGGAATACACATCCCACCACACAAAGCATGCTCCTGCCACAGAAGGCAGAGGTGGAACTTGACGCAGAGCTGGGAGGTTCCCCTTCCCGTTCCCTGTCTTTCTCACCAGCCATTCCTCCAGCATGCAGGTCCAAGCATGGCTTTTTTTCCTTTTTCCTTTAGCTGACAGGCAATAATTACATGTGTTTACGGGGTGATATTTCCATACATGTATTCAAGTGTAATGAACAAGTCAAGGTGATTTGCATAGCTACCACCTCAAACATTTATCATTTCTTTCTGCTGAGAGCATTTAAAATCCTCTCTCCTAGCTTTTGAACATACACAATAAATTACTGTCAACCGTACTCACCCTACAGTGGTGTAGAGCTCTAGAATCACCCTCCTCTCTAGTCATGTCTGTTAACCAGCCCCTCCATAGCCTCCCCTTTCCAGACTAATGACCATAATTCTCCCGTCTGCTGGGCGCTCCCCACTGCGCATGAGAACAGCAGTGCTAACCTTCCTGTGCCCGGCTCACTTCACTTAATGACCTTCAGCTTCGTCCATGTTGCTGTGAATTATGGGGTTTCACTCTTTTTATGGCTGAAAACTATTCTACTGTGGGTATGACCCACATTTTCTATGTCCATTGGTCTTTTGATGGAAATTTGTGTTCATTCTGTATCTTGGCTCTTGAGAACAGTGCCAGGCAGGCTTTTACACATCCGTGAGGCTTTTTCTAAACAGAGATGCCGATTCACTAGCAATCCCGGGGACAACCACCATGCAAAGCCTGCTTCCCATCCCTGATGATGGTCTGGCCACCAGCTCAGCGCTGTTCTGCCAAGGAGGAGTCAGTGAGGATGGCACCACTCTGCCGTTCCAGGTCCACAGCGGGACTCTGCATGCGCCCATGTTCATGGTGACTCTGATAACCTCCACTTAAGCTTTTCAGCAGCATTCTGTTCTCAATATATCCTTTGTTATTCTTATAAAAAAAAAGTCAGAATAGGTGGCACCTGTAGCTCAGTGGGTAGGGAGCCGGCCACATACACCAAGGCTGGCAGGTTTGAACCCGTCCTGGACCAGCTAAAACAATGACAACTGCAACAACAAAAAAATAAAATAGCCAGGTGTTGTGGCAGGTGCCTGTAGTCCCAGCTACTTGGGAGGCTGAGGCAAGAGAATCACTTAAACCCAAGAGTTGGAGGTTGCTGTGAGCCTTGATGCCATGGAACTCTACCCTGAGCGACAGCTTGAGACTCTGTCTCAAAAATAACCAAAAAAGTCAGAATAATTCTTTCAGGGGTTTTTGAAGACACAAAAGGAGAAAAGGTGGGGGTATTAACAATTGGTTGCTTCCTCATGCACAACCCACTTACTCCTGATCACATTCTGTGATGGAGGATTGTTATATTTTGTGTAGAGAAGTTCCTGACCTGGATGAACCCAACACACAATTACTGGGTCACGACTCTAGTGGCTGCAGTGACCAGTGAACCTCACTTTCATCCCTACAGATTTCTTCTACCAAGTGATTCCTGTGTTGCTGGGTGATGGCACAGGATTTCTGTGTGTGTTTTCAATTATTCCAAACTTCTAATATCAGAAGAGAATGAAGTGGGAGGTATCCAAAAGCAAAGGGGGGAAAGACTTAAGGAAAATGTGGCCTCTCACCCTAGAAATCACTGTGAAAACATTTCCCAGAAGATTCGCTGGTCCCTGGAAGGAACAGGTGGAACCCCCTGTGAGCCCGTGTGAGCAGGGACATCCCCCATGATCTCCTCAACACCTGTGCGGGAGGACAACAAGGCCCTGATGGGAACCTCAGAGGCACAGAGGCATCATTTAGTCATACCACACCCGGCACACAGGGGACAGGTTTCTGGGAGTGGTGGCTGTGGCAAGGAAGAAAGGGCCCCTAAGCAGACTCGGTAGGGTGCAGTGCGGACTAAAGGCCAGCTCAGGCAGGGGGCCCACGGACCAGCCACCTGCTCACTCTGTGGGACAGCACCACCAACCCCGTCACCTCCCCGAGAGTGCAGCCCTGCAGAAACAGAGGAGGAACATGACTGTGATGTCGGTCTGGCCCACAGGACAAGAGCTGAGGGCACCAGTGACAGGTTCTGCCTTCCTAGGAGGCGTTTTCCAAGGGACTGGCCAGTGCTGGGCGTCTTCATCCCTGTCTAGCAGGAAGAGCAGGGAACTGCAGATAGGCCCCCTGGCATCAGTGGCAGACAGACGCAGTGTCCCTCAGGTGTGCTGGGCTTTACTCAGAACACCCTTTGTGGAGGGTGACCCTGTTGAGCCCCGCAGATGTCACAGGCAACCCAACACTGCTCACCTTCCCAACACTGCGCTCTCCAGCCAGGGCAGATGTAACCTGCATATGGGGAGCTCTCCTCTCCTGATGCCAGCTCAGCTTGGTCAGTCCTTTAAACAGACTTCTCTTTGGAATATTTAGAACGTGTCCAGGCCCTCCTGTCTACAACAGAACCCACTGATCCCTCACGACCAGAAGAGCTTCTCTGCTCCGCCTTCTCAGCCAGCACAGGGGGACAGTGAAGAGGACGAAGTCTGAACTTGGATGCAGGGCAAGTTAACCAACCTCCATCGGCCTTGTCTTACTCAGCTATAAAGCCAGGGGAGCCTGCATTGCAGAGAAGTCGTGAAGTTCAAGCAGCATTCAGCAGACCACCTTGAACAGCGCTGGTGAAACTGTCTATAGATCCCATCCCCTCTCTCTTCCTCTCTTGCTCTTTTATTTATCAGAAGATGCCAAAAAACATGTATACATTTTAACAAAGGGGAAAAACGTTTTAAAATTGTAATACTCAAGTCTCACTTGACTTCTCCAATTATAAGATGTACAATATACAAGATGACAGACATTATCAGTATATATTGAATATAATGATTTTAATGCAGTGTTTTTCCTTCTTAAAATTTGTATTCTTTTTGGCACCCTCTGTACTATATTACACTATGTGCATATATGGTTACGATCATTCATTGTGATTGTCAGAATATTTTGTGATTGCCTTTTAAAAATATCTTTTGGAAACTCATTTCCCTTTCTTTTTTCAAACAGCAGCCTGTATTTGACCTCCCCTAGGATACTGTTGGCCATCTTTTGACCTCCCCTAGGATACGGTTGGCCACACAGATGTGCACCTGTTTCAGGGACCCATCAGTTCCTGCATTTGTCTGTTCCCATACGCTGTCCAAAGGGAACAAGCCCATTCATTCCACGTATCCTGACAATTCCTTATAATCTAGTCCAAGACATTTTCTCCTCTCCCATGTTCAAATGTTGCACCAAACAACTTTAATTCTTGGTCCTAAATCTTAGTGCCACAACGAGCTTTGGGGCCCATCTTGCTTTGACTTGACTTGGAGCCCTTGAGAGGGAGAACTCTCGCCATCGTGCCTTGTGCTACTAAAGGAAGGTTCTATTAACAAATGTCTTTGATTTATACTTGGCGTTTATTTGAACTGATTTCTGGTGCTCAAACATATCCCTGTGATTTGGGTAGGAATGTTTCATTTCTACCCAGCATAAAGGTGATATGTGTTTCTCTGATATGAGAAAAGAAAATCAAAAGCTGTACAGAGAAGTTAAATTTCTTACCCAGTTTCACATGGCTAGTTACTGGAATCATCTGCACTATTTAAGTTGTAAAAAGAATGAACAGAAGGTAGGAGTGAATTTTGAAAAATGGTCATGTCTGCCCACCCTCTGCTCCCAGGCAGGAGTGTCCTGCAGTCACCAGCCATCCGTTCAGATGCTCAATTATCACCTCTTGAGAGCCATGTGCTAAGCCACCTGAGGCTCACACAACCCCCCTGTAAACCCCTAGTAGTGCCACTCTCAAGGTCAAAAAAGAAATCTTTTTCTTTTTATAAGGCACTCCTTCAGCACTGCTCTATACATCCTTCTGTGTCAGTCAACCACTTAAAATAAAATTTAGTATAAAAATAAAACCGTCCTCCTCTAGATAGATGGTAAAAGATTTCAAAGCCTAACGTGTATTCAGTGGCTCACTTAAAGCTGCCCAGCTTAGTCACAGAGTCCAACTTGGCAAATCACAGCGTACAGCCTGGTTTTGGTTCCAGCCTGTCTCATACTCCAGCAAGCCCAGCCATTTCCCTCATCTCCAATTCCTTGGTGATACCAGATCCTTTCTGGCTAAAACCCAGGCAGGAGGCCCTAACTCAGGGATAACTTGGCCCTCTGGACCCTCCTGCAGCCCCCAGGCTCCTCCTCCCATGTCTCCCTTCAACCCCTGACTCCCGTCTGAGCGCACAGACTGGACCTGCCGCCTTCCTGACCCCTCTGCTCTTAACTCAGATCTCGTTTCCTCCCAATGCTGTGCCCCAAACCTCACTGTGCCCTCGTCCCATTTCCTGGTACGGATCAAATGCAGCTCTTACTCGGCTGGGGATAAATGGAAAGTTCTCTTAAATTGGTGGCCAAACTGTTGTGTCCCGAAACTAAGGGCTGGAGAAGTCTGAAATGACTTCCATTAACGCACTTCTAGCAAGGTGAGAACAATCAGCACAAGCGGAACAAAACCACCAAGCCCAGAGCCACACATCACCCTGAGCAGGTGCAGGGCAGCGCTCTCTCTGTGGGTCAGGACATGTCACGCGGGCAGGTGCAGGGCAGCGCTCTTGGTGTGTGTCACCACACATCACCATGAGCAGGTGCGGGGATGCATTCTCGGTGTGGGTCAGGACATGTCACGGTGAGCAGATGCAGGGTAGTGCTCTGGGTGTGGGTCAGGACCTGTCACCATGAGCAGGTGTGGGGCCACGCTCTCTGTGTGGGTCACCAGGCCCCCATCCCTCCACCCCCACTCCCCACCACCGTCCAGGAGCAGGTGGGCTGGGCTGGGAAGCTGCTGGATGAGACCAGACGCCGGGCTTCACCTACATTGACAGCCAAAGTCTCAGAGGAGCCACCAAGCATCGAGTTTCTGAGAAACTCCCAGTTCTTTTTTAATGTTCATTCAAATTTAGGAACCTATATAATGCAAGTGTCTCTATTGCCCTTTGAGAGCACTTTCTTTATCCCATGTTGAGAGCCTAGAGTCTGGGTTTCCCACACTTGGTGCAGTGTTATTGTACGTTCTTGTACCCCCAGGAGATATGGCACCCAACGCTTGGATAAGCTCCTTACCTGTGAATTTTACATTATGGTAAAAGAGAGAGGTGTATGGTCATCACAGCAAGAAAATAAAATGAAAATTCATGAGGAATCCCAGCTGCTTCTTGGAAAACAAAGATTCATACGCACACATGCATTGCTACATCAGTGTTCAAAGTAAGAAAACATAAAATGAAAAAGTAACAATATCTAGAATGTTTCCTTTTTGTTCTCTTAATTTCCTGAAGTTACTTTAGAATATCACTTTTTTTTAACACTTTTGGTGGCATTTCTTTTTTTTAATTAAATCATAGCTATGTACATTAATGCATTTATGGGGTACAATATGCTGGTTTTATATACAATTCGAAATACAACAAACTGCTTAACACAGCCTTCACCGCACTTTCTTAAGTATTGTGTTAAGACATTTATACTCTACACTTAGTAGGTTTGACATGTACCCTTATAAAATGCAACATAGGTAGATTCTTCTACAAGTTTTTACAATATTAGTTGAAAGACTTACACATAGACTATTAAAATATATATGTTCATACTGAGACACAACTTTTTTTTGAGACAGAGTCTCACTATGTCACCCTCCATGGAGTACTGTGGTGTCCTGGCTCACAGCAACCTGAAAATCTTGGGATTAAGTGATTCTCTTGCATCAGCCTCCCAAGTAGCTGGGACTACAGGCACCTGCCACAACACCCGGCTAGAGACACAATTTTTAAATAATAAGCAGTGAGAGAGAAGTTCCTATCGAAGAACATAATCTTTCCCAACCTAATCAGAAAAGCTTGTGAGACAGTGAACAGGCAGCGGGGCCCATGCAGTGTGTACAAGTGAGTCAGTGAACAGGCAGTGGGGCCCATGCCCTGTGTACAAGTGAGTCAGTGAACAGGCAGCGGGGCCCATGCCCTGTGTACAAGTGAGTCAGGGAATAGGCAGCGGGGCCCATGCAGTGTGTACATGTGAGTCAGTGAACAGGCAGCAGGGCCCATGCCCTGTGTACAAGTGAGTCAGGGAATAGGCAGCGGGGCCCATGCAGTGTGTACATGTGAGTCAGTGAACAGGCAGCGGGGCCCATGCAGTGTGTACATGTGAGTCAGTGAACAGGCAGCGGGGCCCATGCAGTGTGTACATGTGAGTCAGTGAACAGGCAGCGGGGCCCATGCAGTGTGTACATGTGAGTCAGTGAACAGGCAGCGGGGCCCATGCAGTGTGTACATGTGAGTCAGTGAACAGGCAGCGGGGCCCATGCAGTGTGTACATGTGAGTCAGTGAACAGGCAGCGGGGCCCATGCAGTGTGTACATGTGAGTCAGTGAACAGGCAGCGGGGCCCATGCAGTGTGTACATGTGAGTCAGTGAACAGGCAGCGGGGCCCATGCCCTGTGTACAAGTGAGTCAGGGAACAGGCAGCGGGGCCCATGCAGTGTGTACATGTGAGTCCGTGAACAGGCAGCGGGGCCCATGCAGTGTGTACATGTGAGTCCGTGAACAGGCAGCGGGGCCCATGCAGTGTGTACATGTGAGTCCGTGAACAGGCAGCGGGGCCCATGCCCTGTGTACAAGTGAGTCAGGGAACAGGCAGCGGGGCCCATGCCATGTGTACACGTGAGTAGTGAACAGTCAGCAGGGCATTTGCCCTGTGTGTACGTGTTTTGGTGTGTGCACATCCCTGCTCCCTTGGTTCTTGAGACAAATGTTCACCACCAAGTTGCTTCCAAACTCCCTCAAAATTGCTGGGACCTCACTCAGCCTTTCGTTCCCAATATGGAAAGAGAGTTACCAGCTTCAAGCAGATGTTAAAGGGGAGGGGGCAGAGATGAAAAATGCAAACGCGTCTATGAGCTGAGCTGCCAGCCCACTCACCTCCATGCTCTTGCACAAAGTTGCATTTCATTTGAGAGTGTGAATGAATGTGTGACCAACACGAAAACTGAAGATTGACATCAGCCTGCAGTCCTGAGCCATTTCAGCTGTGTTTCTCCTTCATGGGGCCTCCTGGGGATGGCAGGGAGCAGGTGTGAAGTTCCAGTTTATTAACAGTTAAGTCGGTATTGCCTGTGCATGTTGAGAGGCCTAATAGACTGGCTGGTCTCCATGAGTGAGAGCAGCACCGCCTGGGGAGACCAAGGACACAGATTCTGCCGTTCCCAGTAGACGCGGCGCCTCGGGGCTGCGCACTGCACTCCAGGCCTGTGCTGGTGATTCACATACTTCATGGTATTCCTTAAAGTTTGGAGACAAGTTAATGGAGTTTTTCTGGATAAAGGACAGTGGAATTGTAGTTGGCACTGAGAATCGACCTCTATCGAAGAGAAGTACTGACTGTATCCCCCACACACTGACTTTGACCCTGGGCGTTGCTTCTTCACCAACAGAGCCTAAAATGTAGTCCCTGCCTGTCTGCCGAGCACAGTGTGGCCATGAGGTGTGATTACCCACAGAAACATTTCAGAAGGCCATAATCTCCACCCTGGCAGGTGAAATGCTAATGTTTATTTTAACTGGTCTTTGGGAGGGCTTCAAAAAAAGGAAACAAAATGTCAGATGTTTTAAGAAGCCACTTAGTCCAGTCTCTTCATTTTTAACTTAAAGAAAAAAATGAGGACCAAAGACAGCCAGATTCTGGGGGTCTCCCACATCTTCTGTCATCAGGCTTCTGCTCCAACCAGTGGACTTTCAGCACATGGTGTTCAGGTCAAATAAGACTCATCCAATGTTCCTTTTCAGAATTTTTTACCTTACGTCCAGTCCATAAGACTGGGAGGCCAGTCTGGCAAGGCAGTCTGCAGCCTTTCTTAAGTTTTAGTCATTGTGATCACATCACTATACACAGAACCACAAGCAGTACCAACTGTACTACTGGAGTTGATTTCATAACTCGGAGGTGTTAAAGATTAATTTCGCCAAATGCATTACTGTGCTGGGGCACAGTAAGGGATTACAGATGACAAGACTTCCCTTGTCCTGACTCGTGTTTGTCTCAAACTCACATGATTGAGTCAAATTGAAGCTTCTTTATTCGCAACCGTTACTGAGAGGAAAATGCAAGCAGCTTGCATATTTAGCCCACTGTTGGACAATGTATGAAGTCCTTTTGTAACTTTTCTTCATTCCTATTATAAACCAGGAAAGGCTCAAACATGGACACACAAGAGAGTCACAGAAGCCAACTGGGTCCTGGACGAAGACCACGGAAATCACTTGGAGAGGACCTGGAGGGAACGGGAGACCGTCACCAAGGAGCTGAGGCCCCACCAACACTTGTTCCTTTGTTCCCAAGCACAATAGTGATAAGAGCTCTGACTACCCAACAGCATCTGGCATCATGCAAGTGTTCGTACATTATCTTTAATTCTTATATCAACTACAAAGTAAATAAGTTTATCCCATTTCATAAGTAGGAAAAAAGGTTACACAGGGTGGTTAAAGGCTTGCCAAAGTCACACTCTTCGTAACCGGCAGGGATCTAACCCAGGTCGGTCTGCCCTTGTGAGCAAGCAACAATTCCATCTGTCCAGCTGCTCAAGTCACCCTGAGTCCTTTCACTCCCTGCTCATAGTCCTTCAGATGACTACACCTGCTCTAGCTTCAAAAATATCTCCAAAATCTGGATTTTGTCCACCCTGTGCTTGCTGTACTGCTCTAAACCCACCTGCATTTCCAGCACATCCCATCCGTGTAATCTATTACACAGCTTCCTCCTGTCTGCCTCCCAGCATTCTGCCCAAGGCCTCTGGGAGTCAAACACAGCACCTAGGTTATCCTCAAAAAGTAAGTTAGACTTTGTCTGTTCTATTCAAAAGTATCCAAAGATGACATAGCTCAATATTAACAAAAGCCAAGGTTACTGTCACAGCTGCGTGCACAGGCTCCTCTCTGTCTGGCTGTTGTATCTGCCGCCTCCAGGCGGGTCTCTGCACTGGCTGCTCCTCTTCCTACAGCTTTCCCTGCAATGTCTGCCTTGCTCCCTCCCTCCCACATCTTCCCAGACATCACTGAGTTATCCCCATCTCAGTGAAGCTTTCCAGACCACCCGATTTTAAGTTCCGACCTGCCTACCCAGCTTTATTTTTTTTCCCATAGCACTTGTTAGTATCTAACAGACCATACTTTTGTTTTCAGTTTTTGCTTTTCAGCTGTCTTTTCTTCGCCTAGTATGATATAAAACCTGTGAAACCAGGTTTTTTTCTATTTGTTTACTTTTGTCTGTCTAGCACCTAAAGCCATGTCTTGTATCCATTTGGCATTCCATAAATGTCTGACGTTAAATAAATGATTATGTCCGAAGCCTGGAGGGTTCCACTGACCCAGTCTGGCTTGAGGACAGAGACTAAGCCGGACCCTGGCGTGGTGGACACAGAGCACTGAAACGTAAAAACACCTCAGCAGCATCTGCTTCTCCAGGCAGGACACCAGGGAGTCTCTGGGACAAACACAAAGATTTTTTACAGTGGCTTCAAAACCTTAACAGAGCCATGTGAAGTCAAAACAGGCTGCCAACTGTACGGGGAAAGTAAAGTTGGGGGGTGGGAGGGAAGTGTTAAATTCCTAAACTGAAAAGGCCATCTCAATCCTGGAATTTTGTGATTCCCAGACTGGTTCTCCTTGGGCTGATCTTGTATCCCAAGGCTGTGAAGTCCTCTGTGCCTTCTCAGAGCTGTGCCGGGGGCCCAGCACCGGCTGTCTGAGAGGGTAGGGAGCCCCTTCATCCCCCATCAGAGAACCAGGATAAATGCCTGCGCTGCCCTAGGTCCCAAAGAAGGGGGACAGCAGGGGTCAGACGGAGTCTTCTGAGAGAGTCATAATCCAGGCTCTGGGGCAGCAGGTGGCTCTCCGTGGCCAACATGACTGTCCATGGCAGAACCACAAACAGCCTTCCTGGGACACCCCAAGGGGCCTGTGCAACCTCCACGAGTTTCTGGAAGATTTTAGGACTGAGACTTCTCCCCCCCGTGTCTAGTACCTTATCAAGACCCCAAATTTTCTGTATATGTGTAACATAATCAGGTAAATTAGTGCTTTCATCTACAATTTATTGTGTTTTAACCATGATTTAGAAGCCATTGAAACTTTTTTTTTAAATGAAGAAACAAGAATCCAGGGAAGTCACAAGCTTTGCCCAAGAAACTATATAGCTCTGACTGCCAATTAAACTTTCTCATTTTTAACAGTCATGGTATCTAAATTCAAAGAGTTTTGCCAAGGCAGAGAATATGAAGTACAATTGCCCTCCAGTCCTAAACTGAAACAGAATTAAAATTCTTAAAATTATATTTCATCCCACACCACAGAATTTTCCTTTTGAAGCCAACATAACTCACACATCAAAACCTTCCACCGAAAGAGTTTATTGGCTGTGAGATACAATTAATTGATTTCAGAAGCCTTACCAGGATGGCATTTTTATTTTTATAGACTCAGGAAAGATTGTTCTTAAAACAACTTCAGGGTTCTTAGACTTACGAATTTAATTACATTGTTTATTGCACCCCCAAGGATTCACAAAGTGTTTCCTGTTTTCTTTTTCTTGTCTTTAAACCAAAAATAAATTATCTCAAAGGCAATTGGAGCCTTGGGTGAAAGATAAAGTTACCCACAGAGCTGAATTTCACCAGGGATGGCCATGTGAATCACTGGTCATTGTTACAAAATTGTGCAATACCATACGTTGTCATAAATGAACAAGCCTTAAAATATGAATGAAACAAATATCCAAAAGGCCTATAGAACAGGTAATGAGCTGAAATGTGGAAGCATTATAGACCCTCCACTGTCTTACTGTTTGAATTAGGTAAAGGCCTTTAACTGAAGGCCGCACCTGCAAGGGAAAAACATTCTTCTATCTTTGTTTATAGACTTAATTGTTTTGAAGAGTCATGATCTGTGAATAAGACAACTTAGACCAGATTTGATTATTTAACAGAGCTATTCCTTCATGATACCTTGTAAATATTTAGTATTTGGAGGTTACAAAACTATTTTCTTTTACAAGATGTTATTTTCTCTCAACTTTCCACATTGACAAACCTTATGTGCCCAGAAAGTTCATTGTAGAAAGTTCTCAATATGTTCCCTTTGCACAGCTTTCTAGAACCAGGTAACTCACTGCAGAACCGTGGAACAGCCATGAGAACACCAGCAGAGATGACCAGTGTCAGCATGGCTGGGTTTAAGGTCGACATAGCCGAAGTGTAGGAACAAGGGTCCCAGGAAAAGTACATATGGTCCAAGCTGATGGCATTTGCTGTTGAAATCTCATCCAGTCCAGTCCAGGAGGGCAGGATGGAGGGAGGACGTTACATTAACAAATCCACATAGAAACATTTTTCCAGGTGATAGAGCACAGAAAAGACATTTCCAGTCTCTTTAGCTGAGATCTGTGCAGAGGAATGGTTGGTGACTTCAGGAAGGACGAACCTAAACCACCTGCTTGCAGATGGACCCACGTGGTCACCACCTGTAACAACCACCAGCACCCTCACCAGAGTGACTGGCTTCAGCCTGAGGCGACAGAGAAGGGTCTTTAAATCTGGAGTGCTGGGGTGTTGTTTTGTTTTGTTTTTCTCAAATAAACTCCAGGAAAGAGAAAATGCTGAAGACATTCGTATAAATCACCTCCCTGTGTTTGCTCTGCCCCACTCGTCTGATGGCTGAGTCTGTTTTCTCTCTGCACTCCACAGGGCTGTGAACACAGGGAAGAGCTGCACTCCTCCCTCATCAGTCTCACACAGGCTGCCAAACACACTGCAGAGACTGCCTGCCTCTTAAAGCTGTCTTGGTGTCCCATACATATGCATTCTTTTCCTCTTTCTACTAATAGACACTAGTGTTCGTCTGCCTCTCAGCCTGGACTTGCCTTCGGGAGCCATCGGGGAGTGGCGTGCACATGGCCCGTTCCCCTCTTGTCATTCTTCCTGCTGGGCGTGTCTCCCTCGGATGCTTCACCAGAAACTGCAATGTGGAGATCCGAGGCCTACAGCTTCTTGGAAGGGTATCAACCTGCCCCCGTCACGGTCAGGGTTCTTCGGTCTTCAGCTCTGGGGCTTAGGGCAGTTTGCTTCTATCACATCCACACATTTTCAGAATAATGGTGGAAAAAAATGAACCACTTTGAATCAGTGGAAATTAATGTGTCCTGAGTGATACTTCCACAGGGAAAGCTAGAATATCTTATTTGTTATCATTGGAGAAGGCTTACTTGGAATATTGGTAACCTATGGGAAGGATAGAGCTTCCCAGCAGAAAATACATCTCAAGGTGACCAAGTAAACTCAGTTGTGAGCAGACACTATAATTTTCAAAAGAGTATCAGTAATATATGGAGGGGAATGGCAAAATTAGGAAATTTCCAGTTTGTAAGCCTTGATAAAATATTGATGCAGGCAAGAATTATCGTGTGGTATCATAAACCAGAGGCAAAGAGCTACAGAGGTCTGGGCACCTGTGCGCTGCCGGGAGGACACCCACAGGCTACTTCCTGGCGGCCGGCGGGGGGTGGGGGGGGGAGGCGGGGGGACATTGCAGTGGACAGTCAGGAAGTCAACACCACACGCAGGGGGTAGCACTAGGAGCAGTGGAAAACCCAAATATTTCCTGTTCCTGCTTGACACAGTGTAGCATGGAACACAGACCAACTGCTGTCTTCCCAAAACATGGACGGTGATCAAATTGAGATGTTTTTCAAAGAATGCAAGATTAATCCCCCCAAATAAGTTATTCTATGGGATGGATGGCTCTTTCTTTTGACAAGTCAGAATTATTCTACACTAAGTAAGATTTAAATGACACAACCACACGTAGCTGGTTGTCCTAGATCAGAACCTGGTGCAGACACACTGGCTGAAAGGGATATTTTAGGGAAGAGTTTTAAAATTTAAACATGGAATAAGCACTAGATGATATTAAGTAGTTATTGTTAATTTTGTTAGGTATACCAATTCTATTCTGGTTATAGGAAAATACTCTAAAGATTAGAGATACATACTAAGGTATTTATGAAGTAGAATATCATTATTTCTATAAATTTCCTTAAAATACATTAGTATAGTAAAAAATGAGTTGAAGAGAAGAAAAATAAAAATGAAACACTTTCTTCAGTATAAATAAATGCAAACAACCTACCACATCCTCAGATGATCATTCTGGCTCAAGACTTTTAGTGAAATGTCCACATCTCCCATGCTGGTAACATTGCTATAAGGAGTGAGAAACTTTTTCAGTAAGTGGGACATTGTCTCTCTTTTTTATTCACTCTTCTTTGGAAAGAAGTCAGGACAACACTCCAGTATGGAAACCCATTTCCATTTTCTTTCTTTCTGAATATTAAGGGTGATGCTCCAAGTATGGTCCCTGGAGAACCAGTATCAACACCGCCAGGGAACTTGTAAAAATGCAAACGTGGGTCCTGCTCCAGGGCAGGGCAGGAGGTCTGGGTGTGGCCCCTGGGCATGGCGTGCCCTCCGGTGAGGCTGCACTGATGCCAGCTGCCCATGTCTGGGGCTGCATCTGGGCCTCCATCTCTCCCTGTGTGATTCACTTCTGAGGGATATGTTGCCAGAGCTCTAGAGATAAAATTAAGCACAACCCGGACCTGTGGGGCTGATGCAAATTCTTCCTCTTCTTTGTGAATGCCTTTAAATGTGAAGCCGGGGAGAGAGGAAACAGTATTTGTTATGTCAAGTGTTGAATCACGTTCACAACACAGTATTTTAGAGCACTGTGGAAAACAATGCCCATATTCCGTGCAGTTAGCCCTCCCTGGATGCCAGGGCCACCTCTCCTGCAAGAGGGACAGGACCTGTTTTGTGGACTGGAGTTTGTGACACAGTGTGAATGACGTCTGCCCTCAGACACATCACGAGATCCCCGCTGATGGGACTTCCGTGACACCTAACGTCATCTCCAGCTCTCTGGCAGCACCTCTTCTCTCCTTGCTACAGTGTTTTGAAGACAGGTGGCATCTAAACGCTGTGAAGGCCACTGCACTCCAGGTATGATTCTGGGCACTCGGTGAAAGTGACATTCTTCACTGCTGATGCTTCTCATCACCAGTGGGAAGTGACAGTCCTGAGAGGGTCCGTGACACCATCACCTTCCAGGGCACCAGCTGGAAACACAGCAATCTGTCTGAGGTGCTATGCAAGGCTTTGGCCCCAGACTTGTCCCAACTAAAGAAAATGTGGAATGTAGAATTACAATCCCATCTTCATGCCAGAGTTTTAGACCACATTTAGCTATTTGATGTTCATATACAAGGCGTCCGAGACTAACTGAAGTCAGACGCTAGTCATCATACTGAGTGGTGTTGTGCGAGGTTCGTGTTAAAGCATGACCAGACAGGCTCCCTCTCCTGCTCATTCAGGAACGAGGGTCTCCTAGGCATCCCCTAAACCACAGCACCGGTCCTCATGGCCTGGGATCTGCACGCCGAGGCTCCACACTATCCCGTCCAGGAGATGGTCCACTTCCTGCCCACCCATCTGTGTGAGCGCCATCCACTGACACCAAGTTGTACTAGCAAATGGTCAGGGCATCTGACTTTAAAGCAGATGTCAAGAGAAACAAAAGCAAAAAAAAAAAAAATTAATAACCCTACAGGGAGAAGGTTCAGCTGAAGCACAAATCAATGAAAAGGAAAAGAACTCACTGATAGGAGATGAGTCCATGAGGCTGTAAGAGAGGACATCAGGAAAGGATGGTGATCACCGCCTCTGACGGGGGAGTTCTGTGTGAAGCTGCCTGTTTTACTCCTTTCGTCTGTTTTCTTTCTAATTATTATGAACACATCATAGTTATACATATACCTTTATAGGGCACACACGATGTTTTGATACAGGTGTACACTATGAATGACTCACTAGGGGTGACTGGGATTGAGGTGAACGTCCCCTCGGGTGTTTCTCATTTCTCCATGTGGAACATTTCAGTTCTTCTCATTCAGGAATTTTAAAGTGTACCCAACTTATTGCTGATACAGTCATTTTGCTGCGCTATCTGATATTTTCCATCCTATCTAACTATATTTTGTACTCAATGACCTTGCCAGTTTCACCCCCATTCCTTGCTAGCGTCCCCGGCCTCTGGTAACCGTCACTCTCCTTCTGTCCTTGTGAGATCAGTCATTTTAATATTTAGCTTCCACACGCAAATAAGAACATGCAAGCTTGGTCTTTCTGAGCTTGCCTTATCTCACTCAACACGTTCTCCAGTCCCACCCATGTTGTTGCAAATGGCAGGATTTAATTCTTTTGTGGCTATAGAACGTTCCACGTGTGTGTGTCCCATATTTTACACATGTCCATCCATCAGAGGACACTGAGTCAATTCTGAACCTGCCTCCTGTGAACAATGCTGTAGTGACACGGACACAGGTGCCTTTCCCAGATAACTGAGCTCCCGTCCTCTGAATATCCCAACAGCAGACTGCTGGGTCAGAGGGTAGTTCTACTTTCAGATTTTTGAGCAACCTCCATACTGTTCTTTACAGTGGTTGCAATAATCTATTTTCACACCAATAATCTATTTTACATCCCAGGGCTCCCCTTTCTCCACATACTCACCAGCATTCATTTGCCTGCTTTTTTGATAACAGCTGTTTTAACTGGGATGAGGTGATAACTCACAGTAGTTTTGCTTTGCATTTCTCTGATGCCTAATGATGTTGAGCACTTTCTCATATACCTGTTGGCCCTGTGTGTGTATTCTTTTAAGAAATGTCTATTCAGGGCGGCGTCTGTGGCTAGTGGGTAGGGTGCCGGCCCCATATACCAAGGGTGGTGGGTTCAAACCCGGCCCCGGCCAAACTGCAACCAAAAAATAGCCGGGTGTTGTGGCGGGCGCCTGTAGTCCCAGCTACTCGGGAGGCTGAGGCAAGAGAATCGCTTAAGCCCAGGAGTTGGAGGTTGCTGTGAGCCGTGTGACGCCACGGCACTCTACCGAGGGCAATAAAGTGAGACTCTGTCTCTACAAAAAAAAAAAAAAAAAGAAAGAAATGTCTATTTAGATCCTTCACCCTTTTTTTTTAAGCGGATTATTTGATGTTTTCCTGTTGACTTGTTGGATCTCCTTCTATGCTAATTATTAGTCCCAGGTCAGATGGGTAGTTGGCAAATATTTTCTGCTATTCTGTGGATTTTCTTTTCCCTTCATTGTTTCCCTGCTGTGTAGAAGCTTTTTAGCTTGGCGTGATCCCATTTGCACACTTTTGCTTCAGTTGTCTGTGCTTTGGAGACAATACTCAAGTCGTCCTCACTCAGACCAGTGTCTGGAAGCATTTCCCCCAGTGGTTTCCTTTGGTAGTTTTATAGTTTGGGGTCATAGATTTAAGTCTTTGATTCATTTTCTTTGCTTTGATTTTTCTACATGGTCAGAAATAAAGGTCTAGTTTTATTTTATGTATTTATTTATTTTTGCATTTTTTGGCCGGGGCAGGGTTTGAACCTGCCACCTCCGGCATATGGGGCTGGCACCCTACTCCTTTGAGCCACACTCTTCATGTCCAATTTGGATACCCCTAGTTTTATTCTTTCTCATACATATATCCAGTTTTCCCAGCACTATTTATTGACAAGACTGTCCTTTCCTCACTGTATTCTTGGTAAATTTGCTGAGATAAGTTCATACAGATGTGTGGACTTATTCCTGAATTCTCTATTCTGTTTCGCTGGTCTAGGTGTCTGTTTTTATGCCAGTACTGACTGCCCTGTTTGGGTTAATACCGCTCTGTGGTGTAACTTGAAGTCAAGTAATGAAATTCCTCCAGTTTTGCTCATTTTGTTCAGAATGGCCCTGGCTATTCTAAGTCTTTCATGGTCCCTTATACATTTTAGGATTATTTTTTCTGTTTTTGTGAAGAATGTCATTGGTATTTTGATGGGGATTTCACTGAGTCTGTAAATTGGTTTGAGTAGCATGGACATTTTAAAAATATTGATCCTTCTAAATCATGAGTATGGAATATCTTTCCATTTTTTTGTATCCTTTTTAATTTCTTTCCTCAATGTTTTATCATTTTAATTACAGAGATCTTTCACTTCGTTGGTTAAGTTTATTTGTGGATATTTTATTTTATTTGTCGCTATTATAAATGGGACTACTTTCTTAATTTCTTTTTCAAATTGTTTACATATAGAAATGCTGGATTTTGTGTATTTATTTTGTATCCTGCAACTTTACTCAATTTGTATGTCAGTTTAATAGATTTTTTGTGAAATATTTAGGTTTCTTTAAGTATAAGATTATATTGCCTGCAGACAAGGATAATTTTACCTCTTCATGTCCAATTTGGATGGCCATGTCCGATTACTCTAGGTAGATATTCCAGTCCTATGTCGGTGGTGGCATCCTGTCTTCCCTGGACTTCAGAGGAAAGGCTTTCAGTTTTCCCCATTCAGCATGCTACTGTGCCAGGCTATCATATATGGCCTCTATCATATTGAGGTGAGTGTTTTGAGAGTTTTTATCATACAGGATGCCAAGTTTTACCAAAGGCTTTCTGAGCATCAATTGAATTAATGATGTAGTTTTGGTCCTTTGATTGATATGACGTGCCTCACTTATTGATTTATCCTTGAGGTGAATCCCATTTGATCATAATGAATAATCTTTTAAATTTATTGTTTAATTTGGTTTGCTAGTATTTTATTGAATATTTTCACATCTATACTCATCAGAGATATTGGTCTATAGTTTTGTTTTTTCTTCTTGTTGCTGTGTCTTTGTTTGGCTTGGGTACCAGGGTAATATAGGACTCAGAGAATGAGTTGGGACTATTCCCTCCTCCTAACTGTTTTTTTTTTCTTTTTTTTTTCTTTATTAAATCATAGCTGTGTACATTGATATGATCATGGGGCATCATTCACTAGCTTTACAGACCATTTACCAAGTTTCACATATACCCTTGTAAGATGCACCGCTGGTGTAATCCCACCAATCCCCTTCCCTCTGCCCACCTCCCCCCTCCCTCCCCTCTCTTTCCCCCTTCCCCCTATTCTTAGGTTGTAACTGGGTTATAGCTTTCATGTGAAAACCCTAAATTAGTCTCATAGTAGGGCTGAGTACATTGGGTACTTTTTCTTCCATTCTTAAGATACTTTACTAAGAAGAATATTTTCCAGGTCCATCCATGTAAACATGAAAGAGGTAAAGTCTCCATCTTTCTTTAAGGCTGCATAATATAGATCTGCCATTCAATCTTATAATTCCTCTACTAGGTATATACCCAGAAGACCTAAAATCACATTATAACAAAGATATTTGTACCAGAATGTTTATTGCAGCCCAATTCATAATTGCTAAGTCTTAGAAAAAGCCCAAGTGCCCGTGGATCCACGAATGGATTAATAAATTGCAGTATATGTACACCACATAAGACAAATTAGATGAAATCTCCCAGTTTTGTTTGTCTGAGAAAGTATTTCTTTCTCACATTTGAAGGCTGTTTTGAAGGATATACTGACAATATTCTAGTGTTAAGATTTCTTTCCTTCAGCTCTCTGAATATCTCATGCAACTCCCTTCCGGCCTGTGGGGTTTCCATTGAGAAGTGTACTGCCAGACACACCAGAGCTCCTGTATGTATTATTTTTTTTCTTTTTCTTGCTTTCCTCATGTCCTTTTCTTTATTCAAGACATTTGGGAGCTGATCGGGGATCAGCCTTCGGGGGTCTTGTTTGGGTTAAATCTGCTCAGTGTACTACAACCTTCGGGCTCTGAATGCTGACATCTTTCTCTAGGCTGGAAGGTTCTCTGTTACTGTTCCTTCAATGTGCTATCTATTCCAGTCTCTCTCCAGCTCCTCTTTAAGACTAATAACTCCCAGATTTGCCCTTTTGACATTATTTTCCAGATCTTGTAGGTAGGCTTCATTCTTTTCTGTTCTTTTTTTTTATTATTATTTTCTTCTGATTGTGTATTTTCATATAGCCTGAGTCAATATAATCATTGGTCAATTCTGCTGTTGAGAGATTCTGCTGTGTTTCTTGGTTTGTCGACTGAATTTTTAAGTTCCAGAATTTCTAGAGTTTTATTAATTGTTATTTTAACCTCTTGGTTCAATTTCTCTGATGGGCTTCTGAATCCCCTCTCTGTGTTGTCGTAAAGTGCACTGAGCTACTTCAGGACACCTATTTTCCAGTCTTGGTCTGAAAGGCCACATGTCTCCATCATCCCAGGTTTGGCCACTGGTACCTCATTTAGTTATTTTCGTTTGTTTTCCTCAAATGTTTTCTCTGAATTTCTCATCACTAATCTGAATGAAAAGTTTTCCTTTTCTATCTTCTTGAAATCTATCATCAGATAATTTATAAGCAGTTTCTCACTGAATTGAACAAGAACTCTAACATACACATGTGTGTACAAGCTGTGCATTCCTGCTTGTAGGTCGGATTTCTGGACAGAAAAGTGGTTGGCACAAAAGCCACCCAGTCAGTCATGCAAAACTGTTAAGGCTTATTCATAATCAAGAGAAGTCTCAGCACTTTCTAAAATTGCAACATTGCAAATATAATTACTTGATAAAACGACAATCAAAGGCAAGAGCCCTATAAAACATAGGTAGTGTGGTACTGAGCTTGCACAAACCTCACCTTGATGAAAGGCAGAAGAACCAGGGAACACTGTTCACTACTGAAAAGAGCCGCAGGGCGTAGCTACAAGAGGGACTCTACCTGAGAAGTTCAAGTATTGTGATTCAGTCATTTGTGCCCTCACATTAACCCAAAATAAAAAAAAAAATTTTTAAAAAGAGTTTCAGTGTACATGATTACTTAGGTCACTAGTAGAATATGGACAATGTCTCAGAACAAACCACCTACCACCTGGAAACATGTGCGTGTGTGAGTGTGTGTGAGTATGTGTGCATGTGTGTGAGCATGTGCACGTGTGTGAGCGTGTGAGAGCATGTGTGAGTGTGTGTGCACGTGTGTGAGCATGCGTGAGCATGTGTGTGTGTGCACGTGTGAGAGCATGCGTGACCATGTGAGTGTGTGTGCACGTGTGTGAGCGTGTGTGCACGTGTGTGAGCATGCGTGCACGTGTGTGAGTGTGTGTGTGTACGTGTGTGAGCATGCGTGCATGCGTGTGAGTGTGTGTTAGGGGCATTGAGAGGATGATACGTAGATTAGAAGAATTGGGCATGAATCCTGGTTTGATTAATCAGGCAAATTAGATCACATTATTAAAGATATTGATAAAATTAGCTTCAGAGGATTGCTATGATACTTAAAAGTGGGACTATTTATAAAAACCTTGACACAATAATTTCCCATACAAAATAAACCAGAAAATCAACAGTAAATATATGCCTCCACTTATGCAGCGCTGACTGGGAGGCACCGGGGTCTACGAGCTTTATACACATTAACATGTTTAATCTCACAGTAAAACTATGAGGCAGGTGCCATTATTGCCTCTGTTTAACAGGAGATAGTACAGCAGCACAGAGATCTGGGGACCACCCCAGATCCACACAGGTGCAATGTGTTAGAGGCATCAGATTCAAATATGCTAGATTGTCTTCTTTACAATAACAATCATCTGGTGCTTGTTTTTATTATTATTAATATCATTGTGTGAAACAAAGTTGTATGCTTCCATGTGAGCTGATTTCATAAACTGTGCAGCTTCATATATACAGTATATATTAAAGAATTGGATCTTGGACTGAATTGCCTATAAACAACCTCACTATTTTTCTTTATGATGGCCTCATAAACTACCAGTATGAGGTGCCCCCAAAAATGTAGATTTGAAGCAATAACGTGCAAGACAAACAAAGTAAGAAACCAAACAAAAGTTTTAAACTTTCTCGAGACATATAAATAACTTCTCGTGTGTCTCCAAAACAAACTAAGCAGATTTATTTGATCACACATGAAACCTTTTCATTTTAAGTTGTAGTTAATAGTATTGGAGCCACGGACACAAATTACTTTTGTTACAATAGTGTCAGAGAGTAGGTTTGTTAGATTTCAAAGATAAAAATATAGAACCTGAGACATGCTTACAGTAAAAAACATTTCATGTATATCTGAAATTGAAACTTAACTGGACATTTTGTATTTCATCTGAAAATCCTAGAGTCAGAATAAATGTAATTTAAACATCAAAGATTGGTATATCTATGTTTATGAACTCTACCAATTATTAGAAGTTTGAACAAAAAAGTCTACAAGTTTTACACCATCTGCCCTTTAGCAGAGGACATCCTCTCCATATAGAAATCAGAAATTATGAACAAAATTACTAAGATAAATAAAACTTTGCACTTTTTATGATTCTTCAAAAAAAGAAAAAGGCTCAACATACTAGATATAAAGATAGGACTTTTGAAAGTCCTTTCCATGAAGTTATCTCAACTAGACTAAGTTGTTTTGGACATTAAATTGAGGAATCCCCTCAATTTCATGAGAGTCAACTTATCATCTTGAGATACTCCAAATAAAACTTCACATAGAAACATCTGTTTAGAGCAGTACTGGAGATCATGGAGCAATATGGACCACTGAGAAAAGAAACAAATGTGTCATCTGAAGAAAAAAGTGAGGAGAGAGAATAGCGGGATGGAAAATCTCAATTTGGTCCATAAAAATAGAATTGCTTTGAGTGTCATGTTTTCCACAGAAACTGAAATAAAAACGAGGGGGGATGTCAGCCTACGCATCTCACACTCAGTTTTTGGAGATGATGATGAAGAGCAGGTGGTGTGGGTCCATTTCTCACAAGTGAACATCTGTCACAAGCCAGAGCAGCTCTGAGCCCAGACTCGTTAGCATCTGCCCTGCGGTGGGGACGGCGCCTTTGTCAACACACAGGAGCCATCCTGGGGCCGCTGTGCGTTAAGAGAGGGGCCCGGCTGAAAAGTCACAGGCAGCCTTCCTCATGGGAGGAACGTTCTCACCTCTAAGGTGTGTGCGATGGACTAAGGATGAGCTGACAAGGCCCCACTGTTCATAGCTGACCAAAGAAGGCAAAACCGCATCTCCAGCTCTCGGCCAGTTCTGTGTCCCCGCCCGCGTCAGTAGCATCACGATGGCTAACCTGTGATCCTTTCCAGGCTCAGTGGAACGGAACACCGATCACCATGACACCTTTGTGCAGAGTTGGTTTTGCTGTATCAGTCTCCAAATAATTATGATTATATGATGCTCTACTGGGAAAACCTCCATTCATTCAAGTTTATCCAAGTAATTGACGGGGGTCGGGAGGAACCAAGCTCTTTTCCACAAAGGCAAATGTAGTGAAAGAGGTATTCGAAGGTTCAGAGCTTTTCTCTTATCTTCCATCAATTAACAACTAACAATGTTACAGACTTTAAACATTTCTTCACAGCACGTTGGTCCAGCTGGTGAGTTCTCCTCCCTAACCTCTGTCTCCTCGTGTGTGGAAGACGTTTCACTCCATTCTAATCTATCACAGGACTCAGCACTGGGGTGCGTTTGGGCTGAAGAGCGTTGTGCTACTGGGAGTGTATTTACCTACAACAGAGTATTGCTGTGATTTCACTGTCTAAACCAAGTCTTTGTGTAAATACAAAAATGAGACAAATCAGCAAAATGAAAACCCCATCTGCCCATCTGCCCATCTACCAACTAGAGGAAGCGGGTGACAAAATACATGAACCAGCAGGTTTGCAGAAGCCTGAAGATTCTCTTCTCGTCTGGTCCTCTCTGCTTGTCCCTAACCAGAGATAGTGTCGATCTCCTTTTTAATCATGTTGATAATTGTGTCACCTTTGTGGAGTGCAGGGTGATGTTCAAGAGATATGTGCACACACACACACACACACACAATGTGGTTGATCAGGTCACACCAACATATCCACCACTTCGCTCACCTGGCTTTTTGTGGTGGTGTATTTGAAATTTCCTCTCTCAGTTACTTTGAAATATACATTATAATTGACCTTAGTCACTGCCAGGAGAGAGAGTGCCAGTTTCTGCCCCAGTATTTCCGTGAGATGATGAGAAACGTCCCCTGTACTGGGCAGACATCTGAGAGGACAGATGTAGATGGAGCAGAAGCACCACTATCCCCAAGGACAGGGTGACAGTGAGGCCAGGCAGAAACACGGAGCACAGAGCCCTGCGGGTGAGACGCCCAGACAGAGCTGGCTTCTGAGTGCCAGGAGCGATCTTGGCTCACATTGCTAGTGTCAGGATTCACACACCGTCATCACTGACTGTGACAATCACTGTAAAACTGCGCTGTGGCTTTCAGGTAAGAAGGCAGATTAAGGGCGGTGCCTGTGGCTCAAAGGAGTAGGGTACCGGCCCCATATACTGGATGTGGCAGGTTCTAACCTGGCCCTGGCCAAAAACTGCAAAAAAAAAGAAAAAAAAAAAAAAAAGAAAGTATATTGAACACATGTATTCACCTCACCTGCCTACAAAATGATAATACAGACTTCACAGTTAAACCCACAGGGTCAATGATCCAGGAAGAAGAGTCTGGGAGTGAAATTCCTCAGACTGGAAAGCAGAATGATGAGCTAACTCAAATTTGGAGCTGGCCTGGGAGGTCTAGACCCAGAGCAGAGAGAAGGCCGGGAAGCCAGCTGTGCCTGCGCAGGACACCCTGGGAGGGGACGGTGCTGCCTGATCAGTACAGGGGAGGACGCAGACTAAAGGGTGGTTAAAGCCCCTGTGAGAAGCAAGGCCTATAGATGTTTTCCCCACCCTCACCCCCATGTCCATTCCTGGTGAAGACCAGAAATTTCTCCTCCCGAGAGACTGAGCCATAAGAACTCTAGAGAAGGAAACCAGGAAAGGCTGAAGAATGAGAGAAACTCCATGAAAATGGATCAACAAGGTGTCACTCAGATGAACTGCCTTGGGGAGAGCTTGAGCAATAATGCAGAAAACTTTGGGCATTGTCTAGAGCCCCAGACTAAGCCACTGAGCCGGACGGAGCTAATAGTGTTCGGCTGTGGGCTGCAGGAAGCCACTGTGAGAGAACTGCCCCGGCAAGATCTGCCCTCAGGGTCGCAGAGAAAAGACTGGGCGGGAGCTAGTAACCTAGTGACTGAGCAGCCTAAAGGCGGGGACTGAGCTGCCTTACAGCCTTAACCATCAGGTGCAGAGTGAGACCAGTTTTGGCACACTGGAGCCTTGGGCTGTTGCCCTGGTTACAGTACGGTGGAATCACAGCTCATAGCAACCTCAGACTCCTGGGCTTGGTGCCACCCAGACCTCCATAAAAGCTGTGCTGTGACCCCTGACCAGCAACCCACACCCACTGGGCCTCCGCATACCCTGACCAGGAATTGTGGGAGCCGTGCAACCCTGCATCCTCCCTCCTGTACCCTCCCTGCCTCCAAACCAGCCCACTAGTCTGGCCAGGGACTCTGTTAGCCACATGCCCTCCAGAGTCCTCCCTGCCACTGCGCAGAGCCCTTCTCCTAGTCAGAGACTGCTAGAGCCTTGGGCTCTCTGTGCCAAAGTCACTGGGTGCCATGCACTCCCAGAACCGTGTGCACCACCGCCTGCCCTGTTGCTGGATCTGGGTGTGTCACACTCCGGAGCTGCTTCCACAACCAGATCTCCCTGGCTGCGGCAGCCCCAGAGGAACTACACAGAGTCACTCCCTACAAAGATCCAGCAACAATAGGGTGATCCCACTGGGGTCTAATCTTGGAGAGACACCTCTCCAACTCTGAGGAGGGCCAGAGGCAATCGTGAAAAACAAACATGAGGTGAAATCAACAGAAAAACTCTGGCAATATGAATAATCAGAGTAGATCAACTCCCCCAAGGATCAATGGGGCAGACACAGCACAAGATCCCATGCACAAACAATAGCTGAGATGTCAGAAATCAAATTCAGAATCTGGATAGCAAATAAGATTGAATTAGAATTCTAAGCAGTAACCCAAAAGATATCTCAAGAATTCAACGAATTCAAAGACCAAATGACCAAAGATTTTGACACATTGAGACAAGAAGTTGCAGTCCTCAAAGATCTGAGAAACACAGTAGCATTCCTCAGTAACAGAATGGAACAAGCAGAAGAAAGTATTTCTGACATTGAAGACAAAGCTTTCGAATGCTCCCAAACTCTCAAAGAGGAAGATAAATGGAGGGCAAAAACAGATCACTCTCTCAGAGAACTCGGGATAATTCAAAAAAAAAAAAAAACAATATTCGTCTTTTAGGGATCCCCGAAAGCAACGAAGTGGCTTCACAAGGCACAGAGTCTCTTCTCCATGAGATTATGAAGGAGAACTTTCCAGACATGCCAAGACATTCTGAAATTCAGATAGCAGACAGTTTCAGAACTTCAGCACGACTCAACCCAAATAAGACATCCCCCAGACACATCATAATCAATTTCACTAAAGTTAATATGAAGGAGAAAATTCTGAAAGCAGCCAGACAAAAGAAAACCATCACCTACAAGGGCAAGAATATTAGAATAACTGCAGATCTCTCTGCTGAAACCTTTCAAGCTAGAAGAGGATGGTCATCAACTTTTAATCTCCTAAAACAAAATAACTTTCAACCCAGGATCTTGCACCCAGCTAAACTGAGTTAGATTTAAAACAGAGAAATTAAATACTTCAATGACATTCACATGTTGAAGAAATTTGCCATAACTAAACCAGCTCTCCAGGATATTCTCAGACCGATCCTCCAAAAAGACCAACATAATCCTCCACCACAAAAGTAAACCCAACCAGAATATTTTGATCAAATTCCAACTTCCACAGTCGCAAAAGGAGTAATAATGTCCACCAGACTCTCAAAAGGCTTATCAATATTCTCAATTAATGTGAGTGGTTTAAATTGTGCTCTAAAGAGGCACAGGTTGGCTGACTGAATACAAAACCTCAAGCCAGATATCTGCTGCATATCAGAATCTCATCTTACATTAAAAGACAAATATACACTGAAGGTGAAGGGATAGTCATATATACTTCAGGCAAATTGAAAGCAGAATAAAGCAGGTGTTGTAATCCTATTTGCAGACACAATAGGCTTTAAACCAACCAAAATAAGGAAGGATAAGGATGGACATTTCATATTTTTTAAAGGTAATACTCAAAATGATGAGATTTCCATTATTAATATTTATGCACCCAACCAGAATGCACCTCAATTTATAAGAGAAACTCTAACAGACATGAGCAACTTGATTTCTCCACTTCCATAGTAGTTGGAGATTTTAACACCCCTTTAGCAGTGCTGGATAGAGCCTCCAAAAAGAAGCTAAGCAAAGAAATTTTAGATTTAAACTTAACCATTCAACATCTGGACTTAACAGACATCTACATAACATTTCATCCCAACAAAACTGAATACACATTCTTCTCATCAGCCCTCGGAACATACTCCAAAATCAACCGCATCCTAGGCCACAAATCTAACCTCAGCAAATTTTAAAAAATGAAATTATTCCTTGCATCTTCTCAGACCATCATGGAACAAAAGTTGAACTCAATAACAACAGGAACCTGCATACCTATACAAAAACATGGAAGCTAAACAACCTTATGCTGAAGGATAGGTGAGTTATAGACAAGATTAAGAAGGAAATTACCAAATTTCTGGAAAAAAACAACAATGAAGACACAAATTACCAGAACCTCTGGGATACTGCAAAGGCAGTCCTAAGAGTGAAACTTATAGCACTGCTAGCCTTCCTCAAGAAAATGGAAAGAGAGGAAGTTAATAACTTAATGGGACATCTCAAGCAACTGGAGAAGGAAAAACACTCCAACACCAAACCCAGCAGAAGAAAAGAAATAACCAAAATCAGAGCAGAATTAAATGAAATTGAAAACAAAAGAATTATAGAACAGATCAATAAATCCAAAAGTTGGTTTTTTGAAAAGATCAATAAAATAGATAAACCTTTGACCAACCTAACCAGGAAAAAAAAAAGAGTAAAATCTCTAATCTCATCAATCAGAAATAGTAACAATGAAATAACAACAGACCCCTCAGAAATTCAAAAAATCCTTAATGAATACTACAAGAAACTCTACTCTTAGAAATATGAAAATCTGAAAGAAATCAACCAATACCTGGAGGTATGCCACCTACCAAGACTTAGCCAGAATGAAGTGAAAATGTTGAATAGGCAGGCATTAGGAAGGTTGAGAACCACTACTCTAGAATTTTGCACAATGGCTAGGTTGCTGTGCTCCTTGGGGGCATTCCTGCAGAGTCTGAATTATCACCCATCCCACAACTCATTCACGAGACAAGTACCCAGGAGGACATATGGTGGGAAAGGCCCTGTGCTAGGACCATGGGAGCGGCAAAGATGACCAGACAGATGCTGCCCAGGTGGTGGAGGTAAGATGTGAACTAATCAGGATAAAAGCAATGAACAGACAAAGTGTGCAGGAACACAGGGAGGGCGGAGTGACGTTTAGTTTGGGAAGCTGATAAGTATCCTTCTCCTCTGCCCTGCAGCTCATTCCCCACCAGGCAGCAGAAAATCTGCTCATCTCACACCCCAAATCTAAACCCTTCAACAATCTTCCACAGCACGTAGCATAAATGTGAAACTGTGTTCTGTTGGCCTCTAAGGTCAGGAATGGTGCAGCTTCCGCCTGCGTCCTCTGCCTGGGGCTCTGTGTGCACTGGCCACACTGCTCCTCCATCTGGTTCCTCCTGACCCCTCCACCTGCGTATGCTGTGCTCCTGGGTCTTGGTGTGGAGGAGGAATGCCTGTGTCCCAGTTTGCAGTTCCTGTACAATTTTCTCCTGGAGACCATCCCCGGCCAGCCCTTGTAGGTCAGCTATAGGCCACTCCTTCATCCCCACCTCGCTCCACCTATCACCACCTCTTTCTCCTCCTTGTGCTACAGACACCCGAAGTCGCCCTGCTCTTGCTGGTCTGTCTGCATGTCACCTGCTGTGTCCCCAACTCCAACTGGACAAGTAAGGGCTTGTCTGCTGAGATTGCTGCTGTTTCTCCCACATCCAGATTAGAGCAAGCTGTACGCATCACAGACACACCATACAGACTTGTTGAGGGTTGAATGAAGAGGGTTCGCACAGGATAGTAGTTTAGACAAAATCCGAGAACCTTCAGCTCTTCCTAATGCATATTTTGCAGTCAACCTCAGTCATAATTCCCCTCGGCACCCCTGGCATTCTGGCCATTGTTTCTTCTCCCGCCACAGACACACTCTCCAACTTTCAGGTCCAAATGAAGATGTGCCCATAGGTGACCCTTTTTACTGCTTTCTAAGTAATGATTAACTTTTCTTCCTATAAATTCCTAAAATCTCTACTAGTCAGTCATACATTGCGTTTACATTTCCTAAAAGATACTTTGACCCTGTCTGATAGCTGTGGGGCTGCCTGCACCAGTCTAGTCATCAGAACACAAAACAAGCCACACATGGGATTTTCCAGCAGCCACGTTAAAAAGAGGTAGAAAGAAACAGGTGAAGTTAATTTTAATAATATATTTTAATTTGAGCTGCTGCATCTAAAATATTATTTCAACATACAATCTATAAAAATTATGAGATTTTTACATACAATCAGGTTGCTTGATGGGAAATTATTTTACATTGCTTTAATATTAATATTTATATTTAAAGTCGTTAAGATTAAGTAAAATTAAAAATTTAGTTCCTCAGTCACACTAGCCACATTTCAAGTGCTCAGTTAACTGTGTGTGACTAATGGCACCCTTCCTGCACAATTCAGTGGTGGACAAGTGGGTGCAGGCAGTGGGTACTTCAGAATATTTAGTGCTTACTTTGTTAGGTAAATTAATGAGTAGGATATTATCTAATTTTTAATAAGCAAACAGGAAAATATAAATGAATAATTTCCACTTGGTCTACGTGCGTGTTTAATTACTGGTTGCTAGGAAGTTTTAGCATCAATGACAGCAAAAACAGCAGCAGAAAGTGAAGATACTGGTAAGATTAATGATGTCCTGAGACCACCCTGAAGTGTTTCATACACACAGAGGGAAACGCAGTCATGGGGGGCATCTCAGGGCTGTCCTGAGGCTTCCTGCCAGGTGCTAGAAGCCCCCCACAGGCTGGGTGCTGCCAGCCCGCTGTGTGGTGAGAGCAGCTCTCAGCCCACCTGCCACCGTGATCCTCTATCGCAAAAATCAAAATGACAACACAAAAGCACAAAATAAATAAGTGAATTCATACACTCACATGTACAAACTTAAATAGAAAAGGAAGTGAAGAGAAATGAAATTGTAGGCAGAAGGGTAAATGGAAGACAAAATTTCAAAGGAAAATTATAAAATATTCTAAGACCTAATTAAATAACCATGGAATTTTAAAACAAAAGAGCTTAAATACATTTGACTTTTTAAAAAGTCACAAAGAATTTCAGTTATCGAGATTAAAAAAATATGCAAATATCCTTCCCCACTGTGTAGGTTGTCTCTTTGCTTTGGTTATTGTCTCCTTAGCTGTACAGAAGCTTTTCAGTTTACTGAAGTCCCATTTGTTTATTTTTGTTGTTGTTGCAATTGCCATGGCAGTTTTCTTCATGAAGTCTTTCCCCAGGCCAATATCTTCCAGTGTTTTTCCTATGCTTTCTTTGAGGATTTTTATTGTTTCATGCCTTAAATTTAAGTCCTTTATCCATCTTGAATCAAATTTTGTGAGTGGGGAAAGGTGTGGGTCCAGTTTCAGTCTTTTACATGTAGACATCCAGTTCTCCCAACACCATTTATTGAATAGGGAGTCTTTCCCCCAAGGTATGTTCTTGTTTGGTTTATCAAAGATTAGGTGGTTGTAAAATGTTAGTTTCATTTCTTGGTTTTCAATTCGATTCCAAGTGTCTATGTCTCTGTTTTTGTGCCAGTACCATGCTGTCTTGAGCACTATGGCTTTGTAGTACAGACTAAAATCTGGTATGCTGATGCCCCCAGCTTTATTTTTGTTACAGAGAACTGCCTTAGCTATACGGGGTTTTTTCCGGTTCCATACAAAACGCAGAATCATTTTTTCCAAATCTTGAAAGTACGATGTTGGTATTTTGATAGGAATGGCATTGAATAGGTAGATTGCTTTGGGAAGTATAGACATTTTAACAATGTTGATTCTTCCCATCCATGAGCATGGTATGTTCTTCCATTTGTTAATATCCTCTGCTATTTCCTTTCTGAGGATTTCATAGTTTTCTTTATAGAGGTCCTTCACCTCCTTCGTTAGGTATATTCCTAGGTATTTCATTTTCTTTGAAACTATGGTGAAGGGAGTTGTGTCCTTATTAGCTTCTCATCTTGACTGTTATTGGTGTATACAAAGGCTACTGACTTGTGGACATTGATTTTATATGATAACTAGGATCTATAGAGAACTCAAATTAATCCACATAAAAAAGCCAACAATCCCATATATCAATGGGCAAGAGACATGAATAGAACTTTCTCTAAAGACGACAGACGAATGGCTAACAAACACATGAAAAAACGTTCCTCATCTCTATATATTAGAGAAATGCAAATCAAAACAACCCTGAGATATCATCTAACCCCAGTGAGAATGGCCCACATCACAAAATCTCAAAACTGCAGATGCTGGCATGGATGTGGAGAGAAGGGAACGCTTTTACACTGCTGGTGGGACTGCAAACTAGTACAACCTTTCTGGAAGGAAGTATGGAGAAACCTCAAAGCACTCAAGCTAGACCTCCCATTTGATCCTGCAATCCCATTACTGGGCATCTACCCAGAAGGAAAGAAATCCTTTTTTCATAAGAACACTTGTACTAGACTGTTTATTGCAGCTCAATTTATAATCGCCAAAATGTGGAAACAGCCTAAATGTCCACCAACCCAGGAATGGATTAACAAGCTGTGGTATATGTATACCATGGAATACTATTCAGCCATAAAAAAAATGAAGACTTTACATCCTTCGTATTAACCTGGATGGACGTGGAAGACATTATTCTTAGTAAAGCATCACAAGAATGGAGAAGCATGAATCCTATGTACTCAATTTTGATATGAGGACAATTAATGACAAGGTTATGGGGGGGAACAGAAAGAGGGAAGGAGGGAGGGGGGTGGGGCCTTGGTGTGTGTCACACTTTATGGGGGCAAGACATGATTGCAAGAGGGACTTTACCTAACAATTGCAATCAGTGTAACCTGGCTTATTGTACCCTCAATGAATCTCCAACAATAAAAAAAAAAAAAAAAAGATTAAAAAAAATTGAAACTTTAAAACTTCAGAGGAATATAAAACCTAAGATCATTAGAAACTAACAAAGAAAACCAGTGGAAAGACGTCCCATCATCATAAGTTTCCATTTGTTTAGCACCTCCCATGTATCTGCCACCATCATCTCATCATTTTAACGTGAGCTCCAAGGAGTGTCTTTATTTCAGAGATAAGATCAGGATTCAGAAGTTATCAGCAATTTGCACTGCTCAGAAAGAACAGCCAAAACTGTGAGGGGAGACAGTTTTCAGCCTGCTTTCTGTTTGGAATATTTGGGAAACACAGGAAAGAAAAGCATGCTTTGTTAGCAAGTGGTGCTATGGCTTCGAAGTCTGTGTCTCCAAAATTTATACTTTACACTTACACCCTGATGTGATAGATAGTATTCATTAAAAAGTAGGGCCTTTAGGAGGTGATTACATCTAGAAGGTGGGGCCCCAATGGGGTTGGCCACATTATAACCTCGGAGAAGGGAGCAGCAAAGCACCTTCTGACTTCAGGTCACCTGCTGTGTGAGGACTGGGGTTCAGGGACCATCACAGATGCAGATACCTAATCAAGCCCCTTCCTTGTACACCCAACCTGCCCATGCTGAGCTGGCAGCTTCCCAAACTGTAAAAGATGAATTTACATTTCTTACAAATTATCCATTCTAAGATGTTCTGTCATAACAGCACAGACGGACCAAGACAGACAGCTAGAGATCCTTGGAGAAGCAGAAACAAAAACTCGTGTTACTAGAGAACAAATTCTGCCCTCACAGCCCCTCCACACTGGACACCTGCCCTGGCCCAGAGGCGCCGAATAAGACCCGCCTGGTCCTCTGTGGCTCCCGAGACTCAGAGGTACGTGAGCGCAGAATCCATGTGAGACTGTCCGTGGGGGTAGACGGGACCAGCAGTGATCTACCAAAAGTCTCTCTCAGAACCCTCCCTGTGGAGCCGGATCCCAGTGAGTGGCTGTAAATACCAGGCCTCCCTCCAGATCCCAGGGACAGGACCCCCCCACCCCCTGTGCAGCAGAGTCCAGCTCTCTCTAAGGGAACTGTTTTATTATCTCAATTAAAAAATAAAAGTTGATCAAGATGTTTAAGGTACAGCCTTTCAAGAAAAGAGCAAATGGTTAGCTGTCTTTAGACACAGCTCACAGGCAAAACTTAACTCAGATACAGAATCCATAGCAAAAATAAAACTTCTAAAACAACCCAAATAATATTCAGTCAAAGTAAAATTTGGCCACAAATTATCACTCATGATAGATATGCTTTGTCATCTAATGCTTCCCAAGACTACTTCTTAAAAATCTTGATTCTTTTCTAAGTCATTCCATAGCAAAACTTATTTTCTCCCTTTGTGAGCTTTTATTTTTCTGGATATCTTTCTGGGGCTTTCACCCCCCACATAGACTTATCTAAGTTTATATTTAAATAAGTTATATTATTATTTAAGTTACATTAAGCCCCGTGTTTCCTAGATGAGTATCAAATTCATCTTGAAGTCTCTGTTTCTAGAATGACATGGACAGAGGCCCAGGGGCTCTATATATGAGAGGGGTACCCAGCCACACCAGCTCAGATGAAACAACTCCTGAAAAATGAGCTGTACTCTAGAAATTGTAAAGTGAATTTTTTTTTTTTGAGACAGAGTCTCACTATGTCACTCTCAGTAGAGTGCTGTGGTGTCACAGCTCACAGCAACCTCAAACTCTTGGGCTTACGTGATTCTTTGCCTCAGGCTCCCAAGTAGCTGGGACTATAGGCGCCCACCACAACGCCCAGCTATTTTTTTTGTTGTTGTTGTAGTTGTCATGTTGTTTGGCAGGCCTGGGTCGGGTTCAAACCTGCCAGCCCCGGTGTATGTGGCTGGCGCCCTAGCCGCTGAGCTACAGGCGCCACACTGAGCCAAAAGTGAAATTTTTAAATACTGATACAGCCTTTGCTGATTGGTAAGAAAAACTAAAAAAGCAACAGGCTCCTGTGTCTTCTATGCCTTCTTTGAGCCTAGGCAGGGTGGGACGGCCCTGATAAGTCACTCTGGGTTGGCAGGAAGGGGCACAGGGCACCAGCCAGGGCTGCCTTTTTGTACAACCCAACTCACTGGACTCACCCGTGGGGCTCTTCCCACTGGCATGATCACAACCGTTGTGATGCTTCTTTGAAGGTTCTTTTTTAATAGGTCTAGGCTGAGACACAGAGCTCTGTATTTGTTAGAAGCACCCTGAAAAACCCACGATTAGTTTAGTCTGAGCAACCCTGCTTTTACAGTTCAAGCACCATCTTCTAATGTAAATTCAGTCTCTGAGATTCTTTCCTTCTCAAAAGAATAAAGGGTACTCAGCCCTACTATGAAACTAATTTATAGCTTTCATATGAAATCTATAACCCAATTATAACCTAAGAATATGGGGAAAGGGGAAAGGCAGGGGAGGGGAGGGTAGAGGATGGGTGGAGGGAGGGTGATTGGTGGGACCACACCTACGGTGCATCTTACAAGGATACATGTGAAACGTACTAACTAAGAAAATGCCATGAAGGCTATGTTAACCAGTTTGATGAAAACATTTCAAATTGTATATAAAACCAGTGCATGGTGCCCCATGATTGCATTAATGTACACGGCTATGATTCAATTTAAAAAAAAAAAAAAAAAGGCTGTTCAGCTGTCACAAGCATTCTAGTCTGGTAATCACATTTCTCAGTGGCAAAGTGATTGTTAACTTGGCTTTTATGAATGAGCACCCCAAGCCCCACTAGTTGCCTCTGCATAAGCTGAGAAAATGCTAACATTGTCACTGCATCAGACTAGAGATAATTCTACCAAGAAATTATTTTTTAAAAAATGATCCCAACTCTGATTGAAAATATGCAGATATCCTTCATGAAGTCTTTCTCCAGGCCAATATCTTCCAGTGTTTTTCCTATGCTTTCTTGGAGGATTTTAATTGTTTCAAGCCTTAAATTTAAGTCCTTTATCCATCTTGAATCAATTTTTGTGAGTGGGGAAAGGTGTGGGTCCAGTTTCAGTCTTTTACATGTAGACATCCAGTTCTCCCAACACCATTTATTGAATAGGGAGTCTTTCCCCCAAGGTATGTTCTTGTTTGGTTTATCAAAGATTAGGTGGTTGTAAAATGTTAGTTTCATTTCTTGGTGTTCAATTCGATTCCAAGTGTCTATGTCTCTGTTTTTGTGCCAGTACCATGCTGTCTTGAGCACTATGGCTTTGTAGTACAGACTAAAATCTGGTATGCTGATGCCCCCAGCTTTATTTTTGTTACAGAGAACTGCCTTAGCTATACGGGGTTTTTTCCGGTTCCATACAAAACGCAGAATCATTTTTTCCAAATCTTGAAAGTACGATGTTGGTATTTTGATAGGAATGGCATTGAATAGGTAGATTGCTTTGGGAAGTATAGACATTTTAACAATGTTGATTCTTCCCATCCATGAGCATGGTATGTTCTTCCATTTGTTAATATCCTCTGCTATTTCCTTTCTGAGGATTTCATAGTTTTCTTTATAGAGGTCCTTCACCTCCTTCGTTAGGTATATTCCTAGGTATTTCATTTTCTTTGAAACTATGGTGAAGGGAGTTGTGTCCTTATTAGCTTCTCATCTTGACTGTTATTGGTGTATACAAAGGCTACTGACTTGTGGACATTGATTTTATATGATAACTAGGATCTATAGAGAACTCAAATTAATCCACATAAAAAAGCCAACAATCCCATATATCAATGGGCAAGAGACATGAATAGAACTTTCTCTAAAGACGACAGACGAATGGCTAACAAACACATGAAAAAACGTTCCTCATCTCTATATATTAGAGAAATGCAAATCAAAACAACCCTGAGATATCATCTAACCCCAGTGAGAATGGCCCACATCACAAAATCTCAAAACTGCAGATGCTGGCATGGATGTGGAGAGAAGGGAACGCTTTTACACTGCTGGTGGGACTGCAAACTAGTACAACCTTTCTGGAAGGAAGTATGGAGAAACCTCAAAGCACTCAAGCTAGACCTCCCATTTGATCCTGCAATCCCATTACTGGGCATCTACCCAGAAGGAAAGAAATCCTTTTTTCATAAGAACACTTGTACTAGACTGTTTATTGCAGCTCAATTTATAATCGCCAAAATGTGGAAACAGCCTAAATGTCCACCAACCCAGGAATGGATTAACAAGCTGTGGTATATGTATACCATGGAATACTATTCAGCCATAAAAAAAATGAAGACTTTACATCCTTCGTATTAACCTGGATGGACGTGGAAGACATTATTCTTAGTAAAGCATCACAAGAATGGAGAAGCATGAATCCTATGTACTCAATTTTGATATGAGGACAATTAATGACAAGGTTATGGGGGGGAACAGAAAGAGGGAAGGAGGGAGGGGGGTGGGGCCTTGGTGTGTGTCACACTTTATGGGGGCAAGACATGATTGCAAGAGGGACTTTACCTAACAATTGCAATCAGTGTAACCTGGCTTATTGTACCCTCAATGAATCTCCAACAATAAAAAAAAAAAAAAAAAGATTAAAAAAAATTGAAACTTTAAAACTTCAGAGGAATATAAAACCTAAGATCATTAGAAACTAACAAAGAAAACCAGTGGAAAGACGTCCCATCATCATAAGTTTCCATTTGTTTAGCACCTCCCATGTATCTGCCACCATCATCTCATCATTTTAACGTGAGCTCCAAGGAGTGTCTTTATTTCAGAGATAAGATCAGGATTCAGAAGTTATCAGCAATTTGCACTGCTCAGAAAGAACAGCCAAAACTGTGAGGGGAGACAGTTTTCAGCCTGCTTTCTGTTTGGAATATTTGGGAAACACAGGAAAGAAAAGCATGCTTTGTTAGCAAGTGGTGCTATGGCTTCGAAGTCTGTGTCTCCAAAATTTATACTTTACACTTACACCCTGATGTGATAGATAGTATTCATTAAAAAGTAGGGCCTTTAGGAGGTGATTACATCTAGAAGGTGGGGCCCCAATGGGGTTGGCCACATTATAACCTCGGAGAAGGGAGCAGCAAAGCACCTTCTGACTTCAGGTCACCTGCTGTGTGAGGACTGGGGTTCAGGGACCATCACAGATGCAGATACCTAATCAAGCCCCTTCCTTGTACACCCAACCTGCCCATGCTGAGCTGGCAGCTTCCCAAACTGTAAAAGATGAATTTACATTTCTTACAAATTATCCATTCTAAGATGTTCTGTCATAACAGCACAGACGGACCAAGACAGACAGCTAGAGATCCTTGGAGAAGCAGAAACAAAAACTCGTGTTACTAGAGAACAAATTCTGCCCTCACAGCCCCTCCACACTGGACACCTGCCCTGGCCCAGAGGCGCCGAATAAGACCCGCCTGGTCCTCTGTGGCTCCCGAGACTCAGAGGTACGTGAGCGCAGAATCCATGTGAGACTGTCCGTGGGGGTAGACGGGACCAGCAGTGATCTACCAAAAGTCTCTCTCAGAACCCTCCCTGTGGAGCCGGATCCCAGTGAGTGGCTGTAAATACCAGGCCTCCCTCCAGATCCCAGGGACAGGACCCCCCCACCCCCTGTGCAGCAGAGTCCAGCTCTCTCTAAGGGAACTGTTTTATTATCTCAATTAAAAAATAAAAGTTGATCAAGATGTTTAAGGTACAGCCTTTCAAGAAAAGAGCAAATGGTTAGCTGTCTTTAGACACAGCTCACAGGCAAAACTTAACTCAGATACAGAATCCATAGCAAAAATAAAACTTCTAAAACAACCCAAATAATATTCAGTCAAAGTAAAATTTGGCCACAAATTATCACTCATGATAGATATGCTTTGTCATCTAATGCTTCCCAAGACTACTTCTTAAAAATCTTGATTCTTTTCTAAGTCATTCCATAGCAAAACTTATTTTCTCCCTTTGTGAGCTTTTATTTTTCTGGATATCTTTCTGGGGCTTTCACCCCCCACATAGACTTATCTAAGTTTATATTTAAATAAGTTATATTATTATTTAAGTTACATTAAGCCCCGTGTTTCCTAGATGAGTATCAAATTCATCTTGAAGTCTCTGTTTCTAGAATGACATGGACAGAGGCCCAGGGGCTCTATATATGAGAGGGGTACCCAGCCACACCAGCTCAGATGAAACAACTCCTGAAAAATGAGCTGTACTCTAGAAATTGTAAAGTGAATTTTTTTTTTTTGAGACAGAGTCTCACTATGTCACTCTCAGTAGAGTGCTGTGGTGTCACAGCTCACAGCAACCTCAAACTCTTGGGCTTACGTGATTCTTTGCCTCAGGCTCCCAAGTAGCTGGGACTATAGGCGCCCACCACAACGCCCAGCTATTTTTTTTGTTGTTGTTGTAGTTGTCATGTTGTTTGGCAGGCCTGGGTCGGGTTCAAACCTGCCAGCCCCGGTGTATGTGGCTGGCGCCCTAGCCGCTGAGCTACAGGCGCCACACTGAGCCAAAAGTGAAATTTTTAAATACTGATACAGCCTTTGCTGATTGGTAAGAAAAACTAAAAAAGCAACAGGCTCCTGTGTCTTCTATGCCTTCTTTGAGCCTAGGCAGGGTGGGACGGCCCTGATAAGTCACTCTGGGTTGGCAGGAAGGGGCACAGGGCACCAGCCAGGGCTGCCTTTTTGTACAACCCAACTCACTGGACTCACCCGTGGGGCTCTTCCCACTGGCATGATCACAACCGTTGTGATGCTTCTTTGAAGGTTCTTTTTTAATAGGTCTAGGCTGAGACACAGAGCTCTGTATTTGTTAGAAGCACCCTGAAAAACCCACGATTAGTTTAGTCTGAGCAACCCTGCTTTTACAGTTCAAGCACCATCTTCTAATGTAAATTCAGTCTCTGAGATTCTTTCCTTCTCAAAAGAATAAAGGGTACTCAGCCCTACTATGAAACTAATTTATAGCTTTCATATGAAATCTATAACCCAATTATAACCTAAGAATATGGGGAAAGGGGAAAGGCAGGGGAGGGGAGGGTAGAGGATGGGTGGAGGGAGGGTGATTGGTGGGACCACACCTACGGTGCATCTTACAAGGATACATGTGAAACGTACTAACTAAGAAAATGCCATGAAGGCTATGTTAACCAGTTTGATGAAAACATTTCAAATTGTATATAAAACCAGTGCATGGTGCCCCATGATTGCATTAATGTACACGGCTATGATTCAATTTAAAAAAAAAAAAAAAAAGGCTGTTCAGCTGTCACAAGCATTCTAGTCTGGTAATCACATTTCTCAGTGGCAAAGTGATTGTTAACTTGGCTTTTATGAATGAGCACCCCAAGCCCCACTAGTTGCCTCTGCATAAGCTGAGAAAATGCTAACATTGTCACTGCATCAGACTAGAGATAATTCTACCAAGAAATTATTTTTTAAAAAATGATCCCAACTCTGATTGAAAATATGCAGATATCCTTCATGAAGTCTTTCTCCAGGCCAATATCTTCCAGTGTTTTTCCTATGCTTTCTTGGAGGATTTTAATTGTTTCAAGCCTTAAATTTAAGTCCTTTATCCATCTTGAATCAATTTTTGTGAGTGGGGAAAGGTGTGGGTCCAGTTTCAGTCTTTTACATGTAGACATCCAGTTCTCCCAACACCATTTATTGAATAGGGAGTCTTTCCCCCAAGGTAAGTTCTTGTTTGGTTTATCGAAGATTAGGTGGTTGTAAGATGTTAGTTTCATTTCTTGGTTTTCAATTCGATTCCAAGTGTCTATGTCTCTGTTTTTGTGCCAGTACCATGCTGTCTTGAGCACTATGGCTTTGTAGTACAGACTAAAATCTGGTATGCTGATGCCCCCAGCTTTATTTTTATTACTAAGAACTGCCTTAGCTATACGGGGTTTTTTCCGGTTCCATACAAAACGCAGAATCATTTTTTCCAAATCTTGAAAGTACGATGTTGGTATTTTGATAGTGGCATTGAATAGATAGATTGCTTTGGGAAGTATAGACATTTTAACAATGTTGATTCTTCCCGTCCATGAGCATGGTATGTTCTTCCATTTGTTAATATCCTCTGCTATTTCCTTTCTGAGGATTTCATAGTTTTCTTTATAGAGGTCCTTCACCTCCTTCGTTAGGTATATTCCTAGGTATTTCATTTTCTTTGAAACTATGGTGAAGGGAGTTGTGTCCTTAATTAGCTTCTCATCTTGACTGTTATTGGTGTATACAAAGGCTACTGACTTGTGGACATTGATTTTATATGATAACTAGGATCTATAGAGAACTCAAATTAATCCACATGAAAAAAGCCAACAATCCCATATATCAATGGGCAAGAGACATGAATAGAACTTTCTCTAAAGATGACAGACGAATGGCTAACAAACACATGAAAAAACGTTCATCATCTCTATATATTAGAGAAATGCAAATCAAAACAACCCTGAGATATCATCTAACCCCAGTGAGAATGGCCCACATCACAAAATCTCAAAACTGCAGATGCTGGCGTGGATGTGGAGAGAAGGGAACACTTTTACACTGCTGGTGGGACTGCAAACTAGTACTTTCTGGAAGGAAGTATAGAGAAACCTCAAAGCACTCAAGCTAGACCTCCCATTTGATCCTGCAATCCCATTACTGGGCATCTACCCAGAAGGAAAAAAATCCTTTTATCATAAGGACACTTGTACTAGACTGTTTATTGCAGCTCAATTTACAATCGCCAAAATGTGGAAACAGCCTAAATGCCCACTAACCCAGGAATGGATTAACAAGCTGTGGTGGGCAGCGCCTGTGGCTCAAAGGGGTAGGGCGCTGGTCCCATATGCCGGAGGTGGCGGGTTCAAACCCAGCCCCGGCCAAAAAAAAACCACAAAAAAAAAAAAAAAAAAAAAAACAAGCTGTGGTATATGTATACCATGGAATACTATTCAGCCATAAAAAAAAAATGGAGACTTTACATCCTTCGTATTAACCTGGATGGACGTGGAAGACATTATTCTTAGTAAAGCATCACAAGAATGGAGAAGCATGAATCCTATGTACTCAATTTTGATATGAGGACAATTAATGACAATTAAGGTTATGGGGGGGAAACAGAAAGAGGGAAGGAAGGAGGGGGGTGGGGCCTTGGTGTGTGTCACACTTTATGGGGGCAAGACATGATTGCAAGAGGGACTTTACCTAACAATTGCAAGCAGTGTAACCTGGCTTATTGTACCCTCAATGAATCCCCAACAATAAAAAAAAAAAAAAATGATCCCAACTCTAAGCAAGGAGAACTACTTTTAAGTCTTTGCCTGAAAATGGCTTCTACCTTTACACTGAAGCACCTTAAATTCTGCTGTAAAAACTGAACAGGGATTAAGGAGCACTTTGGTACAAACCCACCCTCCACGTGTGCAACCTCCATAGACTAGGAAGGCAAGGGGCAAAGTGTAGGGGGAGCCCAGGGGCCTTCTCCCTCCCTCCTGCCTCTCCCCAAACACAGCAGGCATATTGGCCCTCACCCAGATCACCCTTCACCCTCCCATCCAGATCTGCACAAAAGATAGGTTGCCCTCTTCAGCTCCCTGTGCTTTCTAAGATTCCTTCCCCTATCTACGAGGCCTTCTTCAGGGTGGTTTAGCCACTTGCCCTCCAAAAGTCATGTCCCTTGGTGAGGCCGTCCCTCTCTGACACTGTCCCTAAGCTGTGTTCTACCACATTAAGGTGACTCCTAACCAGTATTGTAAGCCATAGATAAGAGCCAAATATTATCAGAAGGAGTATTGTTATACTTGAATCATAAAATCTTATCTTTGCTTTCTCACAAAAGTGCCGTTATCTCTATTTCCCACATGGAGAAACAGACCCAGAAAAACCAGGTGCCTGGCTGCCATCAAGGCAGTAGGGAGCTTGGGGCTGGAGCTTACACGCCTCCCAGCCACTGAGCTCCCGGTCAGCCCATGTGCCTGCCATTAACATTAGTTCATTCGAGAATTACTTACTCTTTCTTCCAGATCGTTAATAAAGACATAAACAGAGCCAGACCCCACACTGACCCCGCAGTCGACACATCCCTCTGCATCATTAGGACCCGTCCCCAGCCAGTCCTATGTGCCTGTGGCAAAGTACACAGCAAGCCGATGCTAATTAGGTTGGCAAATAAGATTTATCGGGATGCCATATCAAATGGATTAGGAAAATATAAATGTGTGTGCTAAGGTATACTCATTGTGCTCACTGAGCTTCTGATTGTGTTGAAAAGCCCACTGCCTGGTGTGGTCTGTCTCTGGACTCCCCAGCCCAGCACAGGGCTCTTCCGCCCCCTTTGACTCTGACCTGTCAGCATTTCAGTCTCAACAGTGGTTTTGTTATTTAAAAGGAATCATTTCACAATAGGAATTCACACGCAAATCCTTTATTCCAAGGTGGTTATTAATAGAATTAATGATAATTGAAGAATACCAGGCTAACAGGCTGGTATTAAGTGTCTTACTAAGTGTCCTGGGACCAGAGTAAGGACCCCTACTTCCCAGGTCTCTCCCCAGCACTAAACAGCATGCTTTAACCCCAAATCGTGATTCCCAGGGAAAAGCGCACAGAATTACGCTTGTAAGTATCTTCTACCTGGAGGGAGCTCAACTCACAAGTCTGATTTTTAGACTGTTTTTTTTATGGATTCCATGCCTCTATATTTATTTTTTTTTGTCCTAGAATTACTTATACTTAACTGCTGCGTAGGAACCTTTGTTGATGCAGTATAAAACTTTACCTATACATTTTCTATCTGTTTAAGCCATATGTTTTATACAGTTCATTCTTCTATCTTGTAGTGAAAATTTGAAATGTCACAAAGGCAAGGAAATTCCGTTTAAACTAGACTCAAAGTGGCCTCGTGATGATGGCCCCAAAGCATATTTTATATGAATGGAAATTGGGTCAGCTAGGAATTAACAGCCACCATATTTCCTTAACCACAATCACACAACCTTATATCCAATATATTCACAGCTGAGGACTGTACCACTGACTTACCAAAAATATTCTATTCACATACAGTTTTTGCCCTGTCTGTTAAAAAGTTTCCTTCTGGGCGGGCTTTTTATTTTTACTACAGATCTGAGCCATTTCATTAGGCCCATACACTATACATATGTTCCAAGTAACACAAGCTTTAAAACCACACTATCCATGAACTAGAATGACCATTCAAAATCCTGGTATCAAAGAAAACTCTTTGCTAAGTAAGAGTACTCTTCACTGTGAGAGCAATTATGTATTTAGTCTTTTGACTTTTTAACAAAAGTATAACATACGATATTTCAAAGGATTTGAAATTTGCAGGGGAGGGAAAGAATTGCATTTTAGCCTTGAGTGATGAGGAGACTGTATGTAAATGTTCTTGTGAAGGGATTTCACGAGTTAACTACACATTTGAAATATATACACACATGTACGTGGAAAATACTATAAACGTATTTCTTTTTTTTTTTTTTTTTTTTTTGTAGAGACAGAGTCTCACTTTATGGCCCTCAGTAGAGTGCCGTGGCCTCACACAGCTCACAGCAACCTCCAACTCCTGGGCCTAAGCGATTCTCTTGCCTCATCCTCCCAAGTAGCTGGGACTACAGGCGCCTGCCACAACGCCCGGCTATTTTTTGGTTGCAGTTTGGCCGGGGCCGGGCTTGAACCCGCCACCCTCGGTATATGGGGCCGGCGCCCTACTGACTGAGCCACAGGCGCCGCCCCGTATTTCTTTATAATAACAAATATAGGAGCAATTATTAGTGCATGTTCAGTAGAATCAATTAATATGAAATTTATTTACTTACAAGAAAGATGGCGGTGTTCGGACCGTAAGCCAGTGTGTGGCGTCCTCCACCAGGGAACCCCTTTCCTCACCCCAGGGCACTCTACGTAGGCAAGTTCTCAGTGGTCCTAGATTGGAAAAGACCCCAGCACTTTATGATTAGCAACACATGTGTTTCTCTTTAAGGATTGTCAGCTCCTACAAGAACAAACTTGCAAATCTGTTTCTGAGTTTATTTCTAGGTGGCAATACAATGGCTTTCTCAGGGTGGATTGAGTTTGTTCCATATAATTTTTATTTACTGTTGAAGTATCCAAATTAGATATTCATACAACTGTTTAAAATGCAAACATGAAAGTAATTTTATAGAAATTGATAATACCGAGACCTGATTCAGAATGGAATTTACATTCTAAGTAACATAGCTTCACTTTGCTCAACATTTATTTACAAGTTTTGTGAGTGCTTGATATGGAAAGGAAAGCATCTTAGGTTTTGTGCTGTGAGAAGTCTCTTGTGAAAGAGCCAGTGCTGAGATCTTTAATGTCTTTTTTGTGTATATCCCAGCTGTGCTCCATGCTAAGCACGTTGCATCCTCACAGCACAAATCTCTGAGGCAAAGGCTGCCATCATCCTCCTTCCACAGAGGGGGGATGTGGGGCACAGAAAGGCAAAGTAATTTATCCAAAGTCCACAGCTGGAAAAAAGGATGTGGAGAACGGAGCCATACGCAGCGCTCTTGCCCCTGAGCTCACGCTGGGAAAAAACGTGCATCAGTGATTCCCAGACTGGAGCAGGGCTCGGGATTCCGTGGAGAACCGTACAGGGACAGACTGTTGGCCTCCACCCCAGAGCTCCAGCAGGCAGGCCTGGGTCTGAGACCTGAGAATTCACATTTCTCATACGTTCCCGGTGATGTGATGTAGCAGTGTAGGGAGTGGGGACAACTGAGCTGTGCCGTGGAGATCTTAGGAACTGGGGACACATCTGTGTGACAGGAGGGAGAATGAAGGCATCTCACACTGAGGCAGAAAGCGAGGCCAGATGTTCAGGAAAAGGAAGTGTCTGAGGAAAGGACAGCAGGAGCTAGAGGCTGTGTCAACGGGGAAAGCCACAGTTGAGAGGAGAGAGACAGGTGGGGAATCTTGCCAGGAAAATAGATGTCCCTAGAAGAAACTTTTTAAAAGGAATGTTGAAGTGCCATAGTAATTCCCACCTAAAATCTCAACCCCGGAAAAACATTTGGCTTTCTAAACCATAAAGACACCGCACATATTCTAAAGCATGAAGACATTGCCCTTAGCAGGCAGAAGTGGCAAAGGCGTCTGTCAGCCGGGTGGGAGCAGCCTCCACAGAGCCCTGGTGCCAGGAAGTCTCTCTGACTCTGCGTCCCCGTCTCTCCCTTGGTCACAGTCACTCTGATTCTTCTTCCCAATTTAATGGGGGTGGGGTTGTGACCCTCCAGCGTCTTCACTTTACAAACCTGTATCCCTCACTCATCTAAGTTGCTTATAAATGGGTCATCCCTTTGCCCAGCTGGGCAGGAATGGAGACACACGAACTCATTCATGATTTCTTATTAAAGAGGTAACATTTACATTTGTCTCTGGTCTGGGTATGAATCTCCAGGCAGCACTGCCTTTAAATTGTGGTTTGTTTTTAGCAGCCAAGAAAGAGGCGAAGGGTGAATGCCTGCTGCTTCTCAGGTCTGGCTTCCCTGGGGACGTTGGTAGGAAGAAGGGAGGTCACCAGCCTTGCTGTCTCAGTGACAGCTGACAGAGGCCACTCAGGCCCATGTTCCACTCACCCTCAAAATTAAAGTGTCATGCTATGCCTTATGTTCTCCCAGTTCTTTTTATTAAAGACTTTTAAATCAAGAAGAAAGGGAGATGTGTTTAGTCCTATGTCTGTGAATCGGGAAAATTTAAGAGGGAAACACCCCAGGCCAGGCAACCCACTGAGCAACACTGCTCTTTCCAGCCCCATTCCTGCACTGTTTTAACCGTGACCCCTTGGTGTGTGACGGGTCACAGGGCCCGTGCTCTCTTGGCCTCTGCCCCCGTGTCCAGCTTTGCGCACAGCTTCTCATGCACAATTGGGTGGCCCAAACGAGATCAGGACTGCTGCTGCAAAGTACATAAAGTTTGTAGTGGTTTTTATATCCTCTTTTCAAATATAAAAATCATCATTTTTCAAATATAAAGACTGACCCCAAAACAGAAAGCAGCTTGCTCTAAGCCATATGGCAGGGTGGTACCGGGCAAGGATGAGAGCCGGCCCCTGTCCTGCCGTCAGACGGTCCTCTGGCTCATGGTATCTCTCAGACTTCGCTGCTGGTATAGGTTTTCTGGTCATATTTACATACACACACACCTATGCACGCTCACAACTGCTCTCACATACTCGGGGTCACTCACACTATCTCTTACACCCTTCTCTGCCCTGCACACACACTCACCCACCTCAGCTGGAGGCATCAAAGTGACCCGTGCAGGGCCTCAAGCCTGATGTGCACACCCGGCCGAGGGCTGGGGCCAGAGCTGAGCCACAAGAGCTCCCTGCGGGCCTGGCCCAGCTCTCTGGGGGCCGCCGTAGTGGCAGACAGTGTGGAAACAAACTTTCAATAGAAAGCGTCAGGCGCCTGTGGCTCAAAGGAGTAGGGCGCCAGCCCCATATACCACAGGTGGTGGGTTCAAACCAGCCCCGTCCAAAAACTGCAAAAAAAAAAAAAAAGCGTCAGGGAAAGATTCAGGGTGGATTTTAAGATGAAGTCTCATGGCCAGAAAGGAGCTGATGCCAGAGAATCAATGACTTAGAGAGTTTTTGAAGGCAGGAAGGTGGTAACTGAGCAGGACCAGATGCCAAAAGCAAGACCCACATGCCCAAGAGCACAGCAGGTGTGAGGAGGTGGGCGGAGGGTGGTATACGGGGAGTCCGAGCGTCCCTGGGCCGTGAGTCGCCCCAGCGTGACTCTAACACGGGGCATGATGGCTTGGCTGCAGCTGCTTTATGGCCCTTTTGCCCCAAGTCACCCTCTCTGCTGCATTCTGTGCCCCTCTGACACATAGGCCTTTGCCTCTTCCTTGGGCAAAGGAGGCAAACGTGACTCCAACTAAATCACACCAGGGCCGGGTCTGAGGGACACTTAGATTCCACAGTCACTTCCTGTGGGCAACTGTTACACGTCTTCCCCCCCCAGCCCCAGCAGGTGTTCTGGCAACTCTCACCTTCCCGCAGGTGCCCTGAATTCTGCTGGGTCAGCACAGCCAGCCTCCCCGGGAAGTTCCGGGGTCCCAGGTGAGAGCGACTTAGACGTTCTCACAAGTGCCCAGAAGCTGAGTGTGGAGTTTATGCAGACCTGGATCACTCGCTCCCTGCACACGGCTTCTACTTAGTCAGAAATAGGCAGTACCACGTAGACTGGGAAGGTAATTATTTGAAGTATCTATTGCCGTCTCTGTTTATGTGGCCTGCTCTAAGTCCAGGCAAAATGGGCAGCTCCAGCAAAGTAAGATTTGATCTTTCAGAGCAAGAAAGGACACCGCCCCAGCTGTAAGTCTTCCTCCAGCCATGGCACAGACATTCCCACCTAGATCCAAGGCAAAACTATTCCCTCCCCGGGGAGAGAGCCAGAAGTGTTTGTTTCACCCTACAAGGAAGGTGCTTACAGTTTACCCTGCAGCACGCTCACCTGAATAACATTTTTATGAAGGGATTGCCAAAAAGCAAAACTAGAACCACCAAGTTCCAGGCCTGCTCCCTACGCCAGCAGCAAGTTTGCAAACATGGAGATCTCACATTGAGTGAAGAGCAGGTGACAGACCAGGTGTGGTGACTCACACCTATAATCCCAGTGACTCGGGAGGCCCAAGTATAAAGATCACATGAGGCTAGGGGTTCAAGACCAGCCTGGGCAACATAGTGAGACCCCCCCGTCTCCTAAAAAGGGAAAAATAGTAAATGCAAACACCATTTCCTAATGCAACTTAAGAGTTTGTTCTAAGCTGACATTTGGGCCATGAAGGCTTTCTACTTATGATCCTGAAAGGGAGAACTAGATGCAATGTGTCATATTTAGGACTGACCTGGTGTCCTGATTGTGTCTCCATGCTAACTCACTCAAGCTTAAATCACGGTGTGGCCCTGAGCTTTCTACATCAGTTGGCTGGGGAGTTAGCTCTCAATGGTCACTTCCTAGGACCACAGCAGTAAAAATGTTGCCACATCTCTTTTACTATTCAGACTTTCTCAAAGAAGTAATCCCAATACCAAAAGAGTAATGAGGAACACGGGGAGTTCCAGCTGTGAACCCACCACTCACAGGGCCCCATCTCCAGCAGTCTCTCCTCACTCAAAGGAAGCGAAGTGCCAATTGACTGTGGAGGAATTCTTAGACACTGGCAGGTTAAATCTGTAAACAGCACAGATACAAACATCACCTCCACGGTGTCCACACAGACATCACCTCCCCGGTGTGTGGAGAGACCTGTAAGACGACGACAGCCGCTGGCCTAAAATGGCGGAGGGATGGGAAAAACCTAACCTGTAGAGATAGCTGCTCCCCAGAAACAGATGACGCGCTAACTGCTTGTACTACATTAGGCAACCTATAAGGGAGCCCCTTCCCTAAGCCCGGGGGCCCCCTCCTCAGCCGGTGAGACTCAGTGCAGAGGCGTCCCTCCAGGAGGGTTTTAGACTCTGTAGGGAAGATGAGACAATTAGGCTTTCTCGCCTGAGGGCCACGAGGAGCCAGATTATTTTGAGTAAGGATGATTAGTCAGGCAGGTGTCCGTGCTTTCTTAAGTAATGATCATTAGGCGTGATTCAGAGCCACTGTTGTTCTGGCCACTACTTAAGGCTTTCCACCCGGGGGGACGCTTCGGCGCTTGCTCACCTGTCCTCCGCAAGCTGCCTGCAGGGCGCCCCACGGGTCTGTCCGAATCCCGTGTGAACCTTCCCGCCTCAAACCCTGGCAGTACAGATTCCATTTCCCTGCTGGTCAGCGGCCCTGCGACACCGACACGGTGTCCACAAGAACACCAAATCCCCAGTGTCCACACGAACATCACCTCCATGGTGTCCACACAGACGTCACCTCCACAGAGTCCACACAGACATCGCCTCCGCAGAGTCCACACAGACATGGCCTCTACAGTGTCCACACAAACATCACCTCCACGGCGTCCACACGGACATCACCTCCACGGTGTCCACACGGACATCACCTCCACGGTGTCCACACGGACATCGCCTCTACAGTGTCCACACAGACATCGCCTTCACGGTGTCCACACAGACATCGCCTCCACAATGTCCACTGGGTGCAGTTCGTTCCCACAGTCACTGATAAGCTGTCGCTCCAGCTCACATTCCCTGCTTTGCTTTGTTTCCTCACATCAGGAACTGTGCTCCTGACCACATAAGGGAGACGGGCCCTGGCGTGGAGGGCACATGTCAGCGCTTGCATCTCAGTTAAAACCAGGTCTCTTGACAACTTCATGCCTCTGAGGGAGACGTCGTGGGCCTCCTCACGGGGCAAGCACACCTGTGCTCAGACTGAAACGGCTAAGGTAATGGGTGTCAGGGAGCACTGGCTGGAGGGTGTCAGGGAGCACTGGCTGGAGGGTGTCAGGGAGCACTGGCTGGAGGCAGCCATGGCCCTGGGCGTCAGGAAGCGCTGGCTGGAAGCAGCTGAGGCCTGGTGGGGAGGCTCCCTATGGTCTGTGAGCAGAACTGTGCCGCCTCCTGGGATGCATGGCCGCTGGGAAAGGCAAGCCTGGCTCGTCAACCTTAAAGTGCTCCTCACACTGGCTGCAAGGCTAGAAAGAGGCAGGACAGGGAGAGGGCGGAGGCCAGCCTGTTCCCAGTGAGCCAAAGGATAGCACAGGGAGGGACGGACAATCACCCCTCAGGCTGTTCAGGAGGAAGACAGAGGCTACCACGAGGATGAAGCATTCTGGGGCCTTCCCTGTCAAAATCGAATCACTTAAAGGGAGAAAAGCCTGAAAAATGTTAGGCAGAGCTGGGGGACTGGAGGGACCTAGAAATTGCAACTTGTTTTTATTCACTGGTGATCAACTTTAAATATAGTCATTTAATGATCAGCAAAGGTTGTTTAAATGATAAAAGACATTTTTCCAGCATTTTCAAACAATAAAATAGATTTTTATGTTTCTACACCTGACTGCAGTTTAGTTTTAACCAAAACATTACCCTCATTAAAGTTCATTATTGCCAGACCAATTAAAAGTAAAAGGATAGAAGTGAAAATAGGATGTGAGAATTTTCGCCTGAAAGTCATACCCCCCCTCTTGTGCTAACTGGGGTTTGGAGCAGACCTGAGATCTCCAGGAAGCTCCCAGTGCAACCTGCTACTAGTTAGTTCAAAAATAGAGCTGTTGTTCATTTTGTCCATCAAAGAGCCTAAAAGTAAAGAGATAAAAACACAGTTTATGCAAGATCGAAAAAGATAAAAATGAGTTCTAATTTTTCTTAACGCTTTCCTGAAGCTTATGTTTTGGAAAATATTTTATAGACCAGTTTACCTATCATTAGTGTAGAAGAATCAAAATATAACACTTTACTACAGTAGCAACAGTGTCCTTAAAGAATAATCTTTGACGTTAAATTATTCTGACACCATTCCTTGCTTGAGTTCTCCTTGGCCACTAAAAACTAAGTTTATTTTGATTGGAATACCACAGTATTTTAGAAATAGAAAATTCTGTTTACTTTATTAGGTGACGTGGTGTACTTCATATTCAAGCTATTCTTTGGAGGACCACTGTTGTCGTCCATTCAGAGTAAAGTTTGTTCCAGCATCACTGCACCTGTTTCCACAACATGCCATCGTTAGTGAGTCTTTTCCAATGTATTTCAGTATTCCTGCTAGAAAGTGGCCAATCAAGCAAACAGTGCAAGTGTTTGGTAACCTGATAACGCCTCACCTTCATTGGCATTCTCTGACAATCAGTGCTGGGATATTTAGAACAGAGTCTTGCTTTTTCTTGTGTGAAATCAGAGATGTGAGAAAAAGAATTCTGCAACCTCATTTCCTACCTTTCATTGGGGTTCTTATTTTACTCTAATTTCTTTATGGGAAGTACTCTGTCATGACTGCCTATTTAAAAAAAAAATTTTAATCAATAATTTAAACAGTTAAACAATCAAAGAATAAAATATGCTTTATCAACAGTAGCAAAGGATTTCTCTCAAATAGCAAAGACAAATTATCTTGTGAAAACATATTTTATGTCATTTTACATCAGAAAATGGGAAGTCAGACCAAACAAAACCCCTAAAATGGTTCTGATTTTTGCATTAAAAGGGTTGAATTTAGGGTGGTGCCTGTGGCTCAAAAGAGTAGGGCGCCAGCCCCATATGCCAGGGGTGGCAGGTTCAAACCCAGCCCCAGCCAAAAACTGCAAAAAAAAAGGAGGGAGGGTATTGAATTTAATTTGTTTATTCTTGCTGAAAATAAGGCAACATGCAGGAAATAAACACCATTGGAAAACTCTCATTTTTAAGGGCTTTTAAGGTGTAGAGAGCAGAGATTTGCTAGAGACCATTTGTCCTCCTAGTCAGAATGGGGGAACACGGGGGTTTATCCGTGAACATTCCTTTGAGTACTTATGTGGAATTGGTTTAAAAAACATCTCTGAGCAATAAAATAGAAAGTGAATGTAGGAAGCTGTTCCCCCTCGGCCCAACTCTAAAGAGGTGCCAGCACAGGGCTCCCACATGGAAGCTGGGCTCCCAGGCGGTGGCATCCAGGCAGTGGGTGCTGCCTGCACACTCTCTAGCAGGCTGCACGTGACCAATAAAGCAGCCGTCTGTGATAGCTGAACAAAGGGGCAGTCATGAGGTTACGTTTGAACTTCCACTCTCTGTGCAAATCAAACAAAGTGGTGCCCAGCTGCTCCCCTACACCAACCATACAACCTTATCTTATCATGTATATCTGTGCATATCTATAAAAATACATTATATAAACCATTGTATTAGAAGAAAGTTGAAGTTTCAATTGCATCAGAATCAGGAAATACAAGGTTGGCACTGCCAACTTAAACTTGGACCCTCTCCACGGTATCACAGGCTAATGGTGCCTCTCATTCCGCGCTTCTGTTTGTGGCCGTTGGTGTTATACGTGGGCATCTGGTAATGAGTGACAGACCAGACTCTGCACCTGGAGGGGACCCTTCCTCCTCAGCATCTGAGCCTGGGCTAGTCCATTAGTTCACACGCCTGATCCCCGTCAGCTGTGAGCATCTGCACGTGGAGCACCTGTCCCCCTGCCCAGGCCCGGGGCTGACATCTGAGTGTGACCGTGTCACTGGCTCCTGGAGAGAAAGGTGTCTGCATGTTAATGAGACTTCCATTGGTGGAATTCGTGGGATTATATCTGATCACATAAAAGAAAACCCAGAGAAAAATATTAGAAAACATACACACGCATGAAAAGAAAATCCCTATTTTACATTTTGCCAAATGCCTTTCCTTTCCCTTACAAGCATTTCTGTTTCTATTTTACAAAATTGACATGTTCAAAAGCTTGTGCAGGGATGCTTCCTCGGTGTTAATATTTTATGAACATTCTTTCACCTTGATAAATATTCTTTTACAATACGGTTGCTTAAGGCTGTGTATTTTCTTTTTTTTTTTTTTTTGCAGAGACAGAGTCTCACTGTACCACCCTCGGATAGAGTGCCATGACGTCACACGGTTCACAGCAACTTCTAACTCTTGGGCTTACGCGATTCTCTTGCCTCAGCCTCCCAAGCAGCTGGGACTACAGGCTCCCGCCACAACGCCCGGCTATTTTTTTGTTGCAGTTTGGCCAGAGCTGGGTTTGAACCCGCCACCCTCGGCATATGGAGCCGGCGCCCTACTCACTGAGCCACAGGCACCACCCAAGGCTATGTATTTTCATTATATGAATGTGAAAATCATTTTCATAATTACTGTCCTATTTCTGGGACCTAAAAAATATTTATAAAAAGCTTGCACTACACCAACCTTGATTTTTTCAGAGTAATTTTTCAGAAATAGAATTGTGTCTGGGTCAAAAAAAATAGTAAGGTTTTCAATAGCTATAGTCTCATTATCTTTCAGAAAGTTTAAGGTGCATCAGTTTGTACTCCTTGAACAAGTTTCCTTTAAGTGGAACTGTTCATGGAAACTTCTATGATCATATTTTGCTAAGAAACTTCTTCAATAAATTCAACTACTCTCTCTAGCCCTACATTATAATTTAAATAATAAAAGTGATGAATGCATCTAGACCTAATCTTTTATACTTACACTGGATGAGGGAAACCTATGGACGTTACACTGAAAGAATGCCCCTATTCCTTCTGTCCGGCTAATTTTACCATCTGCATCAATATCCCAAATCTTGCTCCATCACAGGAAAGTCTCCTTGCATTTGTATAGGTTCCTTTGCTGCTGTGTGATTATTTTCCACACTGAAGGCTGCATTCAAAAGGGATCTTTTTCTTCCTCAGGCCCCTAAGGATTGAACCAAAAATAAGCAATTTGGCAAAATTTCCCAGTGTTCAGCTGGCACCTGGTCATACACAGGAACAAGGCAGGTGGGTGGGTTTGGGCAGGGATGGCTGGACCCACTCCACACCACACACCGGGCAGCCCGTGACAGAATGAGCTGGCTGCACATGCACTCTGTGAACACTGTCTCTCCCTCCCTCGCTCTCCTTCTATTTCCTTTATGAGGAAAGAGCTTAAAAAAGGAATAAGGTAGTGGATGAACAAACACTGGAGTGAAGGTAACAACAGACGCTGCTTGGTCAGACTCAGCCCAGCCACTCTTTGCCGTGAGCTCCAGTCAGTCTTTGGCATAGTTACTCTGGGATAATGTAGAATTAAACACTTTTGATCTCTAAGTAAACAGACAAAATTGGTACATAACAGTGCAGGGAGGCTGAGTGTGCACACGCAAACATTCAGACCTCTAGTCACACTCGGAGTTGCCTTCACCTGATCAAACAGACGTAAAATACTCAAGAATACAGAAGACAGAAAATACAGTGCTGTTGTATTTGGGGGCATTTTATGACCATGATCTCACCATCACGGCCACTGGAAGTAAGTGCTGTACTTGCTTTCTCCATCCATTTGGCATAGAGGTCGTGACACAGCCAGCTTGATGTAGCCTAAATCTCCAGATTTTTAAACCAATGATCCATATTTCTGAGTGAGCATTTGAGCTAGTATCCTTATATACTTCTTTGTGAAAAATAATAGATTTTTATGTCTCATATTTCAGAAAAGTCCTCACATCTTTCTCTTTTTATTAATGGTTGGTGGATTCCAACTTATTTACCCTGGTAAAAGAGGCACATTTTTCAAGCTTGTAACAACTGCTTACCTAACTGTATTGTAACGGGACCGCAAGGTGTGGGGTTTTGCTGAAGCAGCATTTTAACTCCAAAATCACTTGGTCTTGAATTGATGTCCTATTTGTGAACTCCAGATGCACACACAGATGCCACACATGCACACTTCACATATGTGCACACTTCACACATGCACACTTTACACATGTGCACACTTCACACATGTTCGCACTTCACACACATGCACACCACACACACATACACACTTCACACAAATGTACACTTCACACATGTACATACTTCACACATTTGCACACTTCACACATGTGCACACTTCACACACGCACACTTCACACATGTTCACACTTCACACACATGCACACCACACACACATACACACTTCACACAAATGTACACTTCACACATGTACATAATTCACATATTTGCACACTTCACACATGCACACCTCACACACGTACACACTTCACACACGTACACACTTCACATGTGTTCACTTCAAACATGTACACACTTCACACACATGCTCACACTTGTGCACACATATGCCAGGACTTGGGAATCCGAGGTAGCTCATGACCTGAAGCATCACGCCCTGGGGCATGAAAGGAAAAGTGTCCTGAACCCCAGTTCACATGGCTGCTCTGGCTCTGTGTGTCGGCCGTGGGGTTGTTTCTGCTCAGGTCAGACGTCCATCCCCAGCTGGGCGAGGGCTCCTCTGTGTGCTCCCTCCTGCCCCTCCCCCACGTGGGTCTCACTCTCACACGCCTGTCTCGGGCTTCTCACTGCTCTAAAAGCCACCTTGGTGACACTATGGCGTCACTCTGTTAAAAACACTTACCCTTTCAGTTTTTAAATATTTCAAATGACTGACCTTGACTTCAAAGGGGGCTCTTGGTCCAGCCCTGCCTCTTCCTCACAGATGCACTCACCTTGGCCGCCTCTCTCTCCAGCCCTTCCACCCAGCCCGCCTCCCTCTGGAGCCCTTCACCTGCTTGCTTCTTCACTCCCATTTCTCTTTTCGTTTTCTCATCTTCCAGGACTTTACCAAAACATGATGAAATTATGCCAATTATTTGCAGAAATGTTAAAACATAGATGGAGCCGAGAACTTTCTGAACAATTTTCTTAGCAAGCCATCTTTGTCCGACATTTTTATTCTCATGTTCCCATATCCGCCCCCTGAATCGCCCAGCTTGCAGGACACGCACACTCTGAGACCTGTGGGCACCTGTGCGGGGCCTGGGGACGGAGAAGCTGCTGCCCCTGGGTCTCCTCCTGCCGTCAGCACACTCAGACTCAGCAGGGTGGTCTGCTGGAGAGCAATCAGGCCAGTGTGCAATTAAATGCCAAATTTCCTAGAACTTATTTTATTTTAGCAAAATCATTGGAGTTGATGTGGTCAAACAAGTCTTTGAAAGGTGTTTCCTGGGCCTGTGTGTAGACATTCCAGGGCTTAGAGCTGATGGAACCACAGTGCAGATTCTTGGCCAACCTTCTGCCACCAATCAGATCACACAATACTGTGAGCAGCATCACAGCAAAACAGATGCATCCTGGGAACCAATCCTGGTTAGGAGGCTCACAAGGGTCACCTCCAGGTGACTTGGCTCACTGCTGGCCTGAGGTACACATTAACTTTAACTGAAGCAAATTTCTGAAGATTTGCTCAGAAATGAGTCCAAGCCCTTTCCCTTCTTTTTTCCTTTGTAATGTGCAACATTAACTAGAACCTGATTCCTGGGGTGCATTCAGCTGGATGTCTGTGCAGATCAAACAGAGCCCCAGGTGCAGTTCCAGGATGGAGGAACCACCTGTTGCTCTCAGAAGCAGCCCAGCTCACATTCCTCATTAGGACCAGAAAAGTGTAAAGGGAACAGGAAATGGTTCTACTTAGTAGTAATAATCACTTTTCCTCAAGAAATTCAAGACACCCTGGGTCATTGTCTAAGATCTGTGAAGGAAAAAAGGCCCTCATTTAATGACCAAGCCAAGGCCAGAAGCAGGTGCGGGTGTGACTCGGGGGCCCTCTGGCTCTGTTATTTACAGTTTAGATATTTCTTCACAGGTCCCTGACTCAATATGTGCACAAGCAGTGTCTATGTTCGATGGAAACAGCTTTATAATGGACTTCACTGCCTGGCTAGGCTGTATTCAGAATCGAAGTTTAGGAAGACCAGCTCCACCAGGCAGGAGACGTCTCCTTGGTCAGAGAGCTGTGACATTCGGAATCACAGAAAATGTTGTTCAGGGTCACTATCTGCCCTCAGCCTGGCATACTAGGATCTTAATTTACAAAATGCACTTGACTATTAGAAAGAAGGGGATAGAGAATGAACAAAGTCGTAAGTAACAAGGGAAGACCAAAATTGTGATAAAAAGAGAGTGAGTGTGCCGCGGCCTCCATCACCCACAACAGCAGCAGGGACAGTCCCCACCTAAAGCAAGAAAAGGCAGGCTGAGAACCGTAACGGCCCCACTTGTGAAATTAAAAGTGCAAGTCCACAATCAGCAATAGACATTTCACGAGGACTCACACAGGAGACGTGAACCAGCACTTTAGGTCACATTTTAGAGGAGAGAAGGAAATAGGTAAGGAGAAGGGAATAAAACAGAAAAAGGAAGTGACGGGGCTTTCCCAGGACCAACGATGACAATGAGCAGGAGCTTAGGCGTGTGCTTAGTTCAATTGTGCAGCTGAAATTAAAAAAAAAAAAAATGAAAAAAATGAAGAGTCACACTAATGCCCGGAGCTGGGCAACAGCAGGAGCCCGGCCGGCCTTGCCCCACTCTGGGGTCTGACGGCATCGGGAGCCTGTAACAAGCTCAGTGCCCAGGGGGCTGCTGGCCACGCGCCCCCAGTCTCTGCTGAAGAATCCACGGGCATTTCCAGCGCCTCTCAGATGGGAGTGCGGAAAAGCAAACTGTCCTGCAGGGACAGAAGGCAGCAAGCCTTGAGAGGGTGTGGTTTCTTGTATTTCTTTGAGCTGTTTTAGTCGTTGTCATCTGTTAGGGAAGTATCTACTAGACACGATCCATGTACAGGCAAAGGCAAAATCACCTGTTACCAACTATTTACTTCCCAGGTGAGATATTAGACCAGTCTGAACACAGATACTGAAACAGCTCAAAAGTGTCCTCAGCAAGACGGGAAATGAGCAACATCCTCTTACTGTTCCCCTTTAGCTCAAGCTCCACGCCCAATGCCCCTCTACTGATCTTACAGGAGTAGCTGACATTAGGAATAGCTCGCCCAGAGAGGAGGAGCAGTGATACTCCAAAGCAAGAGCTCACAGCAATTACGAAAATGGAATCTCCTACAAGTTAATCTTTGAATTACTTACAGACATTTTAAACACCAGTGTTTTGTTGTTGACCTTTTTTGCATGCTCATATGAAAGCTGTAATGCTTTAGAAGGCTTCTGGTTTCATGAACCAACATGTGCTGCCTATGAATATAAACCCACGGGACCTGCAGCCCAAAGCCGCCCCTCAGGGAAAAGCCTGAATATTAAAAACGTAGCAGACCCAGTTTTAAAACAGTTGAGTTTTTCACAAGGATGGGTGAAAAACTAATGGACCACTGTCATAATGACCACTAATGATGCGTGACACCATCACAAGCTTCACTCCTGGGTTTGTCATTCTGTGCTCAGACTGTGAAGATGCTGCAGAGACCAGTGACAGAGCTCAGAGGCCAGTTGGCTGGAAAAGAGTTGAAATAACTGCTGGTCCATGAGGTCAAGCTTACTTCCTCCATAGGCTAATTCAAGTGGAATAAATTAGAGGAGTCCGCCACTTCTTTTGCGTGTCCATAAACTTGTGATTTCCTCCTGAACAGAGGCATGACACACTGGATGCTGGGTGGACAACTAGTGACCAGCACAACGTGAAGGGAAGTCAGCCCCACGTCACTTCCCCAGAAGAACCTGCTTTAGAGCGAGCAGTGGGTGCACTTAGCAGCATTTGCCAAGGCACAGTGAAGATGCCTCACAGACATTGTAAGTTATACCCAAGCAGAATAAAGCAAGAGCCACTCAAACTATTTTTCATGTCTTTTATAAAGGAATAAAATATTTAATTCCAATGTCTTTAATATTTTAAATTACATTGCACCAAATACATATTCGCTTTGCAATCATTCTTTATTTCCCTATACAGTAAGTTTTTAACCAACAGTAGAGACTTTTTAACGTTTGACTGAAATTTGTAAAGGTCAGGCAACAAGCAGCCTTCCCCCCAGCTCTGAGCATTGCTTTGCAAGGTTTGTGCCCGCAGCTCATCTTCTCAGCCTGTTCGTGGGCAGTTGAGACTCCCAGCACTGAGATGCTCGGCTCACATCCATGCCACCCCTCCTCCACTCAGTGAAAACCAAAACCTCTGGCCTTCATGTATTTTGCCTTTAAAACTTATTTTATAATTGTCTTGTGTTATTCCCTAATGCTAAGTGATTGTAGCGTTAACTTTGCCAGAATAGAAAGCTTGGATGTGACGCTCACATCATTAAATCTTCCCTTTTCAGTTGATGACTGCTTATCAGTCATTTCTTAAAAATAGTAATAAGACTGAAAACTAGCTAACTCGCAAAAATCAAAAGATGGAGAATAGTGACATTTTATTTTTGCAGTGGACTGTTTACATCTTTAAAAGAATCCTTGTAGAAGAACATTAAAATTATATAAAAGATTTTAAAAAATACCTAAGTAGGAAAAACAGCTAAAAACATGTTGCAATGTGATTCCGTTTTTGTAACATACACACACACGTATGTACATGCACTTGTCAGTATATGTCTGGTCATATGTACAAAAATAATCAGAAGGAAAGCTGTGAGGAAATTGTCAAGGGTAGTTACCTTGGGTGGAGGATGACAGAAAAAATGTTTCTGTTCTCGGTGTTTCTTGAATTGTCTACACTTTTGTATAAAGGCTATTTCAAAACCAATCTCCTCTTACCTTTACTCTTAATAATTGTCCTGGTAATAAAAATGAATATTGGAGCAGGTATTAAATTGTGACTTTCAATTTTCTGAAGATTTTCTACTTGCCCCCCCTTTCCCCACAGACTCAGAACATTTCCTAATGAGTCAGGCCGTCCTGATGGTGCTAAAAAAAACACGTTTTGAAAGATAAACTTTTCAGCATCAGAATGGAGGCAACTGGGAGTTTAGAAGCAGCCTAGAAGATTCAAAGTTCAAAAAGGCAGATTCCCTTGCCTCTAACCTTTAGAATTCCGGGTCCCTGGGACCCCACCTAGGCATCGCCAATGACTTGAAGAAATCATCCTGCAGGGTCAGCGACACCGCCTGTTGAAATACTCGAAAATAGTTGAAAATAGTTTACCAAATCCATGTGGTCAAACCAATCAGGGAAATGGTAACCAAACACAGACGTTTACAATCTTCCCACAAGGTCATATAAACATCTGTCAGAAAAACAACACCTGCCAGCCTGTCTCTCTCAATCACACACACACACAAAATTCTTTAAAACACTATTGGTTGAGCATTTACTATGCACCAAGTCCTATCCTCATCATTAACATTTCTCACTTAACCCTCACAAGAATCCTGATAAGCAGGATCCTGTTATTTTCATTTTATAGATCAGACAATTGAGTTATTGATTAACTCACCTAAGGTCAGACACCAAGCCTGTAATATTAGCCACTAATACAATATAGGGTTGTATTTCAAGTTTGAATGTTTGCTTATTCAGAACCACCTGGGTCGGTAAAGAAAAAACTTTCATCTGCAAACAGCCAGTACGACATGACATGAAAACTCGCAGTGAAACCAGAAGCGCCAGGTGCAACCTGTCCTAACATGCCTCACTGTGCTCAGTGCATTAAATTCTCATGTAACTGCCAACTGTTTACAAGAAGGCAACATATCTTATTTATTTATTTATTCATTTATTTATTTTTTTAAGACAGTCTCACTATGTCACCCTCAGTAGAGTGCCTGGGCATCACAGCTCACAGCAACCTCAAACTCCTGGACGTAAACGATTCTCTTGCCTCAGCCTCCCAAGTAGCTGGGACTACAGGCACCTGCCACAATGCCTGGCTTTTTTTTTGTTGTGGTTGTCATTGTTGTTTAGCAGTCCCAGGCATGGTTTGAACCCACCATCCCTGGTGTATGTGGCCACCAACCTAACCACTGAGCTATGGACGCCAAGCCAAAATATCTTATTTAAAACACAAAAATTTTAGCACTTTTCAAAAGCAGCTTTGGATAAAAGGTGACAAAAAATAATGAGGAACACTAAGGGGGAATGTTTAGCTTTACTAAATAAAGGAAAATGTGTTGATGAGCCAAACATCATTTTAACTAGAAGTCACAGGAGGAAAGCAAAATTAACAACTGCATTCCTCCAGGAAACTCAGAGCAGTTTCCCCTCCTTCAGAAAGACAGATCTCTACTGTGGTTGATGTCTCTTCCTAAAAACATTGCCCGTAAACTTCCATAACCATCACTGTCACACTGAGCAGCTGCTCCTCACAGTGTGGCTTGGAGCCTTTGTTTTAAATCCACCGTGGCCTTCCATCTCTGACCTTTCAAGTCCTCCTGAAATCAAATTGCCAAATTCTGTTTTCTCCTTGCAGAGCACCTCCTAATTCCCCTAATGTAATTCAGACTGACAGGCTGAGCCGCAATTGTCAATAATGCATCTGTAGCTGGAGAGAAGGTTGGGCGGAGGGGCGCTGCCAGCACGTTTCCAGTGGAAGCCCCAGACTGTGGGCCCCTGCCCAGCGGCTGCCGGCGCCATGGCTTCCACCCATCTGCACCCACCATCACGAGGCCCTTGGTGTGAGGCCTCTGCGTCTGGCCACATCGAGGCCACTGTCCTTGTTAATGATGACAACTGGTATTTATGCAGTGCTGATGACGTGCAGGGCACCTCACCAAATGATTGCATTGACTTTACAGGACTTCACTGAGTTACGGATCTGTGTGCTTTCTGCATTGGCGAGATCAGTGGCTCACTCAGGGGCCTGAACAGTGTTTATGGACAAAGGCCGTCCGTGCTCTGTTTTCTTCTCTCCCTCATTCTCTCACCAATCAGCTTTTATTAAACACCTTATCCGCACACAGACCTCACCTTGGTGGAGTAAAAATCTCTTAGGGCAGAAAAATGTGACTAAATGCTGTAAGGTAAATATTTTAAGAAATATGTAGCAGGGACTCACATTTAAGGGATGGAAGCTATTCTAGTCCACTCAATTAATTAGTCAAGAGAACCTTCCACCTTCTCTGGCACAACCCTTGTCAGAGCTCCAGAGTCAGCAGCCTGGACAGTTGGTCATCCTGAGGTTCCTGGCGACATCATCTAGAAGGTTTCAGGTCACAGTCACGGGTCAGTCCCCTCTGTGTTCCACCCAGCATTTGAGACCCATCTCCTGGGCTCTTTCACACATATAAATTATGTTTTTGAAGAATGTTTTTGAAATTTATTAATGATCATATACACACACACATATAAAACACAATAAAAAATAGCATATGAGGTTTATGATCCCATTTTAGACAAAAACAGGAAAAAAGCCTAACTAGACAAACACATATTTGCAAAGAAAAATACTAGGAAGAAATGTGATATAGTGTTGTAGTAATTAGAGATTTTATTTTCTTTTATATACTGATCTATTATTTTTCAATTCTATATGTATAACCATTTAGAAATTTTATAATCAGAAAAAGTGAACATTACGTGATGCACATTAAAATAAAAAGGATGATTATACACGGTCTACGTTGTATAATATGTCTCTATCATTTCATTGAGTTTAAGAACATAGCAGTGAGTCTAAGCAATATAGTCATGTTATTTTCAAGTAATTCCCTTTTGTTGAAGAACCAAAATAGGCAACTGAGCATCAGCAAAAGAATCCAGGCATCTCTGGCTAGTGGGATCTGCCCAGAAACATCCCTTTGGGGATACAGGGAGGCAGCGAGAGACTTCTGGACCCCATGAGGAGGGCCAAGCAGTGGAGAACTGGCAAGTGGTTGCGTGTGTTCATTCAGTCTAATCCTGCCGGCAGCTGAAAGTACAGCAGCAGTGAGATAGATTGCAAACTGGAAAGGCCTTACCTGTAAGCTGTTTTGTTTTTTCTGGACTTGGCACTCTGTAGAACTACTTTGGGAGAACTTGGGCAAGAGTGTGGAGGACTTTAAGCGTTGTCTAGGGCCCCAGACTGAGCCACTGAGCCAGATGGAGCTAATAGTGTTTGGCTGTGGGCATACGGAGCCATTGTGGGAGAACTGTCTTGGCAATCTCTGGCCTCAGGATCGCAGAGAGAGGTTTGGGCAGGAGACCTTGGGTGAGTAATCTAGTGACTGAGCAACCTAAATGTGGGGACTGAGACGCCTGACAGCCGTGGCCCTCAGGGGCCTAGAGTGAGACTGGTTTTGGCACACTGGCTAAGTGGACAGCCACATCAGGAGTAATCCCAGTGACAAGTGCTTCCCTGGGAAAGCTTCTGCTTAGCCAAAGTCAGAAGTTTAAAGTGCCTTTTAAGCTGTGGGCATTTAGGCTGTTTCCACATTTTGGCGATTGTAAATTGAGCTGCAATAAGCAGTCTAGTACAAGTGTCCTTATGATAAAAGGATTTTTTTTCCTTCGTATTAACCTGGATGGAAGTGGAAGACATTATTCTTAGTAAAGCATCACAAGAATGGAGAAGCATGAATCCTATGTACTCAATTTTGATATGAGGACAATTAATGACAATTAAGGTTATGGGGGGGAAAGCAGAAAGAGGGACGGAGGGAGGGGGGTGGGGCCTTGGTGTGTGTCACACTTTATGGGGGCAAGACATGATTGCAAGAGGGACTTTACCTAACAATTGCAATCAGGCTTATTGTACCCTCAATGAATCCCCAACAATAAAAAAATAAAAAATAAATAAAAATAAAAAAAAATAAAGTGCCTTTTAAGTGGGCTGAGGAGAGATTCAGGTTCTCCACCCTGCAGGGTTTGAGAAATCAGCAGAGGCCTCCAGTCTCCATCTCATACAGGTGTATCAGCCTGTGATTAACATCTCATACCCCAGAAGATCACTGTGGCCCAGACAATATTCAGCAAGATATATATGCTGCTTTGTTTTTGGTTTTTGTTTGTTTGTTTGTTTTAATTTCAACGTTTTCCCTACATATTTTTTCTTTCTTTTTCTTTCTTTTTTTCCTTCATTTTTCTAGTTTAAATAGAATTTTCCATTGTTGCCTTTTTTAACAATTAGAACTTCATTTTGCTAGTGTTTCTACCCCTATTATTTGGTTTTCCCCCCAACTTTATCCTGTAAAGTTTTCTGTTTGCTTGTTTTGGTTTGATTTATAGCATTTTTGTCTTTCCTCTCTACTTGGTGGAGGTGGGGTATTGTGTCGGAAAAGGCTAGCAAAGAGCTGCTGACCTCAAGGAAACCACCCAACCTGGCACCCCCAGAGGTTGGGGGTGTTTAAGATTGGGTCAAAGTACCCTACTGAAGATCCAAAATAAAACAAACAGAAACAGGTTTTATTGAAATAGAAAGTTCCAGACCCAAACAGACCCTATTCCCCGGGCTTGTGTCAGACTCTAGTTCACACAACCGCCTCTCCCCAAACACCTGCCAAGGAGAAAAATGAAGGGCGCCCTCTGCTCAGACCAACGGCCTCCCATAGCTCTTCCCAAGACTCTGATTTTCTCTTCAAGGTCCATCTTCTTCTAAATTCCCTAAAGGAGAATCTAGAATTCCACCCCCACACATGCAAACCCCAAGAATTCATATCTGAAAATATGTTTAAATTGAAAAGTTTCTGGGGCTGAGGATGGAGACAGAGAGTGGCCCCCTGAGGTCTTCCTAAGGCAATGGACATGTTCTAGAACTTGATTGTAGTGACTGCTGCACAACTCCAAATATTTATTAAAAACCATTGAATTGTACTCTTAAAACGAACACAAATCTCCTCACAGCAAACATGTAAAAATATTTATGAGGGGTAATCTGCCTTCCCACAGCAAGCCACCTGCTCCTGCCCTCCTCCCGCACTAACCCCAAGTTCACCAACTCAAATCATGTTTTTTCTCTAAGGCCTTGAATCTCTGCTTCCATAAAAATCTCCAGCAATTTTGTTCCCATTCATTATTTTCTTCAATGAGGAACATTTATCAATGAATTCCATGTATCCAGTTGATAATCTCCAATTCGTTAGCACATCTGTTATTATATATTTTTAAGTAATTTTTTCAATCTAAGAGTCTGAGCAAGGTCAGTAAACTTATTCTGTAAAGGGCCAGATGGTAAAGTTTTCAATCTTTGCAGCTCAGATAAGGTCTTTGTCTAAACTCAACTCTTACAAAGGCAGCCACAGGTAGTGAGTAATGAAGGGCTAGCAGTGAGATTCGGTTCACATAAACGCGAGGCAGGCCAGGCCCAGACCACGCAGCAACCGCCAGCCCACACCCGTGGATAAGGAGCCGGTGTCTCTTCACAGAGACACTGTGCTGCGTGCTCTCCTCCATGGATAAGGAGCCGGTGCCCCTTCACAGAGACCCTGTGCTATGTGCTCTCGTCCATGGATAAGGAGCGGGTGTCCCTTCACAGAGATACTGTGCTGCGCGCTCACAAACCTTGGATAAGGAGCCGGTGCCCCTTCACAGAGATGCTGTGCCGCGCGCTCACCTCCGTGGATAAGGAGCCGGTGCCCCTTCACAGAGACGCTGTGCCGCGGCTCACCTCCGTGGATAAGGAGCCGGTGCCCCTTCACAGAGACGCTGTGCCGCGTGCTCTCCGCCGTGGGTAAGGAGCCAGTGCCCCTTCACAGAGACGCTGTGCTGCGTGCTCACCTCCGTGGATAAGGAGCCACGCACCTTCACAGAGACGCTATGCTATGCGCTCACCTCCATGGATAAGGAGCAGCTCACCTTCACAGAGACACTGTGCTATGTGGTCTTCTCCATGGATAAGGAGCCAGTGCCCCTTCACAGAGACACTGTGCTATGCGCTCACCTCCATGGATAAGGAGCCGGTGCCCCTTCACAGAGACGCTATGCTGCGTGCTCACCTCCATGGATAAGGAGCCAGTGCCCCTTCACAGAGACGCTGTGCTGTGTGCTCACCTCCGTGGATAAGGAGCCACGCACCTTCACAGAGACGCTATGCTATGCGCTCACCTCCTTGGATAAGGAGCAGCTCACCTTCACAGAGACACTGTGCTATGTGGTCTCCTCCATGGATAAGGAGCCAGTGCCCCTTCACAGAGACACTGTGCTATGCGCTCACCTCCATGGATAAGGAGCCGGTGCCCCTTCACAGAGACACTGTGCCGTGCGCTCACCTCCGTGGATAAGGAGCCGGTGCCCCTTCACAGAGACGCTGTGCTGCGTGCTCACCTCCGTGGATAAGGAGCCACGCACCTTCACAGAGACGCTATGCTATGCGCTCACCTCCTTGGATAAGGAGCAGCTCACCTTCACAGAGACACTGTGCTATGTGGTCTCCTCCGTGGATAAGGAGCCAGTGCCCCTTCACAGAGACACTGTGCTATGCGCTCACCTCCATGGATAAGGAGCCGGTGCCCCTTCACAGAGACACTGTGCCGTGCGCTCACCTCCGTGGATAAGGAGCCGGTGCCCCTTCACAGAGACACTGTGCTATGCGCTCACCTCCATGGATAAGGAGCCGCACACCTTCACAGAGACGTTGTGCTGCGCGCTCACCTCCATGCATAAGAAGCCAGTGCCCCTTCACAGAGACACTGTGCTATGTGCTCTCCTCCATGGATAAGGAGCCGGTGCCCCTTCACAGAGACACTGTGCTATGTGCTCACCTCCGTGGATAAGGAGCCACGCACCTTCACAGAGACGTGCTGCACACTCACCTCCATGGATAAGAAGCCAGTGCCCCTTCACAGAGACACTGTGCTATGTGCTCTCCTCCATGGATAAGGAGCCGGTGCCCCTTCACAGAGACACTGTGCTATGTGCTCACCTCCGTGGATAAGGAGCCGCGCACCTTCACAGAGACGTTGTGCTGCGCACTCACCTCCATGGATAAGAAGCCAGTGCCCCTTCACAGAGACACTGTGCTATGTGCTCTCCTCCATGGATAAGGAGCCGGTGCCCCTTCACAGAGACACTGTGCTATGTGCTCTGCTCCATGGATAAGGAGCCGGTGCCCCTTCACAGAGACACTGTGCTATGCGCTCTGCTCCATGGATAAGGAGCCACGCACCTTCACAGAGACGCTGTGCTGCACACTCACCTCCATGGATAAGGAGCCACGCACCTTCACAGAGACGCTGTGCTGCGTGCTCACCTCCATGGATAAGGAGTCGCTCACCTTCACAGAGACGCTGTGCTATGCGCTCACCTCCATGGATAAGGAGCCGGTGCCCCTTCACAGAGACCCTGTGCTATGCGCTCACCTCCATGGATAAGGAGCCGCGCACCTTCACAGAGACGCTGTGCTGTGCACTCACCTCCATGGATAAGGAGCCACGCACCTTCACAGAGACGCTGTGCTATGCGCTCACCTCCGTGGATAAGGAGCCGGTGCCCCTTCACAGAGATGCTATGCTGCGCGCTCACATTTCCTTCTCTGGGCTGAAGGACTCTTTCCTCCAGCTCTTGCTGTCAGCCGCCTTTGGGAATTTTTTGCTGCTGAAGGGAGATGCCTTGTCCAAGGTCGTGTTCCCATCCCAGGCAGCCTACATTAGATAGCCTGGTTGTCAGGATGAGGGAGGCAGCATGTTTGGAGAATGTAAAGCTGTTGCCCCCGACCTCAGATGGACATGACCCTGGAGATGGACCCAGCTTCCAAGCTCCCTGTAGGTCGGCTGAAGCCCTGTGGAAATGCACCCCAGCCTCCCTCTCCGCTGCCTTGCTGCTACAGGTGTTAATCCTGAGAGCTCTGCCCAGGAAACCTTCCCTTCTGCCCACTTTCTGCCCACTGGCCTCCGAGTTAGAGTCTGCCCCCGGGAAAGATGGTCTGTACCCTTCTCCTGGTGACTGCTCTTCCCACGCTGCTAGACCTAAGCCTGTATCTTCCTCTGTATTCTAACCTACGTCCATTACCACAAAACCATTCTAGCTATCCAGAGAACTGAGGAGACAGTAAAACAGTTTGGGGCGATTATTTTCTAGCATTGTCTGTGGAATAAGAAAAGTGAGAAACCTGATCAAAGTCTACCCAAACATACATTTGTCCAGCCCGCACCAGCTTCACTCCAGGCTGACGGCCCTTAACACAGACAGGTGCTCACGTTAGGGGAGGGGGAGACAGGTGGGAAACAGGGTCATAATACACACTCTGCTCACGGCCTTCACTCAGAATGGGCCCCCAAACATTGTCAGGATGAAGATGAAACTTCACGTAGCTTTGAAAAAGAATGGTTCTAATCACAGCCACTTGAAAAAGTAAAATTTGAGCAAGTCAGTGATGGAAGGCTGGGAGGGGTACAGACTCAGAACCCGAGACAGACCATATGTTTCAGTGAGTTAATAAAAGATATAGAAGCTGGACGTGGGCAATGAGCTGGCAACCGACAACACCTCGATCAATGCAGGCAGGGATCACCTTCTAATGCTAAGATCACTAAAGTTGAAAGATCGTCAGACACAGGCTGTTTGCCTTATTCCCATGATCACAGAGAATTTCCCCCTAGTCCTTTGGTACCAGGAAGAGAAATCTTTCATCAACTGCCTTAGCCCAGTGTCAGGTGCCCTGGATATGGCACAGCCATCTACGTAGTGTTTTCATTGACAACATTTTTATAATTGAATCATGGGGAAACAATCATAAAAGTCTCAGGTGGGGAACATTTAGCAAGACAACTAGACTAGACTCTTCCAAATGTTCTGGTCATTAAAAACAAAAAATGATTCTAAATTAAAGAAGACTAAAGAAAGTAAAAGAAACTAAAATGACCTCATGGCCGAATGTAATATGAGAACCTTAACTGAGTAAAAAAAAAAAGAAAGAAAGAAATTTAGAAGATAATTTATTAACAATTTAGGGAACCCCTGAAAAATTTTAATAGGCATTCTATAGTAGATGTTATTACATAGTCTATGGCTTTTCAAATTATCATGAGTGAAAATATATTGTAATAATGTAAGAAAATATCTTTATTCTTAAGCAATAAATACTGAATTGTTAAGAGGCAGACAGAGATGATGTTGCGAAGGAGGCTGGGGAGGATTGAGAACAGGCAGACAGCATGCAAATGTTATGAAATATTGATGTTGGCGAATCTAGGTGAAGGGTAGGTGGGGGTTCACTGTGTTGCTCTTTCAACATCTCCACAGGCTTAGAATTTTTCTTTTCTTTTTTTTTTTTTGAGACAAGTTTCACTATATCGCCCTCGGTAGAGGGCTATGGCGTCACAGCTCACAGCAACCTCAAACTCTTGAGCTCAAGTAATTCCCTTGCCTCAGCCTCCCAATCAGCTGGGAATACAGGCGCCCACCACAATGCCCAGCTATTTTTTGTTGCAGTTGTCATTGTTGGCTAGCTGGCCCCAGCTGGTGCCATAGCCACTGTGCTACAGGTGCCAAGCCAGGCTTGGAATTTTTCAAAGCAAAATCTTGGAAAAACAAAGGAGAGAGACTGATATTCCTAAATGAAATAGTCTGAATATTCCTGACCTTAAAGTCACTTCCCACATCAGGGGGACATGTGTCTAAGCTTTTCACCAAATGAAGTCGAACAGCAGTGTGAGAGCGTTAAGAACGTCAGATCAGTCTGTAGAGAGGCCGTAGACTAGTTAGCCCCATCGCACCTCAGTCTAGGGTACTTTATTGTCTAAATTCACTTTAGAAAATGCCTGAACAAAAAATGTCAACTTCTCTATCCAAGCATAACAAAGAGCTTTGGAGTTCATGGAATTTAGCACCAAAAGAATTATGAACTGATATTTGCTCAGATGTTTATTGACCCAAAGAAAAATATTTTCCTTTTGTAACAAGATTCTTTAAATTCACAAGGAAGAATTGCAGATCCTGCAAATTTAGTTGTGGAAGTACAGAAGTGAGACAAATATATATTATGGAATTATAAATTATGGCCTCCAGGAAATACAGGCCTTTGTCCCTTCACCCTGGAAGTTGAATGAGAAGGATTGAAATATCGTACAAGTTTCAACTGCTGGAATTTCAGCACAAAGCAACATGTGTATTTTCTTTTTTATTATTATTATTAAATCATAGCTGTGTACATTAATGCGATCATGGGGCACCATACACTGGTTTTATCCAATGTACTCAGCCCTACTATGAAACTAATGTATGGCTTTCACATGAAAACAACATGTGTATTTTCAACAGGACTCAGCATTCAGTTCCAACCTGCCCTGCAGGGCCGCACCTGCCCCTTAGGGTACCTGGCTCCCCGGTGGCATTCTAGCCAGACTGTGGTGATTTGTGGGGTCATGAACAGAGCAACACCAGAAAGCAAACAGGAGAGACATTCACCCCAACTGCCATTTGTAAGATAAACAGTGACGCTATCAGACAATTGAAAAGAACCTTCCTCCTCTTACCAGTGAAACAAATTTTAAAATATGAAGATCAGGACCACGAGAGAAGGAGGTAACAAATAGCAGAGAACTGAAACCCCAAGACACAGGTGGTGTCAGAGCAGCTCAAACGTGTCAGGTCCCCTTAGGACCAAGTAAAAAACCCTCTGGTGCCTGTGGGGATGCTGATAACACTTGGTCAGGTATCTGGACCTACATCACATTATTTAAAAATACCTTGACGTTTTCAAAGGTTAAATGTCTTTCTCCTCTCAATTATTTAGTATCAATTGAAGTTGTGATAATTGGAAGAGATATACTCAATTTGTGAGAAATACTATTGACCAGTATTTCTTGCCTCTTCGTCTCAGAGAAACCCAAGAAGCCACCAGCAACCCGGCCCTTCCCACTAATCAAAGTGTCGTCAGAGTGAAAGAGATTTAAGTCAGACTGTCACTCAGGGAATGCTACTCACTACAATATTTCCCAATCTCAAGGATGGAAGCTTATTTTTCTGGTCCTTCCTTAATTAATTCATTTCTTAGGAAAGGGCACTGCATAATAAGATTGTGTGGGAACGTTTCTAGGAGTCTAAACAGGCGTAAACCACAAATCCTTCCACACACCCCTTTGCAAAGACCTGTGTTTCATAGTGTTAGACTAACTATCAACCAAAAATTTTATCATTCACAGAAGAGAAAAATGGGCTTTCTGTTTTTTCTCTTTTACTGGCCTTTGAACTTTGTAGTCTTACTAATAGAAAATAGAATGTTGCTAAGTTATGAAATGAAACAATTGAACTTTCCCAAGTACACAAAATTCCAGAAATGTTATTAGACCTTTTCTCCCGAAGTTCAGAGTGGTCACAACACAGACATGTGTACCCCACTCTGAGCCTTCACAGTCTTGCCTTTCACACCACTAACCCTTTGCTTTTTAGGGCAACCCCACTCTCCCTGCAGCATCGACTCCAAGGAGACCGTCTCTGGGTCTCCATCACTTACAGACTTGACTGTGTGGTGCCAGTGCTATTCTCAAGTTACTTCCAATGAATTTATAAAGAACATTATGTTGTCCGAATAAGAAACACACTATTATTAAGTATTTAACACTCAGTATGACCTATGCACTATAGAAAAATAATTTTAGAAAAATGATACAATTCCAAAATAAAAAGGAAGACTAGTTTTCATTTGCACTATTAAATCAGAAGAATACTAAATCGTTTATTACTAGCCTACGTGGTTTCAGTTTATAAGAGACCATAGCATATCTCTTTGATTCTCTTTACATGAGGTTGACACTATGTTTTACCTGCTAATAATAATAATAATAACAACACATGTTAGTTTGTCACCTACGGCCTGCCATATTTCTATTATCTTCGTATAAGCCTGTATCAACCTTACCCAGTAGGATCCATTACCTTTCCAATATTTCAAATGAGAAAACTAAATTCTCATTTAGAATTTTGTGAGGTGACCAAACCAGGCTGGTAGGAAACCTTGTCTGACTACCTGGTAGTTCTTGAGCTCTTATTTACTGCACTGATCACATACCACAGCCAACCCTGTCTCCTAAATTTCATATTTTCTCATATCTCATAGAGTTTATAGTTAACTCAGTGTGTTTCCAAAGGAAAATTATGTCAAGTTCACTAAAATGCTAGTACCTAGGCACTTCTCCATTCCAGAACCTCCCTTTTCAAAACTGCAGTATCACTGTACTGTGACCTCACACGAACATACACATTAAAGAAGGTTAAAGAATCCAGATTCTCCATTGCCTGGACCAATTTAGCTAATGAGATAAACAATAAATGACCTTAGAGGCCGGCTTCATCAGAAAACTAAAGCAAACATTCAATCAAAACAACGGCTGCCTGCCTCAGTCCCTGGGAGGATGTGTCTGGTAGATTCTCACTAAGTCTGTCGGCCACAGCGTGGGCGCCTTCACCACACCTGGGGCACACTCTGGTTTCCCACAAAGCAGGCACAAAAAGGGGGCCAACACCTGTGTGTCTGCCAGGTGGGGCAGCTTGTTCTCGGTCTGTCTCTCAAAGGCACACACGAATTCAGATGACGTTCTCCACACCTGCTACACAGAAGGAACTCAATGAACATCTATTCAGCTCACAAGTGAGAACATGAGCTCATTACCAAGTTCTTCAAATATAATAAAATAAGAAAATACTTCCTCAAAATTATAAAAGTCCTAAACAGTACTTAGCTGCATATTAGTAACATGGTCATATCATCCCTAGTTTAACTGGTTTATTTTACATCCTCTTATTCTTTGGCAGAGTTGTTTTTTTCTTCATGAAAAAGAAAACATTTGATCCAAAGAAAGTGGGGGCAAACATTTGATCCAAACATTTTCCAAAGAAAGTGGGGGCAAATAATGGTTGGATTAGATATGGAAGAAGCAAATAAATCCATCAAATAATTTAACTGAAACAGCATGTAGGGGTTAGTATCAAAGGCTTAGTACGTGCCAGGCATTGTTCTAAATGTGTGGGGTGTTTCACTGTGTTTGAGCTTGGTGCAGATGGCTGCACAGAAAACAACTGATAGAGCCTGAAGAAGCAGAAAAAGAAAGATTAGCAAAGGATCACACGGAAAAAGTAAGCAAGGGTCCATGGGGATGGCAGGGATGCCGGGAGGAGACACTTAAACATCGGCCACACAGATGCCGGGAGGAGACACTCAGACATCTGGGAATCTGAAAGGGGATCACACGGATGCCAGGAGGAGACACTCAAATATCTCAGAATGAGAAAGGGATTAGAGAGAGGACGCAATGGGAGAGGAGCACCAGCTACCTGCCGGGTCAGCTGCTGGGCACTCATTGCTCCATTTTACACCCACACTAACCCAGTGAGGAAGGTTTCACAATTCTGATTTTGTCAAAGAAGAAACAGGTTGCCAAAGCTGTGTCTTCAACAAGATTACACAACTATTAAGTGGAAAAGTCAGAATTGAGATCCAGAACTCGGCCAGGTGCTGGCTTTCCCTGCTGGACATGACACACAAGGTCTTCTCCTGGGCTGAGCCCTCGTACCATGACAGGGAGGTCACGTGCTGACTTTTCCTAGACTCACTTACTATTTCTCCGCTGTCGTAACAGGGAAAAAGCATTAATTACATGTATATTTACTCACTTGGAGAAAAAGATTAGCACACAAATTCCAGATGCAAAGATAAGGGATGACAGTTGTAGCGTTTCCCAGAAATGTGGTTTGCATTTCTTTTTAATGAATTCTAGTCATTGAGTGATTTATGTGGAAAACAGGAGTTGAGGAGTAACCGTGTATATGGGACCCAGTTCTTGATCCGAAGAAAGAAAAGTGTCCGGAAACAAAGCTCTGAGGCCTCTATCAGTACTTGGGCTTGGTGCAACTTGAGGCCTGTGACACGTTCAGATCCGACTCAAATCACTGTGATGTCACTGCCCACGTTTGTCACCAGCACAGTGACGCACACCGCAGCATTTAAACAGGGACTGTAGACACTGCTATCCTGTGGCCTTTTGTCCACACAATGGAGAATCCAGACACACACTACAGATTTTCCCAAATTCATTGCTTTACCTTTCTGCAGCAGCAGGCTGTCAGATGGAGACCCCGCTAAGCTTGCACATAACTGATTCAGGGCCTTCCGGGCAGCCAGGGTTTCAATTAGCAAGCAGCAGAAAAACATTCTGCCCAGATGAACATTCTGACAGCTTTCTAGTCTCACAGAATTTCAGTGTGAGGCTGGCAAGTTGGCCGAAAGTGCAAGTCATTTATCAAAGAAATAATTAAATGGATAAATGATTGATAGATGGAAAGAGAGATGATAGATGGGTAAGTGGGCAGATAGGCCTTCCTGCAGGTCTACCAGGGTTATAATTTAAAGGCTATTGGAAAGGTATTCTTACATGTCAGAGGAAAAACAGTCTTAGCTCTGAATTTATCTCTTTTTGTAGATGGGCTCACACGTTTCTTCATTCCTTTTTTTTTTTAGTTCAGACAAAGTCTCACTTCGTTGCCCCCAGTAGAGTGCCATGGTGTCATAGCTCACAGCAACCTCAAACTCTTGGAGATTTCCTCAGTGACCATCAGCTCACGTCACTCAGAGCCAACCAGGCAGAAGTAGCCACTAGACCCTCACTTCGCCTTCCTCTGAGACAGTGACCCCCTCTTTTATCACGCTTCCTCTTGGCTCTTTGGGGGTCAGAGTTGGCTTCTTCAACCCTGCGTCATCTGGTTCCTTTGGCACAGGAATGTTTTTAGTTACTAAGACGTTGATACTAAAATAAGAGACACTGTGAGTGTTATTTTTACATCTTCTAAAAACTACATTTTCTATAAAATTTAGATTCCAAATTCTGCTCAAATTCCATAGGTATTTCCCATGCATTTCTTTTATACAAGGTTCTCTTACAAGTATACCAAGAGATGTAAAACGCAGCCCAGCCCCATGGAGTAAACCGTGCTGTGTGATGATGCTGCTCCCCATGGTAAGGAAAACACAACAGGCATCCAAGCTCCAGGTGTGATGCTTCCCAGAGCAAGAGCAGAGGTTGATCACAAGTGGGAGAATCACTGTCCCAGGGAGAAAGGAGATGAGCCGAGCTGGTTGTCAGTAAGAATGGGCTAAGCTCTGCAGAGGTGGTGAGGCCTCCTCACGGGCCTGGAATCCAGACGGAAGGAAGGGCACACGCAAAGCACAGAAAAGTGAATTTTCAAAACAACAAAAAGTCATATTTTGCCTACACAAACTAAAGTGTCCTTTAGACTGGATGGATTGGGCCTCCAATGCTACAGTATGAATTTCACTTTCTTCTGTTGATGGGTGGTTCCTGAAAGTTTGCTGTGGGTCTGTGACTATCCAAGTCTAAGTTTGCACTGGGTAGAGAGAAATGAGAAAAGTAAGACAATTTGTAAGGGTTTTATTTTTTTTAATGAATTGAAATGCATCCATCTTAAAAGTTCTTCCTTTATTTTCAGATTGTATGTTTCCTATATTTGAAATCAAATTCAGAGGAGAGATTAAAGATGGCGGCCGAGTAATAGCTTCCCTGCAACTGGGAACAGCGGGTCTGGGGAGACAAGACTCCAGGCATCTCTGGCCGGTGGGATCTGCCTATACTCATCCCTTTGAGGATACAGGGAGCCAGCAAGGGACTTCTGGACCCCAAGAGGAGGACAAAAACAGTGGAAAACTGGCAAGTGGTTGCGTGTGTTCAATCGACCTGATCACAGCGTAATTCTCCACCACAAAAGTAAACCCACCCAAAAAATTTTTGATCAAATTCCAACTTCCACAGTCGCAAAAGGATTAAAAATGTCCACCGGTCTCTTGAAAGGCTTATCAATACTCTCAATTAATGTGAATGGTTTAAATTGTCCTCTAAAGAGGCATGGGTTGGCGGACTGGATACAAAAACTCAAGCCAGATATCTGCTGCAGCCAAGAATCACATCTTACATTAAAAGACAGATATACACTCAAGGTGAAGGGATGGTCATCTATACTCCAGGCAAATGGCAAGCAGAAAAAAGCAGGCGTTGCAATCCTGTTCACAGATGCAATAGGCTTTAAACCAACCAAAATAATTAAGGATAAGGATGGACACTTCATATTTGTTAAAGGTAATACTCAATATGATGAGATCTCAATTATTAATATTTATGCACCCAACAACAATGCACCTCAATTTATAAGAGAAACTCTAACAGACATGAGCAACTCGATTTCCTCCACTTCCATTGTAGTTGGAGATTTTAACACCCCTTTAGCAGTCCTGGATAGATCCTCCAAAAAGAAGCTAAGCAAAAAAATTTTAGATTTAAACTAAACCATTCAACATCTGGACTTAACAGACATCTACAGAAAATTTCATCCCCAAAAAACTGAATACACATTCTTCTCGTCAGCCCTCGGAACATACTCCAAAATTGACCACATCCTAGGCCACAAATCTAACCTCAGCAAATTTAAAAAAATAGAAATTATTCCTTGCATCTTCTCAGACCATCATGGAATAAAAGTTAAACTAAATAACAACAGGAACCTGCATACCCATACAAAAACATGGAAGCTAAACAACCTTATGCTGAAGGATACATGGGTTATAGATGAGATTAAGAAGGAAATCACCATATTTTTGGAACAAAAGAACAATCAAGACACGAATTACCAGAACCTCTGGGATACTGCAAAGTCAGTCCTAAGAGGGAAATTTATAGCACTGCAAGCCTTCCTCAAGAAAATGGAAAAAGTGGAAGTCAATAACTTAATGGAACATCTCAAGCAACTGGAGAAAGAAGAATACTTCAACCCCAAACTCAGCAGAAGAAAATAAATAACCAAACTCAGAGCAGAATTAAATGAAATTGAAAACAAAAGAATTATATAGCAGATCAATAAATCCAAAAGCTGGTTTTTTGAAAAGATCGATAAAATAGATAAACCTTTGGCCAACCTAACCAGGAAAAAGAGAGTAAAATCTCTAATTTCGTCAATCAGAAATGGTAATGATGAAATAACAACGGACCCCTCAGAAATTCAAAAAATTCTTAACGAATACTACAAGAAACTCTACTCTCACAAATATGAAAATCTGAAAGAAATCGACCAATACCTGGAAGCACGCCACCTACCAAGACTTAGCCAGAACCAAGTGGAAATGTTGAACAGGCCTATATCAAGTTATGAAATAGCATCAACTGTACAAAATCTCCCTAAAAAGAAAAGCCCAGGACCAGATGGCTTTACGTCAGAATTCTACCAAACATTTAAAGAAGAACTAGTACCTATACTACTAAACCTCTTCCAAAATATAGAAAAAGAAGGAATATTACCCAGCACATTCTATGAAGCAAATATCACCTTGATCCCCAAACCAGGGAAAGACCCAACAAGAAAAGAAAATTATAGACCAATATCACTAATGAATATAGATGCTAAAATACTCAATAAGATCCTAACAAATAGAATCCAATAACACATCAAAAAAATTATACACCATGACCAAGTCGGATTTATCCCAGGGTCTCAAGGCTGGTTCAATATACGTAAATCTATAAATGTAATTCAATACATAAACAAACTTAAAAATAAAGACTATATGATTCTTTCAATTGATGCAGAAAAAGCTTTTGATAATATCTAGCATCCCTTCATGATCAGAACACTTAAGAAAATTGGTATAGAAGGGACATTTCTTAAACTAATAGAGGCCATCTACAGCAAACCCACAGCCAATATCGTATTGAACGGAGTTAAATTGAAATCATTTCCACTTAGATCAGGAACCAGGCAAGGTTGCCCATTGTCTCCATTGCTCTTTAACATTGTAATGGAAGTTTTAGCCATTGCAATTAGGGAAGAAAAGGCGATCAAGGGTATCCACATAGGGTCAGAAGAGATCGAACTTTCACTCTTCACAGATGATATGATCGTATATATGGAAAACACTAGGGATTCTACTACAAAACTTTTAGAAGTGATCAAGGAATATAGCAATGTCTCAGGCTACAAAATCAACACCCATAAATCTGTAGCCTTTATATATACCAACAATAACCAAGCCAAACAAACAGTCAAGGACTCTATTCCCTTCACAGTAGTGCCAAAGAAGATGAAATATTTGGGAGTATACCTAACAAAGGACGTGAAAGATCTCTACAAAGAGAACTATGAAACTCTAAGAAAAGAAATAGCCGAAGATGTTAACAGATGGAAAAACATACCATGCTCATGGCTGGGAAGAATCAACATTGTTAAAATGTCCATACTGCCCAAAGCAATATATAATTTTAATGCAATTCCCATTAAAGCTCCATTGTCATACTTTAAAGATCTTGAAAAAATAATACTTCGTTTTATATGGAATCAGAAAAAACCTCGAATAGCCAAAACATTACTGAGCAATAAAAACAAAGCAGGAGGAATCACGCTACCAGACCTGAGACTGTACTATAAATCCATAGTGATCAAAACAGCATGGTACTGGCACAAAAGCAGAGAAGTAGATGTCTGGAACAGAATAGAGAACCAAGAGACGGATCCAGCTACTTACCATTATTTGATCTTTGACAAGCCAATTAAAAACATTCAGTGGGGAAAAGATTCCCTATTTAACAAATGGTGCTGGGTAAACTGGCTGGCAACCTGTAGAAGATTGAAACTGGACCCACACCTTTCACCTTTAACTAAGATAGACTCTCACTGGATAAATGATTTAAACTTAAGACATGAAACTATAAAAATACTTGAAGAAAGTGCAGGGAAAACTCTTGAAGGAATCGGCCTGGGTGAATATTTTATGAGGAGGACTCCCCAGGCAATTGAAGCAGTATCAAAAATACACTACTGGGACCTGATCAAACTAAAAAGCTTCTGCACAGCCAAGAACATAGTGAGTAAAGCAAGCAGACAGCCCTCAGAATGGGAGAAAATATTTGCAGGTTATACCTTCGATAAAGGTCTAATAACCAGAATCCACAGAGAACTCAAATTTATTAGCAAGAAAAGAACACGTGACCCCATTTCAGGGTGGGCAAGGGACTTAAAGAGAGTCTTCTTCTCTAAAGAAGACCAACGCAAAATCTACAAACACGTGAAAAAAAGCTCATCATCCTTAATCATCAGAGAAATGCAAATCAAAACTACTCTGAGATATCACCTAACCCCAGTAAGAGTAGCCCACATAACAAAATCCCAAAACCAGAAATGTTAGCGTGGATGTGGAGAAAAGGGCACACTTCTACACTGCTGGTGGGAATGCCCACTAATACATTCCTTCTGGAAGGATGTTTGGAGAATACTTAGAGACCTAAAAATAGACCTGCCATTCGATCCTATAATTCCTTTACTAGGTTTATACCCAGAAGACCAAAAGTCACAATATAACAAAGACATCTGTACCAGAATGTTTATTGCAGCCCAATTCACAATTGCTAAGTAATGGAAGAAGCCCAAGTGCCCATCGACCCACGAATGGACTAGCAAATTGTGGTACATGTATACCACGGAATATTAAGCAGCCTTAAAGAAAGATGGAAACTTTACCTCTTTCATGTTTACATGGATGGAGCTGGAACATATTCTTCTTAGCAAAGTATCTCAGGAATGGAAGAAAAAGTATCCAATGTACTCAGCCCTACTATGAAGCTAAATTATAGCTTTCACATGAAGACTATAACCCAACTATAGCACAAGAATATGGGGAAAGTGCCAAGGAAGGGGAAGGGAGGGGGGATGTTTTGGTGGAGGGAGGGTAATGGGTGGGGCCACATCTATGGTCCATCTTAGAATGGGTACAGCGATTGCACTAATGTACACAGCTATGATTTAACAATAAAAAATGATAAAAAAAATAAAATAAAGAATGAAATCAAATTCAACTGTTTGTACAGAACGATAGGAAGAGCGGGAGGTTTCTAATGTCTTACTTTGTAAATAAAAATTGGCAACACTTTGTGGGAGGTTTCTAATGTCTTACTTTGTAAATAAAAATTGGCAACACTTTGTCAAGCTCTCTAACTGGTCTTTGTTTCACTAGTATGTGAAACCTAAAATTTGGGTTTCAAAGGTACTTCCAAAGGTAATGTTCCCTGCTCTCCCCTGACAGGAGGCAGTGGTGTAAAGACCATTCTTTAGGAAATATAAGTCTGGAAGAAACACATTAAAAGAGAAAAGAAAATGGGTGGCACCTATGGCTTAGTAGGTAGGGCGTTGGCCCCATATACCAAGGGTGGCATGTTCGAACCTGGCCCCGGCCAGACTGCAACAAAAAATAGCTGGACATTGTGGCAAGCGTCTGTAGTCCCAGCTAGTCAGGAGGCTGAGGCAAGAGAATCACCTAAGCCCAGGAGCCGGAGGGTGCTGTGAGCTGTGACACCACGGCACTCTACCGAGGGTGATAAAGTAAAAAAAGAGAGAGAAAGGAGGAAAAAAGTGAAAAAGGAGATAGGCCATGGCTGACACAGGAAAGCAGTTGGAAGCAGCGCCCGGATCCAACCCACGGCACTCGCGGGACTGAGAAGAGGCCATGAGTGCAGAGGTGCCAACAGGATTGGACAGACACCCACAACCAGGGCATACGCTGAGAATCAAGTCTGAGCCTCTGGGACATCACGCAGATAGGAGAGAAAGAACCACAGGGATTTGGAAGAGACGCTGGGACGGGGGAAGCTGGCGAGGCCCAGAGAGGCACAGCTCGGACTCCGCTACCTAAACACCAGGGCCGGGAGCACAGACGGGAGGGGACCAGGGAAGGCTGGGGACCCCACCACCTGCTCTCCTTCATTAGTGCACATCCTCTGCTGAGAGGGACAAAGGCCAAAATTCACCTTTTGTGAACACACCCTAAACCATGAACTTTGACTTTTACTATTATCATTGCCTTGTTGATTTACCTCAGATACTATTATTTTAGAAAAGAAAAAAGTTTCTCAAGCCCCGTTAGTTTATTTCTTTATTGCTACATATTTCCATGAAGTACAGCATCGTGTCAAATTGGGATGAGCTGGAAATTGATGAATTAAAATAGAAGTTATGGAGTCTAAGAGATCTTTGACTTTGCATCAAATATAAGAAGACAGAATGAGACCTGAACTCCAACGACACTTCTGCATCGTAAGGCCGACAAACAAGGGATACTCGGACTGCAAAGCTCTTCAGAGACTTTTCCATCCTGGATATTAAAGCTGTGAGCAATTTGTCTCTTGTGTGGTGACAATGGCTAATATCTACCGAGCATTTACTATGGTCTACACATTTCACAAGCACAGCCTCAGTCTTCAAAAATACTTACCAGCTGGATGACTTGACCGCAGCTGATTTTCAAGTAATAACGAAAGATACCAAGAGAAGATAAATTACTTGTGCGAAGTCATCAAGTAGAAAGTGACTGCGCTGGGATTAGAATTTAGTCATATTGATTATGCTGCAACCTTTGACAAATGACAGAAAACCAGATACAACCAGTTTAAAGAAAAAGGAAGTTATGAATTCCCACTATTAGAGCCACAGGAACAGGGCTGGAGCCGGAAGGGCCTTGACCAGCAGCTTCAGAGGGGTGTGGGACCCCTGTGTCCCCTTCCCGGCCTCTGAGCTGCTCCTCCCCAAACCGCTCTCCCACTGTGAGGTCACAGTGTCCCCAGAGGTCCCAGCCTTCCTTGAGTGTTGAAGACAACAAATGCCTCTTTACTGGGAGTTGAAGAGAGGGCTCCGCTTCACCATTCTCCTTACTGTCACCCATGGGTGTTCACAGAAGATGGCTGTAGACATGACTAATTATTTTTGAGAACCCAAATGGAAGGGCTCAATGAAAGGTTATTATTACTGTTGTGATTACTGAGCTGTCACTTGTTGTTTAATACAATATTTTAAAGGGCTATACAGTTAAGGTTTCAATTAGTCACATCTCCTGTAATATTTCACAATGAAATAGGATACAAAGATATGAATGTGCAGCTCACAAAATTCATAATCACTTAAACAAATGTATTACTTCTTCAAAATAACTGGATTTTTTTCCTCTATGATCTTTGATTATACACTTATGGTCATTATTTAACTATACTTTATCCCCTACAGAAACAACAAAAAAAAGTAGAACTTCAATCTTTTCTTTAGTTAACAGAATTCATATAACAACTCTAGCAAAGTAAAAAAAAAAAATTCTTTCCCAGCCAACTCCCTGCACTCTGCTAACCACAGACCATGTCTGTGCAGGGCTGTCCTGTCCACGGTGCGTCTGTCCCATGTCTCCACACTTCCTGAGTGACCCACATCTCATAACAAGAGGAAAACAGGGGGTTTCTGCTCCTCCATCCCACCCCAAAAGGAGGGGTACAAAGTACTCTGACGTCTGCCAAGGTGAGCAGCACCCTGGGAAGCTGCACGCTTTGGAAGAAATGTGCTACTCTCTCTATCATAAGAGCGATCAAACTTTCTCATTGTATCTCACACACATTAAAGGTAAAGGTTGTTATGTCAGTTCTGTGCTGGGTGTAGTTCAGAGAAAGATGAATTCTGAATATTCATAGCCCTTTTCTGTCATAGTTAAACTAAACAGCACTGAACCAAGCGGGGGTTGTCAGAGGAACCACCCGTGATCCCTCACAGTGCGTGATGTTATTAACACTCACTTGTAAGCGTGAAAGGTTCTCTTGGAAGCTTTTTCTTAGTGACACCAACCCTCTGTCAGCATCTGCCTGCTGAGAATTTGTTTTCGTATTTGCTGACTCCCATGGGTGATCACTATTGTGACATCATGTTCTCTGGTCACAGAGACCATGTCCAGCGTCCCAGATTCCCATTTGTACGTGCTAACTGTGGGTGCTGATTGACTAAACTCAGTGCAATTATAGGCATTTGTTAGACATATTTTAATGAGGTGACATTTCCTGCACCTTTAAGGAGCTTTTCAGAAGAGTCAGTACCTGGTTTAAAGTGACCCAGGCACTCACCTGCCTGCTTCCTCTGATATGGATGTGGCCAGAGTGTCATCTCTTGCTGTTCTCTGAACAAGACAGATGGAGGAGATGTTCTGAGGACCTTGGAAGGTGGACTAGAAAGTCAGAGGGGCTAAGAGGAGAAAGTGGTTAAAATTTCAAGTATCTTAATATATATAAAAGAAGGAGCCATGTTCTAGGAGCTCAGGCTGAGTCGTGAAAGAATTACAGGATTTTTCCAAATGTAACTACACCCAGTCACAAGATATAGCTAAAAAGTCCTAGTGTGGAAAGACACGTGACAACCAAGTGGTTAAGCCAAGTTTAAGTGCCACGTCCTTGGACAGAGGTTAAACCTAATGTCTGCCGCTGGGTGGGGTTCGACTGCCCGTCCAGGAGCCCAGGACCTCTTTGCAAACACGGCAGTTAGAGATGGACACAACTCATTGACTCATGATATCTGCATGACGTAAGGCTTTCCCTCTGTGCCTAGAGCCGAGATGCTCTAAAAAGCCTGAGCAAATCTCCGCACGATTCATGGAGACTAAGACCACAAATGTTTGGGTACCGTCTGGGGCTGCAGGAGGGGGTGTCCTCAGCTGCTGGGCACATGAGCGAGGCACAGTACGGGGGTACCCGGAGGAGCCAGGTGCACTGGAAAGACAGCCACTCTCTAAAGACCAAAAAGCCTGCTTTGGGGGGATTGTCTTTTTTCCACCTGCCAGTGCAATTGCCTTTAAAATCTGGCTCTCTAACAGTAAGAAATGTGACTTCTGTGACCAGCATAAGAGAGAAGAAATCACACACCACAGACTTGGGAAATGGTAATTAGAGGAACAGAGAAATGATGCGAAATGGGCTGGGTTTTGCCCCTAGTAGAGTATTTTTAAAACTAAATATTTCTCTTTTAGAGAATCTTAAGATTGGCCCTTTGATGAGCTAACACTTCAAACAACATGGTTCCCACTTTCCAAACCCCACTAGTGAGACAAAAGTTACTTACGAATAGGACAGTGTTTATTTTGCAGAAACTATTTAGGAGTAAATGCTCCTTTTACATAAATGACACTGACAATCATTTCACATACAAGGTGTCCAAAGGAATCTCCTCTCATGGGCATAGACATCGAAACAACTTAAAAATAATTTAATTGTGAACAATTTGCTTTCATGGAGTTTTAATGAAAAAATGATTAAAATATATAAAAAAATAGAATATAAAATATTCTATAAGATATTTAGAAATCAGAAGATTAGTATCATTCATTTGGATAATTTCCAAAGTCTCTTACAAAGCCCAAGGCAAAAATAAATACAAACTCCAGTGAGCACTTCATAGCTGTTGTTCTCCTCAAGCTTTAAAAATCTTTTTCTCAAAGTTTATAAAGTAAGTTTAAATTTTAAAGCTTATAAACATCATGCACCCTTCTCCAAAGTCCACATGCAGATAAGTAAGCAGAGCCTTCATCTGTGCACGAGGCAGATGTGGGTTGTCTCCAGGCAGGTTAATTTTGCATACTCACCACTCCCACCCCAGAGGGAGGCCCCAACAGCCTCCCCCAGGGAGAAAACTGAGGTAACGAGGGTAGGGGAGGCGGCAGGGCCACCTGAGTCCCAGCGACACAATGGAAACCCCGTCCTCGGAGGTTGTCAGACTGTTAACAGCCACATATAACCACCATAAAACAAGAAATCATAATTCCGGTGGTTCCAGATAATTTTTAAAGTATTTTTTAGGAAAATGGGGTTAAAATATACTTTCAAAGTCCGAGGAGATGGTCTAGCAGCATTCTCTGCCACTGAGTTGCTTTAAAGCAAATGACACAAGAGGAATATCCCTGTTTGTGTCCACCAGATTTTGACAATGAATGAAATTAAGTTGGTGGAAAACTAATCAAACCTTGATGGGTGTGGGACTGTTGTGGAACAAATGCCTCCCCTGGGTTTCAGGGCATCAGCTTCAGCAGCTGAGACCAGCCCCAGCCGGCGTGTGGCCGAGCAGACAGATGACACCCACTGGACCTGCCTCATTTGCGCTTATGAAATTCCTGTCAGTTTTATGACATAAATAATTCAAGCAAATGGCTTGGACACCAGAGGCTGCCAATTACCACTGTGTTACCAACTCACAACCATTTGTTCTGGTCACCAAAGCCTTTCCTTTATTATAAAACAACCAAGAATTCTAGACTAAGCTCCACATTAAAGCAATTTTCTTTCCCTCCAATTCCATCCAAACTAGCTTTATTAGTATTTTGAAAAAGGAAAAGGAAGTTTATCATTTAGAATGCCTTTTGCATCTCTGATTCCTCTACAAAAGTTCAAGTATAATCGAGTTGGGAATTAAATGGTACAAGCAATTACATCAGAAAAATGGACCAAGCACTTTCAGTATTTTTAAAAGAATCATAAAATTCCCTGAGTACAATCAACACATTTCAGAATTCAAGAGAATTACAATTTTCGCATCAGTCTAATAACTGAAAAGAATCCAACATTTCCATTTTAAAACCACTAATCTAAGAATAAGAGGAGATGAGACAAACCCGGGTGGCTACAGAAGAGCTGTGTTTGGGGCTAAGCCCACGGCTTTGCTTGAAGCTTAAAATTAGGTGGGGTAGATCCAGAGGTGGCCAGGGGTCCTGGCCCTGCTGCCCTCCCAGCCCTGTCCTCTGTGACTTGCTGACTCCGCTATCAGCTCTATCTAGTAAGGATTCATCTGACACAGGCACACACACCCTTCTCTTTTTAGTTCTACCATTGGCACTGTAGATCTTTACCAGAATTTCTCTCTCTCTCTTTTTTTTTTTTTTTTTTTGAGACAGAGCCTCAAGCTGTCAACCTGGGTAGAGTGCTGCGACATCACAGCTCACAGCAATCTCCAATTCCTGGGCTTAAGCGATTCTCCTGCCTCCACCTCCCAAGTAGCTGGGACTACAGGCACCTGCCACAACACCCGGCTATTTTTTGGTTGCTACTGTCATTGTTGTTTGGCGGGCCCGGGCTGGATTCGAACCCGTCAGCTCAGGTGTATGTGGCTGGCACCTTAACCACTTGAGCCATAGGCGCCGAGCCTCTCTTTTTACACTTTGAAGTATATTACCGTAATTTTGTTGCCTCTACTAGCAGCAAAACTTTTCTACTAACAAGTATAACAGGACCTGTCTTATCCTTGGACACAAACAACGTCCAGAACTGAAGCTGTTTCATTTTAGAGCTGCTCTTCTCACTTCCATAGGTGGGAAAAAAACAGAATTCCAGCTCCTGAATTAGTCATCAACCATCTTCTGCGGGTTAATTGCTATTCCGTGTGATTAAATGAAGCTCCCCCACGTACTCAGCCAGAGCCAGGCCACACTCATTAGTCTAATCAACATTGAGTTCTGTCACAGCCAAGGCCCAAATTCCCTGATTTTCCCCTTTATCAAATCTTCATCATTCCAAGAAAAGTATATTTGGTATTTCTGAAAGATAAACCATGCTGTTCAAATGTCCTGTGATGTCTTCCCACAAAATTTGTTATACCAGCTCTTTCCTCCCTGTTGAGATTTGGAGAGCTTGCATTGCAGGGGCCAGATTTACTTTTTTTTTTTTTTTTGTAGAGACAGAGTCTCACTGTACCGCCCTCGGGTAGAGTGCCATGGCGTCACAGGGCTCACAGCAACCTCTAACTCTTGGGTTTACGCGATTCTCTTGCCTCAGCCTCCCAAGCAACTGGGACTACAGGCGCCCACCACAACACCCGGCTATTTTTTTGTTGCAGTTCGGCCGGGGCTGAGTTTGAACCTGCCACCCTCGGCATATGGGGCCGGCGCCCTACTCACTGAGCCACAGGTGCCACCCCAGATTTACTTTTTTTGTGTTTTTTTTTTGTTTGTTTGTTTTGAGACAAGAGTCTCACTATGTCACCCTTGGTAGAGTGCCATGGTGTCACAACTCAAAGCAACCTCCAACTCTTAGGCTTAAGCGATTCTCTTGCCTCTGCCTCCCAAGTAGGTAGGACTGCAGGCTCCTTCCACAGTGCTATTTGTTGGTTGAGGTTGTCATTGTTGTTTAGCAGGCCCAGGCTGTGTTTGAACCCATAACCCCCTGTGTAGGTGGCCAATGCCCCAATCACTGAGCTACGGGCGCCAAGCCAAGGAGCCAGATTTAGCAAATCAAACACTGTCTGGCAACCCTCCCGATGGCGTCACTAGTAAGTGGGCTAGTGAGACTGGAGAAAGTGGCGTCCATAGTTGTGGGAACTCCCTGCAAGCTAAAATGCAGGTGGTGGCCAGCACAGGGGCCTTTAAAAGTATTTCTCCTGCAAGCAGAGGGTGACTTGTCTGGTGAGGTAGCTGCAGCTGGGCTCTGGGAGTGGCCTGACCCTGAGGACAGTGGCAGCCGACAGCAGAGGCCTCAGGCGTGGTCACAGGCTGCCAAGAAGGACACATATCTGGACCGGAGGGTTGTGGCCATAAGGCAGCTCCCCTGTGGGTATTCTTCTTGAGACTAACAACATGTAACAAAAATAGTCAGTCACAGGCAGGAAAAGGCATTACATGGGGAAATTAGCCATCCAGCTCCTCTTAAGGTATCTCTGACTGTTCCATCCTATCATTTAAGGAAATCACTGGTCAAATGAGAAAACGATCTACTTGGAATAGATTTTGTTTTGCAGAAATTTTTTAAGTCTTTTAGCATGAATCTCAGTTATATACATCTTTCATCAAAATTGTATTAAAATAGTAGAAAAAAATTGTACTTACAATGTGACATTGTGACTCCAGAAGGCAATAGGCAGAAGCAGTATTTGAGACTATCTCAAAAAACAAACGAACAAACAAACAAAAGTAAATGGCAAGAAGGGAAACTGTTGCCTTGCCATAGATGGCCAACTGTTAACTAGAAGGAGCACAGGGTTAGGAAACCACTGCAGTCGTAACTGCTCTAGGCGAAAACCATCCCTGCAGCTAAACTGGTCCGTGAGGTTATGGGGGAAAGTCGGGAGTTTTCACAGCCTCAATGCCTCTTCCCACAATGTACTTCATGATTAGCTTTACATTGGGGAACCCTGCTAGACCCCATCTTAACCAACTTAATCAGAGTTAACGGCACCAATAATGGGACAAATTAACAATATATGCCTCCTGGTGCCACCGAACACAGCATTGCTTCTGGGACAGTCCTGCTAAGATTCAGAAATAAAGTGGAACCATCAGACAAAACTAAATCGATGGACATTTTACAAAGTACCCCAACTGCACTCTTCAAAATGTGATGATTCTGAAAATTCATAAGAGGCTGAGAAACTACTCCGTATAAAGGAGACTGTAGACCTGACAGATAAACACAACACGTGGTCCTGAGGTGGGCTCTGGACCTGGACAGGTATAACTCGGGCAAAGGGAAAACGCAAAGTCTGCAGAGTTGATGTAATATCATAATTTCGTGATTTTCATCATTTTTCTGTGATTGCATGAGGAGACTATCCTTAAATTAAGAAATAAACACTGAAAAGCTAAAGCATAAGGAGACATTGCATCTGAAACATCCTTAAATGATCCAAAATCTAAACGATCGGGGAGCTGAATGCCTCTGGAACTGTGCATTTCACTACAACTTTTATATACATTTGAAATTGTTTTGAAATAAGCACTTTTTAAAAATAGAAATAGTTCTATTTCTTTGTCATTTTCGACAGGACAACAGCATTTTTTCTAGATCAGTGATTCTCAGTGTGTGGTGTCCAGACCAGCACCACCACCTAAGGATGGGTGAGGGGCACAAGGCTGCGTCTCTGGGGGAATCTGTTAGTGGTGAGAGAAACTCTACAGGACTCATAATTCAAAGAACAAGAAAAACCGCACAGGGCGAGATCAGCACATTGCTGACCAGTCAGGAGTTAACCAGAGTAACATGGATGGCTTCTGGGAAAAATTGCTGTTTAACAATGTGTTAAGATGTCAGAGGTGCTAAGTGATTCTATGTTAAAAGCAGCTGAGAAATGAAGAGAACAGAAAGAGTAAAATAGGCTGAGTTTGGGGCAACTAGGGATTAACAGCAGAAGAAACGAATCAGGGACGGCTGCTATGTTAATAGATTATTGACTGGCAATTTCGCCAGAAACTGTTCACGTTACTGGGGGAGTTGTGACCGGTCCACAATGTGCTAATATGCAAATACGTCCCTTGGTAGGTAGGGAGCCTTCTCCGGGACCCAGGCAAAGACAGAAACCCTGTCAGAGCACAGCCTGAGAGAGGAGATGCGGCAAACCATAGTCCCAGGCTCTCTTCAGTGGGTCTTTATGGCGGAGACAACCAGGCCATGTGAACACAGAAATCTTGCTGCTTGGGGCACCCACAAGCCAGGTAGCTGGGTGTGTGTGGGTGGGCAGGGAGGAGGCCCGGTGGTGGTCAGAAGTAAGTCCTCCTGGGAGGTAAGACTTCACATCTGTACACAGGTACTTTTGTTGCTATGACCTCTATAATGACTCATAATGAGCTTTCACGTCTTAACAGAAGGCCGTGCACGTGCTCACTGTTCCCATGCAACACACATTCAGAGCGTAGCCTAAGAAAGCTCGCAGAGTGACCCCCATAAGGAAGGTACAGTCTCTAGCTTTCAGAAGAGGAACAAACCCATTCAGTTAGGGCAGGTGGGGGTCAGAAAAACTAGGGCTAAAAATGATTTTGCTCCAAAGTGAAACAAAAAAGTACAGTCCTGAAAGACAAAGTGCATGATCCTCTTGTTAGGGTTCCTAACGAATAGAAAAGCTTCTGGAGAAGTGAGAGCCAGGACAGAAGCTTCCGAAATGGCCTCTGCACAGCAGCAGTTGGAGGGTCAGGATTATGAAACAGGACTGGCTGCCAACACAGACTCTGAGACGAGGTTTCTGGAATTAATATAGAAAAAAGAAATATGCTAGACCCAAAGGCTCTGTGAAGTCGTGACTGACATGATGGACGGACAGTGCGGGGCTCTATGAGTGCAGGTGCCGAGTTGGGTACTGAACAAAGAGCTCGGACAAAGAGCCAGAATTGGGACTCTGGTCCCAGCATGCCACTGGGTAAGTGCGTGGTCCAGAGAATAAGTCCTTTCCCCTTTCAAACCCTTTCATTCATAAAATACAAGGCAGGAGGGGTCAGAATAATGGTATCTGTCTTTTCTTTCTCTGAAAACAATGGTAGCCAAGCTGAGGTTGAGCAGGGCCTGTAAAGCAGACAGACCCCCCAGCACATAAGCCCAGGAGACCGGGATCGACCTGCCGGCACCTGTGCAGGAGGCTCTGCTCTCCGGGTCAGCCTGGCTGGCAGCTCTGTCCTCCAGGGTCAGCCTTCCTCACAGCTGCCCTGCCCAGAGAGAGGTTGCTGGAGTTCCCTGTTGTGTGAAGAATTAACTCAAATCCTGACCCCATCAGAATGGGGCTCCTGAAGAGCGCCCATCCTTCCCATTTCAACTCATGATATCAAATTGTTTTACTTTCAATTGTAAAGTAAATACTTCAAGTAACCCATCTGCACACTAAGGCAACTCCAATAAACAAGCAGAGTGTGGAGAGAAAGCCACACGCGGAATCCAGGCCCCAGCTCTGCCTGACAGGAGAAAGCCAGGGGGACTCATCACTATTCAGGACCTCACACCAGGGCTCCACCCGTCAGACCGCCTGGGGCCGGTGGGGACCTTCACTCCTGGCACTGTGAGTCTATTATGAAAACTATTGCTCCAACTCTCCGCGGTGGCTCAGGCACCCAGAGGCTTGAATTTACAATTACCTATGAATGCCAATGGTGTGGGTTGATGAGAGACACAGCTGTTTCCTATAACAAGCATTATTTTGTATTATCATGATTGTTTGCCTAAATTTACCAAGAAATCTGGAAGCAAATTCGGTTGAATACACCAAGGAGCACTGGAAATTATAAAGAGAAAATTCATACTGGAAAGAAGACCATTTGTAATACGTGAAATCTGCACAGATGGAAACAAAGGAAGCCCTCCCAGCAGCACGATGAGCAGAGCCTGCTGGAACTTTCACGGGTGACTCAGAAAGGACGGTCGGCTGTTTCTGGGAACTGAAATGATGGGCCGTAACACGGCCCATCTCAAAACTTTCATAGTGACCCTCATATTTTATCTACTTTTCTCTATTAGTGACATGGCCTTTGAATTTGAAAAACAAATCACTATTGGCTAAAATAATAAGGATGATCTTTTGTGCGTCATCGCTAAGAGCCTAGATCTGGTCATTCAATGAAGTTTTCTTGATGTTACCTGCTACTCCAAATGCAAGGAGTAAAAGGGACCTCATGTATTACAAGTGCTCAATAAATAATAATTCCTGAAGACAACGTTCCAATTTTGACAGCTACCTTCCTATTTTAAGAATATAAAAACCAGGGAAATAACATGCTTTTATATAAGTTCCCTGAAGTAAATTTGACTTGAATCTAATCACAACTCCTTTCCCCAAACAGGGAGATATTCTTGAATGTTTAAACTTCCATAACTACTCCCCCCAACAAATACTATCATGTTAGACTTCAAAGGAACTATTGTTTTAATATTGATTTAACTTCAAATCGTGTTCATTGAATTAACATTTACTCTCACTATCAGTTTAAACAGTTAGTTTGCCTTCAGTTTTCACGCTTCTTTGTGGCCTGAGATAGAATCAAGCTTTCGTCTGTCCTAACTGGTCTCCTGGGACAAGTTGCTGCCCCCCTTCCAGCGTCAGGAGGTAGTAAGGACACAGATGTTCCAATCTCTAATGTGGAAACACAAAGAGAGAAAGCTTCTGAGGAAGACATTTGTTTGAAAGAGCTTTTCTGATTGCATGTGATAAAATATAGATACTCTCTGCTGGGTGAAGACGCTCTCTGGTTCTGGAAGTCAACAAAATGTCAAATAGAGTAAAATTCTGCTTGTTAGTCTGGGCTTCCCTTTGTGTTCTGCACATGAGATGTAGGTATTTTTATAAGGCACAAATGATTGGCCTTTCACAACACAAAACACAAATTCAAAACATATTTCCTTTTACAAAATTATCAGTGTCTGACTCTGTCTTGCTACTTCCCATCTTTAAAAATATTGGTAGATTATATTCTTGGGAGGTAAATGCCTCTGCATTGGAACAGAGAAATTGAACCAGCACAGTTGGAGAGACGGTAACAAAGGAAGGCCGGGCACAGCGGCTCACGCCTGTAATCCCAGCACTCTGGGAGGCCAAGGTGGGTGGGTTGCCCTAACCTCAGGAGAGCAGCCTGAGCAAGAGGAAGACCCCATCTCTAAAAAAGTATCCGGGCATGTGGCGGGTGGCTGCAATCCCAGCCACTGCAGAGACTGACGCAAGAGAGCCAGGAGTTTGAGGTTGCTGTGTTGGTTCTCTATTCTGTTCCAGACATCTACTTCTCTGTTTTTGTGCCAGTACCATGCTGTTTTGATCACTATCAACTTATAGTACAGTCTCAGGTCTGGTAGCATGATTCCTCCTGCAGTGTTTTTATTGCTGAGTAAGGTTTTGGCTATTCTAGATTTTTCGGATTCCATATAAAATGAAGTATCATTTTTTTCAAGGTATTTAAAATATGACAATGGAGCTTTAATAGGAATTGCATTAAAATTATATATTGCTTTGGGTAGTATAGACATTTTAACAATGTTGATTCTTCCCAGCCATGAGCATGGTATGTTTTTCCATTTGTTAACATCTTCAGCTATTTCTTTTCTTAAAGTTTCATAGTTCTCTTTATAGAGAACTTTCACGTCCTTTATTAGGTATACTCCCAAATATTTCATCTTCTTTGGCACTACTGTGAAAGAAACAGAGTCCTTGACTGTTTTTTCGGCTTGGTTATTGTTGGTATATATAAAGGCTACAGATTTACAGGTGTTGATTTTGTAGCCTGAGACATTGCTGTGTTCCTTAATCACTTCTAAAAGTTTTGCAGTAGAATCCTTAGTGTTTTCCAGATATACAATCATATCATCTGTGAAGAGTGAAAGTTTGATGTCTTCTGATCATATGTGGATACTCTTGATCGCCTTTTCTTCCCTAATTGCAATGGCTAAAACTTCCATTATAATGTTAAAGAGCAATGGAGACAATGGGCAACCTTGCCTGGTTCCTGATCTAAGTGGAAATGTTTTCAATTTAACTCCATTCAATACAATATTGGTTGTGAGTTTGCTGTAGATGGCCTCTATCAGTTTGAAAAATGGCCCTTCTATACCGATTTTCTTAAGTGTTCTGATCATAAAGGGATTCTGGATATTATCAAAAGCTTTTTCTGTACCAATTGAGAGAATCATATGGTTTTTATTTTTTAGTTTGTTTATGTATTAAATTACATTTATAGATTTATGTATGTTGAACCAGCCTTGAGACCCTGGGATAAATCCCACTTGGTCATGGTGTTTAATTTTTTTGATGTGTTGTTGGATTCTGTTTGTTAGGATCATATCAAATATTTTTGCATCAAAATTCATTAGTGATATTGGTCTATAATTTTCTTTTCTTGTTGGGTCTTTCCCTGGTTTAGGGATCAAGGTGATGTTTGCTTCATAGAATGTGTTGGGTAGTATTTCTTCTTTTTCTATATTTTGGAAGAGGTTTAGTAATATAGATACTAGTTTTTCTTTAAAGGTTTGGTAGAATTCTGACGTAAAGCCATCTGGTCCTGGGCTTTTCTTTTTAGAGATATTTTGTACAGTTGATGCTATTTCAGAACTTGATATAGGCCTTTTCAACATTTCCACTTCGTTCTGGCGAAGTCTTGGTAGGTGGTGTACTTCCAAGTATTGGTCGATTTCTTTCAGATTTTCTTATTTCTGAGAGTAAAGTTTCTTGTAATATTCGTTCAGGATTTTTTGAATTTCTGAGGGGTCTACTGTTATTTCATCTTTGTCATTTCTGATGGATGAGATTAGAGATTTTACTCTTTTTTTTTTCCTGGTTAGGTTGGCCAAAGGTTTATCTATTTTATTGATCTTTTCAAAAAACCAACTTTTGGATTTATTGATCTGTTCTATAATTCTTTTGTTTTCCATTTCATTTAATTCTGCTCTGATTTTAATTATTTCTTTTCTTCTGCTGGGGTTGGGGTTGGAATGTTCTTCCTTCTCCAGTTGCTTGAGATGTCCCATTAAGTTATAATTTCCTCTCTTTCTGTTTTCTTGAGGAAGGCTTTCAGTGCTATAAATTTCCCTCTTTGGACTGCCTTTGCAGTATCCCAGAGGTTCTGATAATTTATGTCTTCATTGTTGTTTTGTTCCAAAAATTTGGTGATTTCCTTCTTAGTCTCATCTATAACCCATGTATCCTTCAGCATACGGTTATTTAGCTTCCATGTTTTTGTATGGGTATTCAGATTCCTGTTGTTATTGAGTTCAACTTTTATTCCATGATGGTCTGAGAAGATGCAAGGAATACTTTCTATTTTTTTTTTAATTTGCTGAGGTTGGATTTATGGCCTAGGATGTGGTCAATTTTGGAGTATGTTCCGTGGGCTGATGAGAAGAATGTGTATTCAGTTTTGTTGGGATGAAATGTTATGTAGATGTCTGTTATGTCCAGATGTTGAATGGTTATGCTTAAATCTAAAATTTCTTTGCTTAGCTTCTTTTTGGGGGATCTATCCAGTACTGCTAGAGGGGTGTTAAAATCTCCAACTACTATGGCACTGGAGGAAATCAAGTTGCTCATGTCTGTTAGAGTTTCTTTTATAAATTGAGGTGCATTCTGGTTGGGTGCATAAATATTAATAATTGAAATCTCATCATATTGAGTATTGCCTTTAACAAATACAAAGTGTCCATCCTTATCCTTTGTTATTTTGGTTGGTTTACAGCCAATTGCATTTGCGAATAGGATTGCAACGCCTGCTTTTTTCTGCTTTCCATTTGCCTGGAGTATAGATGACCATTCCTTCACCTTGAGTGTATATTTGTCTTTTAATGTAAGATGAGATTCTTGTATGCAGCAGATATCAGGCTTGGGTTTTTGTATCCAATCAACAATCTGTGCCTCTTTAGAGGACAATTTAAACTATTCACATTAATTGAGAATATTGATAAGCCTTTCGAGAGTCCGGTGGACATTTGTAATCCTTTTGCAACTGTGGAAGTTAGAATTTGATCAAAATTTTCTGGGTGAGTTTACTTTTGTGGTGGAGGATTACGCTGGTCTTTGTAGAGGATAGGGATAGGTCTGAGAAAATCCTGGAGAACTGGTTTAGTTATGGCAAATTTCTTCAACATGTGAATGTTGTTAAAGTATTTAATTTCACCGTCATAAATGAAACTCAGTTTAGCTGGATACAGGATCCTGGGTTGAAAGTTATTTTGTTTTAGGGGATTAAAAGTGAATGACCATCCTCTTCGAGATGTGTCTGGGGGATATCTTATTTGGGTTGAGTCGTGGTGGAATTCAGAAACTGTCTGCTATCTGAATTTCAGAATATTTTGGCATGTCTGGAAAGTTCTCTTTCATAATCTCATGGAGAAGAGACTCTGTGCCTTGTGAAGCCACTTCATCACTTTCGGGGATCCCTATAAGATGAATATTGTTTTTTTTTTTTCAAATTATCCCAGAGCTCTCTGAGTGATCTGTTTTTGCCCTCCATTTTTCTTCTTCTTTGAGAGTTTGAGAGCATTCAAAAGCTTTGTTTTCAATGTCAGAAATCCTTTCTTCTACTTGTTCCACTCTGTTATTGAGGGATTTGACTGTGTTTCTCAGATCTTTGAGGGCTGCAACTTCTTGTCTCAATGTGTCAAAATCTTTGGTCATTTGGTCTTCGAATTCATTGAATTCTTGAGATATCTTTTGGATTACTGCTTGGAATTCTAGTTCGATCTTATTTGCTATCCAGATTCTGAATTCGATTTCTGACATCTCAGCTATTTGTTTGTGCATGGGATCTTGTGCTGTGTCTTCCCCATTGATCCCTGGGGGAGTTGATCTACTCTGATTATTCATATTGCCAGAGTTTATCCATTGATTTCACCTCATGATTATTTTTTCACTGTTGCCTCTAGCTGTCCTCAGAGTTGGGGAGGTGCCCCTCCAAGATTAGACCCCAGCGGGATATAACTCTATTGTTGCTGGATCTTTGTAGGGAGTGACCCTGTGTAGCTCCTCTGGGGCTGCCCCAGCCAGGGAGTTCTGGTTGTGGGAGCAGCTCCCAAGTGTGACACACCCGGATCTAGCAATAGGGGGTGGGGGGGTGAACATGGTTCTGGGAGTGCCTGGCACCCAGTGACTTTGGCACAGAGAGCCCAAGGCTCCAGCAGCCTCTGGCTAGGAGAAGGGCTCTGTACAGAGGCAGGAGGGCTCCAGAGGGCACTTGGCTACCAGAGTCCCTGGCCAGACAAGCAGGCCGCTGTGGAGGCAGGGAGGGTACAGGAGGGAGGATATGGGATTACACGGCTCCCAGAGTTCCTGGTCAGGGCATGTGGAGGCCCAGTGGGCACAGCTCTTACCAGGGTCTGGGCTGGGGCAGATCACTGATCTCGGAGCAGCTCTTACAGAGATCCGGGTGCCCATAGCTGATCATGCACAGCTCTTACGGAGGTCCGGGCACGGATCGCTCGAGTTACAAATTTTAAAATGTTTACAAAATGTATAGTAATTAAACATTGGTCTCTGATCACTCAGCTAAAAATAGGACATCTTATTTAAAGCATTGAGTGAAATTCTTGATCATCCATACTAATTCGCATGGTGCTAAGGGCTCCCATTAAGTCTTTGAAGTACAGCAGGTATTTTCTCTGGATTGTTCATGTACAAGGCAGCTCACTGTTTGCTGGTCTGTGTGCTTAACCTTACACAAATATTATTTTAATATCTGTTAATCCTTTAAATTGAATGGTTTTTTTCTTTTCAGCAGCAAAAACATATTTATTCTTGTTCCTGAAATTATAGATAACTGTTTGCCTAGATGAGGATTTTGGAGAATGGGGGTGTGGAGGTGCCGGGGCACTTTCACTGTTCATGACAAGATGAGGAGGATGTGAGACATCAGTTCTGTGTGAAGACAGAGGCTGTGGGCTAGCAGGTGTGAGGCCTTTCCTCAGCGCTGTTTGCTCACATTCCAGCTAAGCGATTGTTCACTGATGGTTTTATGCAGGAAAGGCTTTTATGCAGTGACCACAGAAGTGGCAGGATGTTAGAAGATGACCCAGGAGGAGGCCCAGGGCTGGGAGGAGCCTCTGGAGGAGAGAGCTGAGCACTGCTTGCTGGCAGGTGAGAAGGACCTGCTCAGCTCCCTTGGAGAGCTGAGGGCATCAGTTATTTGCCCCCTAAGCTAAAATATTTACCTCTTTCCTGAACAAGAAAGAGTTCTTTGTTTTTTTATTTCAGAGTAATATGAGGATACAGATAATTAGGTAACAATGTCTGTGTTTGTCAGGTGAGTCCCTGTCATAGTTGTGCCCCTCGCCCAGGGATCATGAGGTCTTTGGAAAACCCAATGCAGATTTTTCCTTTCACTTCCATGCTGAGCACTCCTTTAATTGTGCTATTTCTATTATTTTTTTAAAGGGAAAATAAAAGAGCAAACTGCAAAAAGATACACCAAGGTGCCAGATAAGTTCAAAATTACTTTACAATGGGACGCCTTATCACTCACATTGGAGAAATTGCACACAAGCTCTGGAATCAAACTACTAAAGTGAATCTTTGGACGAGTTGTGTGACCTTGTCAAGGTAATTAAACATCTTGACCCTCAATTTCTTCATTTATAGAATGGTTATCACAATACTATGTATCTTACAGGGTCCTTGCCAGTAATAAATGAGGCCATGTATACAAAGAAGTTATAATAATTCCTAGCACATAAGTATGTAATAAATGCCAGTTACGACTGTAAAGCTTCAGAAAACTCCACCATGTAGTTGTCTATGACTTATTTGACAAACCTCCCATTGTTAGTCACTGTCAAGTTTTTGCTATTAAAAACACAGTAATAACATCTGTGTACATGCATCATTTCACATATTTCTAATGCTTTTGAAAAGGAAACATTTACAGAAGTAGAATTTCTGAAAACCTCTACACAGTCGTGAGTTTTTTAAAACCGATTGCCAACTTTTCCTCAGAAATGTTGAAGTGCATTTGGCCCATCAAGCAGAGAATACATATTTTAAAATATTAAACATAGATTATTTTGCTTTTAAACTTTGTCAATCTGATAGACAAAAAAAGCAGGAACAAATGAATGGATACAGTCCCTTCAGGTAGGGGCAAGGTGAAGAAGCTGTTCCCTCATGAGATTGCCCAGGCCTGGGAAACTTACATGAAAGTGTCCAGGCCTAGGGAAAGGGGGACCCCTGTTCAGCCCTGAATGGGAGAGCCCCATATCACCCTTAGGTGACTTTCCAGAGGATGATTTGGGGTTGGCACAGGCAGTAGTGTGGGTAGTGCCATGGTCTCCCTCAACTTCCTAGGGTCCCAGGGTCTTTGGCTGCACTTGGTTCTGCAGCCCTCACCTCCCCAGATCTGCTGCACCAACACCCCCCGGATGGGGTACAGAGGGCAGGGCCAGGTCCTCCACAGTGGCCAGCACAGCCCAGCTGGCCGCCACCCACCCTGCATTAGTGAGTATAGCTCTGTTGACAGGTTAGCCTACAAGTTGTAAAGCAAAACTGATCTCGAACGCAAAGTCTCTCTCTGTTTAGAGACATCAGTATCTTTCATGACTCAGCTACTGCAGCTGTCCCAGCCTTTTTGGAACCATGGACAAGTTTCTCAGAAGACAGTTTTCCATGGGTGTGGGGTGGGCATTAGACTCTCACATGGAGCACAGAACCCTCCACGCCCAGTTTGCAGTGGGGTTCGTGCCCCTGTGAGACTCTAAGGCCTCTACTCCTCTGAAAGGAGGTGGAGCTCAGGCAGCGATGGGAGTGATGGGAGAGGCTGTAAATACAGACGAAGCTTTGCCAGCTCACCTGCCGCTGTGCAGCCTAATTACTCACAGTACCATTCCATGGCCAGGGGTTCAGGGACCGCAAGCTGGGCATGGGCCAGCACAGGTAAAACATGCCACAGCACGCCTGTTTCCATGGTTTCTAGCTATTTGGGAAGGCAGATACATAGGCAGGAGGATTGCACTGATCTATAAAAGCCAAGATTATCTTACTTTAGCCATTCCACAAAGTATATGCATCAAAATATCATGTTTACACCTTAAATATACTGTTTCTTGAGTCCCCATCTTCCTTCCCCTCATGATTCTTTCTTTCTGGTTGTGTTATTAAGGAGCAGCAGCAACACTGTGTCTTGTTACCTGACACAGCTCGGCATGTGTTATCCCCTTATTCCACTTAACCTCTCCTGTCCTGACCCCTTCTGTATCTGAGGTCTAATAAGCAACTTCTACTGAAGGAACAGCATGGCCAAGAGGAAACAGTGCATCCTCTGGACATCACTCTGCTCCAGTCCCGAGCACAGAAATTGATGATTAATAAGCTGCCCCTTCATTTGTGAAGATGGTGCCACTGCCCCAAGACTGGACATTCCCTCTGAATTCGTTTTTGGAGATGAGAACCATGCAGAACTACCACAGTCCTGCTCACCTCCTTTTCATCAGCAAACTGTAGGGTGGAGCCCAGAAAAGGTGACGCCTGTGACCACGCACCAGCACACCCAGAATGTTTTTAATGTAAAGGTGGCTAGTGAGAAAATCCTTCCTTGCCATTGAAGGAAGCAGTTAAGATTAAAGTGGATTTGCTGCCAGAGGAGCAAATAGGAGATCAACAAAAGGAATATTAACAATTACTAAGGTGAAATAATCACATGTGAGACTTGAAAATAAATGACCACAACTCAGACATTATAATTGCATAGTTCTAATGGGCCAGAAGACTGAATTCTAAAAATTAAGATGAAGATTGGTTCCATTTTAAGCGACAGTGGTTAAAGAAAGACGGAGGATGTTGATGGTCCATGTTGCTGGTTTATTTTGTCTACATGCAATTCTTGGTCACTCATGGTCTATACTGATTGCCAAGCACTAAAGTTAGTAAATAAATAAACTTGGAATATGTGTGTCTGTATAAATATTGACTTGCTTTGGTTTGTAAATTTAAACAAAGGAAAAATATACTAAAATGATTTAATCTTTCTGCTTTGAAATAACAGTGTTGAGTTTTAATTATGTTCTTTAGGCCATCAAAATATGGCTGTCTAAACATATGACACTGGGGATTAAATCACCTGGTAACACGTTTGCCTCTCAGCATCATCTCTGATTGTCCTGCTCCATCCATGATGCCACAGAGCAGCCACGGACACCGTGACAAGGATCTTGCTCACTAGGAAACAGATACTGGGGTATCTCATAGGCTAAGCCTTGAGACTTGGTGTTTTCTCAAACTTTGGGGGCTTGTCCATGTGTAGGGAGAGAAAAGATACTATGTGGGCCAATCTGGCACAGGGGTTAGCCAGGGTCCCTCTCTTCCAAAATCCTTTGACCCTAACCCTACATGAATAGAGGTTAGAACCAAAGAACCTCCCTTCTTTGAGTATAACTTTTGAGAGTAGTTCATTGGTGGAGTCAAAACAGCAGCATCATGTCTTCAACTGAGATGCCACAAGATCTGACTCTCGGTTTGCCAAGACTTGAATAATTTACATTTCATAAGTTACTTTGAATAGTCACAAAAAGACATTACTTGGCCCATGGATAAAATCGAGACACTCAAATCAGACATCCTGTTTGTCTCCAGAATTCTAACCTGCTAATGCCTGAAGATAAATGGACAATCTTTAGGGGGTAGGAAAAGACTTGAGCGGGAGATCTCTGTCCCCTTAGGTGCTATATGTGTGTATGCAGAGGATGCAAAAACATGTACACACATGACAAAAAAGACACATTTTTTCTGTATTTTTTTAATACAGAAAAAACTGTATTAAAATTGTAATACTCAAGTCATATTTGCAATTACAAGACATGCAAGATAACAAACATTATTGGTATATATTGAGTATTATGATTTTATTTATTTTTTTTTTAATTTTTTTTATTAAATCATAACTGTATACAATGATATGATTATGGGGCATCATACACTCACTTCATAAACCATTTGACACATTTTTATCACAGTAGTTAACATAGCCTTTCCGGCGTTATCTCAGTTACTGTGCCAAAACATTTACATTCTACATTTACCAAGTTTCGCAAATACCCCTATAATATGCACCACAGGTGTGATCCCACCGATTCCCCTCCCTCTACCCACCCCCCCCTTTCCCACTTCCCCCTATTGTTAAGTTGTAGCTGGGTTATAGCTTTCATGTGAGAGTCCCAAATTAGTTTCATAGTAGGGCTGTGTACATTGGGTATTTTTTCTTCCATTCTTGGGATACTTTACCAAGAAGAATATGTTCCAGCTCCATCCATGTAAACATGAAAGAGGTAAAGTCTCCATCTTTCTTTAAGGCTGCATAGTATTCCATGGTATACATATACCACAATTTATTAATCCATTCGTGGATCGATGGACACTTGGGCTTTTTCCATGACTTAGCTATTATGAATTGGGCTGCAATAAACATTCTGGTACAAATATCTTTGTTATGTTGTGATTTTTGGTCTTCTGGGTATATGCCCAGCAGAGGAATTACAGGATTGAATGGCAGATCTATTTTTAGATCTCTGAGTGTTCTCCATATATCTTTCCAAAAGGAATGAATTAATTTGCATTCCCACCAGCAGTGCAGAAGTGTTCCCTTTTCTCCACATCCACGCCAGCATCTCTGGTCTTGAGATTTTGTGATATAGGCTAGTCTCATTGGAGTTAGATGATATCTCAAAGTAGTTTTGATTTGCATTTCTCTGATGATTAAAGATGATGAGCATTTTTTCATATGTCTGAAGGCCTTGCGCCTGTCTTCTTCAGAGAAGTTTCTCTTCAAATCCCTTGCCCAGCCTGCGATGGGATCCCTTGTTTTTTTCTTGCTGATGCGTTTGAGTTCTCTGTGGATTCTGGTTATTAAACCTTTGTCAGAGTTATACCCTGCAAATATCTTCTCCCATTCTGAGGGCTGTCTGCTTGCTCTGCTTACTGTGTTCTTAGCTGTGCAGAAGCTTTTTAGTTTGATCAAGTCCCAGTAGTGTATTTTTGAAGCTGCTTCAATTGCCCGGGGGGTTCTCCTCATGAAATACTCACCCAGACCAATTTCTTCAAGGGTTTTCCCTGCATTCTCCTCTAGTATTTTTATAGTTTCATGTCTTAAGTTTAAATCTTTAATCCAATGAGAGTCTATCTTAGTTAATGGTGAAAGGTGTGGGTCCAATTTCAGTCTTCTGCAGGTTGCCAGCCAGTTCACCCAGCACCATTTGTTAAATAGGGTATCTTTTCCCCACTGAATGTTTTTAATTGGCTTGTCAAAAATCAAATAGCGGTAAGTAGCTGGATTCATCTCTTGGTTCTCTATTCTGTTCCAGATATCTACTTCTCTGTTTTTGTGCCAATACCATGCTGTTTTGATCACTATCGATTTGTAGTAAAGTCTGAGGTCTGGTAGTGTGATTCCTCCTGTTTTGTTTTTATTTCTGAGTAATGTCTTGGCTATTCGAGGTTTTTTCTGATTCCATATAAAACGAAGTAATGTTTTTTCAAGATCTTTAAAATATGACAGTGGAGCTTTAATAGGGAGTGCGTTGAAATTATATATTGCTTTGGGTAGTATGGACATTTTGATAATGTTGATTCTTCCTAGCCATGAGCATGGTATGTTTTTCCATTTGTTAACATTTTCAGCTATTTCTTTTCTTAGAGTTTCATAGTTCTCTTTATAGAGATCTTTCACGTCTTTTGTTAGGTAAATTCCCAAATATTTCATCTTCTTTGGCACTACTGTGAATGGGATAGAGTCCTTAACTGCTTTTTCAATTTGACTGTTGTTGGTGTATATAAAGGCTACCGATTTATGAATGTTGATTTTGTAACCTGAGACGCTGCTGTATTCCTTGATCACTTCTAGGAGTTTTGTAGTAGAGTCCCTAGTGTTTTCCAGATACACAATCATATCATCTGCGAAGAGTGAGAGTTTGATCTCTTCTGACCCTATATGGATACCCTTGATCGCCTTTTCTTCCCTAATTGCGGTGGCTAAAACTTCCATTACAATGTTGAAAAGCAATGGAGACAATGGGCAGCCTTGTCTGGTTCCTGATCTGAGTGGAAATGATTCCAATTTAACTCCATTCAATATGATACTGGCTGTGGGTTTGCTGTAGATAGCCTCTATCAGTTTAAGAAAAGTCCCTTCTAGACCAATTTTCTTGAGTGTTCTGATCATGAAGGGATGCTGGATATTATCAAAAGCTTTTTCTGCATCAATTGAGAGAATCATATGGTCTTTGTTTTTTAATTTGTTTATGTGCTGAATTACATTTATAGATTTACGTATATTGAACCAGCCTTGAGACCCTGGGATAAAACCAACTTGGTCATGATGTATAATTTGTTTGATGTGTTGTTGGATTCTGTTTGTTAGGATCTTGTTGAATATTTTTGCATCTATATTCATTAGTGATATTGGTCTATAATTTTCTTTTCTTGTTGGGTCTTTTCCTGGTTTGGGGATCAGGGTGATGTTTGCTTCATAGAACGTGTTGGGTAGTCTTCCTTCTTTTTCTACATTTTGGAACAGGTTGAGTAATATAGGTACTAATTCCTCTTTAAAGGTTTGGTAGAATTCTGACGTGAAACCATCTGGTCCCGGGCTTTTCTTTTTAGGGAGGTTTTGTATAGTCGATGCTATTTCTGAACTTGATATGGGTCTGTTCAACATTTCCACTTGATTCTGGTTAAGTCTTGGAAGGTGGCGTGCTTCCAAGTATTGGTCTATTTCCTTCAGATTTTCATATTTCTGAGAATAAAGTTTCTTGTAATATTCATTAAGGATTTTTTGGATTTCTGATGAGTCTGTGGTTATTTCGTCTTTGTTGTTTCTGATTGATGATATTAGAGATTTTACTCTTTTTTTCCTGATTAGGTTGGCCAGAGGTTTATCTATTTTATTGACCTTTTCAAAAAACCAGCTTTTTGATTTATTGATCTGTTGTATTATTCTTTTGTTTTCAATTTCATTTAATTCTGCTCTAATTTTGGTTATTTCTTTTCTTCTACTGGGTTTGGGGTTGGAATGTTCTTCCTTTTCCAGTTGCGTGAGATGTCCCATTAAGTTGTTAACTTCCTCTCTTTCCGTTCTCTTGAGGAAGGCTTGCAGTGCTATAAATTTCCCTCTTAGAACTGCCTTTGCAGTGTCCCAGAGGTTCTGATAGTTTGTGTCTTCATTGTCATTTTGTTCCAAAAAATTGGTGATTTCTTTCTTAATCTCATCTCTGACCCAGCTATCATTCAGCATAAGGTTATTTAACTTCCATGTTTTTGTATGGGTATGCAGATTCCTGTTGTTACTCAATTCAAGTTTTATTCCATGATGGTCCGAGAAGATGCATGGAATAATTTCTATTCCTTTAAATTTACTGAGGTTAGACTTGTGACCTAAAATGTGATCAATTTTGGAGTAAGTTCCGTGGGCTGATGAGAAGAATGTGTATTCAGTTTTGTTGGGATGAAATGTTCTGTAGATGTTTGCTAAATCTAAATATTGGATGGTTAGGTTTAAATCTAAGATTTCTTTGCTCAGCTTCTTTCTGGAGGATCAATCCAACACTGCCAAGGGAGTGTTGAAATCTCCAACGATTATGGAGCTGGAGGAAATCAAGTTACTCATGTCTGTTAGAGTTTCTCTTATAAATTGAGGTGCATTCTGGTTGGGTGCATAGATATTAATAATTGAGATCTCGTCATATTGAGTATTACCCTTAACAAATATGAAGTGACCATTCTTGTCCTTCCTTACTTTTGATGGTTTAAAGCCTACTGTATCTGCAAATAAAATTGCAACACCTGCTTTTTTCTGATTACCATTTGCCTGAAATATGGATGACCATCCTTTCACCCTGAGTCTGTATTTGTCTTTTAAGTTGAGATGTGACTCTTGTATGCAACAAATATCTGGCTTGAGTTTTTGTATCCAGTCAGCTAACCTATGCCTCTTTAGAGGACAGTTTAAGCCATTCACATTGATGGAGAGTATTGATAAGTCTGGTGGAATTTTGGGTATTGAGTTTTTCAAAGGTCCAGTGGACATTTTTAATCCTTTCGCCAGTGTGGAAGTTGGAGTTTGATCCGAAGATTCTGAGTGAGTTTACTTTTGTGGTATAGGATTGGGTTGGTCATTGTGGAGGATAGGTCTGAGAACATCCTGAAGAGCTGGTTTACTTATGGCAAATTTTTTCAACATATGAATGTCATTGAAGTATTTAATTTCTCCATCATAGATGAAACTCAGTTTAGCTGGATACAAGATCCTGGGTTGAAAGTTTTTTTGCTTTAGGAGATTAAAAGTTGATGACCAGCCTCTTCTTGCTTGAAAAGTTTCAGCAGAGAGATCTGCAGTTATTCTAATATTCTTACCTTTGTACGTTATAGTTTTCTTTCGCCGGGCTGCTTTGAGAATCTTCTCTTTCATGTTAACTTTAGTGAAGCTAATTATGATATGTGTGGGAGATGGCTTATTGGGGTTGAATCGTGCTGGGGTTCTGAAGCTGTCTGCTATCTGAATTTCAGATTCTCTAGGCATGTCTGGAAAATTTTCTTTCATAATTTCATGTAGAAGGGCCTCTGTGTCCTTGGCAGCTACTTCATCAGTCTCCGAAATTCCTATAACCCTTATGTTGTTTTTTTTCGAATTATCTGAGAGCTCTCTGAGTGAGTGATCCGTTTTTGCTCTCCATTTCTCTTCCTCTTTGAGAGATTGGGAGCGTTCGAAGACTTTATCTTCAATGTCAGAAATCCTTTCTTCTGCTTGCTCCATTCTGTTACTGAGGGATTCTACTGTATTTTTCATATCTTTGAGGGCTGTAAGTTCTTGTTTCAGTGTGTCTAAGTCTTTGGTGGTTTTGTCTTTAAATTCGTTAAATTCTTGAGACAATTTTTGAATTTCTCCTCGAATTCCTAATTCCATTTTATTAATCTTGTCTGCAAACCAAATTCTGAATTCGACTTCTGACATCTCAGCCAGTTGTTTATGAATGGGATCTTCAATCACATCTGCCGTATCTTTTCTTGGGGGGGTTGATCTATTCTGGTTATTCATGTTACCAGAGTTTTTCCGCTGATTCCGCCCCATGGTTTACTCCCTTTCGTTTTTCCCCTGGGGTTTTATCGAGGGCCCGTACAGTGTTGTGGCCTGAGAAACTGGGGCCCTGTCTGGTGTGGTGGAGCAAAGTGGTTCTGTCTTGTTTTCAGCTGGTTTCTGTTCGACCCTATTGCAACTTCTACTCTGGCTTGAAGTCTCAGCTGTGTGGAAAAATCAGCAATTAAGTCACCCCGCCTGCCCACCTCTGGCCCCAGTTGGAAAAGGAGAATCAAACCTTCCTACAATCGCACACCCAGGGCACCGCCTGAAGAGTCCTCAGTCTATTAGCCCAGTTCAAAAGGTCCGAATCAACTGTCTCAATCGGCACTTGTCTCGGGTGGAAGGGTTCAAGAGGTCTCTGGGAACTGGATCACAGGGGCCTGGTGACTCCTCTGACACGGCTCACCCCAGTGCAGCATGGAGTCAGGAGGAGCCACCCAGCAAACAGAGCAGTCTGGGAAGGTTGACGTCTCCTTCCCCACTTTGCCCCTCCGTCGGACCCAGTCACTGGTATCTCTGCAGATGGCTAACCCAGTTGCCTGCAGTGAACAGACACTCCAGGGGTTTGCACCTGCCTGAATCGCGAGGAAGTCTGCCAGGCCCCCGCAGACTGCCGCTATCTAGCAGGAGGAGATGGGGCCTGACATCTTTGAGTGTTTGATGCAGGTGATGGGAAGGAGGTGTTCACTCAGGCTTAGCCCCGTCCCTGATGGATGCTGCTAACAGAACAGAACAGACAACTTTGTGAGGTTCTGTCTCTGTTCTTGTCGTCGCCTACAGGAGACGGGCTGTTTTGAGTTCAAACGTCTTTGCTGCTGGAGAATTGCGTCTGAACACCTCTCTGGGTCAGCCCCGCCCTGGAGGCTTCCGGGTTTGTGAGCCGTGTCACCGGTGGCCTCCTCTGGTTGCCCAGGGAGACAGGGGGTGTGGCCTCAGAATATCCAGAAGTGAGCGTTCTGCCGTTAAAGAAAAAATGGCTGTTGATCTACCTCCAGGGAACTGCTGCTCTGGTGTGGGCACTCAGGCGACCCTTTTCTCCTCTGTCCCACGCCCCAGAGTCAGCACTGAGCGGCCGCAGTTTGTGCTGGGTCCACACCCCTTAAGAGATCCCCCAAGAATCAGAACTCTTGGGGGATGGGCCCCCAGACCCCGATTGGGAGTGGGGCGGGGGGAAGCTAGAGTTTCATTCAGTTTCACGCAATACTACGGTCCGGGGAGGGCTCCTGCACTGCACCGCAGGGAAGTGCCACCAAGGCTTGATTTCCCCTCAGCAGAGTGCCCTCTCCTCGCTCACGTATCCCAGAGTCAGCGCTGACCTGACGCAGCTCAGGCACTGTGCACTCCCCTCGAGAAATCACCCAAGGAGCCGAACTCCTGGGGGATAGGCCCTCAGACCCCGAGTGAGAGTAGGGGTTCTCAGCTCTCAGCGGGGAGGCCAGAGTCTGATTCAGTCTTGGGCCCCGTATGCCTGGGGAGGGTTGCTGCACTGCACCGCAGGGAAGTGCCGCGAGTCGTGACTCAGCCCGGTGCCCTCTCCTCACTTGCGCGCCTCAGAGTCAATGCTGACCAGTCGCAACTCGGGGACTGTCCACTCCCCTTGAGAAATCACCCAAGGATCCGAACTCCTGGGGGATAGGCCCTCAGACCCCGAGTGAGAGTAGGGGCTCTCAGCTCTCAGCGGGGAGGCCAGAGTCTGATTCAGTCTTGGGTCCCCTATGCCCGGGGAGGGTTGCTGCACTGCACTGCAGGGAAGTGCCGCGAGGCGTGACTCCCCCTCAGCCCGGTGCCCTCTCCTCACTCGGCGCGCCTCAGAGTCAATGCTGACCAGTCGCACTCAAGGGAACTGTCCACTCCCCTTGAGAAATCACCCAAGGATCCGAAGTCCTGGGGGACAGGCCTCCAGACCTCAGTGGGCGGGAGGGGAGCGCCGGGGATTCAGGGTTGCCGGCAGAGGATTCCCAAAGTTTTATTCAGCCCTATGTCCGGCAGGAGAACGCCACGGCACCCCAGTAGGGGAGGTAGGTCCAGTTTTTAGAAGGTCTCTCCTGTGGAGTGTAGTGGGAGGGCCTTTAATTTCTGCCCGCTTGTTCAATTATGGGGCTCTAGAGCCGGTCTCATGGGGGAGGGGGACTCCCGTCCGCTTGGTGGTGGATTTTGTACCTTTTGTTTGCGTCCTTGTGATCACAACTTGCCTCAGCGGTGTTGATGTGCGTTCTTCAGCCTTCTCTCTTGGTGAGGCTCAAGTCCACCAGGATACTTACTAAATTCCTGTCCCTTAACTCTCCTTCTGGACGGGAGCCTTTGTTGAAAGCTGGCTTCAGTCCGCCATCTTGTCTCCCCCTCCGAGTATTATGATTTTAATACACTTCTTAAAATATGTACATATTTCTGTGTATCTGTCTGTATGTGCATGTATATATATATATATATATATATAGAGAGAGAGAGAGAGAGAGGGAGAGCTCCTAAGTAACCTGAGTAACAGTGTCTATTTCCCATACATCATAGGATTAATCAAAATGAAAGAATGTTAACAATTTTAACATTTGTATTATTATGTGGTTTTTACTTAAATTTATGAAATGCCTAGAGCCCATTTCCAAAACCATCTCTCAGAAAGTCCATTCTTTGTAAGCAAGAAAATGCGGACTGCTCTATTATCACTTTACTGTGGCAGTTGCCCTTTTTCAGATTTCTTTCAGGGTTCTTGATTTCAACCTTGGAGATTCTCCACAGAATCTCCACAGAAATTTTCTCTTTTTGCTTTATTGTTCCTTTTCTCATCTTTTTTAACTTGTTTTTTCATTCTCCATATCTTGCCACCAGTTCATGAAATAACATTTCTCCCTTCATCTAAAAGGTATCAAAGATTTAACATCATCTTTACGATCCAGTGTCGTTACATCAAATATTCCTTATTTGTGTGCACAGAATTCTCTCCGTGGATTTGATCAGACAAGGTAATCTTTAAAACTTTATGTGCTACTTCACAATCACATCTTGAATTTTTCAGTGAATCTTGACAGACAGAAATCCCATTTCTATCTTAATTCTCGAAGTGAAAGTATTATCTTACTAATAATTTTGCACCTGAGCATACTATATTGCATTGAATTGCACAGCCGAGGTGTGAGATCCTATTAAAGCTTGTTTTCCCTTCATTACACAAGAGGCAACGTTGGTAGCATGTTCTGTCAACACTGAATGCTGTGAACTAAGTTACATTTCTTCGTCCATGGCACCACCTTGAGTAAGATGACGCTCGGATGTGTCTAGACACAGTGGGGAACAGTAGAATGCTGTAAACAAATCATGTTGGTGAGCAGCTAGTGGCTGAAGTTTCAGGCATTTGAGTACCTCAGTTTCTTCCCCTTCTTCTATGGGGCCAGAGCTAGTCCAGGAACCAGAACCAGGGCTGCAGCTGGCTCCTCCCTGCAGACACCACCTACTGACAGGGAGGCTCACCAAGCCAGCCACAAAATACCTCTTCCTCTCCTCACTTGGGTGTTGGTGGAGATTGAGAAGGTCCTGGGAGCCTCAGGGTCCCTCCTAAACCTTGGGACACTCTAGGACTCCACCTGGGGGGGTCAGAATCTACCAGTCACAAAAGAACATCTTTCAGCTGGCTCCCCACATAATCATCAACTGATAACCAGGAGAACAGCAACATAGCTCTTCAGAGCATCTTCCTACTCAAGCAAACAGGGTGTGGTCAATTCACACATGTCACCACCAAGAGTAAGCTGGAGGGACCAACTCACTACACTCTGTTGGGAAGAAGTTAAGACAGCAGGTCAGAGGTACCCCAAGAGGTTCACTAAACCTGCTAGAGCAACCCACAACCTACTGCTGAATGATAGCTGGGTCAATGAGGAGATAAAGATAAAAATCAAAAGATTCTTCAAACTGAATAATAATAAGAGCACAAGTTATCAAAATCTATGGGATACAGCAAAAGCAGTCCAGAGAGGAAAATGCGTAGCCTTAAAAACCCATATCCACAAGACAGAAAGATCACAAATCAACAATCTAATGAATTATCTCAAGAAACTGGAAAAGGACCAGCAAACCAAACCCCAGTCCAGCAGAAGAAAAGAAATAACCAAGATCAGAGCAGAACTAAATGAAATCTAAAACAAAAACCTACATAGAAGGTTAATGAAGCAAAAAGTTGTTTTGTTGAAAGATAAACAAAATCAATAATCTGTAAGCTAGGTTAATTAGAACCAGAAGAGAACGGACCCTAATAATCTCAATTAAAAAGAAAACGGGGAAAATTACAACTGATGTTACAGATATACAAAATATCATCTAAGAATACTATAAAAATCTCTAAGCTCAAAGACTTGAAAACATGGAGGAAGTGGACAAATTGTTGGAAACACGCAAGCTCCCAGGCTCACCCAGGAAGGCTGTAACTCGTCCACAGACCAATATCAAACTCCAAAATTGAAGCAGCAATAAAAAATCTTCCAACAACAAAAATGTTCTGGACCATGTGGCTTCACACCCAAATTTTACCAAACCTACAAAGACCTTGAACCTATACTGCAGAAATTATTCTAAAATGGGAAACACATATTTAATATATTGGATGGGTTTAATAGAATGAATGATGTCAGAAAGTCAACAAATTGAAGGTAAGCCAACAGAAATGGGCCAATCTGAAGAGCATAGGAAAAAATTGGGGAAAAAATGAGCTGGGCTCAGAGACATGCTGACACTAACACTCACGCAGGTGAGTCCCAACAGCAAAGAAAACAATGAAGCATAAAAACATCAAAGAAACAATGGCTGAAAATTTCCCAAGTTTATTGAAAACAAAAACATATAGGTTCAAGAATCTCAAAGATACTCAAGTAGGGCAACTATGAAGAAAACTATGGCTAGATACGTAATAAGCAAATTGTCAGAATTAAAAATGACAAGTAAATGATGAAAGCAGCCAGAGCAAAGTGACACATTATATACATGCAACAACATTTGGAGCCACCATCAGCTTCTCATTAAATCTATGAAAGGGGAAGACAGGGCTGCAAGAACAGAAGCATCAGCTCAGCATTCCATATCCAGTAAAAATATTCCTTAAGGGCAATGCCAGCCACATACACCCAGGCTGGTGGGTTCAAACCTGGCCCAGGCCAGCTAAACAATGACAACTACAACCAAAAAATAGCTGGATGTTGTGGCGAGCACCTGCAGTCCCAGCTACTTAGGAGGCTGAGGCAAGAGAATTGCTTAAGCCCAAGAGTTTGAGTTTGCTGTGAGCTATAACGCCACAGTATTCTACCAAGAACAACAAAGTGATACTCTGCCTCAAATAAAAAAGAACAACCATTAAAAGAAGTGATATAAAGAATTACAATTTAAAAAAATAGCAATGGAATTTTAAAACTATTCAAATAATCTCAGATATGATGTAGAAAATAGAAAAAGAGTTGAACACTTAGAGACCTAAAAATAGATCTGCCATTCAATCCTATAATTCCTCTACTAGGCATATACCCAGAAGACCAAAAATCACATCATAACGAAGATATTTGTACCAGAATATTTATTGCAGCCCAATTCATAATTGCTAAGTCATGGAAAAATCCCAAGTGCCCATGAATGGATTAATAAATTGTGGTATATGTACACCATGGAATATTATGTAGCCTTAAAGAAAGATGGAGACTTTACCTCTTTCATCTTTACATGGATGGAGCTGGAACATATTCTTCTTAGTAAAGTAACTCAAGAATGAAAGGAAAAGTATCCAATGTACTCAGCCCTACTATTAAACTAATTTATGGCTTTGACATGAAAGCTATAACCCAGTTATAACCCAAGAATAGGGGGAAGGGAGAAAGGGAGGGGAGGGAGGGGGTTATGGGAGGAGGGAGGGTGATTGGTGGGATTACACCTGCAGTGCATCTTACAAGGGTATATGTGAAACTTAGTAAATGTAGAATGTAAATGTTTTTAAAATTAAAAAAAAAAGAAAAGAGAAAAAGAGAAAAACAAATAAGAAAAAAGAAACAAAATATAAATAACAAAATAGTAAACCTGAAACAAGATAATAATAATCTCATTAACTATTAACATATTAAATTCTCTAATAAAGGCATAAATTTTCAAAATGGATACTATATACAGTCTAAAGAAATGTTAGTTTTGTTTTGCTTTGTTTTGTTTTTTTGAGGCAGAGTCTCACTATGTCACCCTGGGTAGATGCCATGGCATCACAGCTCACAGCAACCTCAAATTCTTCTATATTAAATCAAACTCAGTACATTTACAATGTTTGCATTTTGATTTTAGTTCTAACATCTGAGGACACATAATAAATCCCTTTCCCATTATAGTTCTTCAAATACCTGAAAATAACTATTCTGGTACCCAATGTCTTCTCTTTTCTTTCATTTTTCATTTATTAAGTGAAGTGTTACTACGTCTCTACATCATGTCTAGATTCTGGGACTATCAAAGTTTTATTCTGGTGGGGAAGATGATAAACAAGAAGACAAAAAAACAAATGAGATGATGAGAACCCACAGTAAGAACCGAGGACCAGCCAGCTGTGCGGCTTTTTCTTAGAAAGGTGGGGACAGAGCACAGAGGAGGGGGCTGTAAGCTTGGGCTCCACAAGGGGAAAAGCCGTGAGCAAAGCTCTCTACACCGAAAGAACAGCCAGTGAATCCTCTCTCAGATAAGAAAACTCCCAGAGTCCAGGAGGAAGATGAAGGAGGTGGTTGTGGCTCAAATGTCAGAAATTGTAGGAGGAAAAGGGGTCGAAAGGGGGAGAGAGAGGGGCCCGGATCACTCGGGGCAGAGGCCACAGGCTTCCATTACTTTATATACACAACAGCATGTGGCGGACACAGGGGTGATAAAATCTGCTGTACATTCACCAAGCTCACCCCGGCTGCCTAGACATTACAAATTCCTGAAACCATTTATCAGAGAGCGAGGGTTTTCTAACCCCACTCTGGAGCCCAGAAGGGAGGCAGCACCTTCAGAATAAGTGCAATAATCACCTCTCTTACCTCGGATGGTCTTCATTTAATGCAGCTGAAATTAAGATTTTTTTTAAGGTTTCTAGGCTTAGAACCCAAATAAAGAATCTTACTGGGAACAAAAGTAAACAAACTAGGTTTGAGAGCTCAGAACAGTGGGTCTTGCCTGCCCATCAAAAATATCTGGAAACCTGTTTTTGCCAATTAAATCAGAATCTCTAGGTAGGTACCCGGTCAAAGAGCCCAGGTGATCTCATTATGCAGCCCAAGGCCAAAAACCCTGACAGAATGGCTAGCCCTGTGCTTCTCAAACATTAACATACAGAGGAATCTTCAAAGAATCTTATTCAAATGCATATTCTGAGTCCACAGTCTGGAGAAAGGCTCAAGAATCTGAATTTCTAAATAGCTTCCAGGTGATACCTTTGCTGCTGCTTTAAGAACCAAACTTTAAGTAGCAAGAGGGTTTGGTGCATCAGAATCACCTGGAGGGCTTGTTAAAACACTTGTATTAAAAAGTACTAAAATAACAGATGCTGGCGAGACGCAGAGAGAAAGGAGCTCCTGTGCACGGTCCGTGGACTGCCTCTATGGAAAACTGGATGGAGATGCTTCAGAGAACACAAAATAGACCTCCCATTTGACCCAGCAATCCCAATGCTAGACATTTACCCAAAGGATAAAAAGTCATTTTATGGAAAGAACATGTTCACTTGAATGTTTATAGCAGCACAACTCAGAATCACAAAGATGTGGAAATAACCCAAGTCCCCAGCAATCCACGAATAGATTAATAAAATGTAGTATGTGTGTGCTATGGGGCACGACTTAGCCACCAAAAAGACGGTGAATTCGTGTCTCTTGTGATAACCCAGATGGAACTGGAAACCAGTCCTGTCAGAGAAGCAAACATGTGTACTCGGTACCAAACTGGAACTAATCCATCAATGCTTATGTGCACAGATGGAAGGAAATCTCAGTGGACATCAAGCTGGGGGAGCGGGGGGGGGGGGGGGAGGGATGGGTAAATTCACACCTGCGGAGTACAGCACACACCATCTGGTGAAGGGCTCTTACAAGTTTGACTCAATCGGTAAAGCGAAGTACACAAGCAAAACATATGTACGCCCTAATATTTGGGGGGAGAAACCTAAATAATTATGCCACAGTTCACCTCAAAATAGCCTGGAATCTTACAGCTCTAATTTTTCTTTTTCTTTATCTTTTTTTTTTCAGACAGAGTCTCACTGTGTCACCCTGGGTAGAGTGCTGTGGCATCACAGCTCACCACAACCTCAAACTCTTGGGCTTAAGCAATTCTCTTGCCTCAGCCTCCTGAGTAGCTGGACTACAGGTGCCTGCCACAATGCCTGGCTACTTTTGATTGCAGTTGTCAATGTTGTCTAGCAGGCCTGGGCTGGGCTAGAACCCACCAGCTTCTGTGTATGTGGCCGGCATTCTACTCACTGACCTACGAGCGCCAAGCTGATTACAGCTCTAATTTATAGTATGAGGATGTTAGCTGTACATAGTCAAATCAGAGAAGGGAAGGAACATGATTGGAAAGCCCCAAGTTTGATCAATCACCTGTTATTCTCAGAACTAAGGATAGTTGAGACAATATAAGAGTTCTTTCACCTTTATAATTTAAAGTGTCAAATTATTTTTTAACCCTCCTGATTAGAAATATCCTCTAAAGAATAACTACAAGAAAAGTTTCCTCTAAGCTCATTTTATTTTTATTGAGTTCTCTTTAAGAAAACATAAACTGTGGTGTATGTACACCAGGGATAACTATTCAGCCATAAAAAAGATGGAGACTTGGGCGGCGCCTGTGGCTCAGTGAGTAGGGCGCCGGTCCCATATGCCAGAGGTGGCAGGTTCAAAGCCAGCCCCAGCCAAAAACCACACACACACAAAAAAAGATGGAGACTTTGCATCTTTTGAATTTACATGGATGGAACTGAAGAACATTCTCCTTAGTAAAATATCACAAGAAAGGAAAACAAGCATCTCACATAACGAGCACTAATGTGAAACTGGGAGATGAACAACTACAGGCCCACACAAGAAAAAAAACCACAGCTAAATTCAAGCAAGTGGAAGGGAGAGGGGCTCAGTAAGCCCCTCAGAATGGGTACAATGTGAGGGGACATGACGCCTCCTGGGTGAAGGACTCAAATCAACTCGGACTTTCCCTAACAAATGCAAGCAATGTAACTTACTTGTGTGTGTGTATGTATTCTTATATTAATCAAAAATTGTAAAAAAGAAAAAAATAGAAGTAAAATATTGACCTGAAGGCTTACAATAAATTTATTCTGGCAGAAACCAAAACAGATACTCAAAGTTTCACATCAGAAAATGGTGTCTGACTGACAGCTTGCCTGACATCAGTCTTGACGCTTTAAGGAAATCAGTGAGATAACACAGCCTTGTAAAGAAGCACAGAAAATTCAGAACCAAGACCCAAATTGCATGTGATAAATGTGGCGTAGGTAAATTCTGGTGAGTTCAGTGACACCTTGGCTCCCGATTTCTTTATTGAGTCACAACACTCTCCGGAACTCACCAGGTGCAGGGACCGTAGCTATAAATGTCTTTCCAAAATCACTAGGCTGTCGGTATGACAGGTGCACATACATGATTCACTTGTTTTTAGGAGAGTTTGTCTCCATAGGCAACACTCAGGGACAATTAGAATTTTGTGAACTCGGAAAGTGAAGTGACCAAAGTCACTTGACTTAGAAACTATCATCAAACCCAATGCTAACGATGGGCAGTTTCTTCTGTAACTTAGATCCTTGGGGCAAAGAAACTGAGATTAAAATGTTGGTTACATTACATTGCTATAAAATAGCACAACATTTGGCAAAAAAAAAAAAAAAAAATCGAGCCCCAAAGCATTGTAAAGGTAGGATGTCTTGAATGGGATAAAACACTACTTAGAAACCAGCATCATTCAACATTTTCATTAAAAGCTTTGAGTGAAGAGGTGGATACTAATCAAATTTACAGACAAGTGGGCCTTAACTAAAATGCTTCTGTACAACAAAATAAATAATTAAAAAAGTAAATAGACCGCTTGCAGAATGAGAGAATATATTTGCAAACTGTGTCTCTAACACAGGACTCATCCAGGATCTATGAGGGACTTAAACAACTCAGAGAAACAAAAAAAACTCCTTTAAAAAGCGGGCAAATGACATGAATAGGCATTTTTCAGTAGAAGATACACAAAAGGTCGGCAAAGGTATGAAAAATGTTTGCTATCACTAATCATCAGGGAAATGCAATTAAAACCATAATGAGATACCATCTTACTACAAATAGAAAGCCTACTATTAAACAGTCATATAACCACAGATGTTAGTGCAGATGAGGTGAAAAGGGAACATGTGTACACTGTTAGCAGGAATGTAAGCTAACACAACCTGCATGGAGCTCAGCAGGAGGCTCTCTCAAAGAACTAAAGGTGGCTCTACCGTTCCATCCCGCAATCCCTCTACTGAGTGTCTAGCCAGAAGAAAAGAAGTCATTATGTAAAAAAGAGACCTGCATTTGTATTGTTTATTGCAGCACAATTCCCATTTGCAAAGATAGAATTGTACTTCTATGAAACCTACTTATATTGACTTACACTTTCATATGAAAGATAGAACACAATTATAGCCCAGGATGAAGGAGAGAAATGGAGTGGGAAGGAAGGGGAGAGGTTTGACAGAGGGAGGGTAAAAGGCGGGACCACACCTATGGAGCATATTGCAAGGGTACAAGTCAAATCTGTCAAAGGTAGAACATAAATGTCTTAGCACAATAATCAAGTGAATGAGGTGAAGGCTATGTTGATTGGTTTGATCTAACCACATCAGATCGTATAAAAAAATCAACACAATGTACCCCACATATGCATAAATGTATCTACAATCTATGTGTATTTGACTTAATAAAAAACTTAAAAACAAATAAATGAATAAAAATAAAAAAAAAAGAATTATCCTAACTCCCCGTCACCTGTGGAATGAGGGAAGAGAATGTGCTCTGTACAGACACACACACCATGGAATACAGCTCAGCAAGAAGAAGGGAATCAGCCTTCTGCAGCGACTCGGGACTGGAAGCCCCATCCTGAGTGAAGTAACCGAGGGAAAGAAATAAATGCCACTCGTTCTCACTTATAAGGGGGAGCTAAACTGTGGGTACACAAGGACACAGTGTGGTATAAAGGACATTGAAGACTCAGAGGGGATGAGGGAGGAGAAATTACTTCTGGGGTATCACAGACACTACTCAGATGACAGGCACATAAAAGCTCGGACACTCTACCACTGTACAACATATCCATGTACTGGAATTTGACTCGTACCCCCTAAATCTATTAACGGTTTTGGGGGGGGAATTATAAGTGATAAGAAATATTACAGTGTTTCTGAAAATTAAGATTACAATACAATATAAGCATGAGAAGCTGAAGAAATGGGTTAAGAACAATGTGAAGGGCACATTCCCTAAGGGAAAGTGTGAAGCGGTTCACGCAGAGGGAGGTGCTGTGAGCTGAGAGAGCAGGGCACAGAAGCAGGAGGCACGCCAGGTGCCAGCCGAGAGTCATGGCACAGACACACACGTTACTCCACTCAACCGAGGGAGCCTCATGTGTGCTGTCTGGTTTAGGGCTGACTCAAGTTCAAAGCTCACTCTGGTAGTCATATGTAATAAAAGAGGCAGGGAAGTGACAGATGAATTCATAAAAAGTTAAAAAAGAAATACCATCAATGCAAAATTTTCAGGAATTTTCAGCCCAGAAATAAAAGAGGACAGAGGGAAAATGATAGAAATCTTGGATAATATATAAGTGGAAAGTAGTATGACGTATAGTGGTAAAAAGACGTTTTGGAGTCATAGACAAGGGTGTGAATCTACCTGTTGAGCTCCTTACTGTCCACAGAAAATAAGAGCGAGAGTTGATGGACTAAAGCAGTTCTCTAAATCTCCTCATCTGCAGAATGCACAAAATAAGAGCATTTAGGCATATAGGATTGTTATGAGAATTAAGTGTGATGATACATTTAATACAGAGTTTAAATTGGTTTCTCATTTCCTTTATTAATTAATAGAATTCAGGCCAGGTAGGGGGCTCACGCCACTTCGAGAGGCTGAGGTGAGAACATCCCTTAAGGCCAGGAGTTGCCAAAGCAGCAGGGAACAAGACCTCACTTGTCTCCACAAAAGTAGAATATAATTAAAATAATACTTTTCTAAAGCCTAATAGAGGCAATGCTAAAATAGTTCCCAACTATGGATTATTTTAAGACCAAGTCATTCTTTCCCCTAAACTAATGGAAATAGTATAACTCAGCTTCCCAAACCTGCAAACAACACTTACTTGCCACATTTTATTACATTTCACGAGCGCCTTCTGTCCTTGGACTACGCTTTGCTGGTGTCCATTTCTATCTATCTTTTGCGCCTTTAATTTAACCTCCCAGCAGATCCTCTTCCACGCAGCCTCTCCAACCTGCTCTTTTCTCACTGACTTGTGATTTGCAGTTGAATTTCTCCCACATCTTTCCTTGTGGTTCACATTTCTTATCACGTCTCTGACTATTGTGATCAAACTGGCTGTCCTGGGTATCAGATGACATCTGAGATATTCCCTGAGGACTCTTAGGATGACCTGGGGAAGTGCAGACTGAGAACCCGTGTGGCTGTCACCAGTGCGCGTGTCACATGGTTATCAAGATCTTCTTTATCTTTACTGCAGAAGGGTACAGTTTTTCTAATTGACTGGACCTCCATGTGCCCAAAAGGGAGAGAACAGGTGATGCCTGTGGGTGGGTGTGAACGTGAGGTCAGCACGTGCCACACATCTTAGGGACGCGTGAGCCCTGTCACTATATGTCAGAAGCATCAGATGAAGGCTCCAATTGTCACCAAAATAGGTCATGTGGTAACATAAAGTCTGTTAAAATGGAAGTGTTTACATACGAAAAAAAGAAAATAATTCATCAACTTCACCTGCCTGATGAAATAAAATAAAAATGATTCTTCCAATCATACAGTGTGAGGATTCACGGTTGGACACAGCAAACATTTTGATAACGGGCAAGGAAATACTTAAAGATATTTTTACTAGAAAATCTAATGAATTTTACTTTATTTTATTTTATTTTTTTATTAAATCATAGCTGTGTACATCAATATGATCATGGGGGCATCATACACTTGTTTCATAGAACATTTGACACATTTTCATCTCATTAGTTGACATAGCCCTCCTGGCATCATCCTAGTTACTTTGTTAAGACATTTACATTCCACATTTGCCAAGGCTCACATGTACCTTTGTAAGATGCACCACATGTGTGATCCTTTCAATCCTCCTCCCTCTACCCACATCCCGCCTCCCTCCCCACGCTTTCCCCCTTCCCCCTGTTCTTAGGTTGAAACTTGGTTATAGCTTCATGTAAAGGTCCTAAGTTAGTTTCATAGTAGGGGTGAATACATTGGATATTTTTTCTTCCATTAAACCTAGTAAGCCCAAACTAAACTCTTGCTTTTTGCCTGACAGAGTCTGACTTTATCTGAGCCCTGTCCCCAGTCTTCTGTGTTCAAAGAAACGCTCCCACAGGAGCCCTGCTGGTGACCTCCCCAGACAGCCCTCTGTCCTCCCTCAGCAGCTCCGGGAAGGGAACTTCCCATCCTGTCTCACCACACTCAAGAGGCAACCTGACCCTCTCTTGTCTATCTGCTCCTCAAAAAGACCCCTTCCCAGGCAACACCTGTGACTCAGTGAGTAGGGCGCCAGCCCCATATACCGAGGGTGGTGGGTTCAAACCTGACCCCAGCCAAACTGCAACAAAAAATAGCTGGGCCTTGTGGCAGGCGCCTGTAGTCCCAGCTGCTGGGGAGGCTGAGGCAAGAGAATCATGTAAGCCCAAGAGTTTGAGGTTGCTGTGAGCTGTGATTCACGGCACTGTACCGAGGGCGATAAAGTAAGACTCTGTCTCAAAAAAAAAATAAATAAATAACCTCCCTTCTCTCTGGGACCATCCTCATTAATAAACTTTCTCCCTGTTACAATAGACTGAATAAAACACTCTCCTTACCTGCTGGGTGCTGTTGTCTTTCAACACTTATTCCGACTCTTAATCTTAATTGACAGCAATTCCATGGAGAGGGTGGCTCAGGCCAGAAGCCTTGGGGTCCTCTCTTTTTCTCAAGCATCTCCATTCAATCTACCAAAAAATCCTTTTGTTTCTAAAATTCAAAATAAGATGTCAGACAATTAATACTTCATCCTAGAAGAAGTGGTACACGCCTCACCACTGAATATCACCAGTCACCTTTAAAGAGCTCCCCTTGGGAAGCTGTGTGCCTGGCCCTCCCTTCAAAGCACTTTGTCTAGGATGACTTTGTGGACTTCATTGTCAGCCCTTGTACAACAACAGCTCTGATCATCATTCCAGAAAAAGACTTCAGGTATGTGAAACTTCAGGTATGTAAAAAAAAAATACTACTGGACCTAAGAATTAAAGTAAACAGCCTCATAATAATACGGGGGGTACCTGAACCCCACTGCAGAACTAGACAGGTCCTCAAGGCAGAAAATCAGCACAGAGCTGGGGCATATCAAGATGGCCAAGCAGAAACGTGCAGTGGGAACAAATTCAACAGCCATCCATGCAAGTAAAAGTCAAACCTCAGGTGAGCAATGTTGGAACATTCTATCAAAAAGAGGCAGAAAAGATGGTCTTTATGGCCTACACAGGTTCTCAACCTTCCTAATGCTGCAACCCTTTAATACAGTTCCTCATGTTGTGGTGACCCCCAACCATAAAATTATTTTCAGTGCAACATAAGTAATTTTATGATTGGGGGTCACCACAACATGAGGAACTGTATTGAAGGGTCACGGCATTAGGAAAGTTGAGAACTACTGGCCTACACCTTCTGTCTCCATCCCCTCAGTGCACACCAGCCTGCCAAGTGGAGCCAGGGCCTGTGTGCCTGGGGAGAGGGAGAATTGCAGGATTCTACATTGAAACTCAGGGCCAGTCCAGCACAAAGAACACTGCAGAATACTGCTGGTGCCCACAGAGAAGCATTCCACCACTCTGGCCAGAGGAAAATCGTCCACCCCAAACCTGAATTCCGGCTAGCCCCACCCTGGCTGAAAAAAAGCAACAGTGGGGCCTGAATTTGACCTGTTAGGGAGTCAGGCCACAACGGTTGCAGACCTTGGCAATTCCTGTGGCTGTGCTGATACTTTACTAAGAAGAATATGTTTTGGCTCGGCACCTGTAGTTCAAGTGGCTAGGGCACTAGGCACATACACCGGAGCTGGAGGGTTCAAATCCAGCCCGGGCTGCCAAAGAACAATGACAACTACAATAAAAAAAATGGCCTGGCGTTGTGGTGGGAGCTGGTAGTCCCAGCTACTTGGGAGGCTGAGGCAAGGGAATCGCTTAAACCCAAGAGTTTGAGGTTGCTGTGAGCTGTGATGCCATAGCACTCTACCAAGGGTGACAAAGTAAGACTCTGTCTCAAAAAAAAAAAAAAAAACATTCTAGTGCAAATGTCTTTGTGGTAAAATGATTTTTTTTCTTCTGGGTAGATACCTAATAATGGGATTGCAGGGTCAAATGGAAGGTCTACTTTAAGATCTTTGAAGATTCTCCATACTTCTGTGCAAAAGGGCTATATTAGTTTGCAGTCCCACCAGTAGTGTAGAAGTTTTCCCTTCTCTTCATCGCCCCAGCATCTCAGCTTTGTGAGGTGGGCCTTTTTCACTGGGGTTAAGTGATATCTTAGAGTGGTTTTGATTTGCATTTCTCTGATGATTAAAGACGAGCATTTTTTGATGTGTTTGTTGGCCATTCATCTTTTATCCTCAGAGAAGTTTCTGTTCAAATCTATTGAGAGGGTTGCTTGCACTTTTCTTATCGTTTAATTTGAGGTCTCTGTAGATTCTAGTTATCAGGCCTTTGTCAGAGCTAAGGGTACCACAAACAAAGCAAACAGACAGCCTTGGAACAGGAGATTTCCTTGCATTCTCCCTTGATGGACAGTCCCAGCTGGGACAGCTGCAGTGCACATTAACAGCTCAACAGCAGGGCTCCAGGCCTCTGGGGATCCCTTCCAGCTCCCAAGCCTTCCCCTTCTTTGAAACAAACCCCACACCTAAATTCAGCCATATTTCCTCTACCATAACTGCTGATAAACACACACTGTTTTCATTCCTGACTTCATTCTTCTTCATTCAGGCTTGAGTCTAATCTTGCTTGTGGCATAAACACTACCCAGGCCTCTTCATGTGGCTCAGAGGATCCAAACTGATAAAATGATAAAATACAAGAAGAAATGGAGAAAAGGGAGAATATCTAATATTTTTGTACTTCTGATTATTTGAACACTGATTTCTTTGGTCATATTACTATTTAAATGTATTCAGTTGAATTAAAATGTATCTCCTTGGAATTTTTGCTAGTACTTGCAATATATAAATATATATCATCTCTATATTAAAATATACTTAGGGTTTTTATTTTTTAAGTTAATGTGAGGGTACAAACAACCAGGTCCCAATATTTGAGCTTGTTAGGTAGATTCCCTCTTGTAATGTGTCCCCCACCCAAAAGTTGTGCCATACAACCCTGCTGCGCCTGTGAGTGTGCACCTGACACACAGAAACATGGTGGGGGGCAATCCAGCTTCACCCCCCCTCTGGAGTTCAGTGTTCACCTCTAAGACACCAGAGACCAAAAGTGAGCACAAATCCTTCTGCCGCTACCCCTGCAGGCCTCTACCTGCAGCACCACCCACTAACCTCGGGGTTGAACCGCACAGCACAGAACAAAACACAGCACAAAATCTGCTGTACTACGTACACAGCACCTAGAAATGGGATTCGTCTCCAAGACCCCAGTGATCCCACCCTGCGGGAGGCAGTGAGCCCGTCCACATGCCCAGCACATTGCTGCCATTGGAACCAGTGTGTGAAAAATCCGCTGGTGAAAGGCAGGGCTTTCACAAAGACGCCTTGTAACTGAAAATACCTAGAACCAAAGGCAAATGAACCCACACAACATATAACACAGTCACGTCTTCTACAAGAAAAGAAAACTCCCGGCCAAAGAAAAGTAACTTCAACTATAAGCAGAGATAATGGAGATAAGGAGAAACTAGAGAAATAATTCTGGGAATATGACAAAAAGAGTGTAACATCAGATCCAAGAGAAAGTTGAAAACTAACACAAGTCAGAAAAATAATGCAGGATATGATTGAAGAATTTACTAAAGACACAGATATCTTTAAAAATAAACAAATAGAACTTATGGAAATGAAAGATTCATGGAAGGAATTGCAAAATATAGTTCAAATCATTAAAAAAAAGAATAGACTAAGCACATGAAAGAATTTCAAAGCTTGAAGACAGGTCTTTCCAATTAACCTAGTCAGACAAAAATAAAAAAAGAATTTTCAAAAAATAAACAAAGCCTTCAAGAAGTATGGGATTATATGAAATGACCGAACCAACCTACTAATCATAGAAATTCCTGAGGGAGAAGGCGAAGTAAAAAGTTTGAAAAGCTTATTTGAGGAAATAACTAAGGAGGATGCCCTGGTTGTGCTAGACCTTCAGATATCCAGACAGGACAGGCTCAGAGAACACCAGGGGCACAGGCCTGTAACCATCACACTGCCTGCAATCAGTGTAAAGGAAAAGTTTCTAAAATAAGCAAAACATCTCATCACCTGTAAAGGAAATTCCCTCAAACTAACAGCAGATTTCTCACCAGAAACCTTACAAGCTGGGGGGACTGGGGTTCTGTTTTTAATCTTCTTAAGGCAGAAAACAACAGCCGTGAATTTTGTATCCTTCTTAACTAAGCTTTATAAATGAAAATAAGTCTTTCTCAAACCAAAAAGAACAATTATCATTATTATTACCCAACATTATGAGTAATGAAAGGCATCAATCTGAGACAAGAGAAGAATTCTAACAAAACATCCAAGAAAGACTAGAAGACGAATCTGTATCTCCTAGATAATTGAGATGAGACCCACAATTTGCAAAAGGAAAACCTTAGAAACATCAAAAGTAGGAAAGCTATGGAGTGGTGGGGTGGTGGCTCACACCTGTAACCCTAACACTTTGGGAGGCCCAGGTGGGTAATTACCTGAGCTCAAGAATTGGAGACCAGCCTGAGGAACAGTGGGACCCTGTCTCTAAAAATAGCCAGGCGTTGTGGTAGGCACCTCTAGTCCCAGCTACAGAGGCTGAGGCAAGAGGATTGTTTCAGCCCCCAAGTTTGAGGTTGCCGTGAACTGCAACAAAGTGAGACTCTGTCTCAGAGAAAAAGGAAGTAAGTAAGCCATGACCTTGACAACTGGAGAGTTGGAAGCTGAACGGTTTAAAAGCTCAAGTGATGTCATGGCACTCTACCAAGGGTGATAAAGTGAGACTCTGTCTCTAAAAAAATTAAAAAATTAAAAAAAAAAAAAGCTCGAGTGCACGTGGACCTTCAGAAGATGGTACATTCACAGGTCCTATAAGCAGAAAGTTTCTTTACAACCAGTAGAAAAAGTGCTATCTATTTTACTAAAAAGTGAGTTCTTAACCCTTTTCTATTCCCATCTTCCGTTTATTTTGAGGATTAAGATAAGGGGGGAAAGTTAGACAGCATTGAGCAAGATAAAAAAATTAAGAGGAAACAATGGGTGTCACTTTATTCATGAAATATCCTAGGAAATATCAGAAATAGAGCAGCGAGAGTGTTAAGATTGATACAACTGCAAGAAACACAATTGTACAACTTGTTGGCTATGGTTAACAATAACATGTATTCTTGGAAATCACCAAAAGAGTAGATGATAATTGTTCTCACCAAAAAAAAGAAAAAAAGATATGTGAGGCAATGCATGTGTTAATTAGATCAACTTAGCAATTCTATAATGTATACCCATTTCAAAATATCCTGTTTTACACCATAAATGTACATAATTTTATGTGTCAATTAAAATATACCTTAAAAAAATGAAAGCAACAGAATTAGACAAGTTGACATTTTTCCACTGCTGTTGTTACAGAAACTTTTTTCCAAAGAAATTTAAGAATTCTCTTTAAAAGACAACTTTTGAAATTGTGCATTACTATGAAATCTAGCCAATTCTGAAATTGAGTCTAGCCAATTCTGTTGTAGAAACTGAAGAAGGAAGAGATTTGTAGCTTGAAAGTTGGTGCTTCGTTATGAAATTTCGCCCTTTTTTGCTCATGTTTCAGAGATGATTCCACAGAGAACAGATTTGCCCAAAGAGAGAAAAAAGGGGTTCAAGATTCCAAAATGGGTAGTGATTGAAAATCAGAAAAAGTATTGTGAGATTAAGGAAAATTAAATGTATGATTTGATGAGTGATTGACAAGTTAGCCCCAGGTTCCACTGAGCAATATTTATGGGAAAAGGTGGGAGGGAAAGAGAGTCCTGGAGGCCTGGGCATGACACTGGTGTGACAGGCGCTTGGCAGGGGCACGGGGAGGGCCGGGCTGGATTCGCAAACACCCCGAGCCGGCTCTCTGAACTCTTGTTCATCTTTATTTTATGCTGCAGCTTGTGTTTGTGCTGGTGGAAGGTAAAAGAAAAACACAAGAGACAAATCTGTAGTTTCCAAATCAAAGCTCGGCTTTGCTGACTGCTGCAAGTGGCTTGTCAAAGTCCAAGCAGGTGGGCGGTGCCTGTGGCTCGAAGGAGTAGGGCACCAGCCCCATATGCCGGAGGTGGCGGGTTCAAGCCCAGCCCCAGCCAAAAACTGCAAAAAAAAAGCCCAAGCTAGGCGCGGACATTAAAACTCCTCGTTTCTGTGGACTGACAAGCTGAGTATTGTACGGTTCTTTTGTTCTTAATTCATAGATGCAAAAAGAGTATGTTTCAATGTATCTTACATTTATCTTGAAATATTCTCAATTTTTTTTTCAATTTGATTGGCTCTTGGAGAACATAAAACTGGGCAGAAAAACACGGAAGGGGACCGCGGATGATACGAAGAGGCGCCTGTTACAAGAGAATTTCAGACGGAGAAGAAGCTATCGCCTCTTATACACTCTTGATAACGACCCCAAGACCCAAAGTCATGGAATCCGAGCGAAAACCCAGGCCGGTCCGGAGTAGGCCGCCCGAGGGTCCCGCGGCTGGCGTGGGAACCGGGACTGCGCCGAGGGCTGGCGAGGCGGGAAGGCGAAGGAGGGGACTGGGTTGACCTCTAAAAAGCTGGAGCGGGAGGCAACTTCTCGCGTAAGGAGGCGGGAAGGGGCCTCCCCGGTGAAGACGCTGAGTATTTTTTCCTAAGAGAAGCAGCCCGCTCCTTTCTGGCCTTGGGAGCGCCGAGTAGGGGCCGCGGCGTTGTCTACCACGCCGGTTTTCAATTTGGAAGAAAGTTAATCGCTTTCTTGTCGCCCTCCACGCTGACGGAAGCGACCATCGTCCCCGAATGCATCTCCCAGGCTCGTTACTGAGCACGCGTCTCCTCCAGGGTCCTGGGCGCATTTCAGCTCTTCCTTATTCCCAAATCTTTATCTTTGGCTTTGTCAGCTGTAAAGTCACATTGGCACCTCGGGCGGTCGTGGAAGGTCTCTGGATTCCTTGTTTAGACGAAGGTCCAGAGGACCCACCATTCCTGCCACCTCCCCGCTCTTCCGACACCCCAGGAATACCCTCAAGGTGTCACGTACGCAGCTGTGGGGCGCCCTCCCCCAGATTGTTAGGGGCGCGGCACGGGGCTGGGAGCGCAGCTGCCGCCGCTGCGGGGGTACCGGGTGTCCCCGACGACCCGCACAGTCACCCACCCAGAATCAGCTGGAGGCGGGTGGCGGCGCGGAGGGTGGCACCAGCTACGTGAAGGGAGTCTTTGTGCAAGAGCAGGGGTGAGGGCGGGCGGGGAGGAGGGAGCGAGCTGGGACCCGTGGGCGGGGGTTGGGGCGTTCCTGCAGCCCCCACTCCCCCCGCGCCTGGATAACAGGATAGTACCCGCAGCCGGTCGGGGACAGTGTGGCGAAGCAGAGGCTGCTGGGGTCCCTCTGTTTGGCCCTCTCTCAGACACAGTGGAAGAAAGCAGCTCGGATAAGTTGGGGGGTGGGGAGGGATTTGGCCCCCAGCCCCTCTCTCAGGTGGTTGGAGACGTCAGCTAGCTGCAAGGGCGCGACACTCGCGGGGACGGGTCCCAGGGCAGCCCCCGGCAGAGCCTCCCGCGCGGAGCTGCCCCCGCCTGGGGAGCGCGGGGAGCGCCGCCTTCCCCCAGCGCCGGCCGCGTGGCTCGCGGCTTATTTTCCCAGCTGGCGAGCGTCGCGCTGCAGACAAGGGAATGCCTGTGGTGAGTTGTTTATTTTGCTGAAGTTTGCGGTGGGCCAGGGGGATGTGGGGGGCGAGCGGCAGGCACGGCTGGGGCTGTTTCGTTTAGGTCTCGGTCCACCTGTGTGGCATAAATCTGCCAGCCTCAGGCGGCGGGGGGCCGGGGTGAGAAAACCCTGACACTCCAGAAAGCCCCTTTGGTCCCTCGAAGCTCAGAGCCACATTCATTCTCCGCGCCAGGAAGCTGCAGGGTCCCAGCTGACACTGCCCCCATGCCCCTGCTGAGGGCAGGGCTGGCACCCACAAGGCCGTCAGCGCCCAGGACCCAGGGCCCTCCTCCGACCCTTGAAAACAGGGGAGCTGGGGCTTTGCATGAAGGGCGTCCGCTGAATTAGTGGGAACTTGTTCTGGTGGCTTCCTGCGTGAATCCATTCGCGGGTGTCGGGTCTGCCCCGTACTGCAAATTGGGGCCCTGGGTTGGCCGAAGTTTCCTACTTTTCAGGCTGGAGAAAGGTGGGCTGTTGGCCCGCGGGGGGGGGGAGGGCAGAGGACCCCGGGGGATGATAGAGGTCACACCGGCGGCTGCGTTTGCCTGGAAGAAAAGCCTAAATACATTAGTGAGCTGGTAAAGCTTTTAAGGCCTTCTTGGGAGTGAGTGGCTGGCTAATGAGAGGTTAATTTGGTTTCGAAGGGAAGACGGCGCTGGTTTCCTGAGATAAATGGACAGGAAGCGCATCACCTCCTTGCTGGCTAGCGGCTCCCAAGTGCTTTTTGCACCTGCCGCTTTGGGCCGCAGGGAGCTCGCGGCGACGAGCCCCCACCCGCCCGCCCCCCGCGGCGGCGCCGCGCTCACCCCGGGCGCTGGCGCTCTTCTCTCCACCCAGGTCCTGCGCGCTCCGGAGCTTGGGGGACCGCTGATCCCACCCTGCCGCGTCCAGGAGCGGAAGGGTTAAGCATGATCTAAGTACAAACCGCAGGCTGCTGGCCCTGGGCTGTCGGACAGAGGGGGAGCCCGCGCTCCAGTGAGGGCTGCACGAATCGCAGACCGGGTCTCAGCACCGGAGCCTCAGCCCTGGGAGGTCCTCGGGTTAGCTTCCTGGAAATGGAGAGCTACGAACCCGGGAACAGTTAAGACATCACGCAGGGGTCCAGGAAAGGGACCTCGTGGTGTGCGGAGCCATCCCCGCGCCTGGCCTGTCCTAACGGTCCGCTCGTGCGTCCGGCCCGCGGCGTGTCCTGCGGGGTCACCTGAGGGAACTCTTCGCGCTCCTCTTTCCTTCCTGGAAGCTAAGACCCAGGAGGGAGCACAAGCGGCCAGAAACGGGGTGTCTTATGAATTACACAAATTGTCAGTCGCTTCGTAATTTTTTTCTGATTAAAATATAAAACTTTCGTCATAGATTTTATGTTTGCGCTCCAGCTCCCTCCCCAGATTCCTCTCCGTGGAGCCTAAAATCCTCCTGGACTCTCGAGGAGCTCGAGGGTGGCGGCTCTGGAAGCGACCGGTGACCACACTCGCTCCAATCCGGTTCCCGAACCTGCCAGAGTGTCCACTGACCCAATGTCTCGAAAATAGGAACCACCTTGCGGCTTATTAATTGTGAAAATTAGCATTTTCCTCTAGTGGCTGAACACTCAAGCAGCAATAAAAAGTGAACTGTTAGGCGCATAAATCTCGAGCTTGTCAAGTTTTACAGCAGAGGAACAATAGCGCACCTTGGGAGGTGAAGGTTCCCTCTGAACAGTGGGTTTTCCGACGCCAGCCTCGCAGCGACTCGAGGCCGCCCTCTAGTGCCAGGAAACGCGGGCGCGCCGCGGGCTCAGGAACAGGATGTGGGCGGGGCGGGGGGCGAATTCCTCGTGTCACGAGTGGAAAGAACCAAGCCAAACTGAATTTATTGATCAGGAGCTATTGGTTATATATTTTGAAGAAGGGTCAATAAGGCTAAATGCTTTTTTACGTAGAGGTCGAATTGAAATCTTGGATTAAGAGAAAAAGACATTTTACTGTTAGTCTTTGTTAGGCACATATTTTGGAACTGGGTGTTATGTTTGATACTTTTTAAAAGGTGTCTGCTGAAATTTAATGAACTATTTCATTCATTATATGTAGTGATTGCAAAAGAGTAATTTTTGTTCTAATACTATTTAGTATTATCTAAACTGTCAGGTTACCCCCCACCCTCACCCCCAGTCATTTTTCCAGGCAACTCTGACGCTATTACTGAGCACATCAGGAGTACACAGGACTGGGGCTACTACATCTGGGTGGTGAAGAGGGGGCCGACCACGGGTCGTAGCACGCAATTAAGTAATGAAAAGTTACCCCGAAAGCAGACAAGCACCTTCGTAAGGGTCCTAGTGGTCTGAGCAGTTCACAGCGTGTCTAGGAGTCAGCCGTGGAGACCTCGGGTTTGCGCCCCCAGTTCTCTCGGCGCATTGATTAGCACATTGGAACGTGTGGGATCCTAACTAATCCGCGGTTGATAGGAAAATTCCCAGCCAGGGATTCTGAGTAACGGGGGTGGGGGGTGGGGGTAGAGTGGCAAACTGCGATCGGAAGTTCAGTGGATTTAAAATGGCAGCCCCGAGCAGTTTAGGGAAAGGCTGTCGGAAGGACCTGAGGAAGTGGCTACGGCCTCGAGGCCATTCTTGAGATTAGATACCACTTCGCTCCTACTGATAACAAATTGGAACCTGTCATCAACCTCACAGCTGCCGTCCCGTGTCACGTCTCCACTCGGCAGCCTCCTTCCCCGCAGACAATTTTTTCCCCTCATTTTTGCACCCATCTAATCACAAAAGTAGAAACTAACCTGCCATTGGACGAACCTACCGATACTGCGAAAATGGGCAGAAAAGCCGCCGCCCAACAACGAATCGTGGCAGAACCACACTGCGGGAAACTCGCCCCTCTGTAACCAAACGCGGGAGGTCCGCCCACCCGCACACCCTCCCTGCGGCTCTCAGGAAAGGAAACGGCCCCGCGCAGCCGCCCGCGCACTCCCGGGGGCTCGGGGCGCCGTCCGGGCCGGTCCGACCCGCCGCGCACCGCGCTGCTCGCTCCGGCCTCCAACGCGGTTCGGGGCAACCGGGCGGACGCGGCCCGGCAGACCGGACTGGCTGAGCCGGAACGCTGGGGCCTCCTCCGCGGGGCGATTAAACGCAACTCGGGGACAAGTTGAGCCCGATCACGATAATTCAGGGAGAGAGAGGTCAAAGGCCAATCCCTTTGCAACAACCAGCAGCCGTCCCCCATTTCTACTAGGCGCAGGGAAGAGGGGCGGGGGCGAACTCGGGTTACGCCGGGCGGGCGGGAGGCGGCGCGGGGCGGGCCCTCCGGCTCCTGCGAGTGGCGGGCCGGGCACGACGGACGTGCGCTCGCCGCCAACCGGAGGCGGGAGGGGCGCAGCCGGGGCGGAGGGCGGCGCAGATTGGCGGGCCGGCCGGGGCGGGGCGGCAGTGCGGGGCCGAGATTGACGGACCCCGGGCGGCCGCGCAGACCTCCGGCCCCCGCGCTGCTCGCCGGGTTGGGCGCGCCGCTGCAGGTCCACGCGCGCCGGGGCCGGGGCGCCGCGCTCGGAGCCGGTCCCGGCGCCCGCTCACCGCCTTTGTCTCTCTCTGCCCCTCTCTCCCCGCCGCCTCCGTCCACCGCGATGCCGCCGCGCCCCGCCGCCGCCTCCTGCTCGCTCCGCCCGCCGCGCGCTGCCCGCTGCGGCGGTGGCGGCGCCCGGGCTCCATCGCGGGCCTGAAGGAGGAAGAAGAGGAAGCGAGGCGCGCCCGCCGGCCCATGCGGCGGCCCCGGGCCGGGACCCGCCACGGCGCCAGCGCCGCCGCCCTCGCCGGAGCCCGCGGGCCCTGCATGGACGGGCATGGGCTGGGGAGCCGCGCCCGCCCGCGCCGCCGGGGCCGAGCGCCGCCGCCTCCGCCCGCCGGAGCTGCTGCTGCTGCTGCTGAGCCTCGGGCTGCTCCACGCAGGTACGACGCGCGGGCCCGCCCCGGCCGGGCTTTGTTCCCGGACAGTCCCGGCCCCGAGGGTGCAGCCGGGGGGAGGGCGGCGGAGAGGGCCGAGGAGGCCTGGACACGCATCGCGGGCGGTAGCACACTCGCCGGCTATGGCGCCTGGGCGCGGGGAGGGCCCTCTCTGCCCCCGGCACACACTCCCCGCACACACTCGCTCCGCACGCGCGCGCGCACTTAGCCTCTGGCTCCCGCCGCTGGTCAGCCTCCCTCTAGCAGCCGCTCACCGGGGACTCAGGCAGCCGAGCCTGGTTCCCAGCCCTGTCCCCTCTCGAGGCCGGGTGGCGTGGCGGGGCGGCGAAGCGGAGGGACCGCGCCCGACGGGAAGGTGTTCACCATAGTTTGAAGACCTGGGAACCAATCTCCAAGTTACGAAAATGTTGTTGATCAGGGATTTTTTTCTTTTTTGCAAAATCTGCTCTTAATTTAGTGTTGAGTCCCTGGAGGGACTCATGCTCTGAGACTCGCTGCGTGTTTTGGCTCGGTGAGGCCGACAGCTGCTGCGCCCCGGCCGCGCTTTCTGGGGGCGTCCCTGCCCTGGGCTTGCAGGTGTGCCTCCTGGCCGGAAGACCTGCTTTTCTTGGAGAAATCATGTCATAAAAACCCAGGGTGCTCTTCACAAATGAGCTCCACTTTTAGGTGGCGGCCTAAACAAAGGCTTTTTTTTTAATGCCATAATTGACAGGGGAATTATTTTTTAATTTGAGAAGAGCCATAGCATTAAATTTCTTGTCTTCGAGGCCTTTTTGTCCTTATTTGCATGATCGCGGTCAAGCAGGACAGTCTGATCTGAGAATGCTGAACTTTTTAATGCCACCAAACTGTGCCCCAGTGGTTTTGTTTGTTAAATCTTACCGGCCACGCTGAACACCAGGGAGGCCTTTCAAGTAATATGGGGAAATGTGGCATTTGAGGAAACGACTTAATTTACCTTGTAATTGTAACTTTGCATTGTGATGTAACAGCTGCATTTTAACACTGTCACTGGGGGAAGCAGACTAGAAATTTCAGTACAAGTGCAATAGAAAGTTTTTCAATAATAACAACAGCTTTAAATTAGTAATGTTAGAACCTTAGGAAAATGTTAGTCTGCTTGCAGTTATATAGAAATTTTTTGTTAGTGTGTTTAAAAGTATTCAGGACCGTTTTGTGTGAAAAAGTGTGTCCGTAACACTAAAGTATGTGTTTCATGAAATGGAAGTGTCCAGTGGGCTATGCAGGGGTCTTGTTCCCAGAATTGCCATAGACAGGGTCCTGTGACAGGATTGGAATGTGGGCCTTAAAAATTTCTTCATGGGCTTCTGAAAGGTGTAAGACCCTGTCTCAAAGGTTGAGAGAATAAAGGTGCCTCAGTCTAGGAACCTGAACTCCTTCTGGGATGAAGCTCCTCTCTCATCCCAGCCTGCCCTCACTGAAGTCCCGGCTAGGTTCAGCCCCAGTGCTGCCTGCTGAAGGGTCTCTGCCGACATCTTGTTGGAGTGGACCATTTGTTAATCTGGTCTAGGAGAAAGGCTCCTTTGAGAGCATTCCCTTTGTACTGGGAGCCTCACAGCAGGGAGCCTGGCAGGTGTTCTCTGCAGATGGACCCCCGTATTGTTGCCCTCAGCACCCCTCAGGGCCCTGCATTCCACTAATTCAGCCTCAGCACATCTTGCGTTTTTTATTACTAACTGGTGATTGTGCTGTACTTCACACGTGCATTACCGGCATTAAGGGAGTTGTCTTGAATGGTGAGGCCTTTTATGTCTGATCTGTTAAAAAATGAAAGGAAAGCTCTAGACTCACAAACCTTTAAGCATTTTTCAATGACTGGCATGAAAATATTGTCACACCATTCCCTGATGATCTGGTCCAAAAACAGAGACATTACTAACTGCTGAGTTTTAAATTCTGCTCTTGGGAAATGAAGAGTGCCGACAGTTGGGTTTGTGTCTTAAGGCAGCCCTGAGTAGAGGTCCAGCCTGACAGGGCTCTCGCATGTGCTTCCTGGCCTTGCTGGATGCATCCTGAGGATTGTTTCCCCCCAGCATTGTCTTGGCATCTTGACAAGAGGTTTACTTTACCGCCTGTAACAGGCAAAGTGTGCGTTGCCATTATAAATTCATGAAGCCTGGCTATTTCTGGGTGTATGCTACAAATTAGTCATTATACAGGAGCCTGCTATGGGGCTGTAAAATGCTGACCCAAACACACTTTTCTCTCTAGTTAGCCCTCCTCCCTCCCTTCTCTATGACAAAAGGCTGTCAAAAACCTTGTCCCAGGCAGAGGAACCCGAGGAGTTCTGCTTTTTGTGTAAATTCTCAAAGCAATCAGTGCCTGGGAAACAAAGGGAAAGGTTAGAGGTGGGAGGGAAGTCCAGAAAGGGGCTGAGAATCTACATTTTACTCCCTCTAAACGGTTCCATCTGCATTCCCATATTGTTCTAACTTTTGTTAGTTAATGAGTATTTGAAATAATTATACGTAAACCTATGCTCTGATAGATTGTATAGACCATAAAAAGAACAAGTAGCCACTGCAGATTAGTGCCAGGCTGTGTGCTGTGGCTCATCTGTAGTCTAGGGTAGCTGCTCCTCGGCCTCTCTTTATTTCTTTGCTTTCTGCTTGCCGTGAATCTGGTTTGAAAAGAAGAATAATACTAGAGTTACTTGTCTTTTTTTTCCAGGCATCAGATTCTGTTGTCAGGGAAAAGGCACCAACCCTGTCTTAATACTAGCTGTGAAGGATCCGCTCGGGTGAGGACTTTGGTTGCCTTGATTTTCCCATCTGTAAAATGGTCTTAATACCCTTTAGAGTCTTTGGTTGGTTGATCTCTGTTTCGTTTTGGGTTTTTTTGTTTTTAGTAAAAATAGCTGAAAATGACTTGAACTGCTTTGGATAGAGAAATTCTTTAAATATCAGAGCTGCTTTCATCAGATTTGGCCTGAGCAAACCTAAAGTAGATTGAACACATGAAGATGTGTTTGTGATTTTTTTTTTTTAAAGAGACAGAGTCTCATTTTGTCGCCCTCAGTAGAGTGCTGTAGTGTCGCAGATCACAGCAACCTCCAGCTCTTGGGCTTAAGCAATTCTCTTGCCTCAGCCTCCCAAGTAGTTGGGACTACAGGCACCCACCAGAATGCCGGCTATTTTTTTTTTTTTTTTTGGTTGCAGTTTGGCCAGGGCCGGGCTCAATCCCACCACCCTCAGTATATGGGGCAAGGGCCCCACTCACTGAGCCACAGGCGCCGCCCACGTTTGTGATTTTCTTTTTTTTTTTTCTGAGACAGAGCCTCAAGCTGTCGCCCTGGGTAGAGTGCTATGGTATCACAGCCCACAGCAACCTCCAACTCCTGGGCTCAAGCGAAACTACAGGTGCCCACCATAATGCCCAGCCATTTTTTTGTTGCAGCCATCATTGTTGTTTGGCGGGCCCAGGCTGGATTTGAACCCACCAGCTCAGGTGTATGTGGCTGGTACCTTAGCCACTTGAGCCACGGGCGCCAAACCAACGTTTGTGATTTTTTTTTAAGTGATTTGGTGATTGCTGTAAATCCATAGCTCCAAAATATTAAAATAAGTTAATCTGCTCTCTGACTTGGTTTAAAGTAAATACCAAGCCTAGACTATAATATTTCCTTATTTGATCTTTGAAATTTAAACCTGATGACAGTCCTCAGAGGTCGTCCACTCCCACCCTTTTCTCCCGAGTAAACCCAGAAACAGAAACCCACATCATTCAGATTAGAAGACTTTTACTACTGAAAATATTAAAGTAGTTTTCTCAGGTCAATTTTAAGTTTTTGTGAATGAAGGGCTAAATTTTAATATTCTCCTAAAGTTTATTGTATCTACATCTTTAACTAATATATATTCATTAATAATCTATTGCACTGAATTTTTCCCTTTATCTAGAGTGTACATAAGATAGCTCATGTCTGGAGAGGATCACAGAGTTTATCTTAAAACAAATTCATTTCTCAAATGAGAAGTCTAACACTTGAAGAGACCAAGAGGCTTCTTCGTAGCTTAAAGACCTACGAAGAATTTCAAATGGCACAAATAAGTGTCCCAGTTCTTTGATACAGAGTCTGAGGTTGATGATAAAAGTAGCAAGTCTGTAGTTTCCTCTTTGTGGAACAGGATACCAAACTGATAGAGCAGTGGCTAACTTCCTATTGACAGTTCTTGTTTGTGTTTTTTGTGCTTTAAGAGGTTTTTTAAGGTTTTTTTGGAGAAGCTGGGAGCAAAAACATCATTTGGAAATTGAGTTTTTTCAAATATAGGGCAGTCATACTTGAATTTTCATTACTTCATTGTGGCATTGTTAAATCATTAAGTTTGTGTGAATTGTTGCTTGTAGGAGAAAAGTAGTTATGTGTATTCTAAGAATCTTGTGCTTTATAGTTCTCTGGTTCTTTTTCTTTAAAAAACAAACAAAAAAAAAAACATGACTGGGACCATCTGTCTCTGCAGCAGACTCTCAAGGTCATGGCCTGTGGCCTCTCAGTTCTGTCTGGCCTGTGCTCTGCTACCCAGTGTAACGGAGATGAATGTTAAGGGAAATATGTAGCCTGGCAAATGAATCACTTTATGTTTTTAAAAAGGACATTTACATTTCATAGAAACTAGGAAATTGTGTCAGTTACAGTTTGTTGGTAAAAATGCCTCAAGAAACATAGAATGGGTTAGTACTTGGATTTTTTTTTTTTTTTTAATTTTAATTTCTTACCTGGTAGCCCTAAAATTAAGTCAGGTGAAGGTGTTCTAACTAATCATAGTATAATTTGGGATTTTACCCCTTCCTGAGGTGTGAAGACTTTAATCATGGTTTTGCTTTTACAATGCTTTCCGAAGCAAATTACTCATACAGTTTTCAAAATCAAAACAAACTTCATGTCTTTGGCTGGAGTAGAAGAATCTTTCTCAAAATCTATGACTAATTGGCTACATTGATAAAAAATTTTTTTATTATTCCCTTGCCATTTTAATTACAAGCACCAGACTGATAGCAGGCTCGTGTGCCTTCAAGTTTTACCTTCGCTCACCATGCACAGACTTCCTCCCAGCGCTTAATTTGAGAGCCAGGGGAGCACAGGGCAGCCCTATTTCTGAAAGTTTCTTAAAATAGGAGTCTAGAATGTAAAGCAAACAGTGCCCAGGGGAGAATGTCATTTCCACACGTAGCTCAGGGAGTTTTGAAGCATTTTCAAATGTTTGGTCTTACCACCCTTCCCACAGGTGACTGCCAACAGCCGGCCCAGTGCCGGATTCAGAAATGCACCACCGACTTCGTGGCCCTGACCTCACACCTGAACTCTGCCACTGAGGGCTTTGACTCTGAGTTTTGCAAGGCCCTACGAGCCTATGCTGGCTGCACCCAGCGAACTTCGAAAGCCTGCCGCGGGAACTTGGTGTACCACTCGGCTGTGCTGGGCATCAGTGACCTCATGAGCCAGAGGAATTGTTCCAAGGACGGACCCACGTCTTCTACAAACCCTGAAGTGACCCATGATCCTTGTAACTATCACAGCCTGGCAGGCGTCAGAGAACATAGGGGAGGGGACCAGGATACTCCCAACTACCTTTTCTGTGGCTTGTTTGGAGACCCTCACCTTAGAACTTTCAAGGATCACTTCCAGACGTGCAAAGTGGAAGGGGCCTGGCCTCTCATAGATAACAATTATCTTTCGGTGCAAGTGACAAATGTGCCCGTGGTCCCTGGATCCAGCGCTACTGCCACAAATAAGGCAAGTACATGGCTCTTTCCTCTTTCCCTGCTCATTAACTGCTGGGTGTTTGACTCTTCAGATAACTTTTGAATTATGTATAAAAAGGCTTGCAAGAAACTTTCTTGTCTTCTTGGAAAGCAATGAACCAAGTTCTTAAAGGGTTAAATAAAAATTATTTAGTAAGGAATTTCTCTCTGGAATGTAAAATGTGGCTCTAAATTTAAATAGGCAGTGATATAAAGAATAAAAAGTAAACAGTGAAATGGAATTCTCCAGGGAAAAGGCAGGCTTGTTCCAGTGGAAAATGTATGGTCTTTTTTTTCAGTCATCTGTTCTGTGAGTGCCTATGTCTGACTCTTCTTGAGAAATCTAGGTTTGGATTTATCAGATGACTGAAGTGGGTGTTCTGAGTGAAGAACGGGTGACGCCTGAGGCAGAGTAAAATTTCACTGGTGACTTGGAAGCTATGGTTAAGTATTAGGCAGTTATCCAGCTTCCCGCTGTGAGCCCTCAGGGGTGGTCTAGTTGCCGGCCTCTTGGTGACTGCAGACTGTGATGTGTAACTCCCCTGCAATCTCAGGGACACAGTTTAAGTCTGAACTAAGCTGAGGGAACAGCTGATAAATTCAGCCATGTCCGGCTGCCAGTGTCTGTGGCCCATGTGTGTTTGTTCCGAGAGATCTTTGTGTGTGGAGATGTTTGATGCCAGCCCTAGGGTGCCAGTGTCAGGAAGGAGCTGCGAACTAGGTTTCTGGTGCCAGGCAGGGCTATTAGTAAATACGATTGAAAGGGTTTTCCACTAAAATGGTGTCCGAAACCACATGTAGACCATCTCATCTTGTTTAATTTCCTATATTTACTATATCTGTTCATAAGTTGGTTTAATTCCTGTGCCCTCACCCTTGCTTTAAACAAGTTTGGCATATTTGTTTAGTGAATTTAAGTTATTTTGCTTGTCATTCTATGGAGAGAATTTTACAACACCTCAGGAGATACCTGGAGACACCCAGGGGTGTCACAAATCTAAGATCAGAGGTCATTGCTCTGAACAAAGACAATGACTGTTACCCTAGTCAGACACCTCAGGGAACCCCAAAACATATAGTCCTCAACTGCCAGGAAAAGCTCGAGCTGGTCTTGAGCCCCAACCAAATTCTATATCTTGAAACCATTCTCACCCTGGATTTGTACTTAAGCAAATGGTTTTTCTTCTCTCTCTCTCTCAGAATATGTCTCTGCAACAAGTTTAAATAAAGTTAAATAATTATAAAATTATAAGAAAAATCATAGCCAAAAATTCATCATGACTGCAGAGTCGTGAACCTGGGAGTAGTCTTTGGGTGACTGAGAATTCAGGAAGACAGTCCACTGAGAGGAAAAAAAAGTCATCATCAGTTGTCCATGTAATTGAGGACTCGAAGAAGGAACTTTGTAAGCAAGACTCCAGAGATTGGGGCAGCGCCTGTGGCTCAAAGGAGTAGGGCACCAGCTCCATATGCTGGAGGTGGCAGGTTCAAACCCAGCCCAGGCCAAAAAAAAAAAAAAAAAAGACTCCAGAGATTAAGAGACCAGTTTATGGGGAAATAGTGGTTCTTTTCACAAGCCCAAAGTTTTTCATACCTTCTGTCAATCACGTCACTTTTGTTACTAAACCTTTCAAATTCTATGCATTTTATTGATTATAGAGAAAATGTTTGGGGGATAACAAGTAACATGAGTATTAATCTTAAGTAAATGGAACAATTTATACTGAAGTACTTAAGATCATTTTATTTCAGTTATTGAATCTTTTGTAATTTTTAGCAAATAAAAAGTACAACTTTATTCACTTTCTCAGTTTGGTAAGCAGTAAAGGTTTCCCTAGTCAAAAAAAAGACAGACAGAGCAGCTGCAGACACAGTCAAGTGGACACCTGGGATTCTTGCTGCGTAACTGGAAAGTACTTCCCGCGTCTGGTGACCGTGCTATTCACCAGCATACTACTCAGCCTTCACTACCACTAGTGGTTGGCTTTTTAATTTTTTTTTTCTCTTTTCATAGCTCTTTTAAGCTCCCATAAGCATCTTGAAGACTCATATTAACTGTAAAGACCTCAGGTGTGAGAAAATGGTGGCAATAAAAAAACAGGAAGCACAAAGTACAGAGTAAATTCCAAGCGAGCTCTGAAACGTCCCCTTGATGCCTTTTGAAGCTTTCTTTCTTTTCTTTTTTTTTTTTGTAGAGACAGAGTCTCACTTTTCACCCTCAGTACAGTGCTGTGGCATCGCAGCTCACAGCAACCTCCAACTCCTAGGCTTAGGCAATTCTCTTGGCTCAGCCTCCCAAGTAGCTGGGACTACAGGTGCCCACCACAATGCCCGGCTATTTTTTTGTTACAATTTGGCCAGGACTGGGTTTGAACCAGCCACCCTTGGTATATGGGGCCAGTGCCCTACCCACTGAGCCACAGGCACCACCCACCCTGATACTTTCTTTTGAGAATGTTTTCAGGATAGTCCCGGCATCAGGGAGAGCATAAGCATACCCGTGACCAGATACTGGGTGGCTGTGCATTGCAGACTCTGAGCCATCCTTGTGTTCAAGCATTTTAATATCCCGTGTGGTCACTGTCACTGGCTCTAGATGCTGGTGGTGTCGCTGGCTGATGGCTGGCACCTGTGACACTGAAGTCCCTGTGTTTCCACATCCATCGATCCCACTGTAGTTAGCACAGCCCCGCAGCACGCAACCGGACACGCTGCTTAGTGAGGTCACTGAGATGATGGCTCAGCACTGGGAGCGTCTTCAAGCCTAAGCTTGTGAGCTCTGCCTGCCCATAAGTACCCTCTTTTCCCTCAACACCGAACAACAAAATGGGGAAAAGCTACATGCAGCAAAAGAAAATGAAGTCTTCTGTGCTGGAGGGGCCATCTGTTAGTTCAGCCTTATCTCCCCACCTGGCGAGCAGCCTCAGGGCAGGTAGGCTGTGCTCCTGGGTGTTGGGCCCTCCCTCTCCAGGCTGTGACTCTCTTCCTGCGTGGTCCTTCTCCCCTGGCCTGGGAAAGATGGGGCTCAATTCCAGGGACCGCACACAGGGGTGCCTGCTCTGTGCCTGGCTTTGCCCTCGTCAGCCTGCTGTGCTCCCTGTCTCTGGAGGAGTCTGTGGCAGCTGGCCACCTTGCCAGTGGGTGTTCCTGAAGGGGAAGCAGGGCTGGTTTTTCTTCTCTTCCCCCCTGCCCAGGGGCCGCAGAGCCGTCTGGCGCACCCACACGCAGTGGCTGAGGCCCCCAGCAGCCCTAGGCCTCTCTCCCACCTTGGGCTGGCAGAGATGTCTGTAGGTGTGAGGGGAGAGGCTGGTGGGAGGGATGGGCTCAGAGGGGGCAGAGTTACCTGGGAAGAAAGGCGGTTTCTGTTTGTTATGGAGGGACGGCACAGTACAGGCTCCTGAGGACACACACGTCACCAGCTTTCTTGCACCTGAGCCCTCAGGAGAAGGTGGAAGCAGCCCCTGTGAGGGTGGGTGGCTTCCTGCACTCTGACCCGGCCTCGTGGTCTCAGCTCTCGCCTAGTTCACTGTGCACCTGTGTGTCTGTTAAAGTGGGCCCAGTAAGGCCCTGGGTAAGCCATGATCATAAGAGGTGATCAGGGAGTCAATTCTGTACTTTATGAAGGAAATACATTTACAGAAATGTTTCCTAGGTCCGGCATGGTGGCTCATACCTATTCATCCCAGCCCTCTGGGAGGCCAAGGCAGGTGGACAGCTTGAGCTCAGACCAGCCTGAGCAACAGTGAGACCCCATCTCTACTAAAATAGAAAAACTAGCCCAGGTGTTGTGGTGCCTGTAGTCCAGCTACTAGGGAAGCTGAGGCAGGAGAATCGCTTGTGCCCAGGTGTTGAAGGTTGCGGTGAGCTGTGATGCCCAGGCACTCTACCAGCCTCTATCTCAACAAAATAATGTATTCCCCATACTGTATATTAGAATTACCAGTATCCCGGGCGGTGCCTGTGGCTCAGTGAGTAGGGTGCCGGCCCCATATGCCAAGGGTGGCGGGTTCAATCTCAGCCCCGGCCAAACTGCAACAAAAAAATAGCCGGGCATTGTGGTGGGCTCCTGTAGTCCCAGCTGCTCGGGAGGCTGAGGCAAGAGAATCGTGAAAGCCCAAGAGTTAGAGGTTGCGTGAGCTGTGTGACGCCACGGCACTCTACCCGAGGGCGGTACAGTGAGACTCTGTCTCTACAAAAAAAAGAATTACCAGTATCCCAAATGCATTTAAAATTATTATTTTTCTTCAAAAATTTCAAACATTTAAAGGCCAGGGCATGGTGACTCACACCTGAAATCCCAGCACTCTGCTGGGAGGCCAAGGCAGGTGGATTGCCTGAGCTCAGGAGTCCAAGACCAGCTTGAGCCAGAGCAAGACCCCATCTCTACTAATAATAGAAAAACTGAGGCAGAGAATGTCTCAAGCTCAGGAGTTTGAGGTTGCTGTGAGCTAAGATGATACCATGGCGCTCCACCCAGGGTGACAGTGAGATACTGTCTCAAAAAAAGTTTCAAAACTTAATTTATTATTAAATTGTATCTAAACGATGATTTTTAGCAGTGCATATACAATAATACAGTGACAGTGTTTCTAGCAATACTGCTTTACAGATAATTTGGTTCCTTTGCTTTATTTTTCCTTTTGTTTTACTCAGACTCTTTTTCACCACTTTTCTTTTCCTTTCCTTCAACCTCAATAAGACAAAAGTTAAAATAAGGTGAGGTCAGGGTGACAGCATGTCCTGCTTCAGACACCGAGCTGTGCACGCCGCGGCCCTCTGGGAGAGAAGGCAGCTCACTTAGGGCCATTTGTCTTTGGGAAGAGGCTGCGTTCTTTGTGCTCAACCAAACCGGATGGTTTGTGGAGTGGACATGCTGGGCTGCCTGCCCTGGGCTGTGAGCTCCTGGGGACCTGCACGCAGCATCCAGAGCCCCAGAGCAGAGTAGGAGCCCTTGCCCACCAGGTCTGCGTAAATATTTTAAATTCTGTAATTATCCCCGAATCCCAAATTATATGGCTACTTTGGAAGTTCTTGAAAACTCCCACTGGTTGAAGATACTGGAGACCAGGCAGACTCGGCTTGGCTCTGTTAGGCGATGCCATCCCTGGACTGTACGGCCAGGTCTCCATTGTAATGAAGCCTCATCCTTCACAAGCCCCCAGCATGAGCCGGGTCCCCTCTGCTTCATGATGCCCCATAGCGTGTGGTTATTCCACAGCAGCACGTGGCGTGTAAGCCAGTGTTCCGGGTTGTTCTCTGTTGGGTACAAAGTCAGAGGCAAATGAGCCTGCATTGCAAAGGCTTTACTGGCACTTCCCGTGTTTCTCTGCAGCAAGGTTTGGGACTCTGTCCTCGCTTGACCCCAGGCCTCGTACGTTTATAATAAGTAGCCAAACTTTTGCAGCCAATTATGTTTTTAGTATCTTCACCAAGACCATGTGAGTTACACAGCCGTAACCACTCGTATTTTTTAGGACACGGGAAGAGGCTCCTTCTGCAGGCAGGACTGTATCCTACACACAGTGTTGGAGACACTGGCATTTTCTTTAAAGACCACAAACTGTCTTGCAGGTCCATTGTAATTAATCCTTAATTGTTATGATTGTAGATGGTAATTCTTGCCACCTCTTAGCAATTTGCTCCTTACCATGATCTTTCTTGACTTACAAAGATGCTAAAAAGTTATAAGACTGGTGAGGTATATTGGGAACATCTGGAAAAGGAATCTGCAATTATAGCGCCCTGCCAGCACAGTTTTTTTGTGATAAAATATGTGATTAATCTGGTGCTATATTTAAAACATCAAGTATTAAAGGGCCCACTATGTGGGGGAGATGGCGGAGGTGAGTGCAGCCTCTCCCTCAGTCTAAGCTCCTACCTGAAATTTTCAGCAGTCTGGGGAAAGTATGCGGTTTATGTACATAGTATAATCCCTGCCATTTTCCAGGTTTCTTTATAGAACACTGGAGAGCCACATTCACAGGCTGGTTTCCAGTGAAGTGACATGGAAAGTTGAATCAGGTGTCCAGAGGCCAGGACAGTCGGCAGCTGTGAAGGCCTGTCCCGTGCTGTCAAGCCTCCCTGCCTTGGTGGTTTTCACAAGTCACTGTTTTTGCTCCACCTCCCACACGAGGGTAGCTTATCACATACGTCTTCATTTCCTGTCCAACATTCAACCTCACAAGTCCTAGAACCCAACTCTCACTTCTGAAAGGTTTCTCATCTTTGATTTTATACCGAAAAGCTTTCCTGAATTTGACGGTCACGGTTACTGGCTCCTGAGTACATTTATTGTCCAGGTCCCATCTCATCTCTAAAACTTTCAGGAAAATTTGGGTTAAATATTCTTTTTGTTTTTTTTTTTTTTGGAGACAGAGCCTCAAGCTGTCACCCTGTGTAGAGTGCTGTGGCATCACAGCTCACAACAACCTACAACTCCTGGGCTCAAGTGATTTTTCTGCCTCTGCCTCCCAAGTAGCTGGGACTATAGGCGCCTGCCTCAACGCTGGGCTACTTTTTTGATTGCAGCGGTCATTGTTGTTTGACGGGCTTGGGCTGGATTTGAACCCACCAGCTCAGGTGTATGTGGCTAGTGCCTTAGCAACTTGAGCCACAGGCGCCAAGCCTGGGTTAGATATTCTTATTCTCCTTGAGTTTATCATAGAAATAGTACAGAAACACTGAAGGATAGCTCCTAGAAGCACAGAGGGGCCATGATCCCTGGTGACAGCTGCTGTCTGCATGCTCTGGGTCCTGCCCACTCCTCTTGGTCAGGTGGTGAGGTCTCCCGAGCTCCAGGCCCTTCACGCTCCTCTGGGTCGGGTGGTGAGGTCTCCTGAGCTCCAGGGGGGGCTCCTGAGTGCCAGGGGCCTCTGCTCGCTCCTCTGGGTCGGGTGGTGAGGTCTTTGAGCCCTGCCTGCTCCTGCCATTTTCCAGGTTTGGTGGTGGTGGTCGGGTGGTGAGGTCTCCTGAGCTCCAGGCCCTTCACGCTTCTCTGGGTCGGGTGGTGAGGTCTCCTGAGCTTGGGGCCCTGTGCGCTCCTGTTTGGTGGGTGGTGAGGTCTCCCGAGCTCCTCAGCTTCCCTTCATGGAGCTGTAGCACATTGCCTGGAGGTGAAGCGGTCTGTAAGTGCATATGGGGAGAGAGAGGTGGAGCCTCTAAGTTTGAAGATCACTCTGTGAGATGAACAGAGTGGCCTGGTTCCTCATTGCCATGCTTCTCACACAGGCGCACCTGTGTTACAGTCCATGTGCATTATAATGCTCTGGTAGTCAGCCTTTCACATTGCTAATCCCCCTACCTGTGCCACTCCTGTCCCTGAAATGGTTTGGGAGGAGGAAGAGGCTTTCAAAGCCCCCTGTTTGTAAGCGACATTAACCCAAGGCCTGTCCCAGCCAGGCAGGCTTCCACGAGGGTGCCAGGGGCCTCTGCTGCAGAGCAGACTGTCCCCGTCCCCCACTCCCCTCCTCCACAGTATAAGCCAGAGGCGTGAGGCCACGTCCCATACACACTTTTCTATCATGTTTCCAAATGTCTCTCTCTGGCCCATTAAATTGTCTTTAAGTCAACATTGTGAGAAGAGGCAAGAGAGAAACACTGGATGATGGTGGGTGCTTTTTTTTGGTTGACTTCAATTAATGCTAACCGAACGGTGCCTGCCCCTGTGGAATGTGGCGTGTAAAGAGTCACCGCCATGCTGAGTGGTGAGAACGGCTGCCTGGCCCTTTGTGGCTCTGTTTGTTTTGACTGCAGTAGAACTTGCTTTCCCACTGCTGTGTATTTTGTGTTCTTGTGGGTGGGTGACTTAAGGACTCTTCAGACTGCTCAACCTGTCAGGATACTAACGTGCAGGGCACAGCTTGCAGCTGGGCAGTGACAACACGGTGCTGCTGGGCCAGAAAGAACTTAGGGTGAGACAGGGTTCCGAGGAGAGAGGGGCTCCGCCTGCTCCACTCAGCTGGTTATTTTAAGAGTTAGAGCCAAAAGAAAGTTTGGCTGATTCTGGGGAGTTCTTTCATGTTGGAACACTGTGTGTACCCTGTGACAATATTTAAACACTGCTCATCTGCTCTGCACGTGCTCCTGAAAGGGGGCCCAAGGTCTGGTCTTTCTGTTTAAGGTCGGGGGGTATGCGTGTGTGCCAGTGTGCTTTTATGGGGCACTGAGGTTCCCTGCCTACCCAGGGAACATGCAGACAGCAGGGTAGTGTTTTGTAAGGTCTCAGGTAACTGGCATTTTGAAATCCGTGGTACGGGAAATGATGGAAGAGGCTATGATTTCCTAATCCCCTCGGTCTGGAAATAGCTGTGCTGAACCTAGACCCAGAGCACTGTTCAGGGTCCACCAGGGCCCTGGGTTCTGTGCCTGGCCCCCTCCTCATGCGAAGGGGTGCCTGAAAGCGAGACTTGCCAGGGCAGATTCCAGCAGAGTCTCTGCCTCCAGCCCGGGCTCTCCCCTTCCAAAATATGTTTAGCCTCCAGTCTGAAGCACAGGGCAGCCCAGGCCTGTAGCCCTGCTTGCATGTGCCCGGCCTCGCATGTGCCTGACCTCACACCTGGAAGCACTCTGCCCTGCACTTGCTGGCCTCCCGCCAGTGCAGAGTTTGCACGTGACAAGCTGAAGGAGAAACTTGGATTTGGGGGAGTGACTGAGACTTAAGGCCTACCAGCTTCCCTTTCATTCTCTCTCAGGCCACTGAGCGTGACGCCTCTTCCCCAGACCACCCTAGCAGCCTTCAGCCCTGGGCATCCTTCCCCTCTGTGCTGTTTCTTTCTCCATCTGCTGTCAAGTACTCCTGGACAGCCGAGTCAGCCCTTGTCCCAACATGTGAGTGACCCAGGCCAACACTGAGGGATAAGTCTGGTCTGTTCTATCCCCTGGATCCCGCCCATGCTCCTGGAACAGCGCCCTGTGGGGAGGGGCTGAGGGCAGAGAAGCCTGTTCTGTTGATACCTCTTTTGAAGGTAGTCTGTTTCTTACAGTCTGTGTCAAGCCTGAAAGGCATCCAGGTGAGATTCTTACCCTGCCACTCGCCTCGTAAGCACAGGTACTGTTTTACTATTGGCGTCTCATCCTAGTCCAAGAAAACATTGTCACAAAATATACTGGTGTGGGGCTTGCACTCAACTTCCTATAGATATTTCATGTACAGGCTGAATAGTGGTTATAAAATTACATTCTGGTTCATTGAATTCACAGCTGAATATTTTTAGGAAACTTACCAGTGATACCATATATTTTCCAGGCCAACTTTTTTTCTTAAATATGGCACACAGAAAAACTCCCCTGGGTTTTCTATGAAATTGTTCACAAAATGAGTCATTTTAAATGAACATGCCTTTTCTTCCTTCTCCAAAGAGGGAGGGACCCAGAGCCCTTTGTGGTTTTATATAACCAGTGCACAGTTACCTTTCTGTCTGGACAGACCAGCTCCACTGTGGCCCAGACCCAACCTTCAGGGCCACCCCAGTAAGTAGGGAGGGTGGGCAGGGAAGCCCCTCGCTGTGCCTGCGAGTGCCCCACGTCCAGGTAATTTCCGGCAGCACCTGCGAGTGCCCTGCATCCAGGTAATCCCCCGCTGCACCTGAGAGTGCCCCGGCTTCCTGATGGTGCTTCTGACTGTCCTGGACTCTGACTTAGGAAAAGTTGACCCTCAGAAGTAAAATTTGGGTGTTTTATGGGTAAAGATAGAGCATGCATGTTTTTTTCTTCTTTGTGCTTTTGTTGGACAGTTTCTTTTTATTAGTGAGGAGACTGGTTATAGAGGCTGCGTGCCACTCATGTGTGTGAGAGTGAGGGTACCAGTAGGGGCAGCTGGTTTTCAGCCTGTTGTTGTCACAAGAGGATATGATGTACCAGTGTCCGCTAGTTACCCTATCTTGCTGTGTATAGTACTAATTTGTTACCAGTATGTAATATTTCTTATGCCATTTTGAAATTATTTGTTACATAAAATTTCTTCTATCATAATGTATGTTAAAAAACAAATGCTAACATTCCTTTACAATATAAAAAGAGAAATACCTGAATATAAATAAAAATTTGAATTAAAAAATTAAGTTTTTTTCCCCCCTGAAATTTTGGCACAAAAAACTTGAGTATGTATTATACATGGCTTGCACCATATGTGGCAAAATGCAGATTATGAAATAAATTTTATTTTAATTTCTTTTGACACAAGCAGAATTTTAACCAGGTAAGGTCAAAATCATGTTTCCATATGTTTCAAGTTAATTCCTACGACTGTTAATAGTTTCATCTACTGATCCATCTTAAGCAATGTGAGTTCTTCCAATCTTCAAGTCCAGCTCTGTTATTTGAAGATTCCAGAAAAGTCTTGTACTTGAAGTGCCAAGTTGCTTGATGAGATGCAGATAAATCTTCCTTCAGAACGCAGTGTGCACAGATAGCTTCTCACACTGCAATCGGGATTCTGCTTTACGGCCGTGTGCAGCTGTCTGCAAGGCCAGTGGGTCTGGGAAGATAACTGTCTCTTGACAAGACAGCGCCTGTGCCTTCCTCTCTGGTGGCTGCCTTGTTTTTATTTAATATGTTTACATTTTCTCCTGATGGAAAGGAAAGGCAGATGCCTCTTAATTTTGATATTTCACGGCAAACCTTCTTAAGTTCTTATTGCCCTTCTCCTGTGGAAAGGTTGATCTGTAGATGGTGTCTCTCCCTCTCCCTGATAGACCTTGTGGGTGGTAAGAGCTCAGGCAGTGAAACATTAAAAATAAATGACGAGAAGTGGAGTCGTTGGTCTAAGGTGGGAGTTGAGAGGGACGGGGTGGGGGAGGTTCAACAAAAGGCATTGATGTTCTAAATGCACAGAAATATCACCCATCAATAATAAATGGTGTGGCCTGGAACAGATGTGCCAGACTGAGTGATGACAGCGTGTAGATCAATTCATAGCAGGGAGCAGCAGCAGGCCTGGGGTTTGTAAATTATCTGTGTGTGAGCTTTTGAAAGGCCTGTACATCTCCTTTGGGCTGTTTTTATGTTCTGATAGCTACTAGTTGGAAATATAAAAAGTTTGGAATTTCCAGAAATTCAATTAAATTTCAAATGTTTTTAAAGTGAGAATTATTAAGAATGAATAAATGTTTTTCTGAAGAGGAAGACAAGTTTAATTTCTTGCTTTTTCCTAGCTGAGTGCTTGCTTTTAAAAAGCTCGTGTTATAGTTATTATGAGGAATGAAATTACATTACGAAACTTAAGTGATACTGTTACCTGGTGTTTTTTACATCAATTGTGTCTCTAGACACCTCCTCAGTACACTTGGTTCATCCCCCTCACCATTTTGATTCAAGGAACAGTTCTGTACCTATTTTCTGTGTGAAAATCGCTTTGCCCTGAGAGGAACAAGGGAAAATCACTACTAGCAAATTGGAAAGAAAGACAAATCTGTTAAGCTACCTGGAATATTTTGTAGATGTAGTTTCTGGAGTGGAAGTCAAGTTTTGATTTGATCTTCTAATTCTGTGGGAGATACTGTCAGTGTCACAGGCAGAGGGGACAATGGCTTGGGTGGTGTTTGAAGTGACTTCCTGAGCTCCTGGGTTGGGACTGGTGTGCAGAATGAGACACAGGCCTGGGGAGACATGCGAGTTATTCCACCCCTCCTAGTACGGATTCTTGCTTCCTTTGTGGAAACTTATTTGGAACTGGAGATCTCTGATTTGTTGTCCCAACAAAAGTAATTCCTCTTTTTTTTTTTTTCTATAGTGGACAAAAAAGTACTTAGTTCTTGTAAATAATATCAACTTGCTTTAAATCTGAGGTTTGTTAGGCCACCTCGAGAAATTACTTAGTTTTGTAGAAGACTTTGTTTAATCATTGAACGTTATGGTTGAAAGTGAGGACAGTGATTATATAAAATTCTGTCTCCAGATCTTATTCTAGCCATCTGTGTTGTGGACGATCAGTGTTTTCAAGTGCAAAATTTTGAATTAACCTTTTCACTTCCAAGGGACCGCAGAAACACAGTTGTCAAACTGTTACCTCAAAAACACAGTTGTCAAACTGACATTAGAGCCACCAAATAAATCTATTTTATAGGCCCGTTAGATATCTAGTGCAAAGCCCCCTTCACTCTGAAAGGCCTGTGGCTGGACACACAGGGATTTCCTGGCGTCATCTCTGGTACATCTCCTTTGGGCTGTTAAGGAGGTGCTGAAATGTGAGAGGCTGGCAGCGAAATCAGATTGTGGCTGGGGTGGTGGGGAAGGAAGAAAACCCAGCTTTTTACAGCACATGGTCTGGCTTTTAGTTGCAGCTGCAAACAACGGATATGAATTTAACCAGTTGCTACAGTGCAGCTGGCCCAGATCTGCTTTATAACTGGCTGAAGTAAAGTGAAACGGCTGGAAAATTCCAGCCAGGCAACACCAGCGTGAACATGTGGAATTAAACAGTGTGAGCAAATGCTGGCTGAGTTGAGGAAAGACTTCAGACATAAACTCTGGTGGGGGGATGGGGGGTGGGCCCAGGAGGGGGGCGTTTTCTGGCCTTTTTAACAAGCCTCTATTGTTTTGATTAGTTCCCTTGAAGGAGGTGAAAGGTTTCCGCCATCCAGAGTAATTCATAGAGTGCTTGGCCTGTCTGCCTTCCGCCTTGACTGAAGTCACCTGATACTTTTTGCTTTTTCAAGAAGGAAAGAGAAATCTGTTTCCTCAGCTACTAGCAATGACTCAGATCTGAGAATTTGGTCTTTTTGTCCATGGACAGTCCCTGTGTCCTCCTGCTATCTTGCTTCTGCCACCTGTCCCCAGACACAGGGCACGTGGGAGGTGTGCAGAGGTTGGGGTTTTATTTAATTGTTCTAATTAAAGGATTCTCCAGTAAAGAAAATAGCTCTGCTAAAGGGAGGTCTTTTGTATTATCAGTAGATTTTTTTTCTCTTTATGAATTGTGTGCTTCAGGTGGAGAATTGAGACTTGGCTGGAAAAGGATTTCTGAGGAGTCAGAGGAGCATGGTGTGTTGGGGGAAAACATTTGCTGTAACCACGTTAGGGTAGTTGGTCTCTACCAGTGCTTGGGAGCTGTGTTTGCCAAGTGATTCGCAGTCACAGAGATTAGCCAGTGAGGTGAAACTTTTGATAGGACTTGGAGAAGCTTTCTGGAGGGACAGGGCTGGTGGCTGCAGCTGGGGCCACCCCTGCCCCCAGAGTCTGTTTGGAGTGATGGTCCAGTGAAGAATCCTTTCAGAAAGCAGAGTATGCTGTTAATTAAGCTCCTTAACATTTCTGCATAACTTGGGAAACTTTTCTTTTTCTCCTAGAACTCTATCATGGCTCACCCATTTTTAGAAGGAGACAACATTTAAATTATCAATAAAAATTGCCTATATCCCAACCTCAACACTGTTTCCTGTCTTAGGAAAGTAAAGTTTTTCTTGTTTCACATTCCCTGGAATTGTGTTAAACGTTAATTCATTAAATACATGGGACTTTCTGGTATCTTTCCTAAGAGTCATACTGTTAGTTTGCAGGTGTGAACAGTGGGCTGAGTTTGGAGCCGATGTCTCCAGCCGCGGCGCGCTGGGAGGCCTCCAGGTTAATCCCTGTGCGTTTTCTTCCCGCAGATCACCATCATCTTCAAAGCGCACCAGGAATGCACAGACCAGAAGGTCTACCAGGCCGTGACAGATGACCTGCCCGCCGCCTTCGTGGACGGCACCACGAGCGGCGGGGACGGCGATGCCAAGAACCTGCTCATCGTGGAGCGCGAGAGCGGCCGCTACGTGGAGATGCACGCGCGCCACATCGGCACCACGGTGTTCGTGCGTCAGCTGGGCCGCTACCTGACGCTGGCCGTGCGCATGCCGGAGGCCCTAGCCATGTCCTACGAGGAGAGCCAGGACCTGCAGCTGTGCGTGAATGGCTGTCCCCTGAGCGAGCGCATCGATGACGGCCAGGGCCAGGTGTCGGCCATCCTGGGGCGCGGCCCACCTCGCGCGGCCCTGGGGCAGGCCTGGCCGGGCCACACGCTGGAGACGGCCAGCAGCCAGTGCCACGAGAAGATGCCGGTGCGGGACATCTACTTCCACTCCTGCGTCTTCGACCTGCTCACCACGGGCGACGCCAACTTCACCGCAGCCGCCCACAGCGCGCTGGCTGATGTGGCTGCGCTGCACCCGCGCCGCGAGCGCTGGCACATCTTCCCCCGCGCGGGGGCCGCGCGCTCCGCTGCCACCGCAGCCGGCCTGGGGCTCACCTGCTGCGCCCTCGTCCTGTTTTTGTAGGGTTGTCTTCGTTTTTTTATTTCTTGTCTATAGCAAAATTTTAAAATATATATTGTCATAATATATTGAGTAAAAGAGCATATGTGTATAGACCGTGTATATGACGGGGTGCTGGCCCCGCGCCCTCGGGACTGTACAGCTGCGTCGCCTGTTCTCGCATGTGTTGGATGTAGTATTCTTTGATTGTATCAATTTTGTTTTGCAGTTTTGTGAAATGTTTTATAATGTCCCTGCCGGGGGACCTGTTAGAAAGCACTTTATTTTTTATATATTAAATATTTATGTGTGTACCTGGTTAACACGTGCAGTGCATACACAGACGCTGCACGCAGCAGCGTCTCTTCCAGGTGTCCGGTCGCCCGTGGCCGCCCTCGCTGTCCCCTCCTGCCCTTCCCGCGGCTGCTGATCAGCGCAGAGCTGCATCCTTGACCTGCCCTGCTTGATGAGAAAGGTGGTGAAGCCCCGAACAGGTGCAGTGACTTTTGACTGCTAGACGCTAACCCAAAAGCCCCCTTCCTCTCCAACCGCTGTTACCCTTCCAGAAAGGGACGGTATCACCGCCCTTCTTACGACGCCCAATTCTGATCACACAGCTGACCGCAGAGAGTGTGTCAGGCCGGGCCACGTGAGCGGCTGCTCCCTGGGGTCTAGAGATGATTTCATAGGTAAATCCAAGGCGCCTTGCTAGACCCCAACAGCTCTCAGACTTTTCTCATCCCATTCCCCTTTTAAATGGTAGCTTTTCCCTCTTACCTGGTCTAGGTTGAGCAGAATGTGAAACCATTAATTCCGTGATGACCATGCCTGCCCTTTCTCCTCTGCAGGGCTGTGCAAGCCCAGGCCTTGCCCTTGTCCTGCGTGCTGGGGAGCCCTCTCCCCCGACTGGGTTGGCCCACCTGACCTTGCTGCCGGGATCCAGGGCCTGGGCTCCAGATTGTTTTTCTAGTATAGAAACTAGACCCCACCACAAGGGCTCTTCCTGCTCCTCGTCCCCCACACCACAGCCTTGGCCACAGCTCTGACATCTGTGTGTGATGGGACGGTGGAGACCGTCACACAGAGAAGCTGCTTTGGCCTGGCTCAGTGTGGCGGCTCCTGGTGCTGGCTACTCCCCAGTTCTCCTTAACTAGGCCTGTGCTCCCCAGTCTTTTTTTAAAATCAGGTGCTCTGTCTCGTAATGCCTGTGGGTATTAATTTAATTGGTTGCTCATGTGACTTGGTGAGATCCCTATGAAGTAAAACAATCTTTTCTTGCCGTTTCCATTCCGTGTCACTTCCTCCTTACAAACTGAAAAGGGCCACAGGCAGGAGCAGTGACTGACAAAGTCAACCCCAGGACAGGTGGTGGATGTTGGTCTGTGTGGTTCCAGGAAGAAGTGACACAGTGTGTACTTTAAATAATTCAAGTTCACATAAACAGAAACAAAAGGCATGAAGTTTAAAAACCACAGTAATTTAGGCCACGACTGTGCTTAGAGTTAAGTGGCCGGGTAATTTCTTTTGCCATGTCCTATCAAGCAGTGGTACTGTCAGAGGCCCAGACTGGCAGAAAAAGAGGATGTCATTTTCGGGAAGTTCTGTTTCTTGGTGAGTTGACTTGCCATCCAGTCACAGGGTGGATTTGTGAGTTCATCTGGAGGGCAAACCTCTCTGCCTTCTGGGGTGTGAGAGAATAGTCTTGGGCAGTCTGGGGAAATAATGAAGGTGCCCGTGGCCTCTCAGGCTGAGACCTGTTGTCCTTTTCTGGAAGCTGGGCGAGGGCCTGCCAGCCGCTTGCTGTGCACAGCAGCCACTTCGCTCACTCGCGTACCAAGTAGAGTAGCGTGGACAGGAAAAACACGGAGGATACTTGTAACCACTATTTTTGTGCAAATAGTATGAAAGTGAAGTAAAAGCAATAGTAAAAATTTCAATGGTATCTGGGTTTATAGTAGGTATGATTTATATACTTCTGTTCTTTTCAGGGAAAATAAAACAACCACCTCTACTCGTAGTTGGGAAGAGAAAATCTGGCTGTTTTGCCATGCCATTCAGCTCCAAGGGTCGCTTTCATGGTCAGCTGTTCTCCTTCTCATCAGTTTCCTTGTAAAACAATTCCCACAAATCCCTTTCAGAAATACAAGTAATTCTCTGGATAAGGGCAAGGTTTGCAGATGTCTTCTCTGGGGTTTCTAGAGAAAATGCTGCTTGCCCACGTTGGTTCTTGAAGTCCTTTGCCAGAAGAGTTTTGGGTGATACCAACCTGTGACTAGCCTGTAGCTGTTGAGGAGGTCTCCTCCGGGAGCTTCAAACTTGGGCGAAAACACTTGTTTGCACAGATGCTCCACATGGCTGTCTTTAAAAAGACTCAAAACTTTCTTTGTCCTCTTTGTTATGCTTGGAAACCCCATAGTGTCAAGTTTTTACAAAGAAACCTTTAGATGTGGTTCCTAGGTACATGAATACGTATCTGTGTAAAACAGTGAGTGTGCAGTGTGTAAATACTCTAAATTATTATGCTAGAAAAATAAAGTCGCTACCATGCTGTGGAATGTGGTTCTGTGATTGCAGGGACGCCTGCTGGGGGAGCTGAGCAGCAGCTGCAGGAGGGGAGGGGAGCTAATCCCTCACGTCACTGGCAGCCAGCAGACCACTTACGCAGTTTTTCCTTTTTAAATGTTAAGGGATGATAAATAAGCTGGTGTCTGTGATAGTGGTCGGCTGAACTGTCCCACAGTTCTGTCTTTGGTAATAGCCTTGGTCCCTGGAAGATCTGGGCTTCTCCCAGGCTGTGTGGGCTGCAGCCACTGATTCCTGTTGGCAAGTTGTGAGAACAGGGCTTTCTGGCTTTGAAAGCTTGCAAATCCTCACTTCTTGGGTGTTCTAAACAGAGGCATCAGAAATCACAAGTTGGTCTTTGTTCAAGAAACATGGCAAATGATAGAAAAGCTTGAGAAAAAATTAAACCCAAACTGACTTACTAGGTAAGATACCAAATGGATCAAGTTCTGACTGGGGGGAAATAATGCACAACCGTTTCTTAAATAGCTTAACCATTGCACTCGGCGTTTCCATGTTCAGAGAAAAACCTGAAATGCACATCAGCTGAACCACTCAAAATAGGGGGACGGTCGCATAGTCCCTGAGTACCTGGAGCGTTGCCTGTGCCGAATGAATGCCAGTAATCTATATCATGATGGATGTAGATTTTGCTTAAAAGTCAAAAATAATTCATCATGCTCTGTTCATGCGCAGACCTCCAGCTTTTCAGGGACTGAAACTTGAACTCCAGAAATCTATAAGGGAGATAATCTTTTTAAAAAATAGCAAATGGTGGGTGGTGCCTGTGGCTCAGAGGGGTAGGGCGCTGGCCCCATATGCCAGAGGTGATGGGTTCAAACCCAACCCTGGCCAAAAACTGCAAAAAAAATAGCAAATGGTGATATGAACCCTAAGAGTTCTGTTATCTGGTTTATTTTGCTTATCATTTTTCATTTTGTAGCCTCCGCCTTGGTGGCATTCTCGTGCCCAGAGTGCCCTGGGATCCACACTCTTGGGGGGCCGCTGGCCTTTCTGAGCAGAGGGAGGGCCTTGCTGCGAGTCTCCTCCTGTCCCACGTGTATGTCACCCAGAACATTTGACACCCAGCAAGCAGTGTGCCCAGCTCACATATCGTCCTTTCTGCTTCCACCCTCCCCTGTGCTCCCACATGGACAGTCACATGCACATGACTGTTGTTATTCAGGTGGTATTTTCCTTTGAATTTACTTCTCTTCTCCCAAGTACCTCTAATTAGCATGAGGTTTGATACTACTATCAACCAAATAATAGAATAGACTGGCGTCATGGCTGCCTGCCTTGCGACGTGGGCTTCTCAAGAGTGGAGTGAGGTTAACAGGAAACTGGAATGTTGGGGGCCCAGGGAGGTGCAGGACACTGCACAGCTGGGCTGTGTCCCCTCAACCTCAGTAGGGGGACATTCAGACCGACCGACCAAACCAGTCCTGTCCACGGGAGTGTGAGGAAGAAGGCCCGTCAGGTTCCAGCGAGAAGAATGCAGCCGGGCGATGTTTTCTAATTGAGATTTCTTCATGGGTGATATTTCTGTGACCCACTTTTTACTTCAATTACAATAACTTCAACTCCAATAATAGAAAACAAGCAAGCATCCTGTTAGCAGATTGGATATACAAGACAAAGCCACAGATGATTTAGCCAAGGAGGAAATGTACCTGTCATAAATAATTTTCAGAAAATAGGATTATCTCGATCAAGAAGGCAACTCTGCCAAAGGAAAATGGTGTCACCTGACAGCTGGAGGGCTCCCAGAGCCTGAGGGGAGGCAGTGAGGTAGGGTTCAGTGAAGGGGTTGAGGGGGACAAATTTATTTTCTAGGAAGGCCTTTTTTTGAGCCACTAAATAGCAATGGCATTAACGCTGTAGGTCACCAACGTTGGGGACTCTGGTAGAATTGTGGGTTGGCTCCCTCCAAGTGCAATGGAGAGAACTGGGCTAAGTGTTCACATGAGCATCCGTCACCCCCTTGAAAGGCACAAAACACAAGGTCCTCAGCTTCCTGTCAAATTGCAATTTGGGCAACATCAAGAGGTTAGAGGTGAGAGTGCATCTGAGGAAGGTGTGTGACGAATCTAGAGTGCATTCTGCTTACATCTTGACCACAGGACCATTATGAAGGGTTCATTCCTGCACACATAACTATTTTATGCATTTGACCTCAGGAGGCTGCACCCATGGTGGACAGGGCTTGGTCCAGAGCACAGCTGTGGAGCAATTCAGTACAAGTCCCCACTTTCCTAGCGTGCGGGTTAGACATGCCAGGCTGTACAGAAGCTTCCGTTTCTTTTTACAATGAGGATCCTACTAGAATTCACACACCTCAGCGTCATTATGTGATACAAGTTTGTCAGTGCACCAAAAGTTTTCAGCCTCGCACCAGGGACACACCTTGTGCTCAATACACATCACTCAACACTGGGCCTGGGATGGCTGGATGGCTGGACGGGCACCTTGTGGACTGCCAAAACCCTGAGCAATTCCTATGACTAAATTTCTGTTTATGCTCCACTGAACACTGAAGAATTCAGGTCTGGGGTGAAGTTCTGCAGAGAGTTCAGACACGCCCAGGAGGGATGGACACCCCCTGCCCACAGAAGGCGCCCATCGGTGCCTGCGGCTCTGCACTGTGGCTCCCACACCTCAGCCCAAGCCCACCCAGCCCCTCATACCGAGACAGCAGCCCAACTTGTGAGCACCTGTTTGTCCTGGCAGAGCTTCAGGGCTTGGGAGACCTGGGGACATGAGAACTCTGGGGGAAAGGTGCTCCTGGAGAAATTACTGCAGAGATTGCTGGGCTGACCATGTCTTCCTTGCCTCAGCAGATCGAAGTCCCACTGAAGAGAGTTAGACCACTTTGGGAAAGGATGTGGAAATGTTTTCAGAGATTGGGGAACCTGGTCTGCAAGTACCAAGTTCTACATAACAAATCTTTTTATTAAAGGGGAGCAGCAGAAAAAGATGAAACTTTTTTATCTCCTTTGGTGCTTAGGAAAGAATGATCTTGACATCATTTGCCTTGTGAGAGACTCAGCACAGACGCTCAGTAAAAAGGCAAGGTGGGAAAAAGGTAACGAAAAGACATTGAAAAGACTATAAAGATAACAGAAACGGGAAAGATGAAGTGGGGCATGTGGCTGAGGGCAGGGGAATGACAGAAGTTGTGCACGATTAATAAAACTACTGACCAGACACAAAGCCAGGCAACGCCTGAGGGCTCATGGGGAGACCAGCGCGGGGACACTCAGGTAAAGTCACGGATTTATAAAATCACTGGCAAGATCTACGAGGTGTCCTTCAGGAAGTGGAAAGCATTAATAACCAGCCCAAAATCCAATCTGAACTATCTCCAGCATAAGGGAGAAAGGGGAGGTTTACTGAGATTTCTCTCAGGTAAAGGAGGCGCCTCAGGGAACCAAAGCTTCTTCCCCTCACTCTGCCTCACAGGTGCTCCTGGCAGAGCACCCTTTCCTCCCCTTGTCACCCCGTCCCCATCGTCTCTCTTGGTCTCCTCACCCCCCTTGGCCCCCTCGTCGCCCTGATGGAGCTTGGGCTCCATCCCCCACTGAGCTCACATTCTCAGTCCCCTCAGCTCAGCTCAGATCAACAAAGACGCGTAACACAAAGGGCAGTGGCATCTTCTCGCCTGACCACAGACCTCGGGGGCCACAGCAGGCAGCACAATCAGTGCCTCATTTCTGGGAAGCAGCTGCCATCAGGCAGAGCAGGGACACAGGGCAGAGGCCACAATTAGCCAGCCAGGCTTAGCCGCTGACCCATAGCTTGGCCCCGTGGGCCTCTCAGGGTTCTGAGTAGAATCTGAGGGACAGGTCGGGCAGGAGTCTTGGGAAGGTGCGTTTAGTGCTGAGGTGATGGTGCTTGCTGAGGCTGGAGGGCAGCATGTCCCTTCATAAGGCATCTGCCAGAATGCCTGGTGCCTCGTGGAGCTTGATAAAGGCAGCTGTCCCTGCTGTGAGCAGGGTGATGGAGAGCTTGGCTTTCCAGCCTCAGTCTCCCACCTGAACACCAGACTTGTGCTCCACATGGATGTCTCAAAGGTAGCAGGTCTGAGAACAAGTGTTTGATCCTTCCCACCCAGGGTCTGCTCAGCCAGGGTCTCCACCCTCAGGACAGTGCTGCCCTCACCCAGCCTTGGCCCCAGGGGTGGCCTGAAAGAGTCAGCCTAGTCTTCCTTCCATTTCATGCCCTGCATTAAATTCATCAGAAAACCCTGTTAAAACCCACATTCCAAATGTGGCCACTTGTCAGTGTTTGCTGTGCACACCTCTATGGTCCAACCTACAGCACAGTGACCGTGTGGTCAGCATCCAGCCTTACTCTTGTGGGCCTGAGCTGGAACACAGTGACCGTGTGGTCAGCCTCCAGCCTTGCTCACCTGGGCCCGAGCTGGAGCACAGTGACTGTGTGGTCAGCCTCCGGCCTTGCTCATGTGGGCCCAAGCTGGAGCACAATGACTGTGTGGTCAGCCTCTGGCCTTGGTCACGTGGGACCAACCTGGAGCAGTGACCACATGGTCAGCCCTCTGTCCTCACTTACGTGAGCTCAACCTAGGGCACAGTGACCATATGGTCAGCCCTCTGGCCTCGCTCACGTGGGCTTGACCTGGAGCACAGTGACCTCATGGTCAGCCTCCAGCTTCGCTCACTCTTCCAGGAGTTTCCCCAGCTCCGTGCACTGCCACAGGGAGCCCTGAGCCGTAAGGAAAGCCAGTTACGTTAGCCTCTGTGTCACACTTAGATGAAAGCTCTGAGCCCTTGGACAAATTCACATTAACAGACATCCCACAGAATCACTGGCTTGTACCCTTGAGAAAGATGGGTGCCACAGATGACAAAGAGAAGCTAGGGCTTTGTTTCAGAATAAAGAAGACAGGACGGGACAGGCAGACACCATGTGGGCTCCTGGACTGGACTCTGATGAAGGAAAAGGAAACGTTTAAAAGAGACTGTCCTCGTTCTTAGGAGAAACACACTGAGACATTTTGGGGTGAAAGATCATCACGTATGCAAATTATCCTCAAATTCAGGAAAAAGTAATAATAGTTGTGTGCACATGTACATATGTGTATATAGGTAGACGTGAATGTGGCCAAAATTTTAAAAGTAGTTAATTTAGGTAAAATATACGTAACAGTTCATTGTACTATATTTTTTTCCAAATTTTTTAAAAGTATTAAGAATTAAATTAAGAACAATCCTTAGCCCCTTTGTTAGCTGACGTGGTGCAGGCTTGGCCGCCTTTCTGCCCAGGCTGGGTGCCCCTCTGCCTTGGGATCTCCAGCCCCTCGGGTCTCTCTCCCTCAGTCATGCGCAGGTGTAAAGCCCTTCAGTTTGCCTGGCTCCGGGAGCCCACCATGGCAGCCCGTGGGGCGTGATCCCCTTCACTCTCTACCCAAGCCCTGCTGTATGTTTTTCTTCACTATCTTCCTCCACTCTCTGTTGTGAGTTTATTGCGTGTCTCCCTCCAGGATGTAAACTCTATAAAAGCAGAGACCTTTTTCCTGCTTGTAGTTGTGTCCCCAGGGAAAACAGTGGTGCCCACTATGTGTAAATATAGTATTTGGGGAGGGAGAGAGAATAGGAAGAGAGGGAGAGTCAGGGAGTGCAGGAGGGAGGGAGTGCGGGAGGGAAGACACTTTCCCTGATGCCTGCCTGCTGGACACATGAGTGACCAGACAGTGAAAGGGAGGAGCTGGTTCCAGAGCCAGACTGATCCTGAACCCAGTGGAAGGAACAAGGGTGGGCAGTGTGTTGGTCGCCTGTGATGTCCGGACACAGTGCAGGCAAGCGCATCACAGACTCTGTGAGATCTGAGGAAACTAAGCAGAGGTTGAGTAATTAGACTGTGATCATCAGTCAAAGGGGGACGGAGCTTACACAGAGTCCATACTCACCGGACTCCACACCCCTGCTCTCCACGTGAAGCTGTGGTCCAGCCCAGCCATGTCTCACAGTAGCTGTGAGGTCGACATGGAATCACAACACCCACTGGAAAGAAAATGCTAACAGAGGGCGGCACCTGTGGCTCAGTGGGTAGGGCGCCAGCCCCATATACGGAGGCTGGCAGGTTCAAACCCAGCCCCAGCCAAACTGCAACAACAAAAAAATAGCCAGGCACCTATGGTCCCAGCTACCTGGGAGGCTGAGGAAGAGAATCGCCTAAGCCCAGGAGTTGGAGGTTGCTGTGAGCTGTGTGATGCCACGGCACTCTACCCAGGGCAACAAAGTGAGACTCTTGTCTCTATAAAAAAAAAAAAAAAGAAAATGCTAACAGAATCGGGACATACAGCCCTGTTAAACTGCCCGTCTTTTATGAATATGTAAGTATTACAAATATTGTAAGTAAAACAGAATATTTTAATTGTTTGCTAATGGCATCTAAAGTATTGAGAATGTTGTCATAAAAATGAAGATATTTCTCCTATAATCTTATTTATCAATGGTTATTTAGTTATCATAAAAATTGAAACAGAATATTTTCTTTTTTTTTCTTTTTTTTTTTATTGTTGGGGATTCATTGAGGGTACAATAAGCCAGGTTACACTGATTGCAATTGTTAGGCAAAGTCCCTCTTGCAATCATGTCTTGCCCCCATAAAGTGTGACACACACCAAGGCCCCACCCGCCTCCCTCCGTCCCTCTTTCTGAATATTTTAATTGTTTGCTAATGGCATCTAAAATATTGAGAATGTTATCATAAAAGTGAAAATATTTCTCCTGTAATCTTACTTATCAAATGCTTGTTTAGTTATCATAAAAATTAATTTCATCATCTCTGTTTGAATGTGTGGGGTCAAAAACTCAAGGTAAAGAATTTTTAGCCTATTTTGTGTGTAAACACCTGTATAAACACACATGTGTGTATATGTAATACCAATAAAGCCTTATGTAAGTTTCAGCATTACTAATCACTTCATAAAAATGTGCTAAAACTTGTCCACACATCAGAACCACATTCTTTGGCGATCATGGGATAGTATTATGAATTCAGTTTATAAAATAACTCTTTACAATTGAATAGGAATTTGAATAAGAATTTCAGTGAGTAGAAAAATTGGACAATTATAGCATGAAAAATTGGACTGAATACAGCATGAAAGGGAAGAATCATGCATGTAACAAATGTTCACAGAGTCCCTGTTAGGTACAAACTGTTCTGTTGAAAAGTGAAGTTTCAATACTCAATAGCCACATTTTCTTACCTTGAGTAACTTCCAGTCTAGCGAAAAGGAATTATGGTCAACCTGAAGTGTTCAATATTGAAATAAAGTATTTTTAAATGGGCTAATATAATTTTCTTGTATTAAGTGTAATTCATTTTTCTGCCTACCCATAACTTCAATAAAGTATAGCACTTTCTGTCCTGGCGTGTGCACTGACTGGACTCCGCTGGGTGGTACGTCCCTGGGGTCTATCAGTGGTCAGAGGTCACCTGGGGCAGCAGTGATCCAAGGGCTCAATGGGGCTGGACCTCTGAGACAGCCCACTCAAATGGCCGGTAGCTAACGTGACTGTTCTCTGGAGGGCAGCTCAGGCTGGGAACTAGAGTAACGCATTTGGGTTTTACTTGCGACTCTGACTTGGGCTGCTCAGAGCAGGACCCTCTGAAAGGGGGTATATCAAGTGAGCACAGAGCAGGATCCATTTCTTTTTTTTTTTTGTAGAGACAGAGTCTCACTGTACCGCCCTCGGGTAGAGTGCCGTGGCGTCACACGGCTCACAGCAACCTCTAACTCTTGGGCTTACATGATTCTCTTGCCTCAGCCTCCCGAGCAGCTGGGACTACAGGCGCCCGCCACAACGCCCGGCTATTTTGTTGTTGTTGTTGCAGTTTGGCCGGGGCTGGGTTTGAATCTGCCATCCTTGGCATATGGGGCCGGCGCCCTACTCACTGAGCCACAGGCGCCGGAACCATTTCTTAATATCCAGGGAGGATGATAAGTCAAACATAGTTAAGGGCTATGCCAGGAACCAGCGTAGTGTTGCTTCCTCTGTATTCTATTGGTCAAAGCACTTGGATTATCCAAATTTAAGGACATGAAGAAATAAAATCTACCTTTTAATGGGGAAATATCAAGACCACATTGCAGAAGACAACGTGAGGTTAGAGATAGTTTTAGATATCTTTGGAAAATGCCATCTGCCACAAATGGAAGAGTCATCATTTTGAACAATGATTCATTGCAAATTGTTTTAACTTGGTATTGAAACGTTTAAATGCAGAAGAGCATCGCCTACCTAGCAAACAAGGTGAACAAATGAAATGTCTCAGGTGGGGAAGGAACTCTTTCAAATGGTCAGACAAGTAATAATTGAAGTCTAACAAGTGCACTACATATACTCCCCACATGAGACAGATAAGTGTTTAAGTCCAGGGTGAGATAACAAACCATAGCATTGTCTTCAGTGCTTCACTGAAGCATTGTCTTCAGTCTAACACTCAGCTCAGCATGTTGCATCCTTTCAGTTCTTTATCAAGTCAAGAAAAGTTACTAAAATGTCTGTATAATATTTTAAGTGTTTTAGGCTATAAAAGAGCATAGTAGCCACAGATTATGTCTTCCTAGAATTTACAAACTATGCCAAATGGCAGAAAAATATTATCTCTTCCTCAGGATTCATCTCAGTGACAGCTAATGTGTCCCTTGGTATTGAGTTGTTGCCCTGCCAATGATTAGCAGAATTAAGTTACACCAAATTAACTTCCAGCCTGGCGCAGTGGCTCATGCCTGTAATCCCAGCACTGTGGGACACTGAGGAGGGAGAATTGCTTGAGCTCAGGAGTTCAAGACTCACCTGAGCAAGAGTGAGACCCCAACTCATGAAAAAAAAAAATGGAAAAACCCAGCTGGGCGCCACGGCGAGCGCTTATAATCCCAGCAGCTTCCAGAGGCTGAGGCAGCAGGAGGCCCACAGCCCGAGTCTGAGGTTGCAGTGAGCTACCATGCCCACTGCACTCTGCTCAGGGGCATACGGTGGGACTCTGTCTCAACAACAACAACAAAAAAATTAACTTCCAATAGGCTGTCTTGTAACTCGCATTCACTTAAAAATAGATTCAAGCTTCTTGTTTGCCCATCAATAGACATGATTACTTAAAAAGTCCCTACATTTCTCCCTAGGGCTCTGTATAAAAGATAGCTATATGTAATTTTCACAATAACTAACTAAATTAACTTTGAGAAACTGTTATCATCTCTTCATATTTGAACAGGTAGACTTGGAAAACTTCCAAATATTCTCCCAGTGCTTAAAAATTCTTAGCTCTCCATATGTTTTAGTCCTCATAAGAAGACAATTTACTTAAGTAAGAACTTAGAAAATTCCAAATTTCAACAATAGCATTGTGATATATGAAGCAAATATTAGATCTAAAAGGAGAGAAAACTGCAATGCAATAGTAGTTGGGGACTTCAATTGCCCACTGTCAGCATTGAGCAGCTCTCTAGACAGAAAATCAACAACAACAAAAAAATCAGATTTAAACTGTACTATGGACTAAATATACCTAACAGACATTTAAAGAATATTTCACCCAAAGCTGCAGAATGTACTTTCTTTTCATCAGTAAAAGGAACATACTCCAAGAGAGTTTGGAACATATTTTAGAACACAAAACAAGTCTCAGTAGATTTTTCCAAATTGAAATTGTACCAAATACTTATGCGACCACAATGGAATAAAGCTAGAAATCAATAAGAAGAGAACATTTAAAATTATACAAATAAATACTAACCAACATGCTCCTGAACAACCAATGGGTGAAGAAAGAAATTCAAAAGGAAACTAAAGATTTCTTTGAAACAAATGAAAATAGAAACAGAATATACCAAAACCTGCAGGACATGATAAAAACAGCATTAAGGGACAAATTTGTAGAAATTAATGCCTACATAAAAAAAACTAGAGGGTGGCGCCTGTGGCTCAAAGGAGTAGGGCACTGGCCCCATATGCCAGAGGTGGTGGGTTCAAATCCAGCTCTGGCAAAAAAAAACCAAAAAAACTAGAATTATTTCTACCAAGCAGAACCAAACTCAAAATTAATAAAAGAAATAACAAAGATCAAAGCAGAAATAAAATGGAGAGTGGCTTGGCACCCAAAGCACAGTGATTTCAGCACCAGTCACATACACCGAGGTTGGCAGGTTTGAACCCAGCCCAGGCCAGCTAAAACAACAATGACAACTGCAAGAAAAAATGTCTGGGTGTTGTGGCAGGCTCCTGTAGTCCCAGCTACTTGGGAGGCTGAGGTAAGAGAATCACTTAAGCCCAAGAGTTTGAGGTTGCTGTGAGCTATGACACCATAGCACTCTACCAATGGTGACATAGTGAGACTGTCTCAAAAAAAAAAAAAAAAAAAGAAAGAAAGAAAGAAAAAAGATCCATGGAACAAAAAGTTGGTTTTTTGATAAGATAAACAAAATCAAAAAAGCTAGACTAAGAAAAAAAGAGAGAAGACCCAAATAAATAAACGCAGAAATAAAAAAGAAAAGTCCCAATGGATACTACAGAAACCCAAGGGGTAATAAGAGACTACTGTGAATAACTATATGTCAATAGATTCAAGAAAATATAGGAAATAGATAAATTTCCAAGTTTGAACCAAGAAGTAATAGAAAACCTCAGCAGATCAACAGCATATAACACCACTGAATCAGTAATATAAAGTCTCAGGAGGGCAAAGATGGTAGCCGAGAAGTAGCCTGCACACTGCCGCTCTCCCAGAGAACTAGCTAAGAGAAATAAGTTCTAGCCCATCGAGGTGGCTCACACCTGTAATCCAAGCACTCTGGGGGGCTGAGGCAGGTGGATTGCCTGAGCTCAGGAGTTCGAGACCAGCCTGAGCAAGAGCAAGACTCCGTCTTTAAAAATAGCCAGGCATTGTGACAGGCGCCTGTAGTCCCAGGTACTTGGGAGGCTGAGGCAAGGGGATTGCATAAGCCTAAGAGTTTGAGGTTGCTGTGAGCTGTGACACCATTGCATTCTACCGAGGCGACAAAGTAAAACTCTATCAAAAAAAAAAAAAAAAAAGTTCTAGTGTATGGCATCACTACAGGAGGACCATAGTTAACACTAATATGTTATACAGTTACAAACATCTAGAAGGGGGATTTAAATGCTCCCAACGGAAAGAAATGATAAATGTTTGAGATGTTGGATGTGCTAATTACCCTGACCTGATCACCACACATTATGCCCATCGGAATATCACTATGTGCCCATAAATACATACAATTACCATATGTCCATATGATATGACTCTCCCAAGAACACTGTGTAATCTTTCTCATGAATTTTTTGCAAGAAAGCTCTGCGTTTTACACCTTAGTCAGCATAATATTGTATCATGTTTCATGTGTAGATTAAAATTACATTTATCCCTAGATCAGTTATCTGGCAAAGTCAGCTATTCAGAACACAGTCAAAAATAAACAGGAATAAGAAAAGTTATCCGCACCTGTAGATTGAGACAAGAGAATTGCTTAAGCCCAAGAGTTTGAGGTTGCTGTGAGCTGTGATGTCACAGCACTCTGCTGAGGGCAACATAGTAAGACTCGGTCTTTAAAAAAAAGAAAAAGAAAAGAAAAAAGAAAAAACAAAGTTGTCTGAACCACTAAAGAAATATTACCGAATATCACTCACAGGAGAACTCTCTGCACACTGCTCAGGGTTTAGTTACTTCTATTTTAGATACAATCTTACGCCCTTTTTCTTATTCAACCAACTTCCTGTTCAGTCAGAAGAAAAGCAGCAAACAAAGCAGAAGCTCCCACGGCAGCAGCGGCGGAAATACAGGTGTCTGGAAGCCACTGCTGACAGGGAAGATAGGAACTCGTCGCTAAATGCATCTTCACTTAGAAAATATTCATTACAAAATTTTACAGAGGTGGCCAACATGGAGCAAATACAGAAGAGCCTCCACAGTGACCACCTCCCGACACTGACCACCCCGACACTGACCACCCCCCACACCGACCTCCTCACCAATGACCACCCCCCACACTGACCACCCCCACACTGACCACCCCCCACACCGACCTCCTCACCACTGACCACCTCCCGACACTGACCACCCTGACACTGACCACCCCCCACACCGACCTCCTCACCACTGACCACCCCCCACACTGACCACCCCCACACTGACCACCCCCCACACCGACCTCCTCACCACTGACCACCCCCCACACTGACCACCTCCAAAACTGACCACCCCCCACACTGACCACCCCCACACTGACCACCCCCCACACCAATCTCCTCACCACTGACCACCTCCACACTGACCACCCCCCACACCAACCACCTCCAAAACTGACCACCCCCCACACTGACCACCCCCACACTGACCACCCCCCACACCAATCTCCTCACCACTGACCACCTCCACACTGACCACCCCCCACACCAACCACCTCCAAAACTGACCACCCCCCACACTGACCACCCCCACACTGACCACCTCCCACACCGACCACCCCCACACCGACCACCTCCCCACACCGACCACCTCCCACACCAACCACCTCCAAAACTGACCACCCCCACACTGACCACCCCCACACTGACCACCTCCCACACCGATCTCCTCACCACTGACCACCTCCCGACACTGACCACCCCCCACACTGACCACCTCCAAAACTGACCACCCCCACACTGACCACCCCCACACTGACCACCTCCCACACCAACCACCTCCAAAACTGACCACCCCCACACTGACCACCTCCCACACCGATCTCCTCACCACTGACCACCTCCCGACACTGACCAACCCCCACACTGACCACCTCCCACACTGACCACCTCCCCACCCTGACCACCTCCCACCCTGACCACCTCCAAAACCGACCACCTCCCCCACTGACCACCCCCAAACTGACCACCCCCCACACTAACCACCTCCAAAACTGACCACCCCCCACACTGACCACCCCCCACACCGACCACCTCCCACCCTGACCACCTCCCCATACTGACCACCTCCCCCACTGACCACCTCCCCACACTGACCACCTCCCATACAGACCACCACCTTACACTGACCACCTCCCACACTGACCACCTCCCACACCGACCCACCTCCCACCCTGACCACCTCCCCACACTGACCACCTCCCACACTGACCACCTCCCACACTGACCACCTCCCCACACTGACCACCTCCCACACTGACCACCTCCCCACACTGACCACCTCCCCACCCTGACCACCTCCCCACCCTGACCACCTCCCACACTGACCACCTCCCCACACTGACCACCTCCCACACTGACCACTCCCCACACTGACCACCTCCCATACAGACCACCACCTTACACTGACCACCTCCCCACACTGACCATCTCCTTACACTGACCACCTCCCATACTGACCACCTCCCCACACTGACCACCTCCCACACTGACCCCCTCCTTAAGTTGACCTAATTTTCGCAAATTGGACATGCACCACATGGACGTATCAGTTGGCCTAGTTCCTTATGATGACCACCTCCCTAAGCTGACCAGTTTGTTACAGTGTCTGGGGTGGTCACCTCACAGAGGTTCTACCATATTTTGTAAATATTTTATAAGTAAAGTTACTTTTAGCTATAATTTCCCGTTTCCCCCATGTACAGTGACTTCCAGGACACCTGTAAACCTGACAAAAGATTTAGGTGTGAAAGAGAGAACTTCCAAACTCACATCAGAGCCAAAGACATGTCATTCTAGAAGCGGCGTGTGGAGGCAAGTGGGCTTACACCTCTCAGCACCCCCAGGCCATCCATGAGGGTCACTGCAGTGGAGCTGAGTCATCAGAAAAGGTTTAATTACATTATGAATCCAATATAAATAAGTAGGCAAAAGGTGTACTGTCCATTTTATAAAGCTTTTTAATAAAAATGGCTGGAATAAAGAATTCCATTTGTTCATTCATTAAATAGACACTGAGCACTTATCTTGTGCCAAACTCCACTCCCAACCCCTTTCCTTTGTTTTTAATTTTGGGTAGCTGGGGCCTGGGAGATAAGCTATCTGCTCATTCCTAGTGACACTCTCAAAGTCACTAGTGCAGTAAGCCGGGCTGTGATGACCGCGGAACTGAGACAGGGCACTCGATGCTCCTCAGCAGCCCCAGATCACATTCAATGAGCTGTTTATGACAAGATGGGAGCGGATGTGTAACACCGCTCAGTAACACCTATTGCTACATTCGCCATTGGAAGCTAAATAGAAAGAATAGATTTTAGGTGGCGGCGCCTGTGGCTCAACGGGTAGGGCGCCGGTCCCATATGCCGGAGGTGGCGGGTTCAAGCCCAGCCCCGGCCAAAAATAAAAAAATAAAAAAAAAGAATAGATTTTAGGGCTGAGAGTGCACGTGCACCGTCCATTTGCTCTGTCTTGTTAGTGAAGGGAAGACCATGTTCACAGTTTTACAGCAGGTGAGAGGCACATCCGTCCCAGTGGAGAGGTCAGAATACTTTGGAAGAGACTTTCTAAAGATGAAAGCGGCATGGGACTGTTACTGTTTGCCCACTGACTTCCTTGGAGCCTGGCTATAGCAGAGGAGTAAGCATGACAAATAAAGCTTCTCGTACTGAGCTGTCGCTGGACAACGACTCAGGAGGCTCGGGAGGCGAGCGCTCTGAGCAGGGTAAGGATGGGCCAGAAGGACAGCGCTCTGAAATCTCACAGGCCATTCATTATGTTTCAGCAACATTTACAATGTAGCATTAGCTGATTTATCATTGTTTAGGAGTCAAGGAAACTATGTCCCCACATAAGACCTACAGGGAATCATGTATAGGGGAGCGGACAAAGGGTCTGGTTAGAATTAACTTTTTAAAAAGAATATATTTGAGGCCGGGTGTGGTGGCTTATGCCTGTAATCCCAGCACTTGGGAGATCAAGGAGGGTGGATTGCTGAGCTCACAGGTTGGAGACACAGAGTGAGACCCCCCATCTCTAAAAATAGCTGGGCGTTGTGCCGGGCACCAGTAGTCTCAGTCCCTATAAACCTGACAACAGATTTAGGTGTGGAAGAGAGCATTTCCAAACAGGAAGGTTGTTTGGCAAGAGAATCAATCGCTTGAGCCCGAGAGTTTGAGGTTGCTGTGAGCTGTAATGCCATGGCACTCTGCCAAGGGCGACATAGTGAGACTGTCTCAAAAAAAAAAAAAAAAAAATATATATATATATATGCTACAAAAGTGAGGAGATGTTACCTTTTAATCTATACTGCTGATCTCTCCCATCCAGCCCAAACGGCTACTTTCTAATCTTTTAACTTGTTCAAAACTGGCTAAGCTTCGTATTCTTCTGTTTTTAAATTAATTTTTATTACACCATAACTGTATACATTTACAAGATACAATATGATGATATGATATACAATGTGTACTGCTTAAATAAAACTAATTAACCATCACCTCACATATTTTTGTGGTAAGCTTTTTACTCTTGGGCCTGCATTCAGCTTTCAAGGTAAGAACCCAGGCTCTCGCCACTTGAACCACAAACACTTCCCCGCTTTTTTGTCCTTTATAATTTTCCTGGCCTGTCCCCACATAGTACCTATTGTGTTTGAGCATATTAATTGGAGATTTACACAATTACAGGAATTTGGGACTAAATTAAGTACACAGAAAACTAAATAAGTGAAAAATAAGACATTTACAAATTACAAGGGAGAAAAATTAGTAAGCACAGTATATGACATGGCTCATCAGCAAATAATGTCAGCACTTTTTTATTGCAGAGAAGCATGAGGTAATCAAAACAACCCTATGAGTTGTTCTATTTTGTGATATAAATAGAACTTTTGTATAAGTTAACAAAATAGAAAATTGCTAAAGAAAGCTTGTTCATTAGCCGGGCGTTGTGGCGGGCGCCTGTAGTCCTAGCTACTCAGGAGGCTGAGGCAAGAGAATCGCTTAAGCCCAGGAGCTGGAGGTTGCTGTGAGCTGTGTGAGGCCACGGCACTCTACCGAGGGCCATAAAGTGAGACTCTGTCTCTACAAAAAAAAAAAAAAAAAAAAAAAAGAAAGCTTGTTCATGTACATGTGTATATATATATAAAGGCATATAATATACATACTCCCACTCCACGGGAATGTGTGGGCCACCATCCGCAGAAAGCACCCCAGGCCCTCTCTCTCCCACATCCCACCGTGTATTATTATTATTATTTTTTTTAGAGACAGAGTTTCACTTTATCACTCTCTGTAGAGTGCCTCTGCGTCGCAGCTCACAGCAACCACCAACTCCTGGGCTTAGGCGAATCTCTTGCATCAGCCTCCCGAGTAGCTGGGACTACAGGTGCCCACCACAACGCCCAGCTATTTTTTTGTTGTTGTTGTTAGTATTAGATCATAGCTGTGTACATTAATGTGATCATGGGGCACCATACACTGGTTTTATACACAGTTTGACACATTTTCATCACACTGGTTGACAAAGCCTTCCTGGCATTTTCTTAGTTATTATGTTAAGACAATTATATTTATATGTCTTGTATTAAGATATTTACTAAGTTTCACATGTACCCTTGTAAGATGCACCGCAGGTGTAATCCCACCAATCACCCCCCCTCCACCCATCCACCCCCTCATTCCCCTCCCTCTTCCCCATATTCTTAGGTTATAACTGGGTTACAGCTTTCATGTGAAAGCCATAGATTAGTTTCATAGTAGGGATGAGTACATTGGATACTTTTTCTTCCATTCTTGAGATACTTTACTAAGAAGAATATGTTCCAGCTATTTTTTTTGTTGCAGTTTGGCCGAGGCCAGGTTTGAATCCGCCACCCTCAGCACATGGGGCCGGTGCCCTACCACAGACGCTGCCCCCACCATGTAATTTTTGAGTGGACAGAGGTATCAACTTGCTGTGGTGTGAGATTCCTATGGACATGTGGAAGAGACGCTATCAATTTTATTTTAAAGTGCCAATATTTAAAACATAACTTACATCCTTTGTTGTAACATACAAAAGTTATGTCCTTGAACAATTCTAGACATCAACTTAAAATATTAGAAGGGATTTATAATCTTTGAAATTATTTTAGAAAGTCTGAGACCAATATTTCATGCCTTCCAAACACCTGCCAAAAATAGATTGTTCTGTTTTTCAGCCTAAGATGTGGGCTCATACTCCCCTCTGGTGGCTAAAGTGATCAGGAGACTCACGCGAGGTATAAATTTGTACGTGGCATTTTGGAAACACAGGAATTTCATTTCCTTTTGTTGCTTTAAACAAATAGCAAGCCTTATGAAATCTGCATGTAGAAAGGGAATTGGGAAGATTAGGATGTGATGACTCAATGGACCATAAACTTGTCTGCCTTTAATAATTGGGAGTTGGTGTGAGCCAAGCAGGACTGTTTTTGCTTCCCAGAGGCATTTAGATAGTACTCACTGTCAGTGCCCAGGACTGGCCAGGTCTCTGTCCGGCTTAACTAGGTTCTGGTGAAGCTACCTTGCTCAGGAACAATTGCTCGTAGGTGCCTGAAGGCTTTACTTTAGCTGGAGAGAGAGCGAGAAAGAGAGATAGAGAGAAAAATAGTCTTAGAATAGATATTAGAATAGATCTTAGTCTTTAGCAGAGCTTGGTAATCTTTAGCAGAGAAACGCCATGCTGGCATTCCGTAGGCAGGAGAGGAGACAGAGTCAGAGTAAGCGGGTCCGTGATAGAATGCACATGCTCCCAACTGCCTTCGCCTCCAGCCTAATATAAGGCTGATCTCGTGCCTCTCAACAGCACAGGTGTAGAGACTGCCAATTCACCACTGCTCTCATCTCGTGAGCTCTCATGCTTGTTAGGAGCTAAATCCCTCTCCATGCCCTTTTCACCCTGGTGTTCCATTGAGCTATACAGGTATTTCTTATAACTCTTACTCCTCCTAGCCATAGGCTATACAGGCTGCTACAACTCACCCCCACCCTGTGCCCCAGAATTCTCCTTGAACTCCAGCTACTCCTGCAGGTAACAGCCTATTTCTCCATCCCTCCTTACTATTAAACTTCCTGGAAAAGGTGTCGTATTAAATGTCTTGAAAACGTTGGCTATAGTCAGACTTCCGGTTTCTTCACTTCACATTCTTCCTTCAGTCAAATCCATTTGGAACAACTTCCCTCCACTGGACTGAGACTTCTCTTGTCAAGGTTTTGAATAAATTCTCTGACACCACAGCTACTGGAACCATCTGCATTCTTAACTCCTCAGGAGATTTGATAGCTGAACCACTTAGATGAGAAAAAGGATGGTATGTGAGAATGGTATCTTGCTGACACCTTGATGACTTGATGCTAAAAAATACAAACCACTCACATAACTTAAAGAGAAAGGTTCATTGGAAAAATCTAATATTATCTCACAAAATTCAAAGGTTAAAAAATATAGCCAAGCTCTCCAAGGTAACTTGCTGGGCTCCTCTGGGGTCTATGTCTGTTCATGGTTGTGCTGTTTCAAACACAACTAATACATAACTTTCTAAGTCAAAGGATCAACAAAGACTCACAGGAGTCTCTTAGTCCCTGATAGTAAATTCCCATTAGAGAGAACCGGATTAGTCCTGCTAAAGTGCCCATCCTTTAAGCTGTGGCTGGGAATGCAGGATCACTGTGATGGTTAAATCCAGCGTCAGTGTAGCTGGGCTTTGGTGCCCAGGTGTTTATTCAAACACTAGTCTGGGCTGGGCGCCCGTAGCTCAATGGTTAGAGTCCCAGCCCCGTGCACCAGGGGTGGCGGGTTCAAACCCAGCCAGGGCTTGTTAAACAAACAGAAAAAAAAAAAAAATCCCAGTCTAGATGTAGCTGTGTATGTTTTTTTTTTTTTTTAAGATGTGATTAACATTTAAATCAGTTGATTTTGAGGAAAGCCTTTTATGCTTCCTAATGTGAGTTGGCTTATACTGAACTGCAGGTCACATGAGCAAAGATTCAAGTTTCTGGGGAACAGCACTCTCCAGTTACTGCAACACAGAAGCCCTGCTGCCTCAGTCGGTCCTGCCTGACTTCCCCTGCTGGTTTCAGACACTAGACTGCAACCTCAACTCTGACCTGAGTTTCCCACCTGAGTTTCTAACTGGTTCCTTCTATGGATTTAGGATTTACCAGCCTCCCCAGTCCTGTAATCAGCTCCCTAAGCTAAATCCAACCCAGTCTAAACTAAGTCTATTATATACATTTGTGGCCATATATATGGAAGAGGAATTAACCTGCTTTCTGTACAGATGGAACATATACAATGTATCTATATAGATTTGTAGAGAGATGCTGATCTATCTCCCCATGGTTCTGTTTTTCTGGGGATGCTAACACTATAACCACAGAGCAGGCTCAGTCATCAGAGTCTCCCTGTTACTGAAGAGCAGGGTTTGGAGACAGAATATGGGCAGAGTGACACCAGCAGGATCACACATTTGATCCAGAGATGATCCTGACCCTAGTAGCAGCAGCTGGGTGTGCTCACAAATCGAGACTTGTCAGCAATAGTATTCAAAGATTAGAATCTTTGCATTAATACTATTTATTATAACATAGTAAATCATAAATTAAAAAAATGCAATTAATATTTGTTACCTAATTAAAATTTCAATCACTTCTTTACATAATTTAACTGTTAATATTGACATTTCATAGTGTTTTATTGTCTTAATCTAATAATGTGGACTTTGGTTAGAACATTTAATTATTTTTCTCTTTTTTTTATTGTTAAATCATAGCTGTGTACATTAGTGCAATTGCCTGTACCCATTCTAAGATGGACCATAGATGTGGCCCCACCCATTACCCTCCCTCCACCAAAATCTCCCCCCTCCTTTCCCCTTCCTTGGCCCTTTCCCCATAGTCTTGTGCTTTAGTTGGGTTATAGTCTTCATGTGAAAGCTATAATTTAGCTTCATAGTAGGGCTGAGTACATTGGATACTTTTTCTTCCATTCCTGAGATACTTTGCTAAGAAGAATATGTTCCAGCTCCATCCATGTAAACATGAAAGAGGTAAAGTCTCCATCTTTCTTTAAGGCTGCATAGTATTCCATGGTATACATGTACCACAATTTGCTAGTCCATTCGTGGGTCGATGGGCACTTGGGATTCTTCCATGACTTAGCAATTATGAATTGGGCTGCAATAAACATTCTGGTACAGATGTCTTTGTTATATTGTGACTTTTGGTCTTCTGGGTATAAACCTAGTAAAGGAATTATAGGATCGAATGGCAGGTCTATTTTTAGGTCTCTAAGTATTCTCCAAACATCCTTCCAGAAGGAATGTATTAGTGGGCATTCCCACCAGCAGTGTGGAAGTGTGCCCTTTCCTCCACATCCACGCCAACATTTCTGGTTTTGGGATTTTGTTATGTGGGCTACTCTTACTGGGGTTAGGTGATATCTCAGAGTAGTTTTGATTTGCATTTCTCTGATGATTAAGGATGATGAGCTTTTTTTCACGTGTTTGTAGATCTTGCGTCGGTCTTCTTTAGAGAAGTTTCTCTTCAAGTCCCTTGCCCACCCTGAGATGGGGTCACGTGTTCTTTTCTTGTTAACACGTTTGAGTTCTCTGTGGATTCTGGTTATTAGACCTTTATCGGCGGTATAACCTGCAAATATTTTCTCCCATTCTGAGGGCTGTCTGCTTGCTCTACTCACTATGTTCTTGGCTGTGCAGAAGCTTTTTAGTTTGATCAGGTCCCAGTAGTGTTTTTTTGATACTGCTTCAATTGCCTGGGGAGTCCTCCTCATAAAATATTCACCCAGGCTGATTCCTTCAAGAGTTTTCCCTGCACTTTCTTCAAGTATTTTTATAGTTTCATGTCTTAAGTTTAAATCTTTTATCCAGTGAGAGTCTATCTTAGTTAATGGTGAAAGGTGTGGGTCCAGTTTCAGTCTTCTACAGGTTGCCAGCCAGTTTACCCAGTTCCATTTGTTAAATAGGGAATCTTTTCCCCACTGAATGTTTTTAATTGGCTTGTCAAAGATCAAATAATGGTAAGTAGCTGGATCCATTTCTTGGTTCTCTATTCTGTTCCAGACATCTACTTCTCTGCTTTTGTGCCAGTACCATGCTGTTTTGATCACTATGGATTTATAGTACAGTCTCAGGTCTGGTAGCATGATTCCTCCTGCTTTGTTTTTATTGCTCAGTAATGTTTTGGCTATTCAAGGTTTTTCTGATTCCATATAAAACGAAGTATTATTTTTTCAAGATCTTTAAAGTATGACAATGGAGCTTTAATAGGAATTGCATTAAAGTTTTATATTGCTTTGGGCAGTATGGACATTTTAACAATGTTGATTCTTCCCAGCCATGAGCATGGTATGTTTTTCCATCTGTTAACATCTTCAGCTATTTCTTTTCTTAGAGTTTCATAGTTCTCTTTGTAGAGATCTTTCATGTCCAGAACATTTAATTATTTATGTATATCCTTACCAGAGCCCTTTCATAGCATCTGTTTTGCAAAATACTTGCACTCATCAAGGGCATCTTACTACTTCAATCAGAAGTTAAAAACAAGAGAGCACTTTTCACCTCTGATCTGTAGTCAGAATGTACCTTTGGATACAGCTCGTTTTATAGACATACACTTCCTGTTATGGTGACAGGAAACTTCTGCCAAAGTACCATACTATAGTCTCAACTTTGCCAAATTCAGCAAGAATAAATATTTGCACCAGCCTAGAAGATCCATAATGAGGGTTGTGTATAATCAAGATAATATGAAATAAAATTGTTTAATAAGTATCTGAAAAATCTATTTGACATGTTTTCCTATAATGCAGATGAATGAAAGGCTCAATAATAAATAAAACAAACTAAAATAAGGAAAAAAGAATGAACAAAAAATAACAAAGCCTTTCAGATATTTGGGACTATATGAAAAAACCAAAGAGGAGAAGAGAAATCAAAAATTTAGAAAATCTATTTAAGAAAGTAATTGATAAAAACTTCCAAACACAAATGAGAAAGTTAGACATTTGGATATAGTAACCCGAACAATTTTTAAGAAAACACATGTCAGAAAGGACTTCAGCTCATCGTATTATACTCAGGATGACTAAAGGCGAGGTGAAAGTTAGCAAGAGAAAAGCGTCACCTGTAAAGGGAACCCCCTCAGATCACCCTTCAGCAGGCACCTTACAGGCCACAAGAGAACAGAATGGCATTTTCTTTTTTTTTTTTAAATTTTCTGTAGAGACAGAGTCTCACTGTGCCGCCCTCGGGTAGAGTGCCGTGGAGTCACACGGCTCACAGCAACCTCTAACTCTTGGGCTTACGCGATTCTCTTGCCTCAGCCTTCCGAGCAGCTGGGACTACAGGCGCCCGCCACAACGCCCGGCTATTTTTTTGGTGCAGTTTGGCAGGGGCTGGGTTTGAACCCGCCACCCTCGGCATATGGGGCCGGCGCCCTACTCACTGAGCCACAGGCGCCGCCCCAGAATGCATTTTCAAAGCACTGAAAGAAGAAAACTGCCAGCCAAGTTTATATCCTGCCAGAATAAACTTCATAAATGAAGGAGAAATGAAATCTTGACTGACAAGCTCGCATCAAGCATATTCATCACCACCAGACTGACCCTGTGGGAACTGCTCCAGGATTTCCTGAAGTGTTTCCCGCAGGGTTAGGAAATGCCCCCGCAGGACAGAGCATTAACTTCTGTCTTAAACATGAGAACAAAAGGGGGATACTCACCATCATAGAACTAACACATGACAACATAAAACTATCACAGAGGAGGAGGAAAAAGGAATTAAACGACAACAGGACATAAGTTCATCAAACCACAAAGACAGAAAGACAAAGAAAATAAAGACGCAACTTACAAAACAGCTGGAAGGAAGTCAGCTAACAATGTAACAGGAACAAAGCTGTACATATTAGTATTACCTCTAAACACAAATGGATCGACTACCCTCTCACAAGACACGGACTAGCGTAAGGGATCAAAACCAGGATCCAGAGAGCCAGGCAGGCACCCCGTCATCCCAGCGGCATTTCACCCCTGCCAGAACATGCCTGCACCATGTGCATGCAGGGCAGAGCCTCCTCAACCTGCAGAAGATAAGGGGCGCTGGGGTGAGCCCACTGCCCACTGGCCCTCTAGGCTACCTGCCTAGCCACTCCAGCGAACAGGGCAGTCTCAGGAGCAGAGGATAGTAAGCCTACTTAAGAATACCATGGGAACTCAGGATTGAACTTGAGGGCTTAGAGGACAGGCCCACAGCCCAGACACTTATACCAGGAATTGATTGTGTTGCTTAGGGGAACAGGTGGGAGATTTGTAAACTACTCTTGGGAGGTAAGGGAGCCCCCATGTGCAGAACCAAAATGAAAATGCAGGGTGGGTCTGGCCACGGTGGCTCTTGGCGCAGCACGTGACCACAGGGACGCTGCCCTTTCATTGCACAGAGGGGTCCTCTGTCAGGAACACCCAGCCTGCCGCAGATATGATGGTCGGGGCCATTGTGGCTTCCTGCTTGCAGATGGATGCTGGGAGGAGGGCGCAGAGCAAAGCCCACCCCTGCCTGCCAGACCCACCCCCAGACCAGCCTCCCTGCCTGCCAGAACCACCCCCATACTGGCCTCCCTGGACGCAGAGCAAAGCGCCACCAGACCCACTCCCAGGCCGGCCTCCCTGCCCACTAGATCCACTACCAGGCTGGCCTCCCTGCCCACCAGACCCTCTCCCAGGCCAGCCTCCTGGCCTATTGGCTCTTGGGTTCGCTTCAGCTCCTTCCCGGGGAGTGTCCTCAGCAGATTAGTAGCTGACCCTTGACCTCACCAAGACAGCCCTTCTGCATGGCCTTATGGAAACCCAAGTCTAGGCTTGGTTTCTGAAAGTGGGGATATAGCTAAGAGCAGGTAAGATCTAATAGAAACGATGGAAAGGAAAAAATGAAAGAAAAAAGAAAGCACTGGTGGTGAGGTACACGGTGGCAAAATCATTACTTAAGTCCTTCCCATGCTTATCTGGAATGAAAGTCCTAGCAAAGATGTATCTTTGGCAGACACAGTGAAAGGAAGAAAAAGAAATTCTTGCAACAATTGCATTTTTGACTGCTCCAAACCCCAATTAATTTTCTAATCTATATTATGTCCATATAAAGAATCAGGATTACTTGGTGTTAGAAAATACAATGGTCCTGTCAAATCCTTTTGTTTCTAGAAAGCAAAATAATGCCTTTATTTTATTATTGTTTAACCACTAGACAACCAGTGGGGAAATTGCTTTTAAATAAATCAGTGGATGTAGAAAAGGGACAAAAAGAATCAGATCAAGGTCTTCTATGAGGCAACTTTTAATAACAAGTAATGATGCAGATGTAAGGCAAGGGAGGGACCTGGCATCTCTCCGCCACGTGAGGACACAGCGTTGGCGCCTCTTTTGTCCCTTTTCGCTTGTTCACCATGTAAGGACTCAGCAAGAAGGTGCCTTCTGGGAATCAGAGAACAGCCGGCCCTAGCCAGGTTCCAGATCTGGATGTGGTGTCTCAGTCTGGGATTCTCCAGCCTCCAGAACTAAGTGGGGTTGAGCCTAAGACAGACAGATGGCTAAAAAGGGAGGAAAAGAAGAAAGAAAATGGACAATCACCATTATTACTAGCTCAGCTCTCAGGAGTTATGAAGTTGCAGCTGCCCTAGAAAACTACAGCTGCAAGTTGTAATTCTTACAGATTCTTTTCCCTTTCTGGTATAGCTAACATGCTAATTCTCTGGATTGAAGTTTCTCATTTATAATATGTAGGTATAAATTTTAATTGTTTCATGGTTAGTATCCATGTAATGAGCTTACCATGCTATCTTTGGGGAGAAGTAAATGTGTAAAGCTGTTACTGCTACAAAGGTAGTTCACCTGCGCAACTCCCGAATAGGTACATTTCTTTTTTAGGTTATAATTGTTAAAATAAAGCTGAACCAGTGGAGTCTGGTTGAAAGAAAGAAAGAAGGAAAGGAAAGGAAAGGAAAGGAAAGGAAAGGAAAGGAAAGGAAAGGAAAGGAAAGGAAAGGAAAGGAAAGGAAAGGAAAGGAAAGGAAAGGAAAGGAAAGGAAAGGAAAGGAAAGGAAAGGAAAGGAAAGGAAAGGAAAGGAAAGGAAAAAGGAAAGGAAAGGAAAGGAAAGGAAAGGAAAGGAAAGGAAAGGAAAGGAAAGGAAAGGAAAGGAAAGGAAAAGAAAAGAGTGAAAATGATAGAACTTTTTTTTGAGGCAGAGTCTCACCCTGTCACCCAGGTTAGAGTACTATGGCATCAGCCTAGCTCACAGCAACCTCAATGCCTAGGCTCCAGCGATCTTCTTGCCTCAGCCTCCCAAATAGCTAGAACTATAGGTGCCCGTCACATCAGGCAATTTTTCTATTTTTAGTAGAGATGGGGTCTTGCTCTTGCTCAGGCTGGTCTTAGACTCCTGAACTCAAGGGATCCTCCCACCTTAGCCTCCCAGAGAGCTGGGATTACAGGTGTGAGCAACTGTGCCTGGCCAAACTTTCCTATTTTAAAAGAAATGGGCTGTTTTTGTGGCTCAGTCATCTTTTCAGTTTGCTTCCTACCCACAAAACTTGGAGACTCACAGCCTCTTCTTATCTGGACTGTTTCAGTCTAGACAGATGGAGCTGTCAGCTATATGAGTCTTTTAAATACTCCATGGGATTTTTGTGAAACTTACTGGCTTTACTTAATGCCTTGAAAGACATATTCACAATTCTGAAACAGACATCTCTATATGTTGGAAGTCCGGCTGCTACGTGATGATGCTTTTAAACTTCTTAGGAGGACTTTTGGCTAACAGGGTGCTTACAAGCACAACCATAAACATTTCCAAGGTCTTGCCAAACGGTCTTCCAGCCACACATAGGCTTGATCTTCACAGCGCATTGTACTGGCAACATCCTGAATTTGATATCTGTGCTGTTACCATTTCGTATATTGAAAATCTTTCAAGGACAGACACATGTTGAGTCCTTTTTATTTTTCTAAATCCTTCTTGAAAATCTGAAAAACAGTTCCTTCTTCAGCTAACCTCTCTTACCACATGCTGGTAAGAGAGAGGGGACGTCCACTGTTGTAGTCTCCTGGGCCAAGTTTAATTTTGGTACATGCACTTTCTAACTTCCCCATCACTCAACCGTGATGCCGAACATCCCAGCACTGTGCCAGCCTCCTCACTGGTGCTCCTCTGTCCCAACTCATGGTCCTCTGGGTCTGTCCAGCACTGCCCTGCTTTTCTGGTTTCCACCTGCAGCACAATCATAAAAAACTAACATCACCCATTTTTGTTACAACCACAATCAACCTCTAAGTATCAACTCCTGCTTGTGTTATAAAGTGCTGTATTAAAAAACACTCTAACCTTAGTTTCTTAAAAGCAACCATGATTTAATTATTTCTCATGATTTAGTCCAGGCCTGGCAGGAATGAGGGTCCATCTCTAGTGATGTTAGCCTGAGTGATTCCACTGAGGGTGTGAGGGGGATTTGATTCAACTGGGTACTGATGGACTGGTCCAGCTGGCCTCTAGGTCCACGTGGCTTCTCAGGAGCTGAGCCTCTGTCCATGGTGGCTATATCCCAAAAATGCAGAAGCAGAAACTACAAGGCGGTTCAAGACATAAGCCCCAAAGTGACACTGCATGGCTTCCACCTCCCTGTCTCGGGCAAAGTCAGTTAACGGACAGTCCAGATCCGAGGGGACGGGACCACACCCTGCCTCATCTCTCTCCAACAGCAATGGAGAGATGCGTAATGCCACAACCACAAAGAATTACTTCTTTTACATACAAATGTTTGTAAAACAAACAGGTGTTTACTGTGCTTATCCAAATCAATGAAAAGATGAAACTTAGAAAATTAAAAGCAAACAATCATAAGAAAAAATATTATACCTAGATAACGCCTGACAGGAACTAGTCACGTGCGGTGACCAGGGGGACGAGAAGCGTGGAGGTCAGTCAGTTCTGGCAGTTGGATATAACAACTAGTCTGTTAAAGGTCCAAAGAACATGTTCCAAAATGACAAGTTAGCTACACGTACTAAAAAAGTGAATTAGTTGTGCAGGCATAATCTTTCTCAGTTTTTTCTCCAAGTACCCATAATTGGGGTATTGGTAAAAATATAATTTAAATTATAAGCTTTTAAATAAACTAATGGTCAAAAACAAAATCACAAAAAAATTGGAAAATATTTTGAACTGAATGAAGATAAAAAGTCAATATAGCACCATTTGGGGAATGCCCCTTACACAGTGTTTACAGGGAAATGTATTACTTGAAATGCTTGTATTAGAATAAAGAAAGCTTTTTAATTAATGACCTTAACCACCATATTAAGACACCAAGAAAACAGAAAATTAAAACCAAGATAAGAAAGAAAACCTAGCCAGGTGTCAGGGTGGGTGCCTGAAGTCTCTGCTACTCAGGAGACTGAGGCAGGTGGATCACTTGAGCCCAAGAGTTTGAGGCTGCTGTAAGCTGTGACAGCACAGCACTCTACCCACAGCAAGAGTGAGACTCTCAAAATAATTATGTAAATAAAAATATGAACAACTTAGGAATAAATCATAGCAATATATGTTCAATATTTGTACAGTGAAAAACTACATGATGAGAGAAATGAATATTTTGTGTTCTAAGTAGTCGAACGAAAGTAGCATGAATAGAACAAAGCAAATAAAACCCAGAATCAGCTAAGAGGGAGAGTGCTTTAGGCAGAAAGCTGTGAATTCATTTATCAAAGGTAAGTGGTTTTTCAACATTTTAATGTCATTGGAATAGAGAGGTTAAGTCTTATTTTACGTATTCTAGAACTAGGGCCCTACCAGCTGTCTAAGTGTAGGTGAGTTCAGGGAGGGGAAGATGCTGGGGACATTCAGCACAGAAGCAGAAAGAGGAAAAACAGTAAAGCTGCTGAGAGGAGAGAAATAAAGTCCTATTGACAGCAGTGCACAGGAGTTCCAGAAAGTGAGGACTGAGTAAGAGGGACCCCCGAGCAAAGAGTGTAAGAACTAATACAAACTGAACAACCCCCGAGACAAAGCAAAGGTGTGAACAGTAAACAGAGAGGAATCAAGTGTTTGGTGGTGGTTTAGTCCCACAGCTCACTCTGCAGACTGGAAACCTAATTAATGGTTGTCTGTAGTAGGATATACAGGATGTGACGCACATTTTCAGACAGATAACTGTATGTCATCAATATCCTTAATTCATAGAATTTCTCGAACCAGTGTGAGGAACAAACCAGAGAGGGAACGGTGGGGAGTGAGGAAATAAGACACAGGAGAGACAGAGAGGGGCCCGGGAGGGCTGGAGCAGCTGGGACTGCAGCCGGCTCTCAACAATGTGTACTATCTTAACAAGGTTGCTAAATGACGTAAATCTTGGCACACAGGGTAAAGATTAACTTTAAGAAGGAAAAGCTGTGTGCTTGCTGCAAGATAAAAAGTTAAGTATGCAGGGGCCACATGACTTATGGCCAAGGAAAAGAGAATGTTTGTTGTTAAAGGAGAAGCAGCTGGGAGGTCGTTCCCTGAACGTCTCCCCAGGCTCAGGGGCCCCGTGGCCTCACAGCCTGTCCTCCACAGTGGAATCATTGAGTTTACACTGTTCACACTTCTTCAGTTTAGTATTTTTAGATCAAGATTTAATTGTAGAGTGGAGAACATAGTATAGAATTAAAAGTACCTCATTCATTAGGGATAAATCAAGATTGGATTTTTGTTTTTTAAAGCTAAAGTGCAAGGTGACTAGTAGACTTCCAAGGCAGAAAATCCCTCACATGAAGTCCCACTGGAGAATCTGCATAGGTACTCAGAAAAATAAAAAAGGAAAGTTTAAATCCCACTTTAAGTAATCTCATCTTTCATCCTTTTACATAGCTAAGACTTCCTCTCTGTGGATATTTACTAAGAATTCACAAAATTTTCCATAATGAAATTAACCTATTAGCTCCTTTATATATATATATATTTTTTTTTTTTTTTTTTTTGGAGACAGAGTCTATGTCACCCTCAGTAAAGTGCCATGGTGTCACAGTTCACAACCTCAAACTCTTGGGTTTAAGAGATTCTCTTGCCTCAGCCTCCAGAGTAGCTGGGATTACAGGCGCCTGCCATGATGCCTGGCTATTTTTTGGTTGCAGTTGTCATTGTTGGTTAGCAGGCCCCAGCCAGGCCCGAACCTGCCAGCCTTGGTGTATGTGGCTGCATCCTACTCACTGAGCTACAGGTGCTGAGCCTACCCCCTAATTTTTTAAAAAATAAAAAGTAACAGAAGGTATTCTATAAAACCAATTGTAAGTTGTTAGCAGAAAACAATTTAAATGGAATTGATGACTTAAGAATTTTCGCAGATTTTGCCACCTCCTCCAGTTTTTATTGTTGCACCTGACTGGTCACCTGCCCTGCAACCCCTCAACCTGCCACAGTGAGGGGCTGTGATACACAAAACAGTTTCACTTGTATTTTTTTGTCTTCAATTTAAATAACGTGTCTGATAGACATCTATATTAATGCTTTTATTTATATACCAATTCAGAAATATTTAAAGACCTGTTTGCATTACTTGCTCAGTAATGAATTGTAACAATCCACTTTTACTTGTTCATGTTTATTTCAGATGAAGCCGGGAAGGTCTTAAAAACAATCTATTATTTAAAGATTAACTGCTTTTCCAAACCCCATTCCTTTTTAAAGCTGTTGTATTTATGAAGCTATATTTATGGCCCCCAAATCATTTTCTAGTCAGAAATCATGCCGTTTAACCTGCTGCATGTTCTTGCAAATCTCACAGTGACGAATGGTAATCTGTGTAAATCAGCACATCACCTACTGAACCCTGTCATTATGTAACTACAAAAACAAGATTCCAAAAAAGTAATCATACATGTAATCTACATATGAGATTGTAAAGGTTCTTACTTTATTAAACCACTCATTCTGAAATTAATGAACGAAATGAAACTCGTTTTCCAGTCTGAAAACAAATGGATGTGTCTTAAACAAAGACTACTTCCTTTATAAGTAAACAGGCCATTGCTTTTAGTAAGAATCCTTTTATTGGATATTATTAAAGTGGAGGGTAAACTGGTACGAAAATGCGCATAATCTCTCCTCTTTAAAAAATTAAAACATAGCTGAATGAAAATAGCGAAGTAGAATGAGCATGTAAAAGACAAAAAATAAGCCTATTTTATAGAGAATGTTCCTTGTTACACGTAGGTCATTACAAAAGTTTTGAGATACACAAACATCAGGAAATGTAAACCTGTGTGGTAAGGAACAAACACAGCCCTCGCAGCAACACTGCAAAATTGGGCTAGGAGCGTCCTGCACGGGGTCAGTCAGAAAGGACACTGTTGACTGTGTTTCTGGGAAGTCAGACAATGGACCATAACACAGTCTGCTTCAAAACTTTTGTAGCAACTCATGTATCTGTATGATACTAATGTTCTTCTCCATTGTGTCTTAAAGAACACGTGGCTTGTTCCTTTTCTACGTAATTGCAGATTTCATACAAATTAACATACCTTCTACCAATTAATGATAGTTTTAGATTTCTCATTCAACTGATCAGTTAACTAAAATGTTCAACTAAATGCAGCACTGATAGAGCCTCTTCTTGTTGTAAATGCAGCACTGATAGAGCCTCTTCTTGTTGTGTCAAAAAATAGTTATTGTTCAATACAATTTATACAACAGGATACAGGACAAATGACCCATCTAAAAATGATGACTCGGGCGGCGCCTGTGGCTCAGTCGGTAAGGCGCCAGACCCATATACCGAGGGTGGCGGGTTCTAACCCGGCCCCGGCTGAAATGTAACCAAAAAACAGCTGGGCGTTGTGGCAGGCGCCTGTAGTCCCAGCTACTCGGGAGGCTGAGGCAAGAGAATCACTTAAGCCCAGGAGTTGGAGGTTGCTATGAGCTGTGTGATGCCGAGGGCCATAAAGTGAGACTCTGTCTCTACAAAAAAAAAAAAAAAAAAAAAATGACTTTTAAAACGCCAGTTCTCATCCACTTACTGCTAATATTATGACTTCACTAACCAGTATTCACTATCTTATGGAAAAAATTATTTATAGTAAATGTAGAAAAAAAGCAAAAAATGCTTAGAAACGCATGCTAGCTACAAGTTTTCATGACTTTTATATTTAATTATAAATTGGATATTTAAAAATCTGAGTTATTCCCTGATATGTTACCTTATATACCAGAAAAGAAATGAAACGCCATTATTTCTTCAAGTTAAATGCATCTAAAAGGGAAATCACTACTTAGGGGGGAGTACAAAAAAAAAACAACGATTTTGCACAGAGCATAAATTTTAGACCTAACCAGATAAAAGGAAAATGGTAAAAAATACATCTACAAACAGATGTCATAGATTGCTCCCACGGCCAATCAGCAGGGACGTGTAGGTGTCACAGCTGTGCGTACACGTACTCGTCCAAGATTCAAACTGTTACATTGCAGCACACCTCCAAGTATGCATGCACATGATTTAGAAATCCCCACTGCATATAACAAAATAGAACTCTGAATAAATATAAGGTGTCTCAAGAAAATAACTGCAGGAAGCTAAGAGCCCAACAACACTTTCTCTGACCTAAGTTTTATTTTACACAAAGTCACACCGTCTTCAAAATAGATTCCATTGTAGCGCCACACATCACCAGTATCCAATTCTTACCAAAATATCCTTTTTCTGGGAGCTGTTGCTTTAAAAAAAAAAAGTTAAATGCATTGAGGGAGTAAGAATGCAGCAGAAAATTACAGGAGCCCACACATCCTTTTTCTTAAATTTAATTTGTCATATATAAGGTTTTTATATACAATCAGTGTGCATTGTAACATTTTATATTAAAAGTCGATCAAGTTTATCTAAAATGTTAACCTGGCTGCATAGCACATTTGACATTATTGCCCATGTGAGAGGGAAAACAAATGGATTTACAGTAACTTTTGGCCATTTGGATTTTGAGTGTTCATACACCTACCCTTATAAACCAAATGCATCTGAAAAAAAAAGTTTTCAGAGCATGCAGTTTAGATTTTACATATTATCTCACGATTTAAAAAAAACTACAAACACAATATTGACTAAAAAAGAAAAAGGGGGAAGAAATAACATGTAATAAAATATTCAATATAAAAGAGGACTAATGGAATTAAGTGGCCCCTTTCCCCATTTTTACATTCTAAACAATGATTCCATCAAGACAAATCATTAAAAAGTGTTATTACACTGATTTTTCTTTTTCTTTCTTTTTTTTTTTTTTTTTTAATAAGAATGCCTGAGTTGGTAGGGAAAGGAACAGTCAAAAAAAGCCTGAGAAGGGGAAATAACTAAGGAAAGTTCATTTAATCCATTTACAATAATTTACAGCCATTTTTTCTTTTGTAAAAAGGCATAATAATAGATCACAAACAGAAAATTCCTGGCTATTTTACAGATATAAGTACAGAATTTAAATATTCAAGCTTGTGATGAAAAGCGGCAAGGTGGTCGCAGTGTACAATGTAAACAAGTAGCTTTGGAAAGTGAACAAAGTCCTTGAGTGTTTCTCTTTATTAAGAAAGAACTCTCTTTCATTCCTTCCTGAAACATGATCACAGGGCAGAGTAAAAGTTCATATATAAACATAATTTAAATGGAGGTCAGTCTAAAATACTGACTTAAAAACAGTTTTATCCAGCCTATATGTGAGGGCAGTGTTGAGGTCCCTGTAATAGTAAACATTTTCCATTTCTTTAAAAAAGAAAAAAAAAAAAGTACTACAGTATTTGTAGTACAGTGCAGCATTATCCTTAAATATAAAAATATTTTCTCTTCTGTTGGGATGATAGACCTTGCATCCTGGAAAGAAGTAACGATACTGCTACTGATAGAAGATCTGCTCATATCGTTCAAGTCATGTAAGGCAATCACTGTGTTGGTTTAGGATATATGGCTAAAAGAAAAGTCCAGAAAGACGAAGTATCAGTGTTTGTTACGTCTTCCGACTGCTCCAGGTATGCTCAGGCGTACTTTTGTGTTCAACTGAATGTTCAAACGGAGATCTGGAGCCATAAGGAGACCTCTGATCTAGTGGTGACCTGGGGCCACTGCTGGAAGCTCTGTGGTCCATTTGCCAATCTGAGTGATACCTATAATCCCTGGAAGATTTATGGTGTGTATATTCAGAACTTGGCCTGTGGTCTGAATGTAACCGATGGTCTGAATGAGACCGATGATCAGAATGAGATCTGTCTTTTAAACTTCCTTCCAAATTTGGCCTGTGGTCTCTACTCCTGTGATCATCCAGTTTTCTGTGTTTTTCTCTGTCACTGTAATATCTAACAAAAGAGAAATAGGGGATTTTAGTCAGATTAATAATGTAAATTGAAATATTACCAAAAATCTTATTAAAAAGCAAAATCAAAAAGTAACTTAAAACATGCTTTTAAGTATGCAAGTCCAGTGTTTCCTTAAAAACTTCCTAAATTAACTTAAAAATCACTGGAAATAGTTCTTTGAAAAAACTATGATTGATAAAACTAAAATGAACCATACACTGTGCACCCTGATGCTATGGTTTCACCGTGGTTCACAGCAACTGCAAATTCCTAGGATCAAGCAATCCTCCTGCCTCAGCCTCCCAAGTAGCTGGGCCTACAGGCTCCAGAAACAACATCCAGCTAGTTTTTGTATTTTTAGTAGAGACAACGTCTCACTCTTCCTCAGGCTGGTCTCTTAATTTCTGAGTTCAAACAATCCACCTGCCTCAGCCTCCCAGAGTCCTGGGATTACAGGTGTGAGCCACAGTGTCCAGCTGAGAATTAGCTTATTATTTTATATATCATTTGTATTAATGCATCTTAACTGCCTGGAAGTTGAAATTAAAATAACTACAACTATCCAGAATACCCTTGAAATCAGTCTTTTCCACACTTCCAAATAGGAAAAAACAAAAATGTTAGAACATAGTTATGAAATAATCTGTAAAGGCAAATTTTCATTGGTTGGTGATGTCTCCTAAGAGCTCCCTCAAGTCGGGTCTAATTACTTAATTACGTATAATGAGACTTGAAGCATAAATAAGCCTCGAGAAACCTTCTCCACCTGTGAATGTGGCAGTTTAATGAAAAGTGATCTCTGAAGTGTTTGCTTTTCCCAGACAATGCACTGAACAAATAAGTCTTTTGGTTGACAAGTCCTTTCTACAAACAACATAAAATACACCCTGTGAATTTTCTGTGAAATCATAAATACATACTATTATATACATGGCTTTTCCTTTCATTACATGGCCCCTGATAGGAGACACCTAAGGGCGTGCCTGTGCTGTGATGGGTCTCAGAGAGCACATGTTTCACAGTGAGTATGACTAAGACACACAGTCTTATAATTAATCTCTAACCTTATTATTCTTTCGAGTTCACTTTTAGCTAAGATCATTAACTATAGAAAATGCACCTCGAACAATAAAGGAATAAAAAGTATTCTCGTGTTGTCATGACATTCATGCACCCACTGTTTAAAAGCTTCAAAAAACAATAAACAAGAAAACTTGGTTTCAAGACCATCTCAAATTGATAAGATTATATTCAACCTCAATGAGGTGTGCTCATATAAACCGTTTTCTCCTCTCATTTTTAAAAATATAGAATGCCAACTTTCTCCAACCAAATCTGACGCATTATTCCATCAAGCTATTGTTTTATTCCACTGTGATATTTAAAAGAGTATTTGAACTTATTCTCTAATAAAAATGAGTTCTACAACTGATAATGATAGAATTCCCTCCACCAAATAATTTCTTATTGTACATTTGACCTCAATTTTAACAAAGAGCAGTACATATCAAATTTTCTTAATTATGCACTGAGACCTTTCTCCACAAGTCTTGTCTCAGGGCCTGAAGACTGGCTGGCTGGTAGGGCTAATGCGGCTAACACAACCTGGAAGAGAAAGGTGTGACAGCAACAGGGCTACCTGCTGTCCTGCTTGTAGTGCCCCCACTCCCGATGGTCTTTGCCATTACTAAAGGAGGAATAGGGCCGCTTCCTGGACTCGCTCTTCTTGTACGAGTCTCCTTGGTGCCGGTCTTTGTGCCGGTCGTGGCCCTGAGACGAGTGTCTGTCTGAAGAGTAACTGTCCCTGCTGCTGTCATCGTGATTTGCATTCTCTTTTAATCTGTCCACATCTGTTAGATTAAAAAAAAGTCCACCTTTGTGAATGACTTTCAAAAAATATATGACAAAACTAATTTTGCTAAATAACAAAAGCTCATTTTTTAACTCTTGTCAAAACAAAGTCAGCTCCCAAACAACAGAGGCAGTTTTAAGGCTGTAGAAATGGTCAAAAAAATCATACCAAGGCTTTAAAAAGGGCCACTTGGTTCTGAAATGTGAGAAAAACCACAATTGGAAAGTATGGAGCCCATGTCCTTCTCAGACAAATTATTATATAATTTCTGGACACTGGCAAAAGGTTGGTTAATAGAAGGAATAAGGAGTTAAAACAGATTACTGCTTGAGAGAACAGATTTTATAACATAATGTAGGTATGGTTTTGAATTACATTATCTTCTCAATACAAAGGTATTTCTAAATAAAAAAACCTGAGAGCCATTTTTATATTGGTTTCTCTACAACAAAGGAAGGAAAACAATATTTAAATTGATTTTCCACAACAATTAGTAAGATTTACTTACCTGGATTTCTAATCATATGAGCATTCAAGCTGCTGTTCTGATCACCATGTTGCTGGAATAAATGCACACATGTAAGAATCTCTTAAGGGACCTCAGATACTCCCACAGAATAGCGGGTAGGGGAGCTCACAAGAGGAAAATCTAAACAATGTCTTCCCATAACAATGTTCATAGTATTTTTAGATCTTTTTAAAAAAGTAAAAACTTAACTGTAATTGTAAGCTTCTAAGAAAAAAAAAAACTATAAACTACTATCCCATGCCACTTTTAAGAGAGATTTGACTTTGACATAATTTAGACACAGCAAAAAAGTTGCAAAAATAGTCCTGTGAGTACCCAAAGACCTTCACCTGTCCTCTAACGTAAATCCTGACCATAGTATCATGATCAGAAACAGGTAATTACTAGTAACTGAATTTATACTTCAATCAGATTTCACATTTTTCCACTCATGTTCTATTGCTCCAAGATATACCTGGGAACCCTACATTCCACTTAGTTGTCTTTTTCTGGTATAGTTCCTTGGTCTTACATTTTGTAATCAGGATACCTTTGGAGAGTACCAGAAAGTAAAGAAGATTCCTCCAATGGGGCTGGTCTGGTATTTTTCTTTTCTCTTATTTTATTTTTGAGATAGAGTCTCATTATGTTGCCCTTGGTAGAGTGCCGTGGCATCACTGCTCACAGCAACCTCAAATTCTTGGGCTTAAGCAATTCTCTAACCTCACCCTCCCAAGTGGCTGGGACTTACAGGCGCCCGCCACAATGCCTGACTTTTTTTTTTGCTGCAGTTGTCACTGTTGTTTAGCTGGCCTGGACCAGGTTCGAGCCCACCAGCCTCAATGTATGTGGCTGGTGCCCTACCCACTGAGCTATGGGTGCTGCCTGGGGTTTTTCTTATATGATGTATTAGACCGGGGCCATACTTTTTAGACAACAATTCCCCACAAGTGATGTGCCTTCCACAGTGCACATCAGAGAATCCATGATGTTGACCTGTCATGATAGTGGTAAGGAGGGTTAAGGTCCCCATTTTTGTCACTTATTGACAGTGGTGTCCTGTAGGAGGCAAACAGGCCTCTCTCTCAGCTGGGCGCCTCAGAATCCCTGAAGCCTCATCAAGACCTCCAAGGATGAAAGGAGCCCCAGGCCCAGGCAGGCAAAGTCACTAAGACCATCCCTACCCCCAGCAGGTGGGTGGATCTAAATCCTTTGAAGTCCAGATTGGCAGTTAGATTACCAAACCTTATTGCTTGCCCTGCAGGAATGAAATTTGTTTTCCCCTTCCCCTTTTTCTAAATATGTTATCAGCCATTATTGACAACTCACTAGCCAATGTTCCCCATCATTCAGCATGTCCTCCTAACCTAGTCTTCCTGGGGACTTGGGATTCTTCTAATCTGATAGGAATTTTGGCCCCTTCATATTGAGCATGTACGCTTCTGTGTCAGAGATCAATAAAGGATTCTGAACAGTCAGAGAGTTACAGCTGCCTCTCCAGGCCTCTCAGCCTCTGCATTAAGCTGGTGCAGAGTCTGATGATTTTCCCCTAACGTCATCTCCCCTTGTTGACCCCCAACCCAGGTCAGGGTCCTTCAGGCAAGTTTTTCTTCTATAAAATTATTTTTCTTTTGTCAATAAATATCATAACAAAGATGCTTATCATCGGGCGGTGCCTGTGGCTCAGTGAGTAGGGTGCCGGCCCCATATGCCGAGGGTGGAGGGTTCAAACCCAGCCCCAGCCAAACTGCAATAAAAAAATAGCCGGGAGTTGTGGCGGGCGCCTGTAGTCCCAGCTGCTGGGGAGGCTGAGGCGAGAGAATCGCGTAAGCCCAAGAGTAGAGGTTGCTGTGAGCCGTGTGACGCCACGGCACTCTACCTGAGGGCGGTACAGTGAGACTCTGTCTCTACAAAAAAAAAAAAAAAAAAGATGCTAAACATCTCAGAAGAGATCTTTTTAGATTCCACCAATAACCCATCTTCTTGCCGCTCTGTCCTCCACCTTCTGTGGCATCTCCTGCAGCCATCATAATTGGGGTATTCTAATGGTGGATTTCTATTCCCCTCATTCCTTCTAAACTTATTAATAGAATTTTTTTGTAAGAAAGAATATCACACAATTAAGAGAAAAAATATGATTCACTACTTTACCTGAGATTCTTGCCGTTTTTTAATAGCATGCTTATATAATTTATGTAATTTTCTTGCATCAAACTCAGTAAACTTAGATACAAAAATCCACAGGTTTCTAGAAGAAAAAATGGCAAATTAGTCTGGTGGAGAATATTTAGCTTTCTCACTAAACCCCTCCCCTCCAGACAAAAACAAACACAGCCCTCTCTGGGATAAAGTCTAATCAGATTCTCATATTTTTTAAAACTTCGTACGTGAATAAGACACTAATGAAAATGAACACAATTTTATTTCTCTTCCAAATGCCTTCATTTCATAATCTTTGCAGTGAAAAGTAGTAATAAATCCTAAGTTGAAACGTGCCAAGTAACAAATCGGGAAGGAACTCAGAAGTTCTTACTGTGATCTAGATTATGTATTTGAGGAACAGGTGTATTAGTCTTGGTAGAAAGAGCATCAGATAATATGAATTAAGCTTATAAAGAACTTCCCTCAATAATTCATTAAAAATCCAATTACTGTTTTATAATATAATGGTCCCAAGAGTAACAGGACTAGACACTGTGAACCAGGTACAGCATGGCATCTCTAGGTCCCTCTTCCCATCCCAAGGCAGGAATTAGTAACTATTCAGATTGTATTGCCTGTTTCACAATGTATATCCAATCATCAAACTGTACACCTTAAATATATTCAATTTTTAATTGTCAAACATACCTCAAACAAAAAGTGTGTGCGTAGTAGTCCCCAAAAGACAAAAATATACTAATTACAGATAGAACATTTACCTTGAAATAAATTTTAAGAATAAACTTAAATCAGAAAATAAATGACACCTGACTGAACTAAAATGCACAGAACTAAGAAAATTTATCTAGCCTCTACATGGATTTACAGACTATCTCTAACATACCTGCCCTCTACAGTTAATTCACAAGAGCATAAAAGTCAGGCAGTTAATAAACTCAATCTTTTTGTTCATAATTAAATTATTCTTAAAAATACATTCTCCCCTATAAAAATCTAGTGAGGAATTATATCCTGGTCTTGAGTATTTAACCTGCATAGTGGCTGACCATGAGTAAAGCCCCAAAGCTGGGGCCAGCACTGTCGTGGCCTTAAACCCAGTGCCTCTTTCTCAAGGCCAGCTTCTAGAAACTTCCTCTGTCATGTCCCAGAGTCCGAGCCTTATATAGCTCAGCACTTGTATCCATTTTTTCCTTCTGTAAAATGAATAACTAGCAATTTATCTTCTAGGTACATGTAATACTACTAAAAGGATCATTTAGAATGAGACGTATTTGATAGAAAAATGAAATGCAAACACACATCCTATTATTCTGATCATCACTCTATCAATCTTCAAACAAAAACCAGTGTTGTATTTTATTTGTTTTCAAGAAATTTGACCCATAAGATATAAAGACATATAGAAATATCTACAAACAATGAATAAAGCTGATAACCATGGTCACTGTGAGAACGTGCTTGTCAGCTCTTCTGTAATCACAGGTCTACCTCTATCTCCTTTCTTTAAATGGGTCTTGGTTGAGATTACAGAGTAAGAGAACAAGAATGGATTTTCTTTTAAACTTCACTGTCATCCTTATTACCACTCTCCTTTTTAATGTGCAGATGCACTACTGAGAGCAGAGAAGCCAGCAGGCTGACAATGGTACCCGTGCCTGATGTATGCTCATTTAATTTTATTTCTAATTTATCTAGTAGTTTGGCTTAACAGTGATTTGGATCTGGTAATTTTAGGAGCACAAATTTACCATTTTAAGATCAACTGTGAAAATAGAAGTCTGAGCTGAGCATGGTGGCTCATGCCTGTAATCCCAGCACTCTGGGAGGCTGAGATGGGTGGATTGCCTGAACTGAGGAGTCCGAGACCACCATGAGCCAGAACGGGACCTCGTCTCTAAAAATAGCCGGGCATTGTGGCAGGTGCCTGTAGTCCCAGCTACTTGGGAGGCGGAGGAAAAAGAATCTCTTCAGCCAAAGAGTTTGAGATAGCTATGCGCTGTGACGCCACAGCACTCTACCAAGGGCAACAAAGTGAGACTCAGTCTCAAAAAAAAAGAAAATAGAAGTTCACATTTCACATTGCTAGAGAATGTTAATTTTTGTAACTTTATGCATGTACCTAGAAGATAAATTGCTAAATTTATGTAACTATACACTTTGAGGGCACATTAATTTCTAACACTCAGGGAAAAAAAGATTACTGAGAGTAATTTGGTGAATTGCAAAGACTGCTGTTTAAAATAAAATGCAAACTGAACTTTAATGAAACTGCTTTCACTATTTCTTATTTCACTTGCAGTATATTATGATACGTAATTAAGTAAATCACTCATGAATAAAAAGCTTTAAAAGGAAAAAATAAAACAATCACACCCTCAGGTCACCTTTCTAAACATTACTTTGTTACCCAAACTTCAGAAGTAGAAAACTAAATTGAAACATAAAAGACAGCTACATCATTTTTATGTGTGTCCTGAGAAGTGTCACACTCACTTTCTCCACTGCTTCACCTGCTCAGGACTGGGGTACTCCCTCAGACACTCCGTGATGTGGTCTCCGATCTTGATCAGGCACTGTCTGGTGTGCTCCAGCTGCTCTCTTTCTGAAAGGCCTTTCTCAGGCCTGTCAAGTTGTTTCAAAGCTGCTTTGACAGGCCTCATTCTTTCTTTACACTTGAAAAATGGAAAATAAGAATATATTTATTAAAACCCTGAATTCAACAAGACCTTCTTTCAATGATATTTACATGGTATAGCATTGTTTGATATAAGCTATTAAAGTAAGTAGTTTAATCTCACTGCCTTTTTTCCCCTTCAGATTTTTTCCTAAGAAAGTAAGGCTTTCCACTAACCATTTAGCTTTGTGTAAGTAAAAGCTTTTCATTTCATGTTATCATCTACATAAACTGTTACTTTTTATACTACAGCATGCTGTTCTAAGCAGTCTTAAACATTAAAAGTAAAATGTTTTGAAATACAACTTAATAGTCTATTATCCACTATAATATACAGTAAAAAATAAAAAATAAATTCATGTGATAAAATATGTGGCATACTAGCAAAGCTATTAAAATCACTATAGCTGGGCTGGGTGCCTGTGGCTCAAGCGGCTAAGGCACCAGCCACATACACCTGAGCTGGCAGGTTCGTATCCAGCCCAGGCCCGCCAAAACAACAATGAAAGCTGCAACCAAAAAATAGCCAGGCGTTGCAGGTGGCGGGCGCCTGTAGTCCCAGCTACTTGGGAGGCAGAGGCAGGAGACTCGCTTAGCCCAGGAGTTGGAGGTTACTGTGAGCTATGATGCCATGGCACTCTACCCAGGGTGACAACTTGAGGCTCTGTCTCAAAAAAAAAAAAAAAATAAATAAATAAATAAATAAAATCACTATAGCTGAATGTATAAATTGTCTATTCTTCCAAACTGTTGGGACACACAAAATGGCTAATAATGGCTTTTGCTACTCTCATCTTTGGGGTGGTTAGGCAATAGCAGGTGGTTGATAAAGATGGACCTTTCCTTGCCCTATCCATCCTTGCCCAGCATGCTAATAAATGGATAACATATCAATAATTGTATAATTTATTATAAAAATAAGAACTACAATCTATACCAAAATCAGAATAGCAGTATGAGTAAAACGGCAAGCTTTCAATAAACTTTGTAAAAATCAATGCAAAATCAAATTAAGACTTGACATTATACTCAGGAGGAGCAAGCTGGGTTAGTTCCAGGAATCCTGCATCTGAGGATTGGGACAACACAGGACAATCTAACACCATTTATTTAAAAAAAAAAAAAAAAAATCCTCACGCCGCCACGGCTCTGAAGGTCTACTTTTACTTATTGAGTGGTTGTAGTTCTCAGAATTTGTTTCTTCAGTACTTTATTCTTTTATTGACCTATTTATCCAAATCAATTGACGAGTTTTCCAGTTTTTGTCAGGAGTAATTTGAATAACACTGGAATTGTGTAAAGTTAAAACTAACATCCAGCCCAAACTGATGCCTTTTTTAAGAAAGAAAAAATAGGCTCAGGACCTACAGCTCAGCGGCTATGGCGCCAGCCACATGCACTGGAACTGGTGGGTTCAAACCCAGCCCGGGCCTGCTAAACAATGACAACTACAACCAAAAAATAGCCAGGCATTGTGGCAGGCGTCTGTGGTCCCAGCTACTTGGGAGGTTGAGGCAAGAGAATCACCTAAGCTCAAGAGCTGGAGGTTGCTGTGAGCTTTGATGCCATAGCACTCTACCGAGGGTAAAAGTGAGACTATCTCTTAAAAAAAAAAAAAAAAAAAAAGAGGAAAGGAAAAATATTTAATTTCCTTTATAATTTCTGGTGTTATTCATAGCTGTTCTTTATGTTTACTATTTTTTGTTCAAATTAGGTAGTTTATACTCTGCTAGAAAATAATTTATTCAACAAATACAAGTTGAGTACATATTTTATTCTTGGCATCGTTCTAGACTCAGGAAATAAAACACACCTGCCTTCAGGGAACCTGGACTCTAGTGTGAGAAAGCCGACCAGTAAGACAAGGTGGCTAACAGATGGTGACAACAGTGGTGAAGAATTGGACAGCAAGAAAAGAGGAGGGAGCTTCCTATTTTGTCTAAGATTTCATGGAAGGGCAAGGCGGGAGCAGCCTCCTGAAGGAAATGACTGAGGAAGTCACTCCACCTCGAGGGCAGAACCAGCCAAGGTAGCTGACCTTGCTGACCTGTTGTAGGAATTCACTGACGCCAGTGTGGCTGGGACCAAGAAGGGGGAGATAAGTGGCAGGAGGTTATGGGAGTTACCCAGATGTTGTATTGGTTAGGCTGTTAAGAATTTCTTCTCCAAAATAAGAAGTCACTGGTGAGCTTTAAGCAAAGAAGTGACATGGAGTGACTTTTTTCTACCTCCAACATCATGACCACTGTGGTTGCTGTGTGAGGCAGACTGAGGTATGACCATTAAGAACAGTTACGAGGCGTCTGAAGTCATTCAGCAAAAAGACAGATGCCTGGGGCCCTACGTCCGTGTGGGAGAGCCAACAGGGTTTCTTGCTGGCTAGATGAGAGTGGGGGAAAAGGAGGAGCCAATGACTAAAATCTGCATGATAGCCTGAAGACGGTGCCTGGACTCCCTGACAGGCGCAGAGCTTGCCCCATGTGCAGAGGCCTCATCACTGGGAATGAACCTCACTTGATCCTCTGCAATAGGACTTGGCTCTGCCTCACAGGAGAGACTGAAATGCAGAACAAAACGACATCTGTCCATCCAGCTGCAACCTCAAACCCTCACTCGCTCTTTCTTTCCTTGATGTCAGAGTTATTAAGGCACAAACATTCCTGCCGTGTTGACCGCTCCTGTAACGCTCGAGTCCTCGCTGTGAGGCACCCTCTGCCCTCTGCGTTAAACCATCGCTTAGAAAGACCCATTGTGCAAGGTGAGAAGAACCAGGAGGTGCCAGATGAGGCAAAGATGTCAGGAAGAATGAAAAAAGGCCACTGAATTTCTTTCTTTCTTTCTTTCTTGGGAGTCTATGTTACCCTCAGTACAGTGCCATGGTGTCACAGCTCACAGGAAACTCAAACTCTTGGGCATACGCAATTGATTCTCTTGCCTCAGCCTCCCAAATGGCTGGGACTACAGGCGCCCACCACAGCACCTGGCTGGTTTGCAGTTGTCATTGTTGTTTGGCAGGCCTGGGCTGGATTCAAACCTATCAGCTCCAGTGTATGTGGCTGGAGCTACAGGCACTGAGCCAAGGTTACTGAATTTCTTAACATTCAGAGCTATTCCCAAATAAAATGCAATTCCTTACATAGAGGAATCAATCAAGCCCCCAAAAGCCTGGCTCCTGAGACTATGTTTAGAACTATTCTAGTCTTCATGTCTGTGATGCACAAAAATCACTCATGAAGATGAATGAAGAGGAAATTCATGCACTGGGCAAGGAGAAAGTTTTCCATTTCAGTAGTTCCAAGAAAAAGTCAGAAGGCTAAAGAGGAAATATGGGCAGAGAAACGAGGCAAGAGGTATAATTTCACCTAACTCAGTAATGAACCAGGTAGAAGTTCAAGTGAAGATTTAATGTTTTCACTTCAAGAAAGCAAATCTTAGGGCCAGACACAGCGACTCATGTCTGTAATCTCTGCACTGTGGGAGACAAGAGGCGGATGGACTGACTTCCTGAGCTCACAGGTTTGAGACCAGCCTGAGCCACAGTGAGACCTGGACTCTAAAAAAATAGCTGGGCATTGTGGTGTCTCCTATAGTCCCAGCTACTTGGGAGGCTGAGGCAAGATCACTTAAGCCCAAGAGCTTGAGGTTGCTGTGAGCTGTGGTGCCACAGCACAGTGAGACTGTTTTTTGTCTCAAACAAAAAAACAAAACAACAAAAAAAAAGATAGCAAATCTTCCCTCACTTTTATCCTCTACAGAGTGGGTAAAACAAAACTGAAAATGGACAGAAAAGCTGGATTAAGGACCAGCTCACAAACAGAAAGGTTATCCTAAAAAGGAGACAAGGAGCCATAACACAGGAACCTGCAGAAGGGACAGAAGTACAAGTCCAGAGGTCACACATGTGGCCCACGGGGCACACTGGAGGATGGGACAGCAGCAGCTGCGGGTTCCCAGTGCTCTCCAGACTGAAGGATGAGAGCCAACAGCGAGGAGAACCAGATTGTGGTAGAAACGCTTATATTTAAAGTGCTGAAAATGTCTGAAGCTTCATTAGTGTATGCCACAGAAATCAGTAAGGAAAAAATGAACAGGCTCATTAAATCAACACTCTTTGGTCGGCGTGCAAAAAAGGGGAGACAGTGGGACAGCAGGGTGAGCTGAGGGTCTAGAACTGCACAGGTCAGACACACGTGTGATCCTGGAAGGTGAAAATCCCCATCTTTCAAGTACAGTATTTGATCAGGCAGGTGATAAAAGTGACCTAAGGTTATACTCAGGTCCAGGAAGTGAGCAAAGCATAGTACCTGCTTACAGTAGAGTAAGAGATTCAGATTATAGACATCTCTAGAGGAAACACTTGAATATATATTTACATATATTTCTGAATAGTGTACTATGTGTGAATGATTCACTGATATGACAGACTATAAATGTTTCCTTCACTGCTGCCTATAATGAAACGTTCCCTGGTCCTGTCAAGCTCTGGCAATTCCCTATCACACCTGTCCACATCACTCAGTCCCTTCTCTAACATCATCGCTCCTTTCTTATTTTACTCTGCATCTGGACTTTTCAGTCTTGATCAATCTGCTGACATGCCTAAATTCAGTAACAATAACCTCTACCACAATCCTACTGCTTTTTGAAGACAGTACTATTTTGAAAAGCTTCCATGTGCCAATTCTTTCTTTCCACACAGCAACATTCTGACCCAACTCAGAACACAAACCACACACACTGCTTGCCCACGCTGCCACCTTACTATAAAATGGCCTCAAAATTTACTCCTGAAATATCATAGTTGAGATGACCTTATGACTTCTTGATTAAATCCCTTACTGAGGAACATAAAAGCATGATAGCATAGAGAACCAATATATAGATAGTACCAGAAAAATGTATACATATTTTAAGAAAGGAAAAAAATTGTGTTAAAATTATAACTCACGAGGGCGGAACATAATTATAAGAGGGACTTTACCTAACGAATGCAATCAGTGTAACTTAATTCTTTGTACCCTCAACGAATCTCAAAAAAAATTGTAACTCTGATAATATACACTGCTAATGTCTAATATCTTCTATCTCTTATAACTGCCAAAGTCAAATGTGATGAGTATTATAATTTTAATACAGCTTTTTCCTTTCTTAAAAAGGCACCATTTGCTTGGTGCCCTCTGTGTGAAATGTATACATGTTTATTTATTTATTTTTCCCTAGAATTAAGAAGTTTAAACTCCAAAAGCTGGAAGGAAAAAGGTCACTGTAAGTATTCCTTAAGTCCCTCTCCTAAGAAATGTTCTCAAGTTGATTCTAAATTTAGTAAGATACCTTTCAAAATTTCAATCTATTGCTCTTATCAATCTAAATTGCAGTGGTATCAAATTCAAATACATTTCTAAATTAAAAGCTGTAAATGATAAAATTATAATTTAAATGTCTTCTAAATTGATACTGAGGATGACAAAGTCTGTCGCTCACAATGCTGAATGTTTTCTGGTCCAACTCTTCAGACTCTTCAGATATGGGGACAGGTTCTCCACCAGCAGTGATGTGAACAGGAGCATCTGACGCTACAGATTTCTTAGATCTTTCCTTACTGTCAGACTTGGACTCACTCAACTAAAGAAAAAAAGAAAATAGAACAAAACCCAACAACGAAGGCAAAATGATTAACACTTTCAGAAAACAATTTCTATCTCATTTTATTCTACAAGTGGTTATGCTCACTGAATATTCTTAATCTATTTTAATTTGTGTTCCCCCAGTTTTGTTTGGGAAAGCCAAAACTAAGCTACTCTAATACCACCCTGCAGTTAAGGCACTTACAGTGCTCACACCTACGTGCTCACCTCCCTACAGACCCACACTCCTTCTGAAGAAGTCGGTGACTGTGACTAATATGGGTTGATACGTAATTTAGTCTCCTAACACGTAAATATGCTGTTTTATTTTCTAAATTTTACATTACGATTGGCATACCTTTTCTTCCTTCATGTCTTTTTCTTTCTGCATAGCTTCTTTTACCTTGTTTTCTCTTTTTTCTTTACAATCTTTTTCCTTTATATCTTTCTTATCCTCTTTTCCTTTCATCTCCCTTTTAAGTTCTTTTTTATTTTCCTTTTCTTTTGCTTCCCTCTTTTCTTCTGGTTCCTTCTTTATACAAACATCTGGCTCAGGTTTTTCTTCACTGTCTCTTTCTGTTTTAATTTTTTTATTTGGATGTTTCACAGAAGTGATTTCATCCTGGAAAGTGCAAGTATGGCCAACGTATTACTAACCAATTTTGACAAAGACTAGTTTTTCTCCACGTGTCTACACATTGCATGTATGTGGATTCTGAAAGAGATAAACCAGAATCTCCCTAATTAACAATACATGCAATGTTCACCTGCCTAAGAACTAAGGTAAGCCAGTCCCATTCAAATTTGGAATAAAATTAAAGGAGACAGAAGCTCATTTAATTGGCAAATGTTTGAAAAGGAAGGACCTTTGGTCTGTGCCTCTAGTGATATACAGCACCTACTAGACAGGCAGGATTCTACTCTGTGAGTAAGACTATGTTATCAACAAAACAAACAAAAAAACTTGAGTACATAAAAGTGAAAAAGTTGGGCCTTAGTTTAAATGTAAAGTACATAAAAACACGCCATAGAAAAGGTTGCTGTTCTGAAATACATTTCTACCTTATCATCATCTTCATCGGACTTGTCTGAAGGCAGAGAAGAATCACTCTTCATTTCCTCTTTTACTTTTATAGATTTCATTGCTTTATTCTTCTTAGCTGTTGCTTTTTTCTTCTTTGAACCTCCCTAAAAATAATTTTTTATTTGAATCAATTCCATGGTCTTTATTTGATCTCCCAAAAAGAATTCTAAATTAGTTTTCTCTCTCCTTCGCCAAAACCAGAAAAAATAGGATCCTACTTCTGAAAGGAATGATTCACGAGCTTTAGACATGTGTGCTGAGATAATTTAAGGTAAAATTTTAATATGGTAACATAGTCAAATAAAACTAATAAATTACAGGAAAATATACTTATATAACTTCATATTGACTACAATGTCCAGCATGGTCAAGTAAACTAGATTTATCTTACTGAAAAGTAAACTGCCCTAAAGCATTTGAATTTTAACTTACTGCACCAGAAAGCCTCAGAGCTTCTTTTTTTGCGAGGCCTCTACTGAGCAATTTGATGAGGTAGTCTGCACGTGTCTGCAACTGCTTTGCTTGTGGCTTTTTATCAGGGTCATCTGGAAGAATCTGAAAAGGCAATTTATTTTTAGGTTATCTTTAATAAATGAGAAATTTATTGGACAAAAAAATTCTTGACCACTTTTCAAAATATTAATTCACTAACAAATTATAATTCTTAGTATTTAGAAATAATTCAATGAGGCTGGGCACGGTGGCTCACGCCTGTAATCCTAGCACTTGGGAGGCCGAGATGGGTGGATTGCCTGAGCTCACAGGCTTGAGACCAGCCTGAGCCAGAGCGAGACCTCATCTCTAAAAATAGCCAGGCATTGTGGTGGGCACCTGAATTCCCAGCTACTTAACAACTGCTTAAGCCCAAGAGTTTGAGGTTGCTGTGAGCTGTAACGCCACAGCACTCTATGGAAGGCTACAAAGTGAGACACTGTCTCAAAAAAAAAAAAAAAAAAATTCAATGTAAAACATATTTCTTATAGTATGCCAGAGTTTAAAGATTTTATCAAGCTGGAAATGAATTCTATGTAAATATACTTCAAAATCCCTCGTGTTATTTCCTCTCAAAATGAAAACAGAAAACGTAAATTTACAAATTTTTTCCAAATATACAAAACTGCATCAAGTGTTTTCAGACATTACATTATGCTTAAATTCCTTTTGCACTCTCAGCAGCAGTGTATTTACCTACAACACATACAAACATTCCTAGCACACAATCACGCTTCTAGAAGGAGCCCCCCGGCAGACGCTGAAGGACGCTCCCCCTGGGACACTGGGCTCCTTCAGTGCCTCCTTCACATCAACACAGCACAAAGCGCTCACATCTAGAGGTTCTTGTGTGTCAGTGAAAAGGTAACAATGCAAGATAGTAAGGAAATTCTAGTGTTTTCCACTGTAGGTGAAGGAAATAACCAAAAATACCAAATGGTGATGTTAAAAAATTATAAAAAATTTTCAGAGTTCTGTTCTGTCCTTTCCTGAGTGAAGAGTGAGACAAAGAGCACCCAGCACAGACAAGCCCAGTGTGCAGAGGTCAACAGGGCGGTTGGGTCAGCAATCGCCTCTCACACAGTCAGTATGATAAGTGACACAACATAACAATGGTCTGTCACTCATTTAGTTGTAAGGGAATAATTCAAATGTTCCCAGAGTAAAGAAAAGATGAATGTTTAAGGTGAAGGATATCTCAGTTACCTGTTTTGATCTTTACACAGTATATGAATGTATCAACTTATCAGATGTACCTAAAAATACATATGTATATTATGTATCAATAAAAATATTTAAAAAGTTAATGATGGAATGATACCTAAATAATCCAATGAAAAATAACACCTAATGGCTTAAATAACATGATTTCAGAGTTTAAGGCAAATTTTCAGGTATCATTCAAATTCAATCAGTCATAAAAAGTAGCTTATAAAGTTTGTGAAAAGCAGCTTATAAAGAAGCCAACATCGGGCCGGGCATGGGGGCTCATGCCTATAATCCCGGCACTCTGGCAGGCCAAGGTGGGTGGACTCTCAGCAGCAGTGTATTTCGAGAGTTTCGAGACCAGCCTGAGCCTGTTTCCTGTCTCTAAAAACAGCCCGGCCTTGCAATGAGCGCCTGTAGTCCCAGCTACTTGGGAGGCTGAGGTGAGAGAATCACTTGAACCCAAGAGTTGGAGGTTGCTGTGAGCTGTGATGCCAGGGTACTCTACCAAGGGCTACAAAGTGAGACCCTGTCTCAAAAAAAAAAAAAAAAAAAAAAAAGCCAACATTATAAAGCTAGCTAGGGCCTTGGTCTCCTGATTACCAGTTATGTTTATCCAACATAATTTAAAAGTGAAGATTAGAATAAATTAATTCAAAATTAATGGTCAAGAGAATTGAGAAACAGAAGAGTACCTTGTGTGTCAGACTGAGGTCAGGATCCATTTTAATCATTTCCCAGCTTCCATATCCATATTCATAGATACCAATTAGCAAATTAGAGTCATCTTCTTTGCCCCAGTCTATATCAAAATGAGCTGGTTTTGTGTGACATGGAATAGTATACCTGCCATTGAAGTTAATAACTGCTGTCAGGTTTATAAATATCGTCTTTAAAAATTTTGAAAAACATGAGTCATTAGAACTTCAAAATACTATGCTTTATATTTTTTAAAAAAATTTATTCAAAACTAGCCAATAACACCATAATAATTTCATTCATATTGTAATTACTGAACAACAAAAATTTTACGAAGAATATCACTCACTGCTTTCTTTCTTCTGGGTCTGAAGGAATGGATTTGTGCAAAGGTATCAATTCGTCTTCATGGGCAATGACTAACTTGGCGTTCACCTGTACTCCTGATATGCGGAATGTTGGACCCTTCACTTTTCCAAGTCTACCACCTTAATTTTATTTAAAAAAAAAAAAAAGTATGAACAAAGTATAAAACGTAATTCTACAAAACACAAAGCAACATATTCTAAATTAATTAGTATTCTTTGTTTACATTATCAAGGAAGAGCTTGCTGGCAAGTCATGAATCTCACTGCACAGACTCTAGTGGTCATCACTTAGCACATGTGGCTTCACAGGATGTGCTCCATGTAACTGCTTTAACAACCACAAAATGCATCAATCTATTAGCACTGCCAGCCACTTAGTAAGAGTTCTAGCATGAATTTTTAGTACATCTGATTATTTTTGTTCAGGTAGGTGAATTAAAAAAATAAGCATAGTAAGTATCTCCCAAATCAATTTTACATGTATATATTTACACTATCTTTCCCTGGTCATCTGTACTAAAAAAAAAAACACACACACACAAACAATAATAATTCCTGATCTTACATCCCAGCCAGAATATACCAGTGGCTGTAAGGGACACATTATACTGTTTTAAAAACTGTAATTTGGTTCTCTATTTCCTACTATCCAGAATGGCCTTTGTTTTATAAAGCATCTTTTGATAGTTATGTAACTTAAGATAAAATACTAAACTCAACAAAAGCACATTTAAAACTTCTCTTTAAATCACTCTCATTTCAATGTTACCTGTTCGTTCTGTTCCTGAAGAATTATCCTTTAAAGCTTTAATACAACCATTGTGTACCAATTCTCCTAATCGTCTCAGGTCTGTTTCTGACTTATCAACCAACTCAGCATCTCGAGCAATTGCATCTAATCTGTAATAAGGTAAACAGGTAAACATGTCAAATAAAGCAGTGCCATTTAAGATAAAATTAAGTTTCACTCTATTTTAAGATCTAAATGTCACACTACTGCATGCTATATAAATTCTAGTTCGTATAAATGGCATGAAACTTGTGAAAACCAGGGAAACAATTCATTTACACTGTCAAGGATAATAATAAATTTAACTAATTCATTACAGAACAAATTAAAAGTTTATATAGCAATTCTGTCAAAGCTTTTCACAACTGACCAAATTTTAAGAAGTTCAAAAGGACTTTGTAAGACTTTATAACTATGAAAAAAAAAAAAGAAAAAAAAGGGTAAGGGGCAGCGCCTGTGGCTCAAAGGAGTAGGGCGCCAGCCCCATATACCAGAGGTGATGGGTTCAAACACAGCCCGGGCCAAAAACTGCAAAAAAAAAAAAAAAAAAAAAGGTGTGGGGGGGATAAGGGTTAAGTCCTATAGTTTTTCACCGTGGATGAAATAGATATGAAGAATGATGAACATTCAAGCCATTTTTCCATCATCTAAAAAAAAAAATGCAAGTATTTCATTGTATTTTAAGCAAGTTATCTCCAAACAAAACAGAAAATATGTCTACCTTAAGGGGATATTTTTAGAGAAAAAACAGAACTAATTAATGACTTTTGCCATTCCATATTTAGACAACAACAATATTCAAATCACTACTAATTAAGATGAACTGGTACTACAAAAAATTGTTGGTAGCAATTTCAATTATAATACAGTCTGTATAATAAAGAGGATATAATTAGAGAAATTAAGAAAATCTCCCTAGTTAGGGAACACAGAACTTGCCAGAAGGCTAGGTTAGCAACTAGGCCTCTACGGGTAAATCTGTTCTGCCACTTTAAAAGCTATCAATAAAAAATGATAAAAAAGATTGTGTAAAGTACCTTATGAAGGTCATAAAAATGCAACTTTTTTATAAACAACTTTAATTATAGGTTAAGACAATTTTAAAGACTGGAAACAATTAAGGATCACATAAAAACATTTTTAAAAAAATCTTGGTATTTGCTTGCTACAGATTCATTTTGTAAGAACTTGTTAAAAGCAAATTTAACAAAGCAGCTAAGTTGAATGCTGGTACAAATAAATAAGTAAAGCTGAAACCATTTGACGCGTTCCATAATTCAGAGAATGAAAATGTATTTACCTTTCTAGAGGGCCACCAAATTTCTTATAGCTCTTGATAAACCTACCAGAAAATAATTGTTTGGTTTAAATGTATGCTTCACCAGCCATTAAAAAAATATATTAACAATGTATATAGAAGAAAATATGTTAGTGCAAAAATTCAGAGCATTGTAACTAACAAGAATGAATAAATTATACCACAAACAAAAAACATGAAGATATACTAAGACAGGACATAATTTAACACTCAGAACGATGTTTTGGAATCAATATAAATAAAACAATAGAAGCTAAATTTAATTTTAGAAATTACTTTATTATTTTCACAAGGCAAAAAGAGGTTCAAAGCTCCCTCGAGAAGAGTCTCCAGAATATTTATCAATTGTACAATAACTCCTCACATTCTAAGTGCTGATAAAAGTTGCCTGAATGACTTTAATTCAGATATATGGTATTAATTATACCAACAATGGAAAATGATGGTTTTACTTAAGTAGTTGGCGGATGAGGAAAAGAATCCAGGAAAAGCAGAAGTTGAAATGCTTCTTCAACTAAAGACAGACAGTCCAGTGGTCATAAAAGTACCCTTAGAAAAGCTAATAATGTGTTTAGTTTTCTGGTAGAAAGAATGAGGAAGAACTTTGTCAGGTCTATGATTGAAAAGAAAAGAGTTACAATGGATTGAAAGAAACAATAAACTAGAAATACAAAAATAAAAAAATGTTTTTATAATTTCACATGCAAAACTATTATACAAATAAAAGTAAAGCTGTTTGTCACCCCATTCCCCCTTGAAGAAACAGGTGTATAAATAAACATATGTCGAAGCTACAATTTATCCTGCACCATCAACCATACCTCACCTCAATTCCTACCTTGGACCTATCAGAAATGCCTTTAACATGGTTACTTTCAAAAAGGAAATCACCTCATTGTTAAGAAACTAGAAAAACATACAACTAAATTATTACCACAAAAGATTAATAATGTTGGGAGTCATAAATACAATGAGAATTTTTAATTTAAAAAATCTAATGTATAAAATATACTTTCATTATTCAAAAGGACCACTACAATAAACCACAAAAATAAAAAAATTCAGTAAACAGTTTATCCATGAGATAAATAACATGCAAAAAAAAACTTTTTTTTTTTTTTTTCACGGATATAATTAATATCCAAAACCAACACCACCCAATTCCTACTCAAATCATATATTTACCTCCTCTAAACCTTCAAATTAACTTTTGAAAATAACGGAATTTTACATTTTAGTTTTACCCTCTAACAAAACCACGTTGAAGCAAGATGGTCTTATGTGGCCTTACCGCCTAATTTCGGCATCACTAAATCCTTTAATATTCTCCCGCGGGATGGTCCGTGGTCGTCCACGCTTCTTGGGCCTCCTTCTCTCTGAGGCAGAGTCACTGTCGGACCCGGAGCACCTTCTGCTTCTGCTGCGCCTCCCCTCACTTCCATTGAAGCTAATCTGCGTTTGGAAAACAAACGTGTGCCCAAAGCTCAGTTTAAAAAGGGCGTTTATCTTAACAGCAAGGAAAAGCAAGCATAAACACTGTATTTTTAAAATGCTATTCAACGTATCAAGAACACATAAAACTCCATACTGAACCTCAGAGTCAAAGAATTCTATAATAGACATACTCTTATCTGACAATGTGAATGTTACTTTCTTTGCATTATTATTATTGCTTAATATTTGGATGCAGCAATCATCTGATTTCTTTTCTGAATGTATTTATCTTTGTTCTTTATGAGGTTTTTGTTTCTAGTCCTTATCTTAAACGTTGTTATTGTTATTAAATTTTAAGCCCTTTTAATTTTGTGAAGGCAAAAAGTGAAAACCTAATAAACACATGTATATGTTAAAAAAAAAAAAAAAAAAAGTAAAACACAGAATGACGGGTAGAGGCAGAGGTGGTCTGGAGGAGAGACATGGCTCCTGTGGTCCAGTATCGGTGCCCTGCATTTTCCACTGTCATTACTGCAATAGTTGATATCTCGAGTGGGTCATATTTTAACAATCGCCTCCTGTATACGACAAAACTGTTTTCAGGAAGAATCGTAAAATTAAAAGAATAATAATAATGACCAGAAAAGAAACATAGCAAAGTTTTTCTTTTCTTGAACTTTGTTAATATATTCAAGCCAATAAAAATTAAAAAGTAAAGCCATAAAAGCCTAGGATATTATAGTACATAAGGGGAAAAAAAAACTACAGCTATTCAACAGATTTTTTAAATCTACCCAGTAGTTTGAACTTTAATCCTTTGCTGATGCTCAATTATAATATTTCATAGACATAATTTCCCAGTAATTCTTAAATGAATATTAAAGATTTCTAGAAAGCATGATTTACGCTTTCTAAATTTCTAGAAAGCCACTAATATTTTTTTTCTGAATTCATTCTCTACTTCCGAAATAATTATCAATTAAAATAAATAAACTTCAAGTTAAAAAACAGCATCAAAATTCAGTAAAATATTTCATGTATGATCTAAAGTTTGCACCTACCAAAAAAAGAATGGCTTCACTTTACTGTTCTATTTCACTGTTTTAAAATCCAAATAATTACTCCAGCTTGGTTTTGATTAGCAACCAAGAGCTAATTTAAACAGATAAAATCTGAATATTAAAAAATAAAAAACCCCAAAAAGCTCTAGAAGGGGTCACACCAAGTGACAGAATTGAAACAAAAATCCGTATTTTCAATCACTGTGCTACCCTTATTTATTTAGAATCTACTGTTTAATTGCAAGGCTATGTAAAACCAGAGATTGCAGACATGAACTTCACCCAAAGTGAGCTTGAAACAGTCTGAAAAGGGAAAAAACTTCCTCTTCAACAGAATATGTGTACCTGGGTCTGCATGTGCCTAAGTTCCGGGGCCAATTGTGTAACTATTATTTCTCCAAATTAACTTTGATATAGAATTATAGGTGTATTTAAGGATAGGTTATAAAAATGTGATCATTTGACACTTACATATATTATTGGTACTCAAAAATTAACTGCAGCAATTGCTGAGAAAAAAATACATAAATATAACTAAAAAGTAAATAGAAAAATACAGCATGTTAATAAAGTTTATTAGTAGCCTTACTAATTAAAGCAATCTTATAAAACAAGAAGAAAATGACCATTATCCTTTTGTAAAAGTATAAATAGACAAGCAATTCATCAAATGATGCAAATATAATACAAAATTGCACTACCTCACTCATAATTTTTTAAAATAAAAATAACATGCTAGGGCGGTGCCTGTGACTCAGTGAGTAGGGTGCTGGCCCCATATACCAAGGGTGGTGGGTTCAAACCCAACCCCGGCCAAACTGCAACAAAATAGTAGCTAGGCGTTGTGGCAGGAGCCTATAGTCCCAGCTATTCGGGAAGCTGAGGCAAGAGAATCACCTAAGCCCAGGAGTTGGAGGTTGCTGTGAGCTGTGATGCCACAGCACTCTACCAAGGGCAATAAAATGAGACTCCATCGCTAAAAAAAAAAAAAAAAAAGACTCCAATTTAATCTGGCAAATGATTCACATTTAAAAAATTGGAATAAGGGCGGCGCCTGTGGCTCAGTGAGTAGGGCGCCGGCCCCATATGCCGAGGGTGGCGGGTTCAAACCCAGCCCCGGCCAAACTGCAACAAAAAAATAGCTGGGTGCTGTGGCGGGCACCTGTAGTCCCAGCTACTCGGGAGGCTGAGGCAAGGGAATCGCTTAAGCCCAGGAGCTGGAGGTTGCTGTGAGCTGTGTGATGCCACGGCACTCTACCAAGGGCCATAAAGTGAAACTCTGTCTCTACAAAAAAAAAAAAAAAAATTGGAATAATGTCTATTGCAATAATACCATTACTACTCTTATTTCTGGTTGGACAGATTAATTACTTGCCCTTTTTTCTGTTCTCCTTCGTATCCACTTGTTATCCTAACTAGACTGATTAGATAGTTGAAAGAAAAAATGCCAGTTGCACATGAAGACCTATTTGTAACACCCATTATTGTAATGTGATACATCAAAACATATTCTGCAAGACTCTGGAACTTTTCCAAAGCCTCAGTACATAGCCTGAAACCCCAATATGCTGAAAGCTAACTCAAGTCAAGAACAGCATTCAGATCTTAATTCTAACCTTTTCTTATCATTTCACATGATGTAAAATATTTCTGATCACTTTGGGTTTGCAGAAATAAACACAAACAAAATAGCATATATAGTCGCTTTCAGGCAAAAATGTGTGGCTACAATTCAGCCTGTCATGTAGGAAGCTGGTGCTGCCCCCCATCCCAAATCTAATCTACAAAACCCTAACATCACAGGGCAACTGGTCATCTATTAGGAAAGACAGAAACTTACAAGAAGAGATGGGACTTCAACAGTGGCTCGCTTGTGAAAAGCACAGGTGGCAGTTATCAGGTGCCGTAAAACAGGTAAGAGGGAGTCAGCTAAAACTGCTTAAAGCTTAGTGTCAGCTAAGGAGAGACCACTGGACCCTGGGAGCTGAGACACAGGAAAGACCTGCACCCAGGCTCAGGTCTTCTCCATACACCCGCACAAGGTGTTCACGGGAAAGACTAGAAACATGGCAGAGGACTGAGAAAAATTTCCCCCACAGTACAAACCTCAACAAGGGAGCAAACAGGTAACTCTGTGAGAACAGAGATGAAGCCTGGCCAGACCCTTCTGACCTGCTGAACTGAGGGCACAGGAGAAAACTTAACCTGGGTGTAGGAAAAGAAGAGACAAGAACTCTGCCCTTAGGGAACAGGAGTAGAACAGAGAGTAGAATGAGCCAAGTCCCTCACTTGCCTCATGCTCAAAATATTTACAAGGCGGGCGGCGCCTGTGGCTCAGTGAGCAGGGCGCCGGCCCCATATACCAAGGGTGGCGGGTTCAAACCCAGCCCCGGCCAAACTGCAACAACATAAAAAAATAGCCAGGTGTTTTGGCGGGCACCTGTAGTCCCAGCTACTCGGGAGGCTGAGGCAGGAGAATCACCTAAGCCCAGGAGTTGGAGGTTGCTGTGAGCTGTGTGACGCCACGGCACTCTACCGAGGGCAATAAAGTGAAACTCTGTCTCTACAAAAAAAAATTTACAAGGCATCAAAAACTCAGTAAACAAGACAGATAACCTTGTAATGCAACATTCTAAAAAGTAAAAGTTAATGGAGAAAGGAATCTAATATTAGGGTGTTTTCCCCTTTATGCAAAGGATACAATATAACATGGCATGGCATGGCATTGGTACTGTTATTTTAAAATTTGGTATCTGTTCAAGTCACAAAATAAATCTCATTAATTTTTAAAAATTCCAATTACACAAAGCATGCTCTCTGACCATGACAGAATTAAGCTAACAATCAATAAAGATACTTGAAAATCTCTGAAATATTTAAAACATTTGTTAAAACTCTTTTGGGTCAAGCAGGAAGTCACAAAACAAATTATAAAATATTTTGAAATTAAAGAAATAAAACCCCACTATATTTGGAAGATGTAGAAAAAGTGGTGCTTAAGGAATAATTTGTAGCACTAAATGACAATATTAGAAAAAAATTTCAACTCCAAAAACAGAGGAGCACATTAAACAAAAAGGAAGAAAAAAGACCAGAAGACCATGAAATTGAAAATGGAAAAAAATAAAAAAAAGGCAATTAAATCAAGTTGATTCTTTGGGGAAGAGGCTGATTCTTTGAAAAGATAAAATTAACCTCTATCTAGAATGATCTAAAAATATATCAATATTAAGAATGAAAGAAGGGGGCGGTGCCTGTGGCTCAGTGGGTAGGGCGCCAGGCATTGTGGCGGGCGCCTGTAGTCCCAGCTACTCGGGAGGCTGAGGCAAGAGAATTGCCTAAGCCCAAGAGCTGGAGGTTGCGTGAGCTGTGATGGAATGGCACTCTACCCACTCTACAAATGAGACTCTGTTTCTAAAAAAAAAAAAAAAAGAAAAGAATGCAAGAAGAGCATCATTAAATATCCCACAGACAATGAAAGGCTTAAGGAGGGGTATCACGAGTAAATGCAACCAGAGATAAAATGGACCCTCAAAAGAACAAAACCATCAAACTCACTCAAGAATAGATACCCTGAATAATTCCATTTCTCTAAAAGAAACTGAAGTTAACAATTTCCTAGCAAAGAAAACTCCAGGCCCAGATGGCCTCCCTGACAAACACTCCCATTTAAGGAAGAAAGAATCCCAACTCTACACCGAGTATTCCCAGAAATAGAAGAAGAGGATACATTTCTCAACTTGTTTCACAAAACACACTAGATCAAAGACATTACAGAAAAAATCTACGGACCAACACTTCACACAAACAAAATCGACATCCAGGGTGGATACTCTCATGTTACAGAAGTATTTTTTAAATCAGGAGTTACCTGTTTTGCACAATTCCTCATTCTTGGAAGCATATAGATTTCTTCAAGTTCCTTCTGTCTCTCCTCTTCTTCCAACCGTCGTCTTTGATCTTCTGGAATGATTTCCTCCCAATTCTTTGAGTTTCTTTCAGGTTCCAACTCAATGTCATCCTCATCCATATTTGAAAAGTTGGCAACCTGACAAATTCCAGAATTTAATAGAATAACTACAGCAATGTAAGAAAAACTGATCTTTAAATTGTGTTTTCCTTTTTTAAGGTGAAGGAAAGAGCTGCAATGCAGTGAGACCCCAGCACCCGCGGGTGGTGAGTGGGCTGTGGTGGGACAAACTGACAAGCAGTTCAGGCTTGCGCCCTTAGTAGGGCGAGCTGCTCCAACCAAACCATGTTTCAGAATGCTCCTCCAGGCAGGATGTTCTTTTTCCCTACTGCTCAAGAAAATTATCACTGCAGTAAAAATAGAGGCAGTTAACTGAACAACAAAAATTAAATTATACTATTAGTATGTTAGAGAACCTTCTGCGAGAATCCCCAAACCACCAACAGTTCATCTAGGGAGTGCTGTGGAACAACCTAACAGTATCTTTATGATCATAAAAAGAGGACCTAAAGAGTTATGGCAGACACCCGGAGTTCTTTGAGATCTCTGATAAATGATTTATATGACCTAAGCCCTAGTTTCCTCAGAGCAAAAGACAGGTATAGCAACAGCATACAACTTTTGTGAGGAGTAACTAAGATCTAACTCACTGAAGGTACTGTGCAGAATATGGTATACAGCAAGGACTCATAAGATCTTATCATCAACATCAATGCATTAAAATGTGTAGATAACTAAACTGAAGACAAGAAAATTATGTTTATTCTACATAAGGAATCAAGCTAAAAAATAGAGTATTTATTCTGTCCTGTTTGTTATTCAAATATCATGGCCTTAAAAGCCACTTGCATACAAATTATCAACTCAATGGTGTAAAAATAACCTACATTTAACCTAGTTACCAGTTTTTTTCTAATTACCAATTAGTCAAATTAAGGAAAAAGCATTAATTAGACCAATGAGTGAGAACCAGTTTCAGAAATCCCCATCTCTTAAGAGGGTCACTGAAGGTGTGTAACCTACAGTTCCCTGCCAGGGTCTATCTTCCGCCAAGTAGCCAGAAAATATCATTAAAATTATCAGAGTTTTATTCACCTGTGTCCCTGTGTGTGCTACACTGCAGAGGCTCTGTAAACATTTGTTGAAATAATGACATATTGAATTAATCCTTACAAACCTCAGTCACAGAACACGACCTGGAGTACAGAAGCAGCGTTTAACCTCATCAACTGGCACTCCACTCACACCAGGCTCAGCTGACGTACGCTGAGCCTCCTGACTCCCTGTAACCCTTCAGCCCTCACCAGAGGACATTTAAAATATTAATAAATAGTACCTCACTGCTGACTTTCTCTGACTGAGTTTCTTGGAGATCATTCTTAAGATAATCTAACATCAAAATTGGTTGCAATGAAAGTCAGCTTAAAAGCCTTTATCCAGGAAATGTACGTAACAAAGAGAACATGTGTATCTGAAACTGGGTCATCTGCCAGGCACTCCCCTAGATGCTCCCACCTGTGATCAGAGCAACTTCTAAAGTGACTTTTGTCTGAACAAGGAAGTATAAATTTCATACAATCGCAAATTTTAATAAAAAAAACTGTCTTACTGATGATACTCAAAGATTAACAAAGCACTATATGATAAGCTATCTCAAGTTACATAATTATAAAGAAAAAAGAAAGAAAAAAAAATCTACCTTGAACTGGGAAAGCAATTCGTCACCCACAGTTAAAGGGCCTGGTTCATTCTCATGGGTTTCAGCCCTCTTCAAGATTTCATCTATATCCATTTCCTATAATTAGAAGAAAATTAAATACACCTGAATCCTGTCTCCTGTCCACAGGCAACTCACTTCTCAGGGGGAAGTTTGTGCTCTCACCTGGGGCTCTTGTTCTTCACCTTCAGGCTCCTTAAAAAGTTCCTCAGCACCAAACTTTAAAATGGCTGATAACTCTTCTTTATTAAAAGGAGTAGAACTAAAAACAGGAAAAACAAATAAAAATACTTAACATTAATAATTAAATAACATTCACATAGCAAATTTATTAATTAACTGACCTAGTAACCTTTTCAGCAGTGACAAGAGAAAGTCAGATGAGTGCAGCTCTTTAAAAACTCAGGCACTCTATGGGCGGCGCCTGTGGCTCAGTGAGTAGGGCGCCGGCCCCATATACCGAGGGTGGCGGGTTCAAACCCAGCCCTGGCCAAACTGCAACCAAAAAATAGCCGGGCGTTGTGGCGGGCGCCTGTAGTCCCAGCTGCTCGGGAAGCTGAGGCAAGAGAATCGCGTAAGCCCAAGACTTAGAGGTTGCTGTGAGCCGTGTGACGCCACGGCACTCTACCAAGGGCGGTACAGTGAGACTCTGTCTCTACAAAAAAAATAAAAATTAAAAAAAAATTAAAAAAAAAACTCAGGCACTCTAAACACAAGACATTAAAGAGATTTCCCTTAAAATCATCAATCTATAGAGGCAAAACCAGGTACTGAATGTATCTTTTCTTTTTTTTTTTTTGTAGAGACAGAGTCTCACTGTACCACCCTCGGGTAGAGTGCCGTGGCCTCACACAGCTCACGGCAACCTCTAACTCTTGGGCTTATGCAATTCTCTTGCCTCAGCCTCCAGAGTAGCTGGGACTACAGGCGCCCGCCACAACGCCCAGCTATTTTTTGGTTGCAGTTTGGCCGGGGCCGGGTTTGAACCCGCCACCCTCGGTATATGGGGCCGGCGCCCTACTCACTGAGCAACAGGCGCCACCCTGAATGTATCTTTTCTAACTAGAAATCAGACCAAAGCCTTCAAAAGTATAACAAACATTAATATGCTATTTCAATGATCTACTAATAGCCCTTCACAAAGTGCACCCCTGTGCTCCAGTAGCCCCTCATGGAAGAGCCGCCCACCTTGATGGGGCAGAGCCCGTGTGCAGCACTGTCTTCCCAGTTGTGTCCATCCTCTGAATCACAAGATGATCTAAAACCATCTTCTTTTTGGCCCTTTCAAGAATATCTTCTTCAACTGATCCCTTTGTAACTAGACGATAAATATTCACCTGTAAAATACGCACGAGGAAACACATTGCGGGAAAAGGACTTTTTTTGCTGACCTGAAGTGCCCAGACACTGACACACAGACTGACGCTCGTCCAACATGCAGTTCTCACTATTCGGAAACAAATGGACACAACAATCTACCTAACATTATGTGTAAAGCTGAAGTTCTTCAATTTAAGAAGAACTTAAAGAACAATTTCAGAATATGTCCTTTCTTCTTACATTTTGGTTAGGAGATTTTATTTGCTTATTGCTTTTCTGTTATTCTTTAGGAAAAACAGCAATTTTTAAATTGCAGTTAAGCTGGGGGGGTGGGGGAGAACCAGGGGAGGATGGTAAGCTTCTGGCAGTCTCAAACTGGATCCCTCAATCTTGATAGTTTTCATCAATCTATATAAATACAAAGTTCTACAAACCATTCCCTAAGCCAAGGAAGAAGTCATGACATAAAAAAAGAACCATCATTTGGGGGTACACTGTCACAACCATGCCAGACAGCTGTGCAGAGACTATAAAGTGAGACTGGTTTTTCATTACATGGACAGTAAATCTTATGAGCACGTGGACAAAACACAGGCTAACAGAAAAGCAGCATTGAGTTATTCAAATTCTCTTTCAAAAGTTAAAATAAGCAAATATTTTAAAGTTTTTATATTGAATGAAAAAACATTACACTCTATAGTTACAAAGAGAACATAGGATCAAAATAAGAGCACAGGGTCCTATCAGGCAAGTCACATCAGCTCTGTCAGATGCTCTGGGTGATTCTGGTGAACTAACGGATTCCTTAGCACCCTAACTGTTAAACAGCAGTGACTGTTCTAGCAATCTTCCAATGACCCAATGATATTGGTCTCTCTTCTAAAGGATTTTAAAATCACTTCCAAACATTAATCATGAGAATATTAAAAGATTCTAAAATAGTAAATTAACGAATTAAAAATACCTGCTTTTTTTGCCCAATTCGATGAGCTCTAGCCTGTGCCTGAAGATCATTCTGTGGATTCCAATCAGAATCAAATATAACAACAGTGTCAGCAGAGGCTAAATTAATCCCTAGACCTCCAGCTCTCGTGGAAAGCAAAAAGCAGAAATCCTGTAAGGAATTGTCAATATGCAAAATTTTAATTCTTTTTACTGAATACTCAAAAATAATTATACAACTGACTTTCTGAATTTAAAGAGCACTTTAGTAATTAAACTTACAGGCAATATTAATTCTATTATATAAACCTCTAAGCAAAACCAATCAATAAGACTCCAAAATAGAAATACGGCAATAACAAACACCAAATTTAATACAGTGTTTACTTCTGGTGGTGAAAAAGAAAGGGAACAGGAAAGAAATAAGGCTTCAATTACAGCTGTAAATTTTCTTTAAAAAACAAAATGCAGGGTGGCGCCTGTGGCTCAGTGAGTAGGGTGCTGGCCCCACATACTAAGGGTGGCGGGTTCAAACCCAGCCCTGGCCAAACAGCAACAAAAAATAGCCGGGCCTTGTGGCAGGTGCTTGCAGTCCCAGCTACTTGGGAGACTGAGGCAAGAGAATCGCCTAAGCCCAAGAGCTGGAGGTTGCTGTACGCTGTGGCACCACGGCACTCTACCGAGGGCAACAAAGTTAAGACTCTGTCTCAAAAAAATAAATAAATAAAAATCAAATGGACATACTCAAAAAATGTCTAACATAAAATATAATGTAAAGACTGAAGCAAAATTATTTACACAATGTTAAAAGCGTTCATACCTCTGATCCCTCAGCATTAAAATGATCTAGAGCTTGTTTCCTCAGTTCTCCTTTTATTGATCCATCTAATCTCTAGAAAAAAACACATTAAAATACTGTACATAAGGGAAATGAAATGTAAAAAAAATTAAAATCAATCACAAAACGCACTATCAAAGTCTGATGTGTCCTTTGCCAAGACTCTCTGAGAGGAAAGTTCTTGTGAGACAAGGAGGGTGTGGGTGCTGCCCCCGACCCCCCAGGCTGTGCTCCCCAAGAGCAGCACTCAGCTAAGGCTGAGACCCACTGTGAGAGAGAGGTTAACAACTGCAAACACCCCAAACAAGTTTCCTGAAATAACGTATCATATGATATTCTCGTAATTTTATAATCTATTTTGCTTTTATAATGTTGGTGCAACAAATTAAACTGATTCTCAGATCCATCAATAGATTATAACCCATAGTTTTGTGATTTTTTTTTTTGAAAGACTGAATAAGTACAGTATGGATATTGGAACAACATTAGTGTTCCTGAGAGTGTAGATATACAAATCACTGAGCCCCACCTCAGACCTACTACATAAAGGAAACCTTAGGGAAAGGGCTCAGCAGAAGGCCTCCAGTTAACCTAACACACTCTGAGAAAGCCCACCTGTGGGGCAGCACAGGTGCTAGCTAAAAACTGGTCCATCTGAGCAGCTCACTCACTAATTAGCCTCTTTTCCACAGACTTTTTCTCTATGTCAGTTTCCTTCTCAGTAAAATAAGCAAAGAAAAAAAAAAGTTCCTCCCCACTAGAGAGAGGACTCAGTGAGAGATAGGAAAACTCTCAGCACAGTGCCTGACATATACTGATTGCTTATTAAGCTTTAGTTATTTCCACTCTAATCATAAATGGCAATTACTGTATGATTACTAACAGACCAGAAATAACTTGTCTCCTGTGATCTGCACGTTTAGCTGATGGATTCAACTAATATTTTTATCTTTCAACCTTTACTACTACATAAATTTTAATTCTAAAAATGAAAACATGAGGAAACATTTTAAATAATTTATGCTAAGTGATTTAGCTTAAGTGAAATGGTCTAAATTGTTATACAAAGGACAAAGATGTCCAAAATTGAAAAAAATTTAAAATGTTCTTTTTCACTAAAAAAATCATAATTAGTAAAGATTTATAGAAAATAGAGGTATGTCATTTATTATGGGATGGCCTAAAACAAAATCTAAAATGCTGTCTGGGAAGTGACCCACAGTTGAGGGGTGGGAAGAGCACTGGTGCTTGTCAACCCTCTTGTACTGTCCTCTTGTTGGCCATATGGGCCAAATTAATTCCTTTTAAAACAAACCAACAGGCTCAGCACCTGTAGCACAGTGGTTACAGTGCCAGCCACATGCACCGAGGCTGGTGGGCTTGATACTGGCCTGGGCCAGCTAAACCACAATGACAACTGCAACAACAACAACAACAAAAAAGCCAGGTGCCTATAGTCCTGGCCACTTGGGAGGCTGCGACAAGAGAATTGCTTAAGCCCAAAAAAGTTTGAGGTTGCTGTGAACTGTGACACCATGGCACTCTACTGAGGGTGACATAATGAGACTCTATCTCAAAAAAAAAAAAAAAAAAAAAAAAAAAGTGCGGCACCGGGCCACATTCACTGAGGTTGGCAGGTTCAAACCCAGCCCAGGCCTGTCAAACAATGACAACTATAACAACAAAAAATAGCCAGATACCCAGCTACTTGGGAGGCTGCGGCAGAACAATCGCTTAAGCCCAAGAGTTTGAGGTTGCTGTGAGCTGGGATGCCACAGCACTCTACCCAGAGTGACAGATTGAGACTCTGTCTCCCACTCCCCCCAAAAATATATACACACACAATATCAAATAAAAAATGAAATAAAATATAAAATAAATAAGATAAAGTAAAAAAAACCAACATCAGGGTAAGGAGAGGACAAGGAACGAAAGGACAAAGGGATAGTTAAAGGGTATAGGTCCCTTTCCAGGGTCACAGACTAAAATTTACCGTGATGATCACACATAACTGAGAACCTAATGAAAACCACTGACCTGCGCCCCTCAGCATGGGTGAATTGTGTGGTATGGGAATTATATTTCAATAAAGGTGTTTTAAAAACCTCAGCTAATGGCACTCTTCTACTCTTCCCCCAAATGAATACATATTCTCAATCGTGTTCATGTATCACTAAACACCAGTCCTTCCCACCACTTACCAGAATTGTGATATTACATTTGTAATTACTTTTTAGTGCCTGTTTCCCACACCAGACTGTAAGCTCTAACAAATCAGGGATATGTGTTGAGTCTCATTCTTATAACTCTATTCCTATTTTACTACCTGCATTAAATATACAGTTAACTTGCTGTACATACTGAACGTCTGCTATGACATGGTTTAGTAAAATGCTCTAAGAATTAAATAAAGCATTAGATGGGAAATACCGAAAACAGCAGCTGACTTACCAGTCAATATTGGCTTTGGTTATACTGAACAGACTTCAATATACATCCTGAACAGAGGGCAGGAATATAAGCCTAGTTTGGTCTTTGGTTTCTTCCCTAAAGTATCTTTTATTCTGCAAACTATGCATCAGATGTGAGCACGTCAGTCACCACACCTGGGCAATAGTACCGACTAGGGTGGCTTGCTCTTTCCTTCTCCAGACTAAATCCTAACACACAAATCTCCCCTTTTATATCTGTCCAATCATGAAAACTGCCTTAATTCAGTTCTTAAAATATAAAGCTATCAAAGAAGAGAAAGAATTAAAATAACAATTAGAGAAAAGAAAATTTGCTTTCTTATTAAGTGTGAAGAAGAAAAGGAGATGGCAAATGTAACTGAAATGCTTACTTGAAAGGGAAACTGGCGGTACTTCAAATACTCGGCGAGTATGTCTAACATCCGCACCATCTGAGAGAAGATCAGCACTCGGCTGCCTCGTTCTCTCAGGCGAATTAACAGCTTGTCAAGAAGAATTAGTTTTCCGCTACTACGAATTAAGTGCTAAGAAAATAATTTAAAACTGTTATTTCATGTTAAAAGAAGCAAATAATACAAATTATTCATTTAACACTTCAGTTGTTTTAATTATTTTCAGTTGAGATTTTAAACTTTCCTAATGTTACAAAACAATTTACTTCAGTTTTCAAAATTTTCTACATTTACCATTTTGCTTTATGATTTTAATTAAAACTTTCCTTACCACTTAACTTAACCTAGGGTTTTAATTGAATTTCCAAGGGGAAAAACACACTATTTCACTTTGCTAGTTACAGTAACTACATTATAGTATTTCTCCATAAATTTTAGCCAAGAAAACAAATACTATGGGAGCAGCAACTGAGCAATCTGAGGCTTAAAATGAATAATAAGCAAATGCCTTCTAATATGACTGCACACTGGCCACTGACACTGTCCCTCAGAGCACATGTACGGCTGGACTGCAACTGTGCATTCAGACAGGCCCCTCTGATTTGTCCTTCACAAGTGCTGGAAAAGGTTAACAACTGAGGCTACAATGTCCATTAGACTACCATTTGTCAAATCACAAATTTAATATAAACACTATTAATAAATTTCCCCTCCCAAATTATGAATATAGTGTGGATTTTTGCTGTATAAGTTACTACAGGCCACAGCTTGAGAATTCTATTTTTAGAAAATTGTTCAAAATAACTAAATTAGAATTTTAGAATCTTTTTTATGAAGACTAAAAAGTAAAGAACATTATTTAAATGCACCATTAACTAAGTGAACTTCCAACCAAAATTACAGCACTGTGCCATTTCAATTATAACTCAACATTTCCAGAATTTTACTTTACCACAAAGTAACAACCATACAAATTCTTACTTGTAAGGCCTCCTGTTTATTATAGAATTCATTATTATCTGGTGGTTTAATGAGGTAGCAATGGTTACAACATTTCTTTAGCTCCATCATAATGTTCAAAAAGCCTGAGGTACTGCCCTTGGAACCTTTGCTGAGGGCTTTGTAATTCCTAGTTAAAATCCACCTTTAAAAAAAAAAAATCATAAAAATGATATTTAGTAGAACAATTATCAAGATGAATTCTAAAACCATTTTAAAAACCCTTATACCAAAGCAAAACTGCACCTCATGAAACTTGTAACTGGGTATACCATGGACTCAGCCTCTTTCACAAGACTTACGAGAACACACAGCTTGATATCAGAACCATCCGTGGTACACAGTAAAGGCATGATGTAACCTAGTGAGCATAGGTGACTATGTCTACCCTCAATTTTTCAAATTTTACACAAATAAAAGGTATGAATATTTTTTTAAGAAGCCAATACCAAAATTAAAATGCCACAATTTTGCACTACAAAATATATTCTTGACATAAATTAAAACCTAAATCTAAACAAACATCTAGATCTACCCACCAATCTATAGGAAATACAAGGGATATTGTCAAACTACTCCAGAGAGAAGTACTGTGCAATAATACGCAGAAATATTCTACAGAGTAACTGTTTTCCTCATCAAATAGAAAAAAGGCAAAAAGAAGAACCTACAGATAAAAGACTTGAAAGGCAAATCAATTACCATAAGAACCTTATTTTAATCCCGATTCAACCAAACTTTAAAAAAAGTGTTGGGGCCAACAGAAAATGTGAACACTTACACTGAACACTGGTATCAAGAAATTATTGTTAAAATTTTAATGGGTATTCCTAGTTTTGGAATGCAAAAAAAAAAAAAAAAAAGATTAAAGTGGGATACTAGTTTTTAGAGACAAAGTCGCACTCTATTGCCCTTGGTAGAGTGCCATGGGATCATAGCTCACAGCAACCTCAAACTCTTGAGCTCAAGCGATTCTTCTGCCTAAGCCTCCTGAGTAGCTGGGACTACGGGCACCCACCACAACACCCAACTATTTTTAGAGACGGGGTCTCGCTCTGGCTCAGGCTGGTCTTGAACCAATGAGCTCAGGCAATCCACCCGCCTTGGCCTCCCAAGTGCTAGGATTATAGGCATCACCACACCCAGCAGGATACTAGTATTTTTTTAAATCAGTTATTAGAGGTACATAGAAAAATATTTATGAATGGAACAATTATATTTCTGATTTGCCTCAAATGGATGAGGGCAGTGGGAGTGGCTAGAGATGGAACAAGACTGACAAAGACTTGACACAGAAGCTGAGTAATGGGTACATGGGAGTTCATTATGTAATCGTCTGTGTGTGTCTAATATTTTCCATAATAAAAACCTAAAAATTATGTAGTAAATATATTTTTAAATGTATGGCACTTACAGATTTTACCATGAAATATAAACATTCCTGGACTCCAAGTGTACACAACAACAACATCTCATTTTATGCAATTAAATGTTCAAATAGGTATGAGAACAGATTTTCCTTTATGATTCTCAGAAAAACTATATAGATCCTGACACAAAAAATTTACACGAATATGATTTGTTAATATTCTTCAAAAAGCAGAGAGCCCAAAATTTTGTTCTAAGTTTCCCTCTCTCTGGACTCTACCTCCACCTGTCTATTACCACAGTTACATAATGCCTCAGCTCCATGGAAATCCTAACAGTTAAAAGGAACTCTGTACAGTAACATTTGAATATCGAAGAAAGCAATAAACTTTCTTATTAAGTTAGAAGATGAATTATGATTCTGGACGTGCCATCACATCTCCCTTTCCCCCTTATTCCACAAAATAAATCTGCTCTAATATAGGTTTAAATTATTCTAAAAACCATTATGAAAGCTGCCACTGCTCTAAGACACCGTTTGTGGGGCAGGTGGAGGCACTGTGATGAGAGGGACAAGGAGGGTTATTCAGAACACGTGCTCTGTGTACAGCTTACTTGTAATATTGTTTCTGTAAAGCACTCATTTCCATTCTTAAAATCTGCTCCACTTTGGCAGGAAGAGATTTTTCCACGTCCTTCTTAACACGCCGTAACAAGAACGGCTCGAGCTCCTTGTGGAGGCTCGCATAGCCATATTCTCTGCCTTTGCCATGTTCTTCCTCAAAATCTTCCCAGGAAGAAAACCTTTAGAAGTTAAAAAAAATGGAACAATCACTGAAAAAGTCAAACTACATTTGAGATTATTCAGGACAGTCATCTATAAACAAAATACTATTAAAAAAATACTATTGATTTTTAGTGACAAAAAATTAGCTGAAATTAATCACTTTTAGAAATCTCCCTTCTAAGAAGTCCACTGTATGTCTATACAGAGTATTAAATAAGTGGTTTTATAAGTTTGATTCTCCTTGAGTTAAATATATATGAAGTATTTTCAAGCATAACAGTAATTACCACTAAAATAATTCTTAAAAAACGTACTTTTAAAGTACTGGAGTTATTCAAAAATAACATACATGTGGCTTTGGGGAAATGATTTAATCTTGCCTAGGCTAGTTTCCTTACAGATTACCAAGACCCCACTGTTGTTACTGCCAGTATTAAATACAAAGAACCGGGACTGTGTATTTTGAACACATGCAAAATCAACTGCTGCAATTTTATTATACAGCTTAAGTCTATTTATAAAACTGATGCTGCACATGGTGGCTAGCACCTGCAGTCCCAGTTACTCAGCAGGCTGAAGCAGGATCACTTAAGCCCAGGAGTTAAGAGAATGCAGTAAGCTATGATTGTACCACTGCACTCCAGACTGAGCAAGACCTCATCTCTGTATTTAAAAAATGAAAAGGTTTATAAAATTGAAAAATTCGAATATTAGTACAAACACTGACCCCATTTCCTTTTTTCCTTCTTAATAATTTGTGATCCAAGGTTTAGGGCAATAAAACCTCTTACTGACTTTATTAGCTGCAATAATTATTTTCCTGCTAACAATTACCATACAGAACTATGACCAAAATTGTATATTCCGAGTTTGTCTTACTTTTCTGGCATAATGAAATGTAGCAAAGACCAGAGTTCCTTGAGGGAGTTTTGTAGAGGAGTTCCAGTGATAAGGAGACGGTGATTGGACTTAAAATCTATCAGAGTTTTATACAGAAGAGAGTCGTCATTTTTTAATCGGTGTGCTTCATCAACACCTATAAATGCCCAATTGAGACCTCCAAGGAATGCCTTAAAATGAACAGAAAAACAGTTAATATTTTGAGAATAAAATGGAATTCAAATTTAGTCTTCCCATTTAATCTGAACTCAAATGACTAAAGTGAGGCTAATTAAAAATAAACTTACCTACTTTACCAAAATAAATTATTGTTTCAAGTTTATTGGAATCTCCAAATCAAGTAATTAAGCATTCCTTCTATGACTATCTTAAACTTTAGGGTGTAGTAATATCAAGCCAGTTTTTATTAGCTTATACACTAATAATAAAGGGGAAAAACCCAAAAGTACCATTTAAAAATTTTATAAAACTTTTTTAGCTTAAGCCCAGTGGAGGTCTATATTAAGGTCAATGTGAAGAAATTATGACAGCAATTTAGGACAGTGTAGTGCTCCAAGTAGAGGTGTAACTCACTACATGACTTTCACAAACACGTATCTCTAATACATAAACTTAGGTCTCTGACTTAAAATACAAAGGAGGTCTGATTCTGTCATTTAATAGCTGTGTGATCAGAAGCAAATTCACACAACTCTTTTGAGTTTCTTTTCTTGAGACTAAGTTACTTTCTTTTTTTTTTTTTTTTTTTTTGTAGAGACAGAGTCTCACTTTACTGCCCTCGGTAGACTGCCATGATGTCACACAGCTCACAGCAACCTCCAAGCTTTTAGGCTTACGCGATTCTCTTGCCTCAGCCTCCCAAGGAGCTGGGACTACAGGCGCCCGCCACAACGCCCAGCTATTTTTTGGTTGCAGTTTGGCCGAGACTGGGTTTGAACCCGCCTACCCTTGGTATATGGGGCCGGCGCCCCACTCACTGAGCCACAGGCGCCACCCTTTCTTTTCAATACAGTATAAAAAGCAAATATCTTATAAAATAGATGGGAGCAGACAGCAGCTACAAAAGGTTTAGAAAAAAATGCTTCACTGCTTCACGAAGTAGCAGATTAATGCTGCTGGGAACATTCCTCCTCTTTTTTTTTTTTTTTTTGAGATAGCGTCTCACTATGTTGCTCTGGGTAGAGTGTTGTGGTGTCACAACTCTCAGCCACCTTAAACTTCTGGGCTTAAGCGAGTCTCTTGCCTCAGCCTCCCAGTAGCTGGGAATACAGGCACCCGCCACAACACCCAGCTTTTTTTCATTGCAGGTGTCATTGTTGTTTAGCAGCCTCGGTGCATGTGGCTGGCACCCTAACTGCTGAGCTACAGGCACCGAGCCTGAACCTTTCTCTTCTTTACCAAGCAGTGGACACTACTATAAACTGGTCTCATTTCTCATTTAAGAGCTGGCAAGCTTTTTCTATAAAGGGCCAAATGGTAAATATTTTAGACTTTGCAGACCAAAGCCTGGACTCTGTCATACATACTTTGTAACATCCCTTTAAATGTAACCCTTTAAAACTTTTAAAAATATAAAAGCCATTCCTGGCTTGAGAGACATAAACTACCACTACCAGACTAGTTTGTTGGCCCATGACTTAAGCTGTCCGCTCATCCTGCTCACAACATTTGATGATGAAGGAAAACTGACATACAACAAACAAAAACACACGCAATACATACCTTATCCTTCAATAAAATTTCATAAGTTGTTAACAATATATTAAATTTTAATCGTTTGGTCTGTGGATGCATCCATTCATGAGTTCTTATCTAGCGAGCAATTTGAAGAATATTAAGAAAAACATTAGGCAAATTTCACTCTTACTTAAATATCTAAATTAAAAGTCCATTCGAAATATATAAAACTACATAATGTTCAGGTAATATTCATTTTATAGTAGAACATGCTATGTTGATCATAAATAGAATGTAAATGCCAAGCATATCAAAACTAAATACAATTTTAATACACATCTTTCCCTAAAGAAACCTGTCATCTAACAAAACACAAGTGATTAATTCATTTATAATACATTTATTGGCCAGGTGCGGTGGCTCACACCTGTAATCCCAGCACTCAAGAAGGCTGAGGTGGGTGGATTGCTTGATCTTAGGAGTCCAAGACCTGCCTGAGCAAAAGTGAGAGCCCGTCTCTACAAAAAATAAAAAACTAACTGGGTCTTATGGTGAGTGCCTGTGATCCCAGTTACGTGGGAGGCTGGGTTGCTGTGAGCTACAATGGCGCCATGGCATTCTACCGAAGGCAACAGAATGACTCTGTCCCCCACGCCCAAAATATATTTACTGATGAAATATGATGTCTCAGGTTTGCTTCACAATGATCAGAAGGATAGAGTAGTGTGTAGAGGTACAGGCAAAATGAAACTGGCAGTAAGTTGGGCGGCGCCTGTGGCTCAGCGGGTAGGGCGCCGGTCCCATATGCCGGAGATGGCGGGTTCAAACCCAGCCCCGGCCAAAAAAAAAAAAAAAAAAAAAAAGAAACTGGCAGTAAGTTAAAAATTGTAAAACTAGGCTCAGCACCTATAGCTCAGTGGCTAGGGCGCCAGCCATATACACCACAGCTGGCAGGTTAGAATCCAGCTTGGGCCTGCAAAACAACCATGATAACTACAACCCAAAAATAGCTGGGTGTTGTGGCGGGTGCCTATAGTCCCAGCTACTTGGGAAGCTGAGGTAAAAAAATCACTCAAGCCCAAGAGTTGGAGGTTGCTGTGAGCTGTGATGCCACAGCACTCTACCCAGGGCAACAGCTTGAGACTCTGTCTCGAAATAAAAAAAACAAACAAACAAAAAAAAAAACTGTAAAACTAGTGGCTCGGCGCTGTAGCTCAGTGCTAGGGCACAGGACACATGCACTGGGGCTGGTGGGTTCGAATCTGACCTGCGCTTGCTAAACAACGTCAACAACAACAAAAAATAGCCAGGCCTTGTGGCAGACACCTGTAGTCCCAGCTACTTGGGAGGCTGAGGCAATAGAATCGCTTGAGAACAAGAGTTTGAGGTTGCTGTGAGCTGTGACACCAAGGCATTCTATCTCTACTGAGGGAGACATAGTGACACTGTCTCAAAAAAAAAAAAAGGGTGGCGCCTGTGGCTCAGTGAGTAGGGTGCCGGCCCCACATACCAAGGGTGGTGGGTTCAAACCCAGACCCGGCCAAACCACAACCAAAAAAAATAGCCGGGCATGGTGGCAGATGCCTGTAGCCCCAGCTACTAGGGAGGCTGAGGCAAGAGAACTGCTAAGCCCAAGAGCTAGAGGTTGCTGTGAGCTGTGATGCCATGGCACTCTACCGAGGGCAATAAAGTGAGACTCCGTCTCTACAAAAAAATAATTAATTAAATTAAATTAAAATAAATTGTAGGGTGGCACCTGTGGCTCAGTGAGTAGAGTGCCAGCCCCTTATACCGAGGGTGACAGGTTTGAACCCAGCCCCAGCCAAACTGCAATAAAAAAATAGCCAGGCATTATGGCAGGCTCCTGTAGTCCCAGCTACTTGGGAGGCTGAGCCAAGAGAATCGCTTAAGCCCAAGAGTTGCTGTGAGCTGTAACGCCATGGCACTCTACCAAGGGCAACAAAGCGAAAGTCTGTCTCAAAAAAAAAAATAAAATGTAAAACTAGAGATTGGAACATGATGGCTTATTATACTCTACTGTCTGCTTTCACATATATTTGAAATTTTCCATTAAAATTAAAAATATGAATACTAAACTAAAATTGATTTTTATTATACCCAATCCAACATATATTTAATACTTATTTGTGGCAACTTCTAGCCAGAAATTATGCCAGAAGCTAAGACAAAAGAAAAACAGTTATCCTCAAAGACAACTATGTCTTTATTTCTAGGTGTGAAGGTAAATAGCTTACCATGTTTCTGCTGTTAATGTCACCTAAGTAAACCACAGCATTCATCTGAGAGGCCCACGTCTGGATCTCTCTCTGCCAGGAAGTGAGAGTGGAGAGGGGCACCACGAGCAGAAAAGGCCCATACAGCTGGTGCTCATGAAACAAGTAGTTCAGAAAGGAGATGGTCTGTATGGTCTTCCCTAGGCCCATCTCATCTGCAAGTATACAACTGTTTCCTCTACAACATTTAAAAAAAAACAAACACATGGAGTCTAAGGTGGACATATTCAAAGAAAACAAAATTACATATTTGAATTTATATGAAGTTAAATAAAATTAATCTGATAGCTATTATATAGAATATGCCATTTTTATTAGCTACAAATATAAATGTAAACACATCTGGCTAAAGACTTAATCACTAATATTGTAAATAAAGAGTTTGATGAATGCAATTCTTAGAAATTTCAAAAAAAATTATATTTAATCAATTACGAAGCTGAAAACACGATTCATCTACTAGTAGTGGAGTCTGAATACATTAAGTAAAAAGTCTATAGAGAAAACGTGAGCAAAAACCATAGCTATAATGCAGCCTAGAGAGTCACATATACTCTTTATTGATTGACTGTTGGGAATTCATTAAGGGTATAAGAAACCAGGTTACACTGATTACATTTCTTAGGTAAAGTCTCTCTTACAATTATGCCTTGCCCCCAAAAGGTATGGCACACACCAAGACCCCAACACCCTCCCTCCTTCCCTCTCTCTGCTCATCCTTTCCCCCACTGTGTCATTAATTGTCCTTATATCAAAATTGAGTACATAGGATTCATGCTGCTCCATTCTTATGATGCTTTATTAAGAATGTGTTTGTTCCACGTTAATACAAAGGCTGTAAAGTCTCCATTAAAAAATGGATGAATAATATTCCATGGTGTACATATACCACAGCTTGTTAATCCACTCCTGGGTTGGTGGGCATTTAGGCTGTTTCCACATTTGGCAATTGTAAATTCAGCTGCAATAAATAGTGTAGTACAAATGTCCTTATGATAAAAGGATTTTTTTCCTTCTGTGTAAATGCTCAGTAATGGGATTGCAGAATCAAATGGGAGGTTTGGCTTGAGTTCTTTGAGGATTCTTCTTCCTTCCAAAAAGGCTGTTATTAGTTTGCAGTCCCGCCAGCAGTGTAAAAGTATTCCTTTCTCTCCACATCCATCTAACCCCAGCGAGAATGTGGGCCATTCTCACTGGGGTTAGATGGAATCTCAAGATGGATTTGATTTGCATTTCTTTAATAATTAGGGATGATGAGCATTTTTTCATGTTTGTTAGCCATTCATCTGTCTTCTTTAGAGAAGGTTCTATTAATGTCTCTTGCCCATTGATATATGGGATTATTGGCTTTTTTCATGTGAATTTGACTTCTCTACAGATCCTAATTATCAAGCTATTGTCTGATTCAAATATGCAAATATCAAGCAGCCCTGTGGCTCAAAGGAGTAGGGCACCGGCCCCAAATACCAGAGGTGGTAGGTTCAAACAAAACTGTAAAAAAAAAAAAAAAAGCAAATATCCTTTCCCATTGTGTAGATTGTCTATTTGCTTTGGTTGTTGTCTCCTTGGCTATACAAAGCCTTTCGGTTTAATTAATTTATTTTTGTTGTTGTTGTTGCAATTGCCACGGCAGTCTTCATGAAGTCTTTCCCCAGGCCTATATCTTCAAGTGTTTTTCCTATGCTTTTGATGAGGATTTTTATTGTTTCATGCCTTAAATTTAAATCCTTTATCCATCTGGAATCAATTTTTGTGAGTGGAGAAAGGTGTGGGTCCAGTTTCAGTCTTTTACATGTGGATATCCAGTTCTCCCAGCACCATTTATTGAATAGGGAGTCTTTCCCCAAGGTATGATCTTGTTAGGTTTATCAAACATTAGGTAGTTGTAAGATGTTAGTTTCATTTCCTGGTTTTCTATTTGATTCCAAATGTCTATGTCTCTATTTTTGTGCCAGTACCATGCTGTCTTGACCACTATGGCTTTGTAGTACAGCCTAAAATCTGGTATGCTGATGCCCCCAGCTTTGTTTTTATTACTAAGAACTGCCTGCCTTAGCAATGCAGTTTTTTCTGGTTCCATACAAAACACAGAATCATTTTTTCCAAGTCTTCAAAGTACGATGTTGGTATTTTAATAGGGATAGCATTGAATCAGTAGATTGCTTTGGGAAGTATAGACATTTTAACAATGTTAATTTTTCCATTAACATGGTATGCTCTTCCATTTGTTAATATCCTCTGCTATTTCCTTTCTTAGGATTTCATAATTTTCTTTATACAGAAAGTATATTCCTAGGTATTTCATTTTCTTTGAAGCTATGGTGAAGGGAGTTGTGTCCTTAATTAGCCTCTCATCTTGACTGTTATTACCATATACAAAGGCAACTGACATGTGGACATTGATTTTACATTCTGAGTCAGTACTGTATTTTTTGATGACTTCCAGGAGTCTTGTAGTTGAGTCTTTGGGATTCTCTAAGTATAAGATCTTGTCATCAGCAAAGAGGAAGAGTTTGACCTCCTCTGCTCCCGTTTGGATACCCTTTATTTCCTTGTCTTGCCTAATTGAATTGGCTAACTTCCAGCACTATGTTGAATAGGAATGGGGACAGAGGACAACCTTGTCTGGTTCCAGTTCTAAGAGGAAAAGCTTTCAGTTTTACTTCATCCAATAAAGTATTAGCTGTGGGTTTGTCATAGATAGCTTCGATCAGTTTAAGAAATGTGCCACGTATGCCTACACTCTTCAGTGTTCTAATTAGAAAAGGATGCTGGATTTTATCAAATGCTTTTTCTGCATCTATTGAGAGGATCATATGGTCTTTGTTTTTGTTTCTGTTAATATAGTGGATAATGTTTATGGACCTGCGTACATTAAACCAGTCTTGCATCCCTGGGATGAAACCTACTTGATCATGATATATGACTTTTTTGATGATAAGCCATAATCTATTAGCTCGGATTCTGTTGAGAATTTTTGCCTCTATATTCATAAGTGAAATTGGTCTGAAATTCTCCTTTTTAGTTGGGTCTTTTCCTGATCTTGGAATCAGGGTGATGTTTGCTTTGTAGAACATGTTGGGGAAGATTCCTTCCTCCTCAATTTTTTGGAATAATTTCTGCAGTACGGGAATAAGCTCTTCCTTGAAAGTCTGATAGAGTTCTGGTGGAAAGCCTTCTGGACCAGGGCATTTTTTGTTGTTCCTTTAATCTCAGTACTTGAAATTGGTCTCTTCAGGAGCTCTATTTCTTCCTGACTAACTCTAGAGAGAGGGTGTGATTCCAAATATGGATCCATTTCCTTCACATTGTCAAATTTCTGGACATAGAGTTTCTGGTAGTATTCAGAGATGATCTCTTGTATCTCCCGTGGCATCAGTTGTTATTTCCCCTTTATCATTTCTGATTGAGGTTATTAGAGATTTTACTTTTCTATTTCTAGTTAGTCTGGCCAAAGGTTTATCTATTTTATTTTTTCAAAAAACCAACTCCTTGTTTCATTAATTTTCTTAATGATCTTTTCATATTTCATTGATCTCTGATTTAATTTTGGATATTTCTTTTCTTCTGCTGGGTTTAGGCTTAGATTGTTCTTCTTTTTCCAATTCCATAAGACGGCTTGTGAGTTTGTCGATGTGCTCTCTTTCTGTTTTTCGAATGTAGTCATCTAAAGCGATAAATTTTCCTCTCTAAACTGCTTTTGCAGTATCCCACAGGTTTTGGTAGCTTCTGTCTTCATTGTTGTTATGCTCAAGGAAGTTAATGATTTCCTGTTTTATTTCTTCCTGCACCCATCTGTTATTCAACAGAAGACTGTTTAATTTCCATGCCTTTGGGTGGGGTCGAACGTTTTGTTAAGAGTTGAGTTCCACCTTTAGTGCCTTATGGTCTGATACAAGGTAAAATTTCAATTATTTTGATTCTGTTGATATTTGTTTTGTGCCCCAGGATATGATCAATTTTGGAGAATGTTCCATGGGGTAATGAGAAGAATGTATATTCTTTGTCTTTGGGGTGGAGTGTTCTATATGCGTCTATGAAGCACAGTTGTTCTAGGGTCTCATTTAAATCTCTTATATCTTTGTTTAATTTCTGTTTAGAGGATCTGTCCAGCTCTGTAAGAGGAGTGTTAAAGTCCCCTGTTATGATGGTATTATCGGATATCATATTGCTCAGACTGAGTAAGGTCTGTTTCAAGAATCTGGAAGCATTTTAAGTTGGGTGCATAAATGTTTAGAATCGAAATGTCTTCTTGATGTATTTTGCCCTTGACCAATATAAAGTGAGCATCTTTGTTTTTTTTACCTTAGTTGCTTTAAATCCGTATGTATCTGAAAATAAGATTGCAACTCTTTTCTTCTACATTTCATTTGCCTGAAAAATTGTGTTCTGTCCCTTAACTTGGAGTTTTGTCTTTTGAAGCTACGTGTGTTTCCTACAGACAGCAAATGGATGGCTTGTGTTTTTTAATCCAGTCAGCCAATCTATGCCTCCTCAGTGGGGAATTCAAGGCATTAACATATATTGAGATAATTGATAAGTGTAGTAGTGTTCTATTCATCTTATTTTGTGAGAGTCCATTGCTTAGTTTTATCTTTTCCATCATTATGGAAGTTAAGTTCTATCCTGTAATTTCTGAGTTCTTACTTTGCTGTTGATCCATTGTGATGGTCAGTGTATATAACAGGTTGAAGTATTTTCCTGTAGGGCTGGTCCTGTTGTGGCAAATTTCCTCAATGTTTGTGTATCAGTAAATGATTTGATTTGATTTCTCCATCAATTTTAATGCTTAGCTTAGTGGGATATAGAATTCTGGGATGGAGATTGTTGTTTGAGTAGATTAAAGGTAGATGACCATTGTCTTCTTGCTTGGAAAGTTTCATTAGAGAAGCCTGAAGTCACCCTGATGGATTTGCCCCTGTAGGTCAACTGGCACTTATTCCTGGCAGCTTGCAGAATCTTTTCTTTTGTCTTAACTTTGGACAGGTTCATCACAATGTGTCTTAGAAAAGCTCAGTTAGAGTTGAGGTGACCTGGGGTCCGATATCCCTCTGAAAGGAGTGTGTCGGAATCTTTGGTGATATTTGGGAAATTTTCATTTATAATATTCTCTAGTATGGCTTCCACTGCCCTGGGGCATTCTTTTTCCCCTTCTGGGATACCTATAACTCATGTTTGAATGATTCATAAGGTCCCATAATTCTGTCAGCGAACGTTCTGCTTTCTCTCTCCTCTTTTCTGCCACTTTAACTATATGAGTTATCTCAAGAGCCTTGGCCTCTACCTCTGAGATTCTTTCTTCTGCATGGTCTAATCTGTTTTTGATATTTTCTATTGCATCTTTAAGTTCCCTAATGGACTGCTTCAGTTCCTTCAGCTCTGCTATATCCTTTCCATATTCTTCATATTGTTCATATCTTATTTGATTATCTTTGGACTTCCTTTTGGTTATTTTCCACCTCATCAGTAGTTTCCTTCATTGTTTCTATCATTTCGTTCATTGTTTTCATCTGTATTCTGAATTCCTTTTCTGTCATTTCTAACATTTATAGGTGAAATCCTCTGCAGTAGCTACCTCATGGTCCCTTGGTGGGGTTGCTCTGGACTAGTTTTTCATGTTGCCAAGATTTTTCTGCTGATTCTTCCTCGTAAGTATTTTCTTTTATCTGTTTCCTTGCCCTACTTTTCCTTTCACTTCCTCTTGCTCTTTAAGTTACTAGGCCTCTGGACTAGGGTTTTGATGAGTCAGCTGTCAGCGAGATTAGTCCGAACGAACACACGCAACCACTTGCTTGTTTTCCACTGTTTTTGTCCTCATGAGGTCCAGAAGTCTCTCGCTGGCCCCCCGTGTCCTCAAAGGGATGTTTCAGATCCCATAAGCCAGAGATGCCTAGAGTCTTCTCTCCCCAGTTTCACTGTGCCCAGTTGCAAGAAAGCTGTTATTTGGCTGCTGTCTTGCTCCTCCCCCCACTACATATACTGTTAAGAGTAGACAGTGGGCCCCAGCAGATAGTGAAAAAATGTAGAGGATTAAAGGGGTATTAGATATAACTAGGAAACATAAGAAATATTCAGGAACTGTGGGAACAGGCATGTATACACATTCTGATTTTAAGTTGAATAGAATAATAATTTAAGAACTGCAACAATCGAACAAGTTAAAGTCAAACTCTCCTGAATTCTCTTCTTCCTGTGTGGTATTGCTTATACAAACTAGGAAATACAAAGATCAGCATATAAAATGCCAAAGGGGCTCATACTTTAAGTTAACAGCAATTTTTTTCTGAATACTGTATTTGTAAAATTCTTCTCTCTCAAATTAAATAGATGATTCAAAATATACTTACTTGCACCAAGAGTGAGCAAGCCAGTTCAAACCATTTAGTTGATAGTCTCTTAATTCTAAACCCTCATGTCCTCCAATATAGGATGGTTGCTTCTTCAAGGCTACAAACCTTGGCCTTTGTTTTAATACCTTTAGTAGAAATAAATGTTAACATGCAGAATTACTAAACAAAAGAAATTATACAAAAAGATGAAAATTGCAGTGTTTCCTATAAATTCTGAAATTTCATCTAAAATCACCAAGCTTAGAGATTCCATGACTTAAAATATGTCTAAGGATTCAAAGAATAACTTTCAAATCCTCTAACAAGAATGCACTGCGTAATTAGTAAACTATTTTTGCCCTCTTCTTTTAAAATAAAAATTAAGTTCCTACCAAAATACGTGGGTCTCACTCATTTCACAAAGGCTATGTTAAATTTTTTCATAACCATTGCTCCATTCCTGAGCTAGAAATAAACCATAGAACTGACTTAATTTCCCATTCAATTTCTGATTTCTAAATTGCCATTATGAAGAATTTAATTAAATCTTGTAATAAGAAAACAAATTCTAGGCTCAGTGCCTGTAGCTCAGCAGCTACACTTCCAGCCACATACACTGGAACTGGTGGGTTCGAATCCAGCCCGGGCCTGCCAAACAACGACAACTACAACAAAAAAATAGCCTGGCATTGTGGCAGGCACCTGTAGTCCCAGCTACTTGGGAAGCTGAGGCAAGAGAATCACTTACACTCGAGAGTTTGAGATTACTGTGAGCTATGATGCTACAGCACTCTACAGCTTGAGACTCTCCTCTCCAAAAAAAAAAAGAAAGAAAGAAAAGAACACAAATTCTAGTAGAACACAGACCTTAAAGCTATTATAAGTACTTGAGATACACTATGAAGTCTCTAGAAGTATTGTGCAAGGTAATCACGGATACTCTGTATGGCTCTGTCCTCTTCTTCCCCACCTTCAAAGGGAATATCTGCTACCTTTTAAACTAAGCATATGTCTAGTTTCCAAGTAATTTTCCCTATCTGGTCTCCACACCTACTCCTTACAACTACCACTATCACTACCACTTTCAGACATTTTTATCATCTTCTAACATAGTGCCACTCACCAAGGACAATGCCACCTTTCAGATTAAATAGCAATTACAGGAACCGCAATTCCTACAAGTCCTTCCAACCAAGAAGCATTCTCCCTTACTCTATTTGAAATCAGGACCATTATTATCCTATTTAGGCTTGTAATATTCACAATGCATAGATACATTTTTAATAACTAAAAATATCAAACAATACTCACTTTGCAATCTTTAAAAGGAGTGGTTTTTGATTGGTTCCTGCTAAAATACTCATCAATGCATGCCTGAAACTTTTTGGAAATGAGAGCTCCGTCTTCCCAGCTACATTCTGAGTATGGAAGGCCCTGCCACTTACAGTAATAATCAGGATAACCAGCTGCTGACTTTTGATTGGAATGAGCTGTGAAATAAATCAGGTATTTATTTTTACATTTAATCTGAGACAATTCTTGGTAAAAGCTACAAAAATTAGTCATCTAATTTACAATAATCTCAAGCAATGGAATTTGATGTGTAAACAATAAATGTATGACTTTTTCAGATGATTTAAAGCATGAAGATACAAAAGTTTAATGAGAATCAATTATTACTAACCAATGATACGTTCCACTATTTGATACTGTTTATGTAGATCATCTGTAAGTTCTTGCTGGCAATTATAATACTCCACATCTTCTGGAGAAGCATTTTTCAACCTGAAAAATTATTAATCCAGGCTTCAAACTCTCCCATAATTAACCCATTCCCCCTGGCTGGGTGCCTGTAGCTCAAGCAGCTAAGGCATCAGCCACATACACCCGAGCTAGCAGGTTCAAATCCAGCCCGGGCCTGCCAAACACCAATGACAACTACAACCCAAAAAATAGCCAGGTGCTGTGGCAGGCGCCTGTAGTCCCAGCTACTTGGGAGGCTGAGACAAGAGAATCGCTTAAGCCCAGGAGTTGGAGGTTGCTGTGAGCTGTGATGCCACAGCACTATTGAAGCTCTGTCTCAAAAAAAATTAACCCATTCCCCCAATCACTGTCTGTAACACAAAATCTCCCATTTCGTCCTTTTCATGTGGGCCACGTTTGAACAATGAAGAACTTGAAACAGAAATAAAGCACCATTAATTTTTAACTTTAAGAATGTGTAACATATGAGACACATTCTATGTGGCTGTTTTCAAAAAGAGGTTTAGATATGGCTGCCCCTTAGAGTTTTACCTTGAGATGGAAACCATTCATCCCCCCAGTATCTGCTAAGGATTGTGAAGATACTAAAATCCACAGAGGCTCAAGCCCTTTACATAAAAAGGCACAATATTTGCATATAACCTATGCCTATCCTTCCATATACTTTAATCTCCAGATACACCTATAATACATAATACAATACAAATGCTACCTACAGAAGTAGCTGACACATTGCTTCTGAATTTATTTTTGGATTACTCCTCCCAAATATTTCCAATTAGTAGTTGGTTGAATTTAAGGACGCAGAACCAGCAGAGACAGAAGAACAACTATACTATAAAGCCTACAGTTGTTTTAGGCCATCATTTAATTCTCAATTATGTATTCTTCATTAACAAAAAAGCTTAGACTACTAAAAAAAAGTATGACACAGAGCATATTTACCATCTTTTTGTTTCCTGATCTTTTTTCTTATAATTATCCAATTTTTTCATTCCCCTAACATTCTGCTGCTTAAGAGTTTCTTCTGTTTCCCAAGTGTTATGAATGTGGGACCATCCTTTCCACTTAATTAGATACTGGGTCTCTCCAGGCTCCTTGTCTTTATCAAACCCTGCATTCGGGTCGCCGTCTGCCTCCACTGCATAGATGGTTGTAGTAGCACCGGTAGCTGAGGGCAGAACACGAGACCTTCATGTAACTCTTCTGTAGGACTATTTCAACCCAAAATTTTAGGAATAGGAATACTAAAATACAGACTCTATTAAATAAGCAAGTAATAAGTCAAGTATCTGGGAAACAAGACAGAGACTTATAGGAATTTATATTTCACACAGATAAAAGAAACTCAGAATTTTAAAATTGAAGAATTATCTACCTCACTTAATAAGTGTAGTATTAAAATTAGGAAAAAAAAAATCAAGGCCAAAAGACAGAAATACACCTGAGATCAGACACTAATTTATAAAAACCTATAAGTAGAAGATTGATAACTGGAAATTAAAATAATTTAAAATTACCCTGAAAAACTACATGCCAAGATTACCTAGAAATAATTTACATATTTAAGATGAAAGGAAAAAAATTTCAAAACTCCATTTGTGAAACTGAAAGTCCCTAACAACAGCTCCTGTTTAGCAGCAGCAAACCCAAGTGAGTCAGACACCTGACAACACCTAACACGACAGCATTCTGTGGGCATCTTCTCCAAAGAACTCACTCAACCTAGGCAAAGTGTATTTTTCTAAGAAATAAGTAAAATAGAATTAAAATTGACCTTCTTACTTTTAAAACTGAAAAATCTCCAAGAAATTATTTACCTTTATAAATATGTATTATCTAAATAACCAAACAATGTGTTTTTAAAAAATACCTGCTCTTCTGCCAATCCTACAGTCCATAAACTTCTCTATGGTTTCAAACTCCTCCTCCTCCGGCTGAGGAACATCCTCCCCGCAGACTTCCAGCAGGTCATCAGAGTCTGTCTTCAGCTCCTCGTCCTCCTTGTAGCTGACGTTGACGGTTGCCTGGCGACGAGAGCTCCTTTTATCATTATCATAATCCTCCTCATCATCATCATCCTCAGATGAATCGATCTGTCTCTTTTTTTGTCCAAGAACCTTCTTTCCATTTTTTGACTTAGATCTAGGGAAGGACAGAGGGGAAAAAACAAGTGTTTTCCAGAAATGTTAGCACAAAACAAGGTTTGAGAAATTATATACAAAACAATGAATGCCTTCCATAATCAACAATTTCCACCATCACAGAGACCATACTATACTCACCTGTTTTGAGGTTTTCTGCTTTTGACTTTGTTTTTTGGCTCATAATCAGATTCCGTCTCATCACAACTACTTTTATCTTGTTCTTCAGATTCTGAATCTGAACCAGACTGAGATGGAGATCCTGACCCAGACATCTGCCAATCTTCACTATAGATAAAAATTATAAAGTACTTTTATTTATACTTATATAGCAAATTTTGTCCCTAATAAAATGCAAAGATGATCAAATCTATATACTGCTTTTATTCACATTAAAAGATAGTGTCTGTAGAGTAAGACAAATACTGGAAAATATTCATAGATTTTTCTCATAACTCTGAAATTTGTTAATTTATACCTTAGTGAACAGCAAATAAATGACATTTTATTCTCATTATGGATGAAAATACATTATGCTAAGTTAAGAGTCATAGGGTTTAATTCTAAAAATCTTAATTATACTTGCCCTTAAAAATAGAATTCTAATTCTTCCGTTTTAATTTTATAGAGGCTATGATTTTTTAAAAACGTCTTTTATGGCTGGCATGCCTATAATCCTAGCACTCTGGGAAGCCAACACAGGTAGAATGCTTGAGCTCAGGAGTTCAAGACCAGCCCCAGCAAGAGGGAGGCCCCATCTATACCAAAAACAGAAAAACTAGCCTGGTGGTGTGGCAGGTGACTATAGTCCAGCCACTCAGAAGGCTGAGGGGCAAGAGAATCGCTTGAGCCCTGTAGTTTGAGGTTGCTATGAGCTACTATACCATGGCACTCAACCCAGGTGACAGAGATTCTGTCTCAAAAAAAATAAAAATAAAAACAAAAAACCTCAAACCCACTGCTTTTAAAATAGTACATGTTCATTAAGAAAAGCTTAAAATATGGTATAGAAAAATGTATTAAAAACATGACACAGTAAGATTCACAGAAGATAAACCAGATGACTCCACATACATCCATTTACACGAGTACCAGAGAGTAAAATATGGTCTACAGCAGGGCTCACCATGTAACCCAGCACTCTGGGAGGCCAACGCTTGAAGTCAGAAGTTTGAAACCAGCCTGGCCAAGAGCGAGACCCCCTTTCTACCAAAAGTAGAAAAAATTAAGCCAGGTGTGGTGGCAGGAACCTGTAGCTCCAGCTACTGGGGAGGCTGAGGCAGGATGATTACTTGAGCCCAGGAGTTAGAAGTTACTGTGATCTATGAGAACACCATTGCACTCTAGCCTGGGCAACAGTGAGAAGGAAATGGGAATGGGCATCAGAATGGGAATGGAAAGGGGAGATGAAGAAGTGGTGTGATAACATCACATGGTCACACACAAAAAAAAAAAAAAAAAAAAAAAAAAAAATTAAGGATTTAAGACTTAGCCTGTCATGGTGGCCCATGTCTGTAATCCCGCAATTTGGGAGGCTAGGACAATGGGACTGTTTGAGCCCTGGAGTTCAAGACCAGCCTAGGCAACATATCGACCTCATCTCTGCTGGACATGGTGGCTCACGCCTATAATCCCAGCACTTGGGAGACCAGGCAGGTGGATTCCCTGAGCTCACAGGTTGAAAACCAGCCTGAGCGAGAGCAAGACCCTGTCTCCAAAAATAGCCTGTAGTCCCAGCTACTTGGGAGGCTGAGGTAAAAGAATCACTTGAGCCCAAGAGTTTGAAGTTGCTGTGAGCTGTGATGCCACATACTCCACTGAGAGCGACAAAGTGGGTATCTGTCTCTTTACCTAACAATTGCAATCAGTGTAACTGGCTTATTGTACCCTCAATGAATCCCCAACAATAAAAAAAAAAAAAAAAATTATCTTTACAGAAAATTTAAAAACTGAGCCAGGCATGGTGGTATGAACCTGTAGCCCTCATTACTCAGGAGAAGGATCACTTAAGTCCAGGAGTGCACAGTTATAATGAGCTATACTCACACCACTGTACTCTGGCCTGGGTGACACAGTCAGTCTCTTAAAAAAAGAAAAAAAAATTAAAGATCTATGTTAATTTATAAAATGTCACAAACCAAGAATTTATAAGTCTACTTTCTACAGTTTTCATAAAGGAAGAAATACAAAATCAGTAGAATTATCCTGTTAAGAGTGTAGACAGTTTAACAAAATAACCTACTCTTTATGCTTTTTCCTCTTGACCTCACTTGATGTATCATCAGAATCTTCACTGCTAGAGGAATCCTGCAGAAAAAAATAAAGTCAGTATCATCCACTATCGATTAGAATTTAACCATAATATCAAACTTTTACTTGTTATATAATTTAACATTTGCTTTGTAACAGTTCCTATAAAGCCTTTCATCCAGTTTTACTTATATCATTAACTAGCTTAAAGTAATTAATATTTTTATTGCAAATTAAGATAGGTAGTAAAGGGCAGCACCTGTAGCTCAGTGGGTAGGGCTTTAGCCACATACACCAAGGGTTCGAGCCCGGCCTGGGCCTACCAAACGACTATGGCAACTACAACAACAACAAAAATAGCTGGGCATTGTAGTGGGTGCCTGTAGTACTTGGGAGGGTGAGGCAAGAGAATCGCTTAAGCCCAGGAGTTTGAGGTTGCTGTGTGATGCCACAGCACTCTACCAAGGGCGCGACATAGTAAGACTCTGTCTCAAAAAATAAATAAATAAATAAATAAATTAAAAGTTTGAGATTGCTGTAAGCTGTGATGCCACAGCACACTACTCAGAATGACATAGTGAGACTGTCTCCAAAAAAAAGAAAGAAAAATGCATATATATTTAAAGTTACAAATATATTTTAATGGTATAATATTTCTCTATCCAAAGATGTCTGTGTACATACATGTCTGACACATTTCATAATTATTTCCTTAGATTTCATGTTTAGTTTATTTATAGTTTTGCTGTGATGAACAAATGCACATAAATTTCCCACTAATTATTTTGGACTAATCCCTAAAAGCAAAATTATTAAATAACGAAATATCTAAATTTCAAGATGCTTAATACATGTATTTCAAGTACTTCCTATCTATTCTTTCAAAATACTTGTTTTCATAAACACCAGTTACACGAACAGTCACCATATTTACTCTCAGGTAAGGTAACAGCAGCACATACTGAGGCTCACCTCTTCTGAGCCACTGTTAGATGAGGCCTGTTGCTGCTGCTGCTGCTGCTGCTGCTGCTGCTGCTTCTTAAGCATTGCAGATCTCTGAACAGCCAGAATACTAGGGCTAGACTTCCAGAACTGCAACAGAAACATGAACCAGTAAAGAAGTAAAAGAGAACTGGGGAGAAGGTCAATTCATTGAAACACTTGTACTAACATTTCTCTGGCTCAAAATTATAAATTAAGACTACTTTTCCTACTCTTATGTAATATATTATAATGTAATTAAAGTAAAATGCTGAGCTTCAGCTGTATATAAAAAATGTATGATGTACTAAATTTCACAGCCCAAATCCATCAATATCCACTTGGTGGTAAGTGCATTATTTTCAAAAACAAAGTGATGACCTGCCATACTGCTCATTAGCACTTTATTTTACTGGTGTTTGGTAAAAGGAAAGAGCCAGGATATAATTCCCCTATGTCACAGCACACTGTTTTAGTTCAGTAGACTTTTTTTACAGTAAGATTTTCTCTCTTAAAGAATCTGTGTTGATTTATATTCTGGTTCAAGCATCTGATCTCATCATGCACTGGTAACACTGTACACGATCATGAAATATAGACCCATTTTGGTATGTACTGTGTAACAGTAGCTTATTTCAAACAGAACCCTTACCCTAATCTACCAACTATACTTGAGGAATCTGAGTTCTATTAAATCCTACTATTAGCAATAAAGAATCTTCTCCGAAGATCTTGGAAGCAGAGGCCATGCTCTATAAGGTTAGTAAGCAGATCTGGAGACTTTATGAAACTCAACTTCTGCCTAAGAGACCAAAAAAGTTTTACTTGTGTATTTCACCCTTGCTGCTTTATAGTCACATCTCTCTTCCACGTCAATTTAATCTACAGATACACAGCAACACATTTGAGAATCACCTAAAGTACATTTTAATGTCTAAAATGTTTTTTGTTTTTTCTAAAAGCTAGATTAAGAATGGTATAAACCAATCCTTTAAATTTTTCCAAGGTAATACAAAAAACTCCATCCAGCTTTCACTGGCTGTTTTATTACCTCAGCTCCATCAACTTTTGGCGGTTTTGCTTGCACTTTGTTTTCTCGGGAAGTGTCTGACTCAGACTCCGACTGACTGCCCGACTCAGACCCAGAGTCGGAGTCACTGCTACCTGACCGGCTACTGCTCCCATCACTACTGCTTCCAGAGCTCGAACCAGAGCCAGAGCCTGAAGCCGACCCCGAATCATCATCCGACTGGCTAGAATGTGAAAATAAATTTCAAACAAAAATCCATTACAAATTTAATCTTTCATAAAAGTCATCAGAAAGCCCCAAATTGTTAAATTTGTTTCATATTTCAACTCTGTGCCCAAATAGAAGTAAATTAATAGTTAATCCATAGTAATAAGACATATTTGATAGATTTAATACACTTCTAGCTAAAACAGAAGCATTAAGATTAACAAGCAAAATCTACCAAGTACAGGATTACTGGGCTAAAAATGTGGAAGAAGAGAAATTTAAGCCATGGTACCCACCTTTAAAGGGTTATGTAATTATAAAGCGAGAATTGTGTAGAGATTAAATGAGTTAAAAATTTTTATAGTAAGAAGTTGAAAAAATTTTCATACTTTCTGCTTATCTTCAAGAGTATGTATCAACGGTTCTATCATACTAGGAGAATAAGACTAAAATCAACAAATAGATAACCCGCAGAATGGGAGAAGATATTTGCCTGCTATACATCCAATAAAAAACTGATAACCACAATCTACAAAGAAGTCAAGCAAATCAATAAGAAAAGATCAAATAACTCCATTAAAAGTTGGGAAAGTGACATGAACAAATCTGTCTGACAGACAAATGGCCAACACCACATGAAAGAATGCTCAACACCTCTAATTCACAGGGAAATGCGAATCAAACCGCCTTTGAGATATCACCTAACCCCAGGGAGAAAGGCTACATGATAAAGTCCAAAACAACAAATGTTGGCATGGAACACAATGTTGTGGAGCAACAAGTTGGAGTTGCAAGCTACTCCAACCTCTATAGAAAGTAGTATGGAGATTCCTCAAAGAACTTAAAAGTATACCTACCATTTGATCCTGCAAATCTCTGTACTAGGTATTTATGCAAAGGAAAAAAAAAGGGCTCGGCATCTGTAGCTCAGCAGCTAGGGTGCCAGCCACATACACCGGAGCTGGTGGGTTGGAATCTGGTCTGGACCTGCTAAAACAACAATCGCAACTGCAACAAAAAAATGGTGGGGCATTGTGGCGGGTGCCTGTAGTCCCAGCTGCTTGGGGGCCCGAGGCAAGAGAATTGCTTAAGCCCAGGAGTTTGAGGTTGCTGTGAGCTGTGACACCACAGCACTCTACCGAGGGTGACAAAGTAAGAAACTGTCTCCAAAATAAAATAAAAATAAAAAAGACAATTAATGACATGGTGGGGCATGGGGGAAGGAGAGAACAGACAGAGAGAGAAGAAGGGTGGGGGTGAGGGAAAGGAGAAGAAAATTCTCACATAAATTGGATTTAATTTTGACCAAAGTACATTACTTGAACATTAATTTTTAATTCAACTTGTTAATATGTTGTTTAGGATACTGCATCCTCATTTGTAAGTGAAATATGTTTGTAATTTCCCTTTATATTTTTTCTGGGCGGCACCTGTGGCTCAGTGGGTAGGGTGCGGGCCCCATATACCAAGGGTAACAGGTTCAAACCCGGCCCTGGCCAAACTGCAACAAAAAAATAGCTGGGCATTGTGGCGGGCGCCTGTAGTCCCAGCTACTCGGGAGGCTGTGGCAGGAGAATCACCTAAGCCCAGGAGTTGGAGGTTGCTGTGAGCTGTGATGCCACTGCACTCTATAGACTCTAACTACATACATATATATATATATATATATATATATATACACACACACATATACATATATTTTTTCCAATTTTAATATCAGGTGTATCCAGATAAAATAGAATGATTTTGAAGTATTTCTTCTTTTTCTATTGTGTGTAAGATTTGGCATGATCTGTTTTTTGAAATTATCTGTTGTTTTTATTTATAAATATTAGTTGTGCATTTTTTGAGACTTTGGAAAAAAAAATAAGCAGTTAACTGATGACTCCATACTGAACCTCAGAGTCAAAGCATTCTATGATAGACATACTCTTATCTGACAATGCGAATGTTACTTTTTTTGCATTGTTATTACTGCTCAATATTTCATTGCAGCAATCGTCTGATTTCTTTTCTGAATGTATTTATCTTTGCTCTTTATGTGTTTTTTTGTTTCTAGTCCTTATTTTAAACATTGTTATTGTTATTAAATTTTAAGCCTTTTTAATTCTGTGAAGGCAAAAAGTGGAAACCAAATAAACACATGTACATGTATAGACAAAATTTAAAAAAATAATAAATAAAAACAAAGGAAAAAAAGACTGTTTTTGGACAGAGTTATACTCTGTTGCCCCTGAGTACATCGTCCTGGTCTCATCGTAGCTCACAGAAACCTCAAAATCTTGGGCTCAAATGATCCTCCTGCCTCAGCCTCCCTAGTAGCTGGGACTACAGGTACCTGACACCACACCCAGCTAGTTTCTCTACTTTTAGTAGAGATAGGTTCTCACTATTGTTCAGGCTGGTCTCCTGAGCTCAAGAAATCCACCCACCTCAGTCTCACAGAGTGCTGGGATTACAGGTGTGAACCACCATGCCTGGCCAAGACATTGCATAATAAAGACACATGCTCCAATGTTTATGGCAGCACACTTTACAATCACAAAGACATGCGTGGAAACAACCCAAGTGCCCATATTTCCTAACATCTACACATTTACATATGAAAGCAATTAACATTTCATTGAGAAACTGTTTTTTTTTTCCATTTTTAAATCATAGTTTAAGATAGCCTAGAAATAGTCTGGACTAAACAATTGATTTTGCAAATTATTATACCCCCCCCCCCAATCACTTGTTTACATGGTATTTACTTTTGAATTATTGAAATTGTAGATTTCTGGTTCATTAGATTTCTGGTTCACGTGGTGGAGTCAGCTTTTGATGTAACTCCGTCTGGTTTTATATGAAGGCACAGGTAGTGCAGCTAGTACGGGAATAGGAAAGCACTGTGTCCAGTCCTCTGTGATTTTCAAAAGTGCCACCAGATGGAGATGCTACTCTAAGAAAACAGACTGAAAACTTAAAAATAACTCTTTTTATTCCCAGATCAAGTACTTAACATACTTTCTACATGGAAATAGAAAAATAAAAGTTTGCAAAGAATTCTGATTCTACAAGTTAGGTACACAAATGCTTAAAAGTATGAACAAAGGCTGGGTACAATGGCTTATGCCTGTAGTCCTCCCACTGTGGGAGGCCAAGACAGGAGGACAGACTGAGGTCAGGAGTTCAAGATAAGACTGAACAAGAACAAGAACTCATCTCTATAAAACTTAGAAATAATAACCAGGTGTGGTGGCATGCACCTGTAATCCCAGCTACTTGAGAGGCTGAAATGGGAAGATCACTTGAACCCGTGAGCTATGATGATGCCACTGTACTTTATCCAGGGCTATAGAGCAAGACTCTGTTTCCAAAATAACAAAGATAATAGTAATAGTAATTATAAAGTATAAACCAGCATATCTATGTTTTGAAAAACTAATGGAATACAGATGGGACTGGAGAACTTTATGTGAAATGAAACAGGACAAGCACAGAAAGACAAATCTCCATGTCTTATACCTGGCCTTTGTTCATACTTTTAAGCATTTATGTACCTAACTTGTAGAATCGGAAGTCTTTGCAAACTTTTATTTTTCTGTTTCCATGTAGAAAGTATATTAAGTACTTGATAAGAGTTATTTTTATTTTTCAATCTGTTTTCTTAGAGTAGCATCTCCATCTGGTGGCACTTTTGAAAATCACAGACAGGACTGGACAAATGTGGGAGGAAAACATTAAAAACTGATCTCATGGAGTATACAGAGGTTACTGGAGAGGCTGGGGGAGACAAGTGAGGACAGTTAATAGATACAAATATGTATCTAGATGGATAGACTGAACAGTAGTCTTTAACAGCACAATGAAGTGACTATATTCAACAATAAGCTACAGTAGTAGTCCCTAACATTTTTTGGCACCAGGGACCGGTTTCATGGAAGACAATTTTTCCACAGACACGGGATGAAGAGGTAGGGGGAGTTGATGATTTCAGGATGACTCAAGAGCATTACATTTATTGCACATTTTATTCTTATCACTACACTGTAATATGTAGTAAAATAATACAGCTATCCATTATGCAAGATCAGTGGGAGCCCTAAGCTGGCTTTGCTGCAACTAGACAGTCCCAGGGTAACACCAGCACCTCAGCACCACCTGGCATCACATATGGAGCACCTCACCTAGACACCCCACTATGCACGGTGTTGCAAAGCTCACACTCCTGGAAGAATCTAAGCGCTGCTGGTCTAGCAGGAGGTGGGGTCGGGTGGAGATGGGCAGAAGGTGCACGCTCCCACCTCCCACTGCGCAGTCCAGTTCCCAGCAGCCACCAGCCCGAAGCCTGGCCCAGGGGTTGGAGACAGCAGAGCTAGGGTGTGCTTTAAAATAACTAAAAGAATAGAACTGTAATCTTCCTAATACAGAGAATGTTGAATACCTGAGGTGATAGATACAATAACCCTGATTTCTTTAATTCATAGTGTATGCCTATATCAAAACATAACATGTACCCTATGCAGATATAGAACTATTATGTACCTGTAATGATTTAAAATAAAATTACAAAGTCAAACCAAAAAAAATATACTTATTTTCTTCAAAGTGTCACGCTATTAAGGTCACTTTTGCCACAATTTTTACCCTTTCATCACACGTTCTGAGGTCAGAAGACAGCATAGTACATTTTATTATTTTTTTTAAAGCCACAGTATACTTGCATCCCATGAAAGAAATTTTAGTAAGGATTATAAGGGAAGATATTTTTCCTGGCATATGATTTTATTTTTTTCCTTTAACCCACTAAGGCAAAAAAAATCTTTCATTTCTTTTTTTTTTTGGAGACAGAGTCTCAATATGTCTCCCTCGATAGAGTGCTACAGCAACCTCCAACTCTTGGGCTTAGGTGATTCTCTTGCCTCACCTCCCAAGTAGCTGGGACTACAGGTGCCTGCCACAATGCTCAGCTATTTTTTTTGTTGCAGTTGATTAGCTGGCCCAGGCTGGGTTCAAACCCGCCATCTTCAGTGTATGCTGCTGGAGCCGTAACCACTGTGCTACGGGCACCAGGCCAAGAAATCTTTCATTTCAATGAACTTTACTGAGAACTATCATGTGCTAGCAGACCGAGATGAGGTAAAGTCCTCACCATTAAAAGAATTTTTAATCTTGAAGACAGTCATGTAAACTAATACCATGCTGTGTTATGTTTAAGACAACTGATCCAGGTTTGTCAGGAGCACTGAAAATACAGTTAAGTCTGGTCTCACAGTCAGCATCAGAGAACATTTAGAACAAAGCACTGTTGCTCATGGCCTGAATGGGCCTGATCTCGGCAGCTAAGTAAGGTCAGGCCTGGTCTGCACTTGGGTGGGAGAAGAAAATGCTATTCTTGTAGAAACTAATTCTGGGAAGAGTCTTCAGTCTGAAATTAATAAAAATGCTTTGCATAATTCTCATAAAATGAAAATTCAAAAATACAGAAGAAAAAAATCCATATTTACACATAAAATTCTGAGCTGAACCAGGTAAAAAGCTTCTCCCTAACTGCTACAAATGCTCTAAAATAAAAAGCTGACCATGGCCTAAATTTCTTTTGTAAGTCTTCAGTTTGAAACAAAGTTCAAGCACCTATGAGGCTTTCAGAAATTTGCCTCTGCCTAACCTCTCCAACCTGCTGCCAGCCAGTTCCCCACGCAGACACGTAGCTGGAGCTCTGCAGCTGCACATCAGTCTCTGAGAACCAGTTTCTCTTCTCCCTTCCTGCTTTTGCACCATTCCTTCTCTTTGCATTGTAATTCTTGAGTTCCACTTCACAATTAGTCCTCCAACAAATCACTTCCAGCTCTATCTCAACCCAACATTAAATCAGTACCCTTCCTTAGAAGGCACAGACTTCCTGTACACACCAGTCCCATGGCTGTGAGCACAGGCAGTGTGCTCACAGGAGTGCTCTGCTGTGGTTGTAGTGTCCTGACACCATGCATGCTCCTGAGTGCTGGGATTCCCAACTACTGTTCTCTGCATGGTGAGCACTCAAAGTATGTTTCATGGGTAGAAAAAGACTGAATAAATCAAAGAGATAGGCATATATGCTAATATAAAACTCACAATTTACCATTTGGTTATAAAAAAAAATTGCTGGAGCTCCAACTAACATTTTAGTTAATAATAAATACTAATCTTTTATACAACTTACTATCTGTACAGCACTTAAAAGTTATCCTTATTAAGAATATTAAATCTCACTGGCACAACACTAATAGAGTGGTAGGTAAATTATTATTATTATTTTTTTTTTTGTAGAGACAGAGTCTCACTGTACCGCCTTCGGGTAGAGTGCCGTGGCATCACACGGCTCACAGCAACCTCTAACTCTTGGGCTTACGCGATTCTCTTGCCTCAGCCTCCCGAGCAGCTGGGACTACAGGCACACGCCACAACGCCCGGCTATTTTTCTGTTGCAGTTTGGCCAGGGCTGGGTCTGAACCCGCCACCCTCGGCATATGGGGCCGGCGCCCTACTCACTGAGCCACAGGTGCCGCCCGTGGTAGGTGAATTATTAAAAACACTCAGTTCTGGTGGCACCTGTGGCTCAGTGGAGTAAGGCGTCAGCCCCATATGCTGGAAGCGGTGGGTTCAAACCCAGCCCCGGCCAAAAACTGCAAAAAAAAACATTGAGTTCTTAGCCGGGCGTTGTGGTGGGCACCTGTTGTCCCAGCTACTAGGGAGGATGAGGCAAGAGAATCACCTAAGCCCAAGAGCTGGAGGTTGCTGTGAACTGTGATGCCACAGTACTCTACCAAGGGCAATAAAGTGAGACTCTGTCTCTAAAAAAAAAAAAGTGAGTTCTTTCCCTCACTTTCCTTAGTTTACAAAAGAAAAACCACCATTGTATTTATTGGTGCTGTGATAAAATTATATTGTTTTCTTGGCTCAGCGCTGTAGCACTGTGGTTATGGTGCCAGTCACATACACCGATGCTTGTAGGTTCGAAACCAGCCTGGGCCAGCTAAACGACAACAACTGTCAACAAAAAACAGCTGGGCATTGTGGCAGGCGCCTGTACTCCCAGCTGTTTGGGAGGCTGAGACAAGAGAATCACTTAAGCCCATGAACTGGAGGTTGCTGTGAGCTGTTGACGCCACAGCACTCTACTGACGGCAACACAGTGAGACTCTGTCTCAAAAAAAAAAAAAAAATTATATTGTTTTCTTAGGGTAAATTAAGTAGAAATACTACTTACAGTAAGAGATGGGAACATTTCTACCCTGCTGGTGGGATTGCAAACTAATACAGCCTTTTTGGAGAGAAATATGGAGAATCCTCAAAGATCTAAAAGTAGACCTTCCATTTGATCCTGCAATCCCATTACTAGGTATCTGCCCAGAAGAACATAAATCATTTTACCACAAAGACATCTGCACTAGAATGTTTATTGCAGCTCAATTCATAATTGCCAAGTCATAGAACCAACCTAAGTGCCCATCAACCTATGAATGCATCCACAAACTATGGTATATGTATATCATGGAATATTATTCAGTCATTAAAAAAGATGGAGACTTTACCTCTTCTACATTTGCCTAGACGGAACTGAAATACATTCTTCTTAGTAAAGTATCACATGAATGGAAAAATAAATATCCAATGTACTCCATATTAATATGAAATCAATATATAAACAATTACATGTTCCTAGGAACAATAAAACATTATTCGAGGGGGAGAGGGAAGAGGGAAAAGGGAGGACATGAGGCGAAATCTCACCTAATGTGCACATCGGGAAGGTGTTTAACATGCCCCCTGGGCGAGGGGCTTGTCTACAAATGGAACTTTATCCTGGGAGTGAGAACAATGTAGCCTATCCCTATATCAATTTGGGGAAAAAAAAAAAAATACACAAAAGAAAAAAAAAAAAATCACACTTAAAACAAAAAGCAGCAATTCAAATAAAAGTTTCTCTGGCACAAAAGAGATGCCATTCATAAAAGCAATTGATATATAGCAATTCATTATATTACCCTGTAGATTGTATTTAAAATTACAATATTTACAAACTACAATTGAATTATATAAATTTCAAATACAATCTACAGGGTTATATAATGAATTGCTATATACCATATCTATCATCTATTTCCCCAATTACCAACTCATACAGATCCTATTTCAAATGAAAATCAGCACTACTTTAAACCTCTCCAATACAAGCCTCATACCTTGAAAAATCACTTATTTCTTTGGTATTATACTGAGATACAATATTAAGCATTAAGTTACCTGTATTACGTATTAAATGTTCACTCAAGAATACTCCTTTGGTCTTACGATTTTGTTTTTTCTAATTGAATGAAATCTCACCTAAACAAGATTCCCACATTCTATCTGATTTCATGTTTCTTACATCTCTTTTAATAATCTGAAAGTTCCCTCTTCCTTTTTTCCTTGCAACCTATGTGGTGGAAGAAATCAGGTAACTTTTCTTGCAGGCATCCTTGCCTTTTGGATTGTGCTAACTGCACCCATGCTGTCCTTTAACACACTTTTCTGCCCTTTGTATTTCTTACAAACTGATTGTCATATAGAGATGCTTCATCAGATTCAAGGTCAATTGTTCCTGATAAGAATATTTTATAAGTGGTGTTGTGACTTCCACCAGAAGGCCCCTGATGTTTGCTTGTCTCTTTCTGTGTGAGGTTAAGGTATTGTTGGCCTTTTCCATCTATTATAAAATCTCCCGTCAGCTCATACTTAATATTGTTAGCAGCCACTGATGACCATACGGCTTTATCCATTATCTAATTATAAGCAATAAAGTGGGAATATTTTATCATTCTTCATTTACCCAATATATTATTTCATTAGGTGTTAAGATGGAATACTTTCCATAAACTTTCCCTTGCATTTGTTAACTCTGAGGCACAGTTCATGAAGAAAATGCATTTTCATTGCTTTGTCTTATTTACCAGTTTTCAAAATCACTTAAGCCCACGAGTTGGAGGTCACTGTGAGCTGTGACGCCACAGCACTCTACTGAGGGCGACACAGTGAGACTATAGACACCTATCAAAGAGACCAGTAATTCTTTAAGTCTCACTATAAAGTCATGGATTTGAATTTATTTGATGAATTTTTAATGTCCTGTCAACATCTTTGTCAATTTCCAACCTGTCATATCTTTAACCAACAAGACACCTTTAATTAATTCCTAAGTACATCTGACAAGACTTCCAGTAGTCTTTTACAACCCACTTGTCTTTCTGGTGTGACCAGACGAACGGGGCTCATCTTGTCTATTTCTAACTCAGCCATTTCATCAAAATTCCTACTTCTATTTAAACTGGGAATTACACTGCAATCTATATACATGGTAAGCCTATTTCTAGTGGACTGGTCATGGTTTTTATGAGTTTTTAATGGAATTTGCCAGGATATATGTATTTTTAGAGAAAATAAACTAAGAATTCATATTGGTATTTACACTTCAAATTCAAAATTGCTAGTTTTTTTACTTCTTTGATTTTATTTTCATATTACCATCTGGGTTGAGTTTCTTGGTTCAAAATGACACTAATAAAATTCCTTGCTTGATCTTAGAATATTATTATATATTAAATATACTTAATATATTTATTAAATATATAAGTATTATTAAATTAAATAATATATATTACATAAATAATATATTAAAATATATTATTTTCAAAATAATACTATTATTACTAATAAGTTACTAAAAGCTAAGATTTCTTAGCTTTTTTTTTTTTTTTTTGAGACTGGGTCTCAACTGTTACCCAGGCTAGAGTGTAATAGTGTCTTCACAGCTCACGGCAACCTCAAACTCAGTATTCAAGCTAGTCTCCCTGCCTCAGCCTCCCAAATAGCTGGGACTAGAGGTGTGCATCACCATGCCTGGCTAACTTCTGTATTTTCTGTAGAGACAGGTCTTGCTCGGGCTGGCAGTATACTGCTCGGGCTGGTGGCAAACTCCTGGCCTCAAGGCATCCTCCTACCTGGCCTTCCAAAGTGCTAGGATTATAGGTGTGTGCTATCAGAGGCTGGCCTGTTTCCAATCCTTTTTGTCCTCAGGAACACTCAACTCAAATAGTCAACATCAGCTGAAGTCATTTATTTCTATGTGACCAAAAATTTGGATCCCTTGCTTTTTATTTATTTTTAAGGACTGCTTTTTTACTGATTTTGATTTAATGTTGCTTTACTCACTCAGATTCAACTTCAGAACTACCAAACAAGCTACAGGCAGAAATTCAGCATCCATCCCTGTCTCCTCTACACTGTCCTCTTTTCCCAAATAATCACTATTTTTAAAGTGTTTATTTCCTCCTTTCAAATATAAGAAAATTATGAAAAAGAACACTTATATTTCCCCTTTCATAAACATTGTTAACATATTTTAAACTTGTAAATAAATGGCAGCATGTTACACACACAGCCCTCTGTGGAAGCCCATCCTCCCACAGCAGAAGCATTACCCACTCTCTGTGCAGAGGTGCATACTGCCCTGTCCAGGTGCTACAGCTTCAGGACAGTCAGGATCAATGTTTTGCTTCCAATAATGATACCACAAATAGTAATGCTTAAAAATGACCTTTTGCATTTATTTTTGTATGTCTTCTGATATTCTATACATCAACCAATGTAAACACATCTTTGAAGATTTAAATTTACAATCACTTAGCACCCAGACCTTGATTTCTAAATACTATGCCATCCTTAAATAAACTATATAGCTCTTTTGAGAAGTAGTAAGGTTCTAGAACTGAGACAGAGAAGGTACACTATGAACCTAAACTATGTATCTGTGCTGAAAAGAAAATACTCTGAAATATAAAAGATGAGGACATACACAAAGTACATGGAAAGACAAAAGGATGTGAAAGCCAACCTGCAGAGGCTTCCACTAGCCATGTGGGACTCACACATTAAATAAAGAAAAAAAAGCAGGAACTCCTGAGTCCATCCTGATGAGAAAAACTAACAGAAGGCTCTGAGAAAGCTCTAAATGCTAACTGGTAAAAGTGGACAGGGTGGCAGAGTTAGAAAAATATCATTTTGCAATCATCATAGGAAATTTTGGTTTGGGCAAGAATCATCAATGAATGTTAAATCCGGGGGGAGAGTTTATTGAATAAATTATTTACACAGCCTTCCCTTAAGTTGCTTATTAAATATAATGGATAAATTTGAAAATATAGTGGGCAAACCACTCCACACATGACCACCAAAGGGCTGGGCAGGTGGCAGAACTCCAGGTGTGATGCTCTTGGAGGACACAAGGGCAGCCAGGATGCAACATTCCAGCCAAGTATGTACAGTGTGAGAAATATGCTTTCTGCAACCTACTCTCAAATGATTAAAAAAAAAAAATACAGGGCGGCGCCTGTGGCTCAGTGGGTAAGGCGCCGGCCCCATATATGGACGGGTTCAAACCCAGCCCCGGCCAAACTGCAACCAAAAAATAGCCGGGTGTTGTGGCAGGCGCCTGTAGTCCCAGCTACTTGGGAGGCTAAGGCAAGAGAATCGCTTAAGCCCAGGAGTTGGAGGTTGCTGTGAGCTGTGTGAGGCCACGGCACTCTACCGAGGGCCATAAAGTGAAACTCTGTCTCTACAAAAAAAAAAAAAAAAAAAAAAAATACATATTGCACATATGATTAAACTCAAGACTTAAAAAAATTAATAAACAAAAATGTTTTTCAATATCACAAGTTTTCTTCATTATTACCCCAAATGGTGAAATTTCACTTGCAGGTAGTAAACTATACAAAGATGAGAAAATTTAAAAGCCAAAGAAGTCAAATGAATATGAGTAAACACTCAATGGCATGAAAAATAAAAATAAAATTCTCTAATATTTAATCAGTCAATAAATTGGCCATTTCTACTAGAAAGGTAGAAAAGTAGGAATTGCATAAAACTTTTAGGAAATCTGAAAAGCCAATGTGTAGATGATAGGTGAAGGGGGAAAGAAATGGATGTTAAGGAAAAGAAATTAAATGCCAATTATGTATAATGGCTGCCTCAAAAACTGCTATTTGACCAATTCTGCATGTTGTCATGTTTTCTTCAGTAATAGAAGTCCCAGTGTCGTGGCCAACAGGCAAGCAGAGTGCTCAGCACAAGCTCCCCGTAATGGGTGGGCTGTGGGCTGATGCTCCAGCACAGAGACACGAGAACGCCGGTCTGTGCTTCTCAGAAGCTTATGCAGTGGCAGCTGTCTCAGTTAGGAGGTGCTCCCTTTTTTGGCCCTTCTTAGTTTTCCTTCAAAGTCTGCAGCTCACAACAGGAAAAGGAGGACAAAATACTCCAAGCTCATATCCTCACAGGTGCTTTTGGCACAGAGGCCAATATTCTCCCCCATATTCCCAAGTTATTCTAAGTCAGCGTTCTTAATAACTTGAATGACCAGAAAAAAATATTCTGTTCAGTAAGAATGACATGAAATCAAATTTTTTTAAATTAAGTTTAAAGGCTGGGCATCCGTAGCTCTGCTGTTAGGGCGCCGGCCACATGCTCCGGGGCTGGTGCGTTCAAACCCAGCCCGGGGTCTGCTAAACAAAAGAAGAAAGAAAAAAAAAGCCGGACATTGTGGTGGGCACCTGTAGTCCCAGCTACTGGGGAGGCTGAAGCAGGAGAATCACTTGAGCCCAAGAGTTAGAGGTTGCTGTGAGCTGTGATGCCACAGCACTCTACTGAGGGCTACATCATGAGACTCTGTCTCAAAAAATGAAGTTTAAAGTACCATGAAAACAAAAAGAGATTAAAACATAAGTGCCCAACAAAAAGTAGGGTTTCAATATTGAGTTATTAGAGATAAAAACCACAGATCTTTTGCCTGAGTTCAAGATCAAAATCTTTACCTAAAAATCTGCGTTAAGATGTCCTTTGAATTGACATATTAAGTATAAATACAGGAATGTCTATGAACAAAATATATACATCTACTAAAATTTCCAAAATAAATTACTTTTTCATTATTTATTTACTTTTTAAGAGACAGGGTCTCGCTATGTTGCCCAGGCTGGAGTGCAGTGGCTATTCACAGATGCGATCCCACTACTGATCAGCACAGGAGCTTTGACCTGCTCCATTTCCGACCTGGGCCGGTTCACCCCTCCTTAGGCAACCTGGTGGCCCCCGCCTCCCAGGAGGTCACCATATTGATGCCTAACTTAGTGCGGACACCCAATTGGCACAGCACACTACAGCGCAGAACTCCTGGACTCAAGCGATCATCCTGTCTCAGCCTCCCGAGTAGCTGGGACTACAGGTGTGCGCCACTGCATCCAGTCCCAAATAAATTATTCAAGAAAGAAAGGAAACTATGATTACTAGTTGGTGCTATGCGCCAAACACCATGCACTGTGCTCAGCCTCTCTGGTCTCCCAGATACAGGTCACTGTTCTGGCCCACGTTTCCACAATATTTTGCTTACATTATTACATTATTAATAATTCCTTCACAATATTGCAAATATTTTTATACACTGTATCTCTCTCTCCAAACTAAATCTTAAAAGTCACCGAATCAGGACTGTTATTTATTTTATAAACCACTATCCACTTCAGCATGACTGAAGAAACAAGCTGGGAAGTAGTAGGTAAAAAAATGAATGTAGTAGCCAAAGGCAAGCAATGGCTTTCAAGCTTTCTGGACCCTGACCTACATAATACATTTTATATCATGCACATATGCATTGGTAAATAAAACACAAGTTTGATGAAATAATGGACATAATAACTACAAAAGGTTTCAGAAAATCTTTCCATCAGTGTGACTCTGAAAAGCAGATAGTTCCACTGTTTTGACTAGAAAAGTTCCTTTCAGTATTCTAAAAAAAAAATCATTCCAAGACAAGCCTGTATTACAAAGTAAAGTTTTTTTTTTTTTGTTTTGTTTTTTTTGAGACAGAGTTTTAAGCTGTCGCCCTGGGCAGAGTGCCATGGCATCATAGCTCACAGCAACCTCCAACTCTTGGACTCAAGCAAACCTCTTGCCTCAGTTTTCTATTTTTAATAGAGATGGGGTCTCATTTTTGCTGAGGCTGGTCTTGAACTCAAGAGCTCAGGCAATCCACTCACCTCAGCTCCTGGAGCGCTAGGGTTACAGGCGTGAGCCACCATGCCCCACCAGTAAACTCTCTTAAAAATGCAATTATGCTTCTATCCCCTTAAAGTCTCCAACAAAAGAAATGGGACTAAAACTGCTAGACACAGGCTCCATGCCCAAAGCACAGTGGTTTCAGCACCCGCCACATACACTGAGGCTGGCTGGCTGGAGCCCAGCCCAGGCCAGCTAAACAACAATGACAATTGCAACAACAAAATAGCCAGGTGTTGTGGCAGGCCTGTAGTCCCAGCTACTTGGGAGGCTGAGGCACGAGAATCGCTTAAACCAAAGAGTTTAAGGTTGCTATGAGGTGTGACACCACGGCACTCTACCAAGGGTGACATAGTGAGACTGTCTCAAAAATATAAATTTATTATTTAATTAATTAACAATAAAAAAAATTGTGCTAGACACAGATGCTAGGAAGGATGGCTTTTAGTGCAACTAATTTAAAATATGATTATGGAGCCACACTGAATCTGCAACAAACTGGAAAGTGTAGTTAAGTGTTTATTCAGGGAACAATTAAATGAGGATGAAGGGCTTTGTGTACACACCTTTAACAGTCACTGAATAATAGTTCATAAACTCCACATGAAATTCATTACAATATTAATGACATGATAAAAATCTCAAATTCCATAATTTATAATCACAACAACTAGGCGAGGCGTGATGACTTTCCCTCTATGAACACTACCTATCAGGCAGAAGTCTAACATACACAGAAATTTTGTTTCAAAAATAATTGAAAAAAATAAATAAATAAAAAAATTGAGTGGGGGAAGGTAGAAGGTAGGAGTTAAGAGATTAAACTAGGTTGGCCATGAGATGAAATACCATAGTTTGCTGTGTAAAATGCCTTCCTGTGTATAATGTACACCCACATTTTTGGCTCGAACCTTCAGGGAAAAATCTTTTGTTCTAATTTTTTAAAGGAGGGTGGAAGTGGCCTGCTCCTTCTCTCATGAGAGGCAGGAAGCACGGAGCCAGCCACTGCAGAGAAGCTGAGAGTGGGCAGGTTAAGAGTGGTCTGCGTGACCCGAGCACCTGATCTCTCCAAACTGTCCCCTCCCAGCCCACCCTTGTCCCCACATGTTCTCACTTCCTATTCCCACCCATGTCTGTCAGTGGGCACATGGTCACCGACACTCTGCTGAGAACCCCTGGGAATCTGTGTGAGGGGCCAGGGCCAGCACTGCCTGCCCTGGCCCCTGACGGCAGATCCTGCCCTCTCCAGGCTGCCTCGTGTGTCAGTGTCTGTGTCTCTGTCTCGAAGCTGCCCCAGGATGAGGCCCCAGGGACACCGTGCTGAGGAGGAGCCTTCCATAATGACACCTCAGTGAAGCGACCTGCATTTACATTTCTGTTCAGTGACTAAACTGTGACCTCCTTGAGCCATCCAGACCTTGGGAACTCAGTAATGTCAGAGTGAGTGACACCATCCTTTCCTAAACTTGCAAATCCTACAGATCACCCAGGGGACCAGCTGAAATGAGAGTCCTGAGCCATACTCAGACCCACTGAATCAGGATACCTGCACATCAGTTTCATTAACAAGCATCCTGGATGGTTCTTCCCACTGGCAAGTTCGAGAAATTCCACCATCTCAACACTCAGACAAGTCAGTCAGAGGTCTACAGGCTCAGGTACCCCGAGCTTTCATGCATCTCTGTCAAGCACCCCTGGCAGACAGAAAATTAATGGGGACTAAGCCCAGGGTCACAGCAGCAGGCCACTAGCAGAACCGGGTCTCAGAACCCGGGCCTCGCAGACCCCAGGCTTAGGGATCTCCCTCTTCAGCATGGGAGGTAATTCACATGTAATTCAGTGGGTGCCCTGGGGGCCTCAGCATGGGCCAATGCACAAAGGAGGCAGCCTGGAGAGGGCAGGGGTCTAATGTCAGGAGCCCTCACAAGGGGTGCCACTTCAGGATGCAGGACACCTTCTGCCCTCCTGCTGAGGTCCAGAGGCTGACACAGTTGAGGTGTACAGACTTCCAAGACAGCAGCAAAAACTGGGGAGGATAGGGGCTCCTTCTGCTATGGTGCCTACCCAGGGAGGAGGCAGCCGGGGAGGGAGGGTATCTGAAAAGTACCTGATTATCATATTCTGGGGTATTGTTTTGCAAACATATATCATTATTCCTTTCTAGGGCTATACTTTCAATGCATAAGCATAAATAAAGAACTTAAAACATTTATATAGGTATGAAATTAGTACTATACATGTGTAACCCCTATTTTTCTTTCAAAAATTTAAGCAAGAAAATGCACACCGTACACGGCAAAATACAGCACACTGTAATGAGACAACACACGTGGGGTACAGTTTACTACCGTCACTACTGTACATACACCAAATCACCCATAATATTTCTGTATTTTTTTGAGACAGCTCTACCACCCAGGCTGCAGTGCAAAGGCATGATTATAGCTCACCACAGCCTTAAATTCCTGGGCTCAAACCATCCTCCTGCAGCAGCCTCTTCAACAGCTAGAACTCTAGGTTATGTGCCACAACCACCAGTGGTAATTTTTGCTTATTTTTTGTAGAGACAGGGTCATACTGTATTGCCTAGGTCAAGACCCCCTGCCCAGGGTGGTGGGTTCGAGCCTAGCCCCAGCCAAACTGCAACAACAACAAAAAATAGCCAGGCATTGTGAGTGGGTGCCTATAGTCCCAGCTACTCGGGAGGCTGAGGCGGGAGAATCACCTAAGCCCAGGAGTTGGAAGCAGCTGTGAGCTGTGACACCACAGCACTCTGCTGAAGGCAATAAAGTAAGACTCTGTCTCAAAAAAAAAAAAAAATGCCTGCCCTAGCTGTAGCAATCTTTCCACCTCAAACTCCCAAAAGTGCTAGGATAGACGCAAGCCACCAAGCCTAATTACTTTAGTGAACTCTGCTACAAGTTACCAGCACTATAAAATTTTAAATAAAATTATTTATAATTTGATATCTCATCACAGTGGAAGCATACTTAGGAACAAAATCTCCCTACAACTGAAATAACCACATGGCTATGACACTCGGCACTAGGTACTAGGACAATCTTCTGGTGTAAAACACAGAGCAATGCCAGGGGCAGTGGCTCACAGGCAATTCTAGTACTCTGGGAGGCCAATTACTTCAGGCCATGAGTTTGAGTCCAGCCTAGGCATTTAGACAAGAACCCCATCTTTACAAAAAAATCAAAAAATTTAAAAATATCTACTGTATGTGATGGTGTACACCTGTAGTCCTAACTACTTGGGAAGCTGAGGCAGGACAGATCATCTCAGCACAGAAGTTTGAGGTTGCTGTGAGCTATGATGGCACTAATGCACTCTGGCTTGGGCAACAGAGTGAGATCTTATCTCTACAAAAAGAAAAAAAAACCGACAAAAAATAGACAACGATGGCTCACAACGATCTCTACAAAAAGAAAAAAAAACAACAAAAAATAGACACGATGGCTCACAACTATCACCTCAGCACTCTGGGAGGCTGAGGTGGGAGGATTCTTGAGGTCAGGAGTTTGAGACTAGCTGGAGCAAAACAAAACTCCATCTCTATTAAAAATAGAAAAATTAGCCCAGCATTGTGGCTAAAAATAGAAAAATTAGCCCAGGATTGTGGTAGGCACCTGTAGTCTCAGCTACTTGGGAGACTGAGGCAGGAAGATCCCCTGAGCCCAGGCTTTTGGATTGCTGTGAGGTAGGCTGAAGCCGTGGCAGGCTCACCTGGATGACAGAGAGAGTGTATCTTGAAAATAAATAAAATAAAATAAAATGGAATGGAAAAAAATACACTTTATTGCACATTAGGTTAAACCTCTGGTATAAAATGCATGTAAGACTGGAAGAAAAGCACGTTTAAACTCTCAGTACCCACAGGGCTTCTTGTGTGTCTTCCTCTCCGATCAAACCCCTTCCTCTTATTAATGTAATTCAGGATTTAGTCATTTACAACTTTGAAAACAGTACTGCACAAGTTGGATTAATGTCAGTAATCAAAATCTAAAACAATGAAGAATCTGGGCGGCACCTGTGGCTCAGTGAGTAGGGCACCAGCCCCAAATACGGAGGGTGGAGGGTTCGAACCCGTCCCCGGCCAAACTGCAACAAAAAAATAGCCGGGCAGTGTGGTGGGTGCCTGTGGTCTCAGCTATTCGGGAGGCTAAGGCAACAGAATCGCCTAAGCCCAGGAGTTGGAGGTTGCTGTGACCTGTGACACCACGGCACTCTACCGAGGGTGATAAAATGAGACTCTGCCTCAAAAAAAAAAAAAAAAGAAGAATCTTTTGTTTTAGATGTTACGGAATTGAGACTGTTAGTTCACTCTTTTCCATTTTTTTTTTGAGACAGGGTTTCACTCTGTCTCCCTGGGTAGAGTGCTTTGGTGTCATCATAGCTCACAACCTCAAACTCCTGGGCTTGTGCAATCTTCTTGCCTCAGTTTTTCTGTTTAGTAGAGATGGGGATCTCGGTCTCGCTCAGGCTGGTCCCAAACTCCTAAGCTAAAATAATCCACCCTCATGGGCCTCCCAGAGTGCTGGGATGACAGCAGCAAGCCATTGTGCCTGGCCTATTAGTTCACTCTTTTCAGTGGCCCCATGCCTTTGGATAAAAACTCTGGATCCTCTACTAACATTGTGTTCCTTGGCATAATACTTACTCTTTCGCTTTTTGCGTAAGCCTGTCAAAATATCTCACTACCATAAAAGCCACATTACTAGCACATTCTTAACAGACATAAAATTTAAGATTATCGCAGTCTTAAATGATCCATCAAAAAAATAAACCCCATTTGCATTGAATATGGAAGTGAATTATTCGTCCTTATGATCTAACATTTGAACTGGCACAGATTTTACTATCTCTGCATTTTCCTTCTCCAGCTGATACTAAGTACTACATACATTTTCAAAGGCTTGTATATCTCAGTTATAAGCTTAAGAAACTCAAATTCGAGTATCCCATGGTATCTATGACACAGTAGTTGCTTAATCATTTAAATTAATTCAATAACAGTTGTATTTCTTATTTATTTATTTATTTTGAGACAGAGTCTTACTGTGTCACCCTCAGTACAGTGCCGTGGCGTCACAGCTCACAGCAACCTCAAACTCTTGGGCTTAAGCAATTCTCCTGCCTCAGCCTCCCAAGTAACTGGGACTACAGGTGCCCACCACAACCCCCAGCTATTTTTTGTTGTTGTTGCAGTTGTCATTGTTGTTTTAGCTGGCCCAGGCTGGGTTCGAACCCGTCAGCCACAGTGGAAGTGGCTGGCGCTGTACCAAATGAGCTACAGGCGCCACCAATAACTGTTGCATTTCTGAAAATATTAGAAGGAGAGCTGAGAAATAGCTACTGGGAATCATCCTCATTAAAAGGAGACTTTCCCTTATTCCTGAATCTTATGCCTCAGCTGTGGGAGATTCTGCAGACATGAATTCCAGAAGTTAGTACATTTAGGGAGAACCTTGCATGTCTCTAGCTTTGTGCATCTACTTACTTTAATCTTTTCTCTTTTTTTGAGACAGAGTCTCACTATGTCACTCTCAGTAGAGTGCCATAGCATGATAGCTCACAGCAACCTCAACTCTTGGGCTTAAATGATTCTCTTGCCTCAGCCTCCAGAGAAGCTTGAACTATAGGAACCCACCACAACACCTGGCTATTTTGGGGGGTTGCAGTTGTCATTGTTGTTTAGCAGGCCTGGGCTGGGCTCAAACCCACTGGGCTGGGTGTATGTGGCCAGTGCCCTACTCACTGAGCTATGGGTGCTAAGCCTACTTACTTTAATCTTAGAGATAAGTAGCTCTCTATCCACACCAAAGAAACTTCCAAATACAATTTGATAAAGTTGACTTCTAAGCAGTCACCTCATATCACAGTGATAATGTATTTACAATTGTAAGCAGCAATTTTCTCACTCATATATAACAAGTTGATGCTAATACAAGATTGTGTTCTCTCCCTAAAAGTAGTGGTCCTGTCCATTCATATGGGAAATACTCTACCACGAGTATCTCTCAATACATGTAGTATTTATTCTGCTATGCTTCCTTTTTCCTTTCTCCACTTGGAACTAAGCCACAAAAACTTCAGCTTAACACTGAATAATCCTTAGGGTAAAGAGCTGCAAAGCTGGCGGTGCCCCTGGCTCAGTGGGCAGGGTGCCAACCACATACACCTAGGGTGGCGGGTTAGAAGCTGACCCGGGCCTGCTAAGCAACAATGACAACTGCACCAAAAAAATAGCTGGACATTATGGCAGGAGCCTGTAGTCCCAGCTACTTGGGAGGCTGAGGCAGGACAATCTCTTAAGCTCAAGTGTTGGTGGTTGCTATGAGTTGTGACGCCACGTACTCTACCCAGGGTGACAGCTTGAGACTGTGTCTCAAAACAAACAAAAAAAAAGAACTGCAAAGCTAGGGTGCCCAACATATTATCCTCATCAGGGGACTTGCACTTCCTTACCAGGGGCTATGACTGTTGTACAAACCTTTGTCCCTAGCACTCTTGTAAACATACATCATTTATTCTTTTTTTCCAAACTCTTATTTCTCATCATTAAGATTATACAAGTTTTTATAAAAGTTAAACAGCTTTATGAAAACTTTCCAAATAGCTCATTATTTCACCCTCCGTTTTCTCTCACTTCATTTTCATGCCTTTATGGCTCCTTGAATTTGAATATACTCGCTCGATTGCGTATTTAAATTTGTCATTCTGGGCGGCGCCTATGGCTCAGTAAGTAGGGCACCGCCTCCATATACTGAGGGCGCAGGTTCAAACCCGACCCAGCCAAACTGCAACAAAAAATAGCTGGGCATTGTGGTGGGTGCTTGTAGTCCCAGCCACTGGGGAGGCTGAGGCAAGAGAATCGCCTAAGCCCAAGAGGTGGAGGTTGCTGTGAGATGTGATGTCACTGCACCTACAGAGTGGAGGTTGCTGTGAGCTGTGACGCCAAGGCACTCTACTGAGGGCAACAAAGTGAGACTCTGTCTCTAAAAATATAAAAATAATAATAAAACAATTAAAAAAAAAATTGGTTGGCTCGGCACCTGTGGCTCAAGTGGCTAAGGCGCCAGCCACATACACCTGAGCTGGCGGGTTCGAATCCAGCCGGGGCCTGCCAAACAACGACGGCTGCAACAAAAAAACAGCCAGGCCTTGTGGAGGCACCTGTAGTCCCAGCTACTTTCGGTGGCAGGAGAATCACTTCAGCCCAGGAGTTGGAGGTTGCTGTGAGCTGTGATGACACAGCACTCTACCTAGGGTGACAGCTTGAGGCTCTGTCAAAAAAAAAAAAAAAAAAAAAAAAAAAGATGGCTGATGTGGGGCAGCGCCTGTGGCTCAGTGAGTAGGGTGCCGGCCCCATATACAGAGGGTGGCAGGTTCAAACCCGGCTCTGGCCAAACTGCAACAAAAAAATCTCTAAAAAATAAATAAACAAATAAATAATTGGTTACCCATTATTACCCCTAGATTATAATAATCTTTTTTAAAGTTAACTTATACTTTAAAATATGGCAGGATGCTAAATAACTACAGGTGAACAGCTTGACGTATGTGCATACGAATTTAACATAATACAATTGATTCTCTTGGGTATCTTGTTAAAAATGGAAATTCTGATTCAGTAGTTCTGGGACATGGGAACTTTTAAGGTGAAAAGGAATTGCTCTGTACAGTATTGGGTGAAAGACAAATGCTTTATGCATTTGTTAAAATCTACAAAACTATGTATCACAGAAAAAATGTAATACACATACATGTACTTTTTGTAAATCATCCTGTATGGTAGGACTACAAACTAATACAGCCTCTTTGGAAAGAAGTATGAAGAATCCTAAAAGAAATCAAATTAGACCTCTCATTTGATTCCTCAATCCCATAAGTAGGCATCTATTCAGAAGAAAAAAAATCATTTTATTATAAAGACATTTGCACTAGATTGTTTATTACAGCTCAATTTACAATCACCAAGATGTGGAAACAACCTACGAATGGATTAATAAACTGGTATATGTATACTGCGGAATACTATTCAGCCATTAACAAAGATGGAGTCTGGCTTACCGCCTGTAGCTCAAGCAGCTAAGGCGCCAGCCACATACACCAGAGCTGGTGGGTTCTAATCCAGCCTAGGCCAGCCAAACTACAACCAAAAAATAGCCAGGTGTTGTGGTGGGCACCTGTAGTCCCAGCTACTTGGGAGGCTGAGGCAGGAAAATCACTTAAGCCTAGGAGTCAGAGGTTGCTGTGAGCTGTGATATCATGGCACTCTACCCAGGGCAACAGCTTAAGGCTCTGTCTCAAAAAAAAGAAAAAAAAAAAAAGATGAAGACTATATCTTTTGTATTAATCTGGATGGAGTTGAAACACATGCTTCATAGTAAAGTACCACAAAAATGGAAAAGCAAGTATCCAATGTACTCAATACTAATATGAAGCCAGTAGATGATCTAATACATGGCCACACAGAAGAGAAACTCAATTCAATTCAAATTTGGGGGAAGGAAGAATAAGGGAGGTGAGGGAGGGAGAGGAGATGACAGGGAGAGGGAGTGGGAGGAAGAGGGAGGGGGATGGGTGTGCTACCACTTAATGGGCACAATGTAAGGGTATATGGCACACCTCCTGGGTACAAGATACAACCACAAAAGGGACTCTACCTACAAAATGCAAACACTGTAACCTAGTTACCTAACAAATGTAAACATTGTAACCTAGGTATTTATATCCTCACATTAACTTGAAATAAAAAATAGATAGGGTGGTGCCTGTGGCTCAGTGAGTAGGGTGCCGGCCCCATATACTGAGGGTGGTGGGTTCAGACCCAGCCCAGGGCAAACTGCAACAAAAAATAGCCAGGTGTTGTGGCGGGCACCTATAGTCCCAGCTACTGGGAGGCTGAGGCAAGAGAATCACCTAAGCCCAAGAGCTGGAGGTTGCTGTGAGATGTGATGTCACAGCACTCTACGGAGAGTGACGGAGTGAAACTCCGTCTCCAAAAAAAAAATAGATATACAATTAAAAAGAAAAAAAAAGCATTAACCCATATGATGGTGGCACCTCTAGTCCCAGCTACTCAGGAGGCTGAGGCCAAGAGAATCGCCAAAGCCCAGGAGTTGGAGGTTGCTGTGAGCTGTGATGTCATAGCACTCTGCCAAGGGCGATAAAGTGAGACTCCCTGTCTTTAAAAAAAAAAATTTATAACAATCACACTGAAGGGGGCAGCGGAAATAAGAGCTAACTTGACTAACAGTGTTTTGACCAGAAACTCCAAGGCTAACTCAACTTTACAAGTACGCTGTACTCACTGTATGCTAGTGGGTAAGTTAGTTTCTCATGAGAGTACAGCCTAAAAATTATAAAATTGCTTTACATGTATACTAAGGTTTAAATGGACAGATTGTGGATGGTGAGAGCCAGGCTTTTCCCTGATGGATATAAAGGTTACCCACTGTGTTTGGTGAGGGCCCAGACACAGTGACAGGAATAGCAATGGCCTCCAGCCCCACAGCATGGGTTCTAACACTACTTTCCAGTACAAGGAACCAGAGATCCTTGGAGAGTAGCTGATTCTAGGACAAAAGTATGAGTGTGTAAAGGAAACATAGAAGCCAACCTGAAAAAGCTCCTAATAGCCAATTTCAGCAACAAAATAACTTACTGAATTACAACTCAAAGGTATGAAATATATATACATAAATCCATGCCTCTATAAATGACTGAATAAATGAATAACAGAATTCTTAACAGAAATTCCATTTAATGAACTTAGATACCCTCCTCACCGGGAGACAGAGCTTAATTCTGACCGCATCTCCTGAGTACAGGCTAGACACAGTGACTTGGTTTCAAAAAACATGGGATGAAAAGGGAGAACAGTAACTTCACAGTGTGGAGACCTGGAAAAGGTTAACTTGACCAAATGATGCAGGTCAGCATCACAGGGAATGTCAGATGGATGTCATGTTCCCCATATTACGTGACTAGAGCGCTTTACCTCTGTGGTATTCTTTCTAAAAAACAAATTACCTTAGTTTATCCTAAGAAGAACATACAAATTCTGATTTTAGGACATTCTACAGGACAACTGACCAGTATTTCTCAATACTGTTAAGGGCATCAAAAATAAGGAAAGACTTAAAATCTCTCACAGACCATAGGAAACATAAATGTGATGATGTACTCCAGATTAAATCCTGAAGCAGAGAGAAGGCATTAATGGGGAAACCAATAAAATCCAGGTAACATCTGGAGTTTAGTTAATAGTTTTTTGTTTAGTTTTGTTTTGTTTTTGAGACAGAGCCTCAAGCTGTTGCCCTGGGTAGAGTGCTATGGCATCACAGCTCACAGCAACTTCCAACTCCTGGGCTCAAGTGAGTCTCCTGCCTCCGCCTCCCAAGTAGATGGGACTACAGGCACCCACCCCAACGCCCGGCTATTTTTTGGTTGCAGCCATCATTGTTGTTTGGCGGGCCCGGGCTGGATTCGAAACCACCAGCTCAGGTGTATGTGGCTGGCGCCTTAGCCACTTGAGCCACAGGCGCTGAGCCTAGTTAATAGTTTAAAGGAACAATTTTCTTAAATGTCTATAAATCCAGCTTCCCCATTGGGAGAATGGGAATCCTAACACTGTGTACATAACAGGAGGTCTGTGAGTATGAACTTTTGATAACTGAAGTAATCCACAATACTCCAGTGTGCACCATGCTTGGTTCCATCAGAGTGCAAGCTAAACCATCACTGGTTGCCACGGCTCTTGTTTCTATAGAAATGAAATTTAGGGGCGGCGCCTGTGGCTCAGTCGGTAAGGCGCCGGCCCCATATACCGAGGGTGGCGGGTTCAAACCCTGCCCCGGCCGAACTGCAACAAAAAAAAAAAATAGCCGGGCGTTGTGGCAGGCGCCTGTAGTCCCAGCTACCCGGGAGGCTGAGGCAAGAGAATCGCTTGGGCCCAGGAGTTGGAGGTTGCTGTGAGCTGTGTGAGGCCACGGCACTCTACCAAGGGCCATAGAGTGAGACTCTGTCTCTACAAAAAAAAAAAAAATAAATAAAAAAAATAAAAAAAATAAAAAAGAAATGAAATTTAGTTAGCCCCTTGCTGGATGGTCCATGGTGCCTTTGCTCAGGGATACCCAGAAAATAAAAACCACATGTAACAGCATCAGTAACCAAAAACGTAGCAAGATGCTGAATGACTCCTAGGGAACAGCTTTATACACAGGCATATGAATTTATTCCACGCAGGACCCACTTAGGAATCGGGTTACAACTCAGAGGTCTGGGCAGGTAGACAGTTCTGCATCTATAACAAGCTCCCAGTGATGCCAATGCTTGCTGGCCCAAGGATGACAACTAAAGCAATTTTTCTATTTCTGTGGTTTTAGATTTTTCCACAAAAAAAAATTGCTTCAAGTTTTCTTCACACTTTCAACACAAAGAAATACTCTAATTTTTAAAAACAGAACTGTATAAGTGACCACAAGCCATGAAGGTGTTAAGCATCTGCGTGAGCACAGTAAGAACAGGGCACTTCGGCTCAGCACCTGTAGCTCAGCAGCTAGGGCTCCAGCCACATACACCAGAGCTGGCAGGTTTGAATCCAGCCCAGGCCTGTCAAACAATGACAACTACAACCCAAAAGTAGCTGGGCATTGTGGTGGCGCCTGTAGTCCCAGCTGAGGCAAGAGAATCACTTAAGCCCAAGAGTTGGAGGTTGCTCTGACGTGTGACACCACGGCACTCTACCCAGGGCCACTCTTGCCTCCAAAAAAAAAGGGGTGGGGGGGGGCGCTTCACCCTGGTGCAGGCCCACACATTATCTAACACCCACAGACACAAAGTTGGGTCTTTAAAAGTTACGTTGTGTTCAATTATCTTACCCTTACAAATTAGAAGTTGGTCTAAATACTTTACAATAATCTAAATTAATCACAGTCCTAAGAAACTGTGTGAAAATTTTATTATGATAGATTCTATTTGGAAACAGAGTAACCTATTACTAAAGTTCTTGCTAAATGGTATATTGAATTTTCAATGAAAAGTGATTTAATCATAGATTCAGAACACACAGCAGATATTTGGGAAAATAAATAATGGGGAAAGATGAAGGAAGCACATATTGAAGAAATAGGGACTAACAAAAAATGAGCTGAGGGCGGTGCCTGTGACTCAGTGGATAGGGCGCTGGCCCCATATACCGAGGGAGGTGGGTTCAAACTTGGCCACGGTCAAACTGCAACAAAAAAACAGCTGCGTGTTGTTATCGGGAGGCTGAGGCACGAGAATGGCCTAAGCCCAGGAGTTGGCGGTTGCTGCGAGCTGTGACACCATGGCACTCTACTGAGGGCGACAATGAGACTGTCTCTAAAAAAAAAAATGAACTGCAACACCACCACACTCTACCAAGGGCAACATAGTAAGACTCTGTCTCAAAAGAAAAAAAAATTAATTGACTTAAAACTCTGAGGTAACTGCAAAGCAAGTTCAGGAAATAACACTGTTATTGTCTTTAAAAAATAACCCCTTTGTTTAGTGGATGGGGCACAGTGGCTCACACCTATAATCCTAGCACTCTGGGAAGCTGAGGCAGGTGGATTGCCTGAGCTCACTGGTTCAAGACCAACCCTAAGACACAGCGAGACTCCCCCCACAAACAAAATAGTCAGGTATTGTGGTGGTAGCCTGCAGTGCCAGCTACTTGGAGTCTGAGGCAAGAGGCTCTCTTGAGCCCAAGAGTTTGAGGTGACAAACCTCTACCAAGGGTGACAAAGTGAGACCTGTCTAGAAGAAAAAAAAAAAAAAAAATTTAGTCAAAGAAAAATAACTGATTTTGGTAGCAAGAAATCCTGCTGCCAGGTGCAGTGGTTCACCCCTGTAATCTCAGCACTCTGAGGCTGAGGCAGGTGGATGACTTGAGCTCAGGACTTCAAGACCACCCGGAGCAAGAGAGAGAAGCCAATCTCTATTAAAAATAGAAAAACTAGCTGGGCGTTGTGGCGGGCCTCTGCAGTCCCAGCTACTTGAGAGGGTGAGGCATGAGGCTCGCTTGAGCCCAAGAGTTTGAGGTTGCTGTGAGCTGTAAGGGCAACATAGCACTCTACCAGGGCAACAGAGTGAGACTCCGTCTCAACAAAAAGAAAAGAAATCTTTCTTCTATGCCTATTTCTAAATGCAATGACTCGAAACAAACAAAAAAGCCATAATTCCCCAAATAGTGTGCCACAGGACACTCACAGATGCACAGAGAAAAGCGTGGCCTGTGTTCAAATTAGGTTTGACTCAGTGTTCCTTAAATTTAACATGTCATTAGACAGAGAGTCTCAAAGCCTTAATTTCTAATCATTTTAACAACTTTAAATAATTTTTCTAAAGGAAAATTTCATTTAGTAAGTAATTTCTATTTGTGAATTTCTGAAAAAGAGATTTTCATTTAGAACAACATATCCACTGACCCTATTTCCTATTCACTCCCTACCAGCACTGCCTCCCCAAAACATTAGAAGGTGAGACCTGGCCAGGCTCATGCCTGTCATCCTACACTGGCACTCTGGGAGGCTGAGATGGAAGATGGCTTAAGGCCAAGAGCTCAAGACCAGCCGAGAAACATTCTCCACAGAAACATTAAGTGGGTGTGGTGGCCTGTGCCTGTAGTCCTGGCTACTTGTGAGGCTGATGGAGGGGACTGCTGGAGCCCAGGTTGCAGCGAGTTACCATCATGCCACTGCACTCCAGCCTGGTAAAAGAGCCAGACCCTGTCTCCCAAAAAGGAAAAAAAGAAGTTGAATTCTAAGACTGTTGAAGTATAAAACACTAAAATAGCTTCTATAAGGCAAGGAAACATAACCATAACCTAATAGTTTCACTAAGTAAACATAAAATTTACACACATTTATTTAAAACACGTATGTTACTATACTAAATACTAAAGAAAGCACTGTTTAATGCTATAAAAAGCTAGAGGGATACAGAATTCTAAAAATCAGGTCAGCAAAGCTCTACTGCCACCTACGGATTAATTCTAATGGATGAGACCAACATTTTTCCCTACTTTATAGAAATTATTTAAGAGCATAACACAGGAACTAAAGAGATGCAAATAAATTATCAAATGTACAAACTTATATTACTGAAAATCTACAGGCAAGCATCTATCATGCAAAAATGAGCAAAACATAAAAAGTGATCATGTATCTCTAATCTTTACCCATAAATCTATTCCTGGAATAAATTTCCATGCAGAAAACTTTAAAATGTAAAATGTCTAACAAAGATTTGAAGACCTTGGTTGCAAATACAAAACAAATCCACATAGCTGTAAATTGATGCTTTGGATCTTCCAGCATTATCTTTAGAAACCTAAATTCAGTTACATACAGCGCTGTGTCCTCTAACTGCTGTACAGGTGCATCCTGGCCCACATTTCCTAGTAAGTTTCAAGAGTGTCAGTTACAACACAGCCAAAGAGACCTATCTTCCTGTGTATTCTTCTTCCTTTCAGTCAATAGAATGACCTCTCCACACAGAATTTTTTTAAGTTTTTATTTTTTTAGTAGAAAGCCAATTGTATCAACCAAAAATGCCTAATGAATTCTTGTTTAATCTACTTCATTTCATAAACTTTAACAAAGGAAAAATTCTGGAACAAAGATACATTTTAGAATTCCAGCCCAAAAAAAAAAATTTAAATTTTTCTTAAATTACTTGAAAAATATACCAGCTTTTAAAGCTAAGCATATTTTTCATCTCAATCTACATTAATATCCATAGTTATGGGCGGCGCCTGTGGCTCAGTCGTAAGGCACCAGCCCCATATACCGAGGGTGGTGGGTTCAAATCCGGCCCAGCTGAACTGCAACAAAAAAATAGCCGGCGTTCTGGCGGATGCCTGTAGTCCCAGCTACTTGGGAGGCTAAGGCAAGAGAATCGCTTCAGCCCAGGAGTTGGAGGTTGCTGTGAGCCGCGTGACGCCACGGCACTCTACCAAGGGCCATAGAGTGAGACTCTGTCTCTACGAAAAAAAAAAAAAATATCCATAGTTATGGTACCTTTTGTTTTTTTGCAAGAAAACCCCTCTAGCTCTAAGGCTCAGTCTTTCAAGTAGGCACAATTCCCCATTCTTTTTTTTTTGGCCAGGGCTGGGTTTGAACCCACCACCTCCGGCATATGGGACCGGCACCCTATTCCTTGAGCCACAGGCGCCGCCCCAATTCCCCATTCTTTATACTGCCTTATGATAAAAGCTTTTGGAGAAATGGTGGGAACTGAGTGTTAACAATGACAGCAGAGCAAGAAAGAGAACAGTAACAGCAGTAAGGAAGAAAATGAAGGCAAAATAGAAGAACTCTCTGCACCTGATAAACTCCCAGGCAGTTGCAAAAACTAGATAACTCAGTAACACACTTCTCAGAAGCACACAAAACCTGACTGGCAGAAATAAAGACTCAGAATAATTTTAAAAATATGCTTTGCAATTATTTAAAATGAAAATGCATTGTAAAAGAATACTTTAAATCTGATTTCACAGAGTTTAATCTTTTTCAACTACCAAATCGGACTTATTATTCCTCCTTGTTTCAGATATGGCAAATTCATATTGGAACAGGTAAATGGTCAAAAGATACCAGCAGGTGCTATCTCTGCATATCCAACTAGAGGAAGTACTCTCAAGAGTCTTCACATTTTGTGGGTAGTTTGGTTCCTATGTTTCCTCTGGACATTTCTAACTATTAACCACTTCACTGCACACTAATTAGTAAGAAAATGCAGACAATATACCCACAGAGGTTTGAATCAAGGCTAAAATTCAGAAGTCTTCTAATTTAACTTCCACCTATAGTGATTCCAAACACTGTCATATGAAACATTTCTACATATACTTTGTAATTAAGTGGTAAGATGAAACTTCAAAATCACTTCCATCCCCTCTTCATTTTACAGTTGAGAAAATCATATGAAAATTAGTTAGTGCAGGGTGGCACTTGTGGTTCAGAGAGTAGGGTGCTGGCCCCATATACTGAGGGTGGCAGGTTCGAACATAGCCCTGGCCGAACTGCAACAAAAAATAGCTGGGCGTTGTAGTGGGCACCTGTAGTCCCAGCTACTGAAGAGGCTGAGGCAAGAGAATCACCTAAGCCCAAGAGCTGGAGGTTGCTGTGAGCTGTGACGCCACAGCACTCTACCGAGGGTGACAGAGTAAAACTCTGTCTCTACAAAAAAGAAAGAAAACTAGTTAGTGCAGAGACAGGGTCAACTCAAGTTTTGTAACCCCTAGACCAACACTTTTTCAACTAAGCAATGCTGCTTTCCCAGACTGCTCCTAATTTTATTTTCTATGATGCTCTTGCTTATCCAAACTGCATGTGAAAGATGATGATAAACTGAAGTCTATCTAGCATAGCCAGAAAAGCCAAAGTCTCAGATCAAATACAAACACACTACTTAATTTTCTATTCATTTTTTCTTAAATCCTCCTTTCTAACTGCCAAAACTTTCCTGCTTATTGTGCATCCTTTCTCTCCATCACCATAATTATTCAGTTACACAGTATCCTATGTTAAACAAAACATTCTAATTACAACAAGCAAACGGAGTGTTCATTGTATCAGAAACTATTTAAAGCCCTTTATGTGTAGCATCTCACTTAATCCTGTTTTAAATAGTGTAATCCTCACTTCACAGAGACAAAAATCCACCTCAGAGGTTAAGTGCTTTACCCTAATTCATACAACCAATAAGAGATAGAACTGGGATCAGTAACCAGACAGTCTTACTCCAGTATCTACATTCCTAATTCCAACATGACAAATGGCTGTATTATAAATGTGCAGATAACTGAAAATTTGGGGGTTACATAAGAATTTATAGACTTCTTATATCTGAAGACGTTTCTTAACACATAAAAATGGCTCAGTATCTTTTTTGCAAAGACATGACTGAAGAACTCTTAATTCTTTTATAGATAATTAAAACTCCAATCTCAAAAAATATGGAAAAAGGCTGCAGCAATACTTCAACAAACTTCTAGATGAGCCTCCTAATACTTCCTGTGCTGTATAACATCACAGACACAAGCCACATGTGATTACCTAGTGTGACATAATAAATGAATTGTGAATAATTTAAGCTGAAATAGCCACATGTGGCTAGTAACTACCATGCTGGACAGCACAGGTGTTTCAGAAGAGTGTCAGAATAAAAGTGAAGAAAGTTTTATTGCCTTCATTTAGCGATGTCACTAATGATCAAATCAATTTAAAGTCTTTCTCACTTGCTCTAGCTCCAATTATTAACTCAAACATAAACCTTTAAATAAATTTAAATAAACCAAACCTTCTATATTTAAGATGATCTCTGTGTATATGAATAGAAAAAATTATTAAAATCTGTATTAGATAGAACAAAGCTCCCAAATTAGTAACTCTCAACTATTTGGATAGCTAAAATGAATCTGAAAACTCTGCCACCTGTAGGAAAAACTTAAAAAAAAAAAAAAAAGTCAAACAACTTTTCAATGTTCTTCACAGCAAACACTTAATGGTAAAGTGATTAATAAAGTGCTCACTTACCTTGATTCACCACTATTGTTTCTAACACTTTCTTCATCACTGTGTCCATTCATTGTAAATACCAGGAAGTTTTAAAATAAAATATAAATCTTCCCAGTTTAAAAGATGACTATAAATACTAACTCCTCCTCGAATATAAAAAAATTCACAGATGAATTCTCTTCAACATTCACAAATTTCCTGGGACCTCTCTGATTCACCTAAAGAAAATATATTAACAAAGTTAAAATTTCCTGTAGAAAAAAAGTAAATAAATCCTGTTTAGAACTTACATATATCTACGATTACAGAAGAGGTGGTCAGGAGGAGTGGGCCTTGTATTTAGAATATCTAGCATTCTATTAAGAACATTTCTGATTACTTCCTAGAATTTAGTAGGCTATTGTTAATATATTTCTGACAGAAGAAATTAAAATGTTTGTGGAGTGGCCCGATCAAGAGTGAAAACCCATCTCTATTAAAAATAGAAAAAAATCTAGCCGGGTGTTGTGGCTGGTGCCTATATTCCCAGCTACTGGGAAGGCTGAGACAGGAGGGTCAATTGAGCCCAGGAGTTTGAGGCTGCTGTGAGCTGTGACCTACCCACTCTACTGAGGAAGATGGAGACTCTGTCTTAAAAATAAATAAATAAAATAAAATAAAATAAAAAACGTGGCGTGATAAGCCTTTTATAGACTAACTGCAACCATGCAGCCATGTTTATATACTACATTACTTAAACAAAACAGTCCTATGTAACATATGCATAATATCCCCCCCAAAATAGAAAATGGGGTCTTAATAGGTAACTTGATCCATTAAATCAAGTGTTGGGGTGTTGTCTTTAAGCAAGCCCTAATTCCTAGCATCAAGAACTTCATATACTCAAGTGAGAGAAAGTTTTGAAAATGCTCACATGGGAGTAACAGGCGACTAAAAGGTATCACACTACCTTAACGAAAACGCATAGGTCAAAACAAACGTGTTCTCTCACAGGTATAAGCTGAAAACTATCTGATACAATTTAAATAATATTTATCCAGTTTGCACTTGCAAAGATTCCGTAAAAATAAAAAGGTAATAAATAGAATATACCTGGTTTAATACTTCTGGCTTATGTAAGTGGTTTGGGGCAAAAATAACAAACCAAGATACAACATTTCCCCCTTTCCAGATTTCAGCACAGCCCCGAGTCACCTACAAGCCATCCCCGAATAAACAAAGGAGAGAGATCTCTGGCAGGGGAGGGAGAGGAAGAAGCGGGGGACGGAGACGTCAGATCCTTCCCCGGCCAGAAAGTGCCGGGCGGCCGCGGGCAGCGCCGTCCTCCACCCGGCCGAGTGCGCTCCCCCGGCCCCGCGCCCGCCCGCCCGGCACAGCGCTCCGGGGGACGCGCGGAGAGAACAGGTTATCTAAAAAGTAACCGCTTGGCTCAACAGTTATTGCGGAGCGCTCGCCTGAGTCTGGGAGGCTTCGCTGCTCCACGGCAGGGTCCCCAAACATCCGAGCGCCCCGGACGCCGCCTTTTTCCGGAAAGCCCTCGTTAAGAAACTTCACTTTTTTCGTTTTCCTTCTCACCTCCCTTTCGCACCCCAAAATGGCTTTCTCCGTGATTTCAACTACCTCCCCGCACCTCCCTCGCCCGGAGTCCCCGGACCCTGGCCCGGTCCCGGGCTCCGAAGCCCCGCGCAGCGGCCCTTGGCTAGCCCGGCCCCGGCCTCCCCAGGGCCGGCCCGCGGAGTCCCGGGACGGCCCTCGGAGGGTCCCGAGGATCTGAGGCCGCACCCCGCGCACCCGTTCCCGCAGCCCGGGACCCCCGCCCCCATCCCGACCGCAGCCTCTTCCCGCCTCCAACTTCCCACAGACCCGCCCGCGCCCTCCCGGCCGCCGCCCCCTCCCCCTCCCCGCGCCCCACGTGCTGAGCCGGGTCGCGGCGGCACCGGCGCCGGCAGAGCGCGCGGCAGGGAGGCCCGGGCGGCCCGGCCTGGCCCCCGCTCCACGCCCCCCGCGCCAACCCAAAGCCGCCCGGCGCTCCCCGGCCCGCACCCAGCCCCGCTCCCCGGCCCCCCGCATACCCCTCCTCACCGGAGGACGCGTGGGCTCAGCGGCGAAGGGGCCGACAGGGTCGCGGCCTGCCCCGCGCCCGGGCCCGCGGTCGCTGCCGCCGGGTCCTCGGCTCCGGGCGTCCGTGCGGGGAGGGCGGGGGCGGCCCAACCGCGGCTCCGACGCGCGGTCCCCGCGGCGCCGACCAGTCAGTTCATCCTCAGGGCGCCGCGCCGGAGGCGGCGGGGGTTGAAGTAAGCAGCGTCGTCTCCGCCGGCGCGCGCTCCCGCTCTCGCTCCCGCCGCTTATCGGCTCCCGGCCTCCGCCATGACGCCAAGAGAGCGAGCGAGCGCTACCGTCCCCGCCGTAGCCGCTGCCGAGGTCGCCGTCGCCTCCGCCTCCCGCGCGACGTCAGCACCTCGCTCACTCTCCTGCCCCACCGCGCGCTGCGAGCGGCCGGCGGGCACGCGCACGCGGAAGCCTGCCTGCGGCATGGGGCGGGGCCACGTCGGAGGGGGCGGGCCCACGTCGGGGCGGGGGGCGGGGCAAGCGGCAATTGGTGCCGGGCGGGGCGGAAGGCGCTTGCGCGGCGGCTGCGCGGAGGCCGGCGAACTCTGGCTGGAGCCGGGCCCACGGGTCCCCGGTCTGTGCCAACCCGGCGCGGCCGGCGGTCGAGTTCCGGGAAGTGAGTGTAGCGGACTCGCCCCGTGTGGGTGTGGGCGCTGCTGCGCTCCGGACGGCTGCGCAGTAGGCTCACGGCGGAGGTGGAACGAGCCGCGGCGACCGGGCCGGGCTGGGCACACGCGGGGTCTTGCGGAGCGGACCGCAAGGCTTCCGGCACCCCTAGGGCTCCCCGGGGGCGCGGGTTTGGGGGCCGGGCGGGGCTGCGGCATCTCACCGGGCAGCCTGGGAACCCACCTGCTGGGCAACCGGGCGGCTGCGGTGCTCGGCCGGCTCCGGGGACCTCCGAGCACTTCTGCCTTCTCGGTCCCTCCTGTCCCTGGATGGTGTCCGCTTTAGTCTGTTTTTGAAACCATGGTTTTTGTAATCAAAACTTTTTACGCTTCATTTGTTGTTTTTCCAGGCTGCAGATCGGTTTTGAGTCACTCGAAGTTTATGATACATTTTTTTAAAGCATCTAATCTCATTTGCAGTAATTTGGGTGTAAAGGCCCAGCTTCCAAGTCAGAGGAGTTTGATGGCTATGAAACATGCATTCCCAAAACAATATTTTTCTCCTGTGGGAAATATTCCAGGAAATACTTTTTATTTTTTATTTTCTTGGATTATTGTATTACAAGCTCCAGAGAAACTAACCATTAGCAGATAGAGTTTTGTAATCAGGCGCATAATTCAAATAGTAAAGCCCTCAGTTAACTGCCCTATGTACTTTTTTTTTTATAGAGACAATCTCACTTTGTTGCCCTCGGTACAGTGCGGTGGCGGCGTCCATAGCTCATAGCAACTTCCAACTCCTGCGTTTATGTGATTCTCTTGCCTCCGCCCACTGAGTAGCTGGCACTACAGGCACCCACCACAATGCCTGGCTATTTTTTTTGTTGCAGTTTGCCCGTGGCCGGGTTTGAACCCGCCTCCCTCGGTGTATGGGGCTGGCGCCCTACCCACTGAACCACAGGTGTCACCCTCTGTCATTGTTTTTCGAAAAGAATTACTATGTAGGCTTTTTTTACATGTTTTCTCTTGGGTTCAAATGATTCTCTTGCCTCAGGCGCCTGCCTGCCACATCGCGGTCTAGGTGGGATTACAGGCTTGAGCCACCGGCCCGCCTTTTTTACATGTTTTCTGAAAGCACATGTCAAACCGTTTTTTGTTTTTGTTTTTGGAGACAGAGTCTCACTCTTGCCCTCCCTAGAGTGCTTTGCCGTCTTAGCTCACAGCAACCTCAAATTCTTGAGCTCAAGCGATTTTCTTGCCTCAACCTGAGTAGCTGGAAGTACAGGTGCCCGCTACAACACCTGGCTATTTTTAGAAACAGGATCTCCCTCTTGCTCAGGCTGGTGTCGAACCTGTGAGCTCAGGCAACCTACCCACCTCGGTCTCGCGGAGTGCCGAGATTACAGGTGTGAGCCACCGCGCCTGGCCTTCTAGCAACTTTTATTTTCTGAGAAATAATCTTAAGTGGGCGGCGCCCGTGGTTCAGTGGGTAGGGCGCCGGCCCCATATACCGAGGGTGACAGGTTCAAACCTGGCCCTGGCCAGCTAAAAAAGCAGTGGCAACTGCAACAAAAATAGCCAGGCTTTGTGGCTGGTGCCTGTAGTCCCAGCTACTTGGGAGGCTGAGACAAGAGAATCGCCTAAGCCCAGCAGTTGGAGGTTGCTGTGAGCTGTGTGATGCCATGGCACTCTACTGAGGACGATAAAGTGAGACTCTGTCTTTACAAAAAAAAGAATCTTCGGAATTTGTACTAAAATATTGAAACTTACAGATTTGTATTTCAAATAAAATCATACTTTATGAGTTCACAGAATTATACAATTAAATGAAAAGTTGCAACCATCTTGCCAGTGCAGTTTGCAGTTTTTCTTTGAATAAACTCTGTATCTTGCCTTATTGGTAATGAAACAATAAGCCAAACAGTTGATAATCACAGCTTTCAACTAGTGAAAATCCCAGATAATTAACACAGCCAAGGGGATTTTTTACTATTTAACTTACCATTTCGTACTCCCTGGAAAAAATACTACTTTTACAGAATCTAGGATAGTACTTTGTGGGTCCTTAATTTTGGCATTCTCTACTAGTGCTAGTTAGCAGGGGTATCCTTAAGTGGTCATAGACTGAGAACCACTTAGCCAGTATTGTAAAATCACTAACAAAAAGAAGATGATAGCTCTTCTGTTAGTTTTTGGATGCCAGCATAAGATTTTAATTCCTTAATTATGTTCTTGTTGCTTAGGGAAGTTGTATATGAGAAGCCACTAAAATAATAGGAGAATGTATTAAAATATCCCAAAAACTCAACCTGTGACATCATCTTCCAGGTCCTTGCCAACCCAGAGGAAGGTCTTCCCGAATATGATTCTTAAATTTAGAAAGTCCTCTGATTAGAACCGGTGAAATCCTAACTTATCTTCTGGTGAAGATGTATGGTACATTTTATAATTTCCTAATCATAAGTGATCAGGGGAGCCATGGTTCCCGGTGTTGGGCAGGGGACAGAAGTTCTCAGAGGAGGTTCTTTTGTGACTACACATGCTTGACACTCCTGTGCCTCTCCTCTGCTGACAGGCAGAGTTTGCAGGTTCTAGGAGCGTTTGGGGAAATTTCCCAGATTGTGCTGATACCCTATAGCTCGTCCTTAGTGTGCTCATCCACCCTGTGTATGGCCATTGTGTTGGATTTGGACTAATAAATTCTTGGATGGCGATAAGTTAAATTTCAAATGGCAAGTTCTTAGAGATAATACTAAGAAGAAATTATTTGCAGAATCTAACAGGCATTGAGGTGGCTACAAAGATTCCACTTCCTCTACTTAAAAAATGTGTATACAAAGAAAAGGACTGCTCGGGAGGCTGAGGCAAGAGAATCGTATAAGCCCAAGAGTTAGAGGTTGCTGTGAGCCGTGTGACGCCACGGCACTCTACCCAAGGGCGGTACAGTGAGACTCTGTCTCTACAAAAAAAAAAAAAGAAAGAAAGAAAGAAAGAAAAGGAATTGTGGCTTGGCACCTGTGGCTCAAGCGGCTAAAGCGCCAGCTACATACACCTGAGCTGGAGGGTTCGAATCCAGCCTGGGCCCGCCAAACAACAATGACGGCTGCAACCAAAAAATAGCCAGGTATTGTGGTGGGCAAGTAGTCCCAGCTACTTGGGAGGCGGAGGCAGGAGAATCGCTTGAGCCCAGGAGTTGGAAGTTGCTGTGAGCTGTGATGCGACAGCACTCTACCCAGGGGGACAGTTTGAGACTCTGTCTCAAAAAAAAAAAAGAAAGAAAGAAAAAGAAAAGAAAAGGAGTTGTTTAAGAAGCTAACCTCAAAATATCAAATAGGAACATTGATGCTACGTCACTCCATCCTGTCACCGCAATCTTTTGTTCACTGTTGTTTAAATACAGTCGCCCCTCTGTACCTGCAGAAACCTGCAAATCTGAAGCGTCACCTATAAGGGACTGCCACCTCTGGTTGGGCAGGGACTTGGGGATGATGAGATAGGTGGAGATTCTAGGATATTTTAATAGTGTTTTGATTGTTTTAGTAGCTTGTTATACACAAATCCTCTAGACAACGAGAACATAATTATTGAATTAAAATCTAATCCTGGCATCCTAAAACCTAACGCCCATATACCGGTAAATTGAAGTCCTGGAACCAATTCCCCACAGATGGTAATGGATGTACCACCCATTCTACCTCAGAAATTTTGTATTGGTCCTTTTTTTTCCTCACCATTATACTCATGAGGGTGTCCTTTCTGTCTAAATCTCAGTACTGTGTTAATAGTTTAAGCTTCTATTTTATTTTATTTATTTATTTATTGGGACAGAGTCTCACTTTGTCATCCTCAGTAGAGTGCCATGGCATCACATCTCACAGGAACCTCAAACTCCTGGGCTCGAGTGATTCTCTAGCCTCAGCCTCCCTCCTGAGTAGCTGGGACTACAGGCGCCCACCACAACGCCTGGCTTTTTTTTTTTTTTTTTTAAGACAGGGTCTCATTCTTGGTCTGGCTGGTCTGGAACCCATGAGTTCAGGCAATCCACCATGTTGGCCTCCCAGAGTGATAGGATTACAGGCGTGAGCCACCACACCTGGCCTAAGCTTCTGTCTTCTCTGCATCTTTCCCTTCAAACCCTCTTGGTTTCCTTTGAACTTGAAATTTAATGAAGTCATTCCCTTGCTTATATATCACCTATATTTGCATTCATAGATATACATAAACCTATGTATGTGGATTTAATATGTTGCTAATATATATATATATATATATATTTGGCTGGGGCTGGGTTTGAACCTGCCACCTCTGGCATATGGGGCCGGCGCCCTACTCCTTTGAGCCACAGGCACCGCCCTATCACTAATATTTTAATTAGTTTTTTACAAGCTGATCCCAGCATTGCCTCTCATCATTCCTAGCAGACACTTGGCACTCAGACACCTTTCCTCAGGTCATCGGAACAATCTCTCTCATTGCAAATGGATATATAGCCCATCTGTCTTACGGATCAAGCTCTCCTAGGTTTGTTTAAGCAAATGGCCAGAAAGCGTTGAATCTCCTGACAATCGTATGGAGGCCCTGGGAGAGTGGATTTCTGACCTCCCTGTAGTGCACGGAGCTGGGCATTCTGCAGAGACATACAAGCAGATGGCCACTTAGCACAGCCTTGGGCTCCACACGGCCCTGTGGCGCCTGTAGCAGACACATGCTTTCTGCCCAGTGCTTTACATTGACATTTGTTCAGTAAAAATGTAAGAACTTATTGTATACCTGACATTTTGCTAGAGGGTGGGGGGATTATAATAGAGCAAAAACCGACACTTGCAGAGTTAAAAGTGTTGTGCAGGAAACAATCACACTATGAAATCACAACTGAGAAACACAGTGTTAACAGACACACTGGGGTGTGAACCTGGAATGGAGAACCTCGTGGGGAGGCCTCCCTTGCAGGAACGACATGACCTGGGACTGAAGGGTTGATCTGTAGAAGGCAAAAGAGGGAGTGAGGAGATTCCTTCCGGATAAAAGAAACGTCACGGGCAAAAGTCCTGGGGCCGGAGAGAATATGTCAACTCACTTCCCATTTGCCAAGAGCAGGGTTTACTTGCTCTCAGAAGTGTCTGAGAAGCAAGTATGAGTTGGAAGGTAAATTACACATCACCTGCTATATGGGACTGTAAAAAGCATGGTGCTCCTGGCTCAAACAGCAGCTGAGCAAAATGAAGCCACACTGAGGCCAGGCTACTCAGGGCCAATACGTAGAGTGTATCCTCAAGACAGTGGCCACTCAGGGCCAATACGTTAGAGTGTATCCTCAAGACAGTGGCCACTCAGGGCCAATACATAGAGTGTATCCTCAAGACAGTGGCCACTCAGGGCCAATACAAAGAGTGTATCCTCAAGACAGTGGCCACTCAGGGCCAATACGTAGAGTGTATCCTCAAGACAATGGCCATTCAGGGCCATATGTAGAGTGTATCCTCAAGACAGTGGCCACTCAGGGCCAATACATAGAGTGTATCCTCAAGATGGTGGCCACTCAGGGCTAGTGCATAGAGTACATCCTCAAGATGATGGTCACTCAGGACCAATACATAGAGTGTATCCTCAAGATGGTGGCCATTCAGGGCCAATACGTAGAGTGTATCCTCAAGACAATGGCCATTCAGGGCCATATGTAGAGTGTATCCTCAAGACAGTGGCCACTCAGGGCCAATACGTAGAGTGTATCCTCAAGACAGTGGCCACTCAGGGCCAATACGTAGAGTGTATCCTCAAGACACTGGCCATTCAGGGCCATATGTAGAGTGTATCCTCAAGACGATGGCCACTCAGGGCCAATACGTAGAGTGTATCCTCAAGACAGTGGCCACTCAGGGCCAATACGTAGAGTGTATCCTCAAGACACTGGCCATTCAGGGCCATATGTAGAGTGTATCCTCAAGACGATGGCCACTCAGGGCCAATACATAGAGTGTATCCTCAAGATGGTGGCCACTCAGGGCTAGTGCGTAGAGTACATCCTCAAGATGATGGTCACTCAGGGCCAATACGTAGAGTGTATCCTCAAGGGTTTAAAACTAGGTGGTGACTTACTGGGATCAACAAATTGAAAAGTTTACTCTGAATCCAAAGAAAGGATTAGAGATGGACCAAAGTGGATAAAAAAAAATATTCCTGGCTGAGTTAGGAGGCTTTGACAGATAAGAAATGACCTGATGGGGACCAGGCATGGTGGCTCTCACCTGTAATCCCAGCAATCTGGGAGGCCGAGGCAGGTGGATGGCTTGAGCAAAGGAGTTTGAGATCAGCCTGAGCAAAAGTGAGACCCTGTCACTACTAAAAATAGGAAAATTAACCTGGTGCAGTAGTAGGCGCCTGTAGTCTCAGCTACTCAGGAGGCCGAGGCAAGAGGATGGCTTGAGCCAAGAGATTGAGGTTGCTGTGAGCTGTGGCGCCAGGGTATTCTAGCCTGGGTGACAGAGTGAGACTGTCTCAAAAAAAAAAAAAAGAGGTGGGGCACGGTAGCTTACACCTGTAATCCCAGCACTCTGGTAGGCCAATGGGGGCAGATTGCCTGAGCTCATGAGTTCGAGACCAGCCTGAGTAAGAGGGAGGCCGCATCTCTAAAAATAGCCTGGTGTTGTGGCGAGTGCCTGTAGTCCAGCTACTCAGGAGGCCAAAGCAAAAAGAGCACCTGAGCCAAGAGTTTGAGGTTGCTGTGAGCTGTGACACCATGGCAGTCTACCAAGGGTAACTCTGTCTCAAAAAAAAAAAAATGGCATGGTGGACTAGGATAGTATAATGGAGTGGAGAGAAGTAGATGAGAGAGTAGATAAGACTTGATGGGGTTGGATTCCCGATTCAGAGGAAGAGAGAAGTTCAACATTTGCAGCTGAAAGGTTGTGACATTCACTTGAATAGCAATAGCAATGTATTTGCAGACATGTAGGCAGGGAGATCACATATATGTGTGCTTTGGGACATATTGCACTAATTTTTTCCATTTTTTTTTAAGTTCAGATTAATATAAGGGTACATACCATCGGGTTATATACTCCGCACATGACAGGTAAAATTCAGAGATGTGGGGCAGTGCCTGTGGCTCAGTGGGTGGGGCTCTGGCCCCATATACCGAGGGTGGCAGGTTCAAACCTGGCCCCAGCCAAACTGTAACAAAAAAATAGCTGGGCGTTGTGGCCTATAGTCCCAGCTACTCAGGAGGCTGAGGCAAGAGAATCACCTAAGCCCAAGAGCTGGAGGTTGCTGTGAGCTGTGACACCACAGCACTCTACCAAGGGTGACAAAGTGAGATTCTACCTCTAAAAAAAAAAAAAAAAGATAAAAATAAAGTTTAAGAAGCAAAAAAATTAATTAATTAATTAATTAATTAAAATTCAAATCCATTCAGGTTGTTATAAAGGATGCAAAATTTTCTCTTTTTTTCTTAGAACTGAATAGTATTCCACAATGTACATATGCCACAGTTCAGTGACTTGAGAGTCTTTGAACATTTGAATAAAAATGTCCCTGTGAGAAAGTGTCTTCCTTTCATCTGGGTCGATGCCTAGTAGTGGAATTGCAGGGTCAAATGGAGGGTGTCCCCATGCTTCTCCACAGAGGCTGGGCTAGTGTGCAGCCCACCAGCAGTGCAGGACTATTCCCTTCCCCCCATAGCTACACCAGCAGCTGTTGCTTCAGGACCTTAGGATGTAGGCCATTCTCACTGGGGTTAGGTGATATCTTAAAGTGGTTTTGATTTGCATTTCTCTGATAATTAGGGGCAATGAGCATTTTTTCTTTTCTTTTCTTTTTTTTGAGACAGTTTGGTAGAGTGCCATGGCAGCTCACCGCAACCTCAAACTCTTGGGCTAAAGCGATTTTCTTGCCTCAGCCTCCCAGGTAGCTGGGACTACAGGCACCTGCAACAACGCCCGGCTTTTTTTTTTTTTTTGTAGTTGTCATTGTTGTTTGGCGGGCCCGGGCTGGGTTCGAACACACCAGCTGTGCAGGTGGCTGGCGCCCTAGCCTCTGAGCTACAGGCACCAAGCGGATGAGCATTTTTTCATGTGTTTATTGGCCATTCTGTCCTCAGGAGCTAAGTTTCTATTCGTGTCTCTTGCCTACTTTCTGATGCAGTTGTTTGCTCTTTTCTTGTTGATAGGCGTGAGGCTTGAGTTCATCGTAGATTCTGGTGATGAGCCCTTTCTTGGATGCATAGTCTGCATATCTTCTCCCATTCTGAAGGTTGTTGGCATTTTGCTTTGTGGATTATGGGACTTACTGCATGTCTGATGCCTTTATTTATTTATTTATTTATTTATTTTGAGACAGAGTCTTACTTTGTCACCCTCAATAAAATTTTGTGGCGTCACTGATCACAGCAACCTCAAACTCTTGGGCTTACGTAATTCTCTTGCCTCAGCCTCCTAAGTAGCTGGGCCTACAGGCCCCCGCCACATCATCTGGCTATTTCTTAGGGATGGGGTCTCACTCTTGCTCAGGCTGGTCTCGAACCTGTGAAGTCAGACATTCCACCCACCTCGGCCTCCCCAAGTGCTGAGATTACAGGCGTGAGCCACCACGCCTGTAATCTGGAATTTCTGATGCCTTTAAATCACCCAAGAAGCTTTTGGATAGAAGTGTGGCGCTAAGTGAGATCTAGACTGAAAATATTTTATTTTACTTCATTCTGCTTGTTTATTTATTTATTAGAACCAAGATCTTGCTATGTTGCCTAGGCTGTTCTTAAACTCCTGGACTCAAGGGATCCTCCTGCCTCAGCCTCCTGAGTAGCTGGAATTTGGGGGCTTGAGCCACCATCCCTTCCTAGACTGAAAATTAAAGCTCTTAAGTGTACAGGGAAAAATTAGTGTTGAGTATTCATGAATTAGACTTGGAAAACTGCCTAAGAGTACACAATAAAAAACTTCAATTTGTTTGTTTTGGGATAGGTAGAGGAAGATGAGCTGGGGAAAGACAGTTGTTTGCTATTGAAGACAGCAAGTGCTTCAAGGAAGGAGTGGTGAAGAGCAGGCAGTCCTGCTAAGGAGTCGTGTGGAATAGCCTGAAAAATATCCACTGGGTCTAGTGAAGTCATGGTCACCAGTCACCTCAACGAGGTAAGTCTTGTTGGAGGAACAGGGCCAGATGCCGGACTGGAGAGGAGCAGACTGTGATATGTGAAGAGGTGGAATCAGTGCGTCTTCATGTCTCTTTCAGGGGGTCTGACTCTGAGTTGGGAGGGAAGATGGAAGATGGGGTATTTGTTTGCTTAGGTGAAAGACTTAATGGTGTTACAAAGACAATAGGAAACATTTTTTGAGAGAGGGTTTGGCTATATGAGAGAACAGTTAGGTGTAAGAATTAGTTGAAGGAGTAGCACATATTAGTCATCAAAAAAGAAAAAAATCTTGTCCAGTTTTGTGGGTTTTTTCTTCCAAACAGAAACTGAACAATCAATACCACCAGTTATACCTATGGGCTATGAGTGGTCACTTAATGGATGTGATTTGAGGGTTTCTGAGCACCTCCTATTGTACACGTCTATGCCTCATCCTCTACTAATTCTGGAAATCTATTTTAAAGCTCTATTCCCGGGAAGAGTAATATATTTAGAAGATGGGTAGAGTGCCATGGCATTATAGTAGCTCCTACAACCTCAAGTTCTATGGTTCAAGCAACAATCCTTCTGCGTCAGCCTCCTGAGCAGCTGGGACTGCAGGCATGAGCCACCATGCCTGGCTAGGTTTTCTTTTGTTGTTGTTCGTTTGTTTTCTATTTTTAGTAGAGATGAGGTCTCACTCTTTCACGGGCTGGTCTCAAACTCCTGAGCTCACACAATCCACCCACCTTGGCCTCCCAGAGTGCTGGGGTTGCAGGTGTGAGCCACTGCGCCTGGCCATCATACCAAAATTTAGAATTACCCGAGGAGCTTCCCAGTAACAACACCCGCCTCCTGTAGGAGAGTCTGTTCCACGGTTCTGAGGCGGGTCTTCAGCATATGCCTTTTCTAAGAGCTCCCAGAGGGGGTTGTAATGTGACAATGGATAGACTAACCCTTGGCATCCTCCTGTTAACACAGTAGTGACTAATACTGTATTTTGTTTAGATCACACGTAGAAAGGCAGGGACATTTATTTATAAAGCAATGGTTTATAATGACCATTGGTGGGGTTGGGGGGATTTTTTCCCTCACAGGGAACATTTGGCAAAATCTGGAAACATTTGTGGTTGTCACAAGCGGTGGGTTTTGAGGAGCTTGTGCTACTGATAGAGGTAGTCCAGCAAGTGTGATAGTTGGAGGCCCAGGGTGCTGGTGAGGTTCCTGTGAGACATCAGAGGCCCCCTTTCCTCACAAGAATTATCTTAGTCAAAATGACAATAGTCCCCTGCTAAGAAGACCCTCTACAAAGAATAGCAGCCCAGGTAATATGTTTCAGTGAAATCTTAACAGGGATTGGGGTTTGATGGGGGGCTGATAAATGAGGGCCACCCACCTCAGAACTCAGCCTAAATTCACCCTTGCTTAGAGCCAGTAGTAAGAGGTTGAAATAAAATACACTTTGTAGAACTAAGAAATGTGACTAGCATAATAAATTGATTATAATGTTATTTTCCTTGTTAAATAAATTTTATGGTGAAATTGAACTCTAATTGCCAATGGGAGTGTGCTGGTTCCAGCCACTTTGGGGAATGGATGGGCAGGACCTATCATAGCTAAACTTACGCTAACCCCATAACTCCGGGATTTCACGCCTGAGGGTGTGCCCAAGAGAAAGGAATGGATGTGCCTACTGGAAGTTTTTTTTTTTTTTAAGACTTTGTCATCTCAGTAGAGTGTCACGGCATCACAGCTCACAGCAACCTCAAACTCTTGGGCTTAAGTGATTTGCTTGCCTCAGCCTCCCAAGTAGCTGGGACTGCAGGTACCCACTACAATGCCCCGCTATTTCTTAGAGGTGGGGTATCACTCTGGCTCACAACCTGGACTGGCTCTGAACATTCTTATATAAAACTTCTAGGACGGGGGCGGCGCCTGTGGCTCAGTCGGTAAGGCGCCAGCTCCATATACCGGGGGTGGCGGGTTCAAACCCGGCCCCGGCCAAACTGCAACAAAAAAATAGCCAGGTGTTGTGGCGGGTGCCTGTAGTCCCAGCTACTCGGAAGGCTGAGGCAAGAGAATTGCCTAAGCCCAGGAGCTGGAGGTTGCTGTGAGCTGTGACGTTAACAGCACTCTACAGAGGGTGACGAAGTGAGACTCTGTTTCTAAAAGAAAAAAACTTCTAGAAGGGGCCAGGTGTGGTGGCACACGCCTGTAATCACAGCACTCAGGAGGCTGAGGTGAGTGGATCAGTAGAGTAAATATTTTATTTTATTTTGTAGGATTGTCCTGAGAATTTAAATTAGGATTAAGAGAAGCTGGTCAGACTACTAATCATTTTGAACTGAGAAAATACTAAGTTAGGCTGGAGCTGCCTTATTCAGTTGCAAGTAGCATGTATAAAATCTGAGAGCAATGGTGCAGAGAAAGAATAATATCAGATTACTTTTTTGGGGGGTGGGGGGACAATCTCACTCTTGCCTAGGCTAGAGTGGTGTGGCATCATAGCTCACAGCAACCTCAAACTCCTGGGCTCAAGAGATCCTCCTGCCTCAGCCTTCCAAGTAGCTGCTGAGACTACAGGCGCCTGTCACAGCACTCAGCTACTTTTCCTATTTTTAATAGAGACAGTGTTCTTGCTTTTGCTTAGGCTGGTCTTGAACTCCTGAGCTCACGAGATCATCCTGCCTCAGCCTCCCAGAGTGCTGGGATTATAGGCATGAGCCACACCACACCCAGCCTCATCTCAGATTACTTACTGAGTCACTCTGTGTTCTAAATACTGTAACTATGAAGGTGGTACAGATTGAGTATTCCTTATCTAAAATTGAATGTTTAAATTCTGGAGTTCTTTTGATTTTGGAGTATTTGCATGTATATATTGGTCCCTAAAATGGACCAGGAGTGTTTCAGATCCTAGAGTTCTCTTTGATTTTGGAATATTTGCATATATATAATGAAATATGTTGGGATGGCACCCAAGGGTAAACAGTAAACTTATTTGTGTTGTATGTAATATACCTTGTATACATAGCCTGAAGATAATTTTATTTAATATTTGTAAAAACTTTGTGCATGAAACATAAGAGCCATCATGATAAAATCAGATGTAGAATTTCCCACTGATGGAGTCATATCAGTGCTCAAAAAGTTTCAGGTTTTGGAGCATTTTGGACTTTAGATTTTGGATTAGGGCTACTCTACCTGTACTGTTATCCCTACATTACAGGCAAGAAAACTGAGAAGCTTGCCTCACATAAGTGCTGAGACTGAACAGAAGCAGGAATTTGCCTCCAGACTCTTCACAGAGCAGAGCTGTCTTGTCAGACTCAGGTGTGACAGCAGCCTTGGCTTCTGACAGCTTTCTGTTTCCTGACCTCAGTCCATTGGAAGGCTAGTGTGCTATTTATGAATTCTCATCGTAATTTACCCTTATAGTGACGTTTTGTGTCTTCAGCTAGCTTGTGTGTATTTCGGCCAATTACAACTGAAAGGGCTCTGTCTTGGTTTGAGGTTTGCAAATAACAAACTCTGAGAATGTAAGACCAGACCCACAAGTTACTCCAAAGCAACATAATTCTTTTGCCACATTTCTTCTAACACTAAAGTTTTTCTTTTTCTTTCTTTTTTTTTTTTTTGTAGAGACAGAGTCTCACTTTATGGCCCTCGGTAGAGTGCCGTGGCCTCACACAGCTCACAGCAACCTCCAACTCCTGGGCTTAAGCGATTCTCTTGCCTCAGCCTCCCGAGTAGCTGGGACTACAGGCGCCCGCCACAACGCCCGGCTATTTTTTGGTTGCAGTTCAGCTGGGGACGGGTTTGAACCCACCACCCTCGGTATATGGGGCCGGCGCCTCACATACTGAGCCACAGGCGCCGCCCCTAACGCTAAAGTTTTTACACTGAACACCAGAAAGTGAAATCTTAACTTTAGGAATAATACTCTCAAGGAAGAGCAATGATGTTAAACAACTCTAATCCTGGAGTTCCCACCAAAACATTTTCCACTGCCCGTCCCCTTCTATGCCTTGCAGAAATGTGATGATACCTCACGCTCTGTGTCAGAAGCCGCCGGGATGGGGACTCTCTGTGTGTATAGGGCAGTCCCAGCGGGGAAGCTGCTATGTCTCTGACTTTCTCCTTTGCTTTGAGGCTGAAACACAAAACAATGTGAGTGGAGAGAATCCCTGCTGTTGCTAGGAAACAGAAGTCCAGAAGCATTGACCAGGGACAGAGAAACCTGACCCATGAAGGTCTTTGGCATTAAGTAAATACAAAAGGAATCTCCCTAAAAGAAAATCGCAGGCAATTCTCCACAGGCCAGTTGCTTGCCATAAAGCCTTAAAGTCTGCGAGGCCCAGATCACAGACATCGCAGCCTCTCAGGACCTCTCATTCTTCAACACGAGGGACTCGGCACCAGCCGGAAGTGAGCACCCGGTTCCAAGCAAGGAACTTCAGTGTCCCTACTCAGGAGTAGCCCTGAAGGACTCTGTAAAAGGCAACTCAAATTGGATGTAGTCAGATTTTCTAATAACTGGTTGGAAGTGGGTCGATCACCTCATCCCTGGAAGATTTCAAGGGGCTGTCACGGTAGTCTTACCCCCGCTGGGCACGGTGACACTCTCCGTGGGCTGGTTAAATCTGTGTTGAGTCCACGGATTGCAGTGGTTGAGTACCCTCGGATGCTGTCTCTATGCCTGTCCCTCGCCTAGGCAGGACAACACGGAAAACATTGTCAGGATGAACAGGAGTTTTCTCTCTTGGAGTTGATGTTCTGGTCTGAAGGAGGGCAAGAGAGAGATGATTAAGGAACTAAGATTGCACCTTGGGGGGTGAGAGAGAGATTGAAGTGGGAAGAGAAGTAGCCGTGGTTGGAGAAAGCTTCCTGGAACTTTTTCTGGGAGGCTGAGATGACGCAGGTATGGAAAGAACTGTGGAAAGTGACAGAAGGAAAGCAAGGGAGCAGACCCCGAGGCAGGAAAGGGTTTTAAAAACTTCAGACTAGTTAGTACTTCACTACTTGACACCCACCGCTTCCCAGGGAGTCTTCCTTGCAGGACTCAGGTCAGGCTAACCTCCCCAGGCCGTCTGGCTCCACCCCTCCCTGCACATCCCAGCCGTCCCATCCTGAAGCCTAACAAACCCCATCCACTCCCAGGCTCTTGCCCTGGTTGGTTCTGTGCCTGGAATGCTGCGCTCAAGGCCTCCTGAGCCTTCTCCACAGCCTGGAGAGGCCCTTCTCCTTGCAAGAGGCCTTCCTCTGTCACTTTCTCTAGTCCCCTGTTCATGGCAATGACCATGATTTACAGCTACCTTATTTTACCTCTGTCACTTGTCTGATGTCTTCTCCTTGCTAATAGGTAGGCCGCTTGGTAACCTGATATGGGGAGATGTTTGGGAAAGGTAAGGATATGCTAACAGTCAATTATGAGTCACACACTCTGTTTCCCTAGGTAGTGTCATGGGGCCATCAAAGCTCACAGCAACCTCAAACTCTTGGGCTTGAGCAATATTCTTGCTTCAGCCTCCAGAGTAGCTGGGACTACAGGCACCTGCCACCATGCCCAGCTCGTTTTTTGTATTTTCAGTAGAGACAGGGTCTTCTCTTCTTAGGCTGGTCTTGAACTCCTGAGCTAAGGTGATCCACCTGCCTCAGACCTCCCTTAGACCACCTGAGTGCTAGGATTACAGGCATGAACCGCCATGCCTGGCTACTTTGTAGGAATTTTTTTTTAAATAGACAATTAAAAAATTACTAGTGAAGCATACAAATCATACAGAAAAAAAAAATCACAATACCCTTTTCCCATCTAGTGTCATAATGAAGTAAACACTGATTTTAATGAATGAGGTGACAATAGGGTGATGCTCTTGTAGGCAGGTGCAGGCAGTGTGAGTGCTGACTGCCCCTGGGGGAAGCTGCTGCTATTGATCCATCATCCATCCATTCTCTCCTGTCCCCATAGGATAGTGGCCTCCTGGTCCACCTTTATAGAGCTAGTCTGATCAACCTAAATTGATTAGTGTAATTTTACTCCCCTTGCCACGCTAATAGACTGTAACGTGGGCACAGGTAAGCCAGTAAATTCAAGGCACTCCCTGGCCATAGGGCAGAGTTTAGAATTGGGTATAGGACTCAGTTTGGAGCGGCTCACACCTATGATCATAGCTGTACGTGTGAGATGGGAGGGTGGCTTGAGTCCAGGAGTTCTAGACCAGCCTGGGCAACATAGCAAGACCCTAGCTCTGAAAAACTATTTGGATAGTTAGCTTGGCACAGTGGCTTTGCTGGTGGCCCCAGCTACTCGGGAAGCTGAGGCAAGAGGATTCCTTGAGTCCAGGAGTTCAAGGCAATCAGTGAGGTCTTACCTCACCACTGTAATCCAGCAGGGTGACAGGTTAGATCCCATCTCTGGGAGAGGTTTGTTCAGGAATTCAGACAAAGATTTTTGTTTGTTTGTTTATTTGTTTGGGGGCTGTTTTTTTTGTATTTGAATGTGAAAGGCCAGAGAGAGTGAGCATCTTTTCTCCCTCTGGGTGTTGTGTGTGTCATTATAAAACAGGGAAATGTTACATCTCTGTTAAAGATAAAGATGCCATGCAGGGTGGGGGTGGTGCAGGGACCACAGAGAGATGGGTCTGTAGCTGCTGGTGGAGGCTGACTCTGAAGCTGCCTGAAAACTGTGCTTCCCACCATGGGGAGAACACAGTTTGAAAGGTTATGGAGCCAAAGATGAAAGATTATTCCGGGGCACAAGACGAAAGGAAAAATGGAGGCCCGGTTTGTACATTAAAAGGGCTTTATTCCACCTGGGTACAGGTGGGATAGGAAGAAATCCACACATGGGTAATGGCAAATGGGGGGTTTAAAGGTCAGGAAGGTGGGAGGTTGGGACATTCCCTTTCCTGGGTTGGGCATCTGTTGTAAGGGTGGGGCTTGGTCCATTTGTCTTTCCCTGGTGGGATGTCCGTGGGAGAGGGTAGGGGTTGATTCTTTTAGGCTGTTTCACCCTATTTGGGCAGGTTTGATCCTATCACAGTTCTCATCTCTTGAGACCAGTGGGATGGGATTACTAGATTTTGAGGTACCCTAACTGATAAAACCCTAACAAGTTAAGAGATAATGTCTAAAATATATAAATGAAGAAATGGCTAGTAATTATGTATAACATAGGAAAATGGAACTTGGCTAGTAGAAGAAACAGCTTGTGGTAGCTGAAAACGGTTTGCCTTCAGGAAACAGGACACAGAGATGAGGCACAGACTATTCTTGGTAATTGTGAGCCTCTCAAAAGTATTTGATTTCTTAATTTTATATTTTAATGATTAAGATTTTTAAACCTGATGATGCTAAAAATCTTCAATTGAGTTCATTTTAAAAATAACCTCACATGGCTCGGTGCCTGTAGCACAGTGGTTACGGCGTTGGCCACATACTCTGAGGCTGGTGGGCTCAAACCCAGCTCAGGCCAGCTAAGCAATGATTACTGCAACAGAAAAATAGCCGGGCATTGTGGTGGGTGCCTGTAGTCCCAGCTACTTGAGAGACTGAGGCAAGAGAATCACTTAAGCCCAAGAGCTGGAGGTTGCTGTGAGCTGTGACACCACAGCATTCTACCTAGGGCGATATAGTGAGACTCTGTCTCCCCCACCCAAAAAAAAGGGCTGTGCCTGTGGCTCAAAGGAGTAGGGCGCTGGCCCCATATGCCGGAGGTGGCAGGTTCAAACCCAGCCCTGGCCAAAAACTGCAAAAGAAAAAAGAAATGGCCTCACATAATCCAGTATATCCACCCCAGCCCACTCCCTCCCGTAAACCTTTTACTCTCACTCTCCATTACCTGCCTCTGGTAGTTTAGACCCCTCCTGATAGGGAGTTTAGATCATCCCTGCTAGGGATGTTAAATCTCAAGGGTCCTGCTAGGGTGTTAAATCTCATATCTGGAAAATGCCTTCCTTTTCCAGTCTTATGTTTCAGTTGTCTGGATCGAGCACCGTCAAAACCCAGTTACATGCTCCTCGCTTTCTTACTAATATATCTCAGCTGATACTTGCAGCTTTTTGGAGGTATAGATTAGGCCTGGCACTATCCCATCTGGGTTATGCCGTGACTTAATCTTAGATTTTGGTGTGACAGCCATGAGAGGAACAAGATAGGTTCTGAGAGGGTCTTCTGTTGCATTGCTCAGGAAAGCTCCCATGACGTCTTTCTGCTTCGGTGGAGAACTAGCTTTCCATAAGCAAGGTGGGCAGCCACTGCAGTCCAGAGCAGTCAGGGGAATCTCAGGAGCCAGATCTCTGGGGGCTTTCATCTAGCTGTCCAACCCCATGTATTAGTGTCCCAAATTTTCTTTTCTTTTTTTTTTTTTTGAGACAGAGTCTCAAGCTGTCTCCCTGGGTAGAATGCCATGGCATCACAGTTCACAGTAACCTCCAACTCTTGGGCTTAAGCAATTCTCTTGTCTCAGCCTCCCAAGTTGCTGGGACTACAGGCGCCCACCACAATGCCCGGCTATTTTTTGGTTGTAGTTGTCATTGTTTGGAAGGCCTGGGCTGGGTTTGAACTCGCCAACTCTGGTGTATGTGGCTGGTGCTCTAGCTGCTGAGCTACAAATGCCGAACTGGATCCCAAGTTTTCTATTAAGAAATTTAATCTTGGCTTCAGTTGATCGTTAATCTTTTTTTTCTTTAGATATTCTAACTCTCTTCCCTCAGGATAGAGTGCCATGACATCTTAGCTCATAGCAACCTCCAACTCCTGGGCCCAAGGGGTCCATCCTCCTGCCTCAGTCTCCTGAGTAGCTGGGACTAAGATGCCCAGAACAACATCTGGCTAGTCTTTCTATTTTTTTTTTTTTTTGTAGAGACAGTTTCACTTTATTGCCCTCGGTAGAGTGCTGTGGCGTCACACAGCTCACAGCAACCTCCAACTCCTGGGCTTAGGCGATTCTCCTGCCTCAGCCTCCCGAGTAGCTGGGACTATAGGCGTCCGCCACAACACCCAGCTATTTTTTTGTTGCAGTTTGGCCGGGGCTGGGTTTGAACCTGCCACCCTTGGTATATGGGGCTGGCGCCCTGCTCACTGAGCCACAGGCGCCGCCCTAGTCTTTCTATTTTTAGTAGAGGCAGATCTCACTCTTGCTCCGGATTGTCTTGAACTCCTGAGATCAAAGAATTCTCCTGCCTTAGCCTCCCAGAGTGCTGGTATTACAGAATGAACCACCGTGCTTGGCTGATTTTTAATCTTTTTCATTATTCAGTTCTGAGTTGGTGGTTAAGCTTTTTCTGTTTTCCCAGAACAGGAGATAAGTGTCTCCTCATAAGCTTCTTCTTCTTTTTTTTTTTTAGAGACAGACTCTCACTTTGTCGCCCTCTGTAGAGTACTATGGCGTCACAGCTCACAGCAACCTCCAGCTCTTGGGCGTAGGCGATTCTTTTGCCTCAGCCTCCCAAATAGCTGGGACTATAGGCGCCCGTCACAACACCTGGCTGTTTTTTTTTTTTTTTTTCTGTACAGACAGAGTCTCACTGTACCGCCCTCGGGTAGAGTGCCGTGGCGTCACACGGCTCACAGCAACCTCCAACTCCTGGGCTTAAGCGATTCTCTTGCCTCAGCCTCCCGAGTAGCTGGGACTACAGGCACCCGCCACAACGCCCGGCTATTTTTTGGTTGCAGTTTGGCCGGGGCTGGGTTTGAACCCGCCACCCTCGGCATATGGGGCCGGCACCCTACTCACTGAGCCACAGGCGCCGCCCCACCTGGCTGTTTTTGTTTCAGTTTGGCTGGGGCTGGGTTCGAACCTGCCACCCTCAGTATATGGGGCTGGCGCCCTACTCATTGAGCCACAGGTGCTGCCCTCCTTGTAAGCTTCTAAAGAAGCTATCTGGCCTATACGGTTTTTGCTTATAGTACCTCTCAGGTTGTCGTTAACCTTCTGTAGGCCTGAGTGCAATGTCACAATTGCTAGACATTTCCACTTTCCTTTTGTGCATGGTACACAAACACATACACACTGACATTTGAACGGCTAAATGTTTGCCCACTAGGGCATTCCTCTACATCAGAACTCTCTCAGGTCACTTGTGTGGAGTTTTAGTGCCTGGGCCACCACATTCTTCCAGGGACCATCCATGCCCCCAACACAGGGCAGATGAGGTCTTCACGGACAGGAGGACCCTTCCAGTTTAGCCCACAAGCCCCATCTGCCTTAGTTCATGTGGGTTTGTGGTATAATAGGAAATGAATTTTGTCTTTATCTTCATTCTTGTCACAGAGATGAAACCTGTGGGATTTCCTGAGTGTTAAGAGTGCTTTTTTTTTGACACAGAGTCTCACTATGTTGCCCTTGGTAGAGTGCTGAGGCATCATAGCTCACAGCAACCTCAAACTCTTTGTTTGTTTGTTTTTTTGTTGTTGCAGTTTGGCCGGTCCCGGGTTTGAACCTGCCACCCTCAGTATATGGGGCTGGTGCCCTACCCACTGAGCCACAGGCACTGCCCAGCAACCTCAAACTCTTAGGCTTAAGTGATTCTCTTGCCTCAGCCTCCCATGTAGCTGGGACCACAGGCGCCTGCCACAACACCCGGCTGTTTTTTGGTTGTAGTTGCTGTTATTTGGCAGGCCTGGGCTGGATTCAAACACACCAGATCCAGTGTATGTGGCTGGCACCTTAGCCGCTGAGCTACAGGTGCCCAGCCAGGCGTGCCTTCTATTCATAATAACCTCTTTTCTTTTCTTTCTTTCTTTCTTTTTTTTTTTTTTTGAGACAGAGCCTCAAGCTGTCACCTTGGGTAGAGTGCTATAGCATCACAGCTCACAGCAACCTCTAACTCCTGGGCTCAAGTGATTCTCCTGCCTCTGCCTCCCAAGTAGCTGGGACTACAGGCACCCCCCACAACGCCCGGCTATTTTTTGGTTGCAGCCGTCATTGTTTGGCAGGCCCAGGGCTGGATTTGAACCTGCCAGCTCAGGTGTATGTGGCTGGCGCTTTAGCCGCTTGAGCCACAGGTGCCGATCCTGAACCTCTTTTCTTTATTGCACCTGAATTTATGCTAATGGATGACCTAAGCTGGGGCCCCAGATAGCCTCCAGATCAGGCCAATCACTAGAGAAACCAAGTGAGCAGGAGGAGGGGACTGCTGCTTTTAGCAAACTCTTGGACAGGTGGGTTTAGGCTTATGCTGTAATCCCGGAATCGAGGAAGGCTGAAGCAGGAGGATCACTGGAGCCCAAGAATCACAGTGCGCTATGATTCGACACTGCACTCAAGACTGGGCAGCAGAGCAAGACCCTGTTTCAAAATAAAATAAAATAGAATAAATAAAATTTAAAAAAAGAAAAAATCAGAAACAAACTCTCAGACAACAGGGTTTGAGGAGCTCTGGGTTGCCGACCATGCGGCAGCCCCGTGCCCCTGCTCCCCTGTGTCCTGCCCTTCTCATCTCTTCATCTGCATTCTTTAAAAAATATATAATAACCTGTATAATAAACAACAGAGAAAAGAGTTCTGCAGGCCATTCTAGCAATGAGTGGGAGTCGAGCAAGGGATTTTGGAGCCCGGGGTTGTAGCATGTCAGTCAGAAGTACAGGCAACAGACTGCGGCTTGCAGCTGATGCTGAAGTGTGGCAATTCAGCTGGACGGGACCCTGGCCCTGTGGGGGCGGCACTGCTTGCTGGGGGTGTCAGAACTGAATGGCCGACTACTCACTTGCTGTCTGATGGAGAACTGCTGGCTGAGGGCAACTCTCCCCGCAACATAACACATAAGTGCTCCATGAGCAAAGGGGGGGGGGGGAGACTGTTTTTCCTTTTTTTTTGCAGGGTTGTTATAACAAAATATTGGATAGTTTATAAAAAACAGAAAATTATTTTTCACAGTTCTAGAGGCTGAGAGGTCCACGATCGAGGCCTTGGCAAATTTCAGCGTCTGGTGGTGGGGCCATTTCCTCAGGGTTGAGGGACAAGCTTGCTGTCCTCATGTGTGACCCAGTGGTGAGGCCTTGGAGGTTAGTATCTCATTGTCTGCGTTTTGGAGGGACACAGACAAGCAGGCACAGCCCCACCTCACCATCCTCTTCTCTGACCACTCCCCTCGTACCAGCCAAGCCACTCGGAGTGTCCACACAGGCAGAAGATGATGTCAAGTCTCCTGGGAAAATGATGACGGGGAGAAAGCATAAGTGGGCGGAAAAGCATCAGACTGTGGCACCGACTTGATAAAAATCTCAGCCAGCCAGTTTGGAGCTAAGGAGGAAATACTGCCTTTTAGGGAAATTGACCCTGGGCAGAAATGACCAAGGCTGAGCACCACTCAGCCACGGCTGGGGGGCTGCCCCAGAGCTGGGGACCTCCACTGGGACACGGAGAAGATGTTAGCGGTGTGGCAGGTGGAGTTGGTCAGCTCCCCGACTCACTGCAGCCGCTGGGGCAGCTCTTTCTGAGAGATATGGAAGTGGTGACCCTGCACGGTTGCTGGTCCAGCCTGAAGGGCTCACAGGCTCCTGCAGCAAGTGGCAGGGGAACTTGACAGGGAACAGGTCACACCTAGAACAAGGCAGCTGGGCTGAGAGCTGCTGAAGGAGGAGAGAGAACTTTAGATCCCCTCCTGTCACTGGGCAGAGGCCAGCTGCAAGCTGGAGGTACTGCAGCCACACCCTCTGGGTGGGTTCTCTGGTGGGGTCACACCCTCTGGGTGGGGTCCCTATCCGGCCTGGTTCCCTGGGGGGTCACACCCTCTGGGTGGGGTCCCTGGTGGGGTCACACGCTCTGGGCGGGTTCCCTGGGGGGTCACACCCTCTGGGTGGGGTCCCTGGTGGGGTCACACCCTCTGGTGGGGTCCCTGGTGGAGGTCACACCCTCTGGGTGGGGTCCCTGGTGGGTGTCACACCCTCTGGGCGGGGTCCCTGGGAGGTCACACCCTCTGGGCGGAGTCCCTGGTGGGGTCACACCCTCTGGGCTGGTTTCCTGGGGGGGGTCACACCCTCTGGGTTGGGTCCCTAGTGGGGTCACACCCTCTCGGGGCACAATGTCCCCCGCTGCTCTTTGCTGCAGTCCAGAGCTCTGCAGACTGGACGACAGTGTAGACGTCTGTGTGTCATCACTGGCCTTCCCTGGTGCTGCCCTTGCACAGTTCCTCCCCTACAAGCACAGCAGTCAGACTCCCCACTCTAGTTTTAACTTAAATGCCTCTACTTGGTTTTTAGGGCCTGTTTTGTTTTGCTTGAGACAGAATCTCACTATGTCACTCCGGGTAGAGTGCTGTGGTGTCACTTGTGGTCTTAAGTGATTCTCTTGCCTCAGCCTCCCAAGTATCTGGGACTACAGGCGCTCCCCATAACACCTGGCTATTATGTTGTTGTTGTTGTTATAGTTGTCAGTGTTGTTTAGCTGGCCCTCACTGGGTTAGGTGTATGTGGCCAGCGCTCTACCCACTGAGCTTCGGGCACTAAGCCTGTTTTTTTTTTTTTTCCCCCACAAGTTTGCTTGTGCTGCGCTCTTGAGGTTATTTGTGTGTGTGTCGAAGGTATCTGTGTGTGTGTGTTGGGGTATCTGAGGATGTGTGCTGAGGGTATCTCTATTTGTGTTGAGGGGATCTGTGTCTGTGTTGAGGGTATCAGTGGGTGTGTGTGTTGAGAGTACCTGCGTCTGTGTTGGGGGACCTGTGTCTGTGTTAGGGGATCTGTGTCTGTGTTAGGGGATCTGTGTGTGTCTGTTGAGGGTATCTGTGGGTGTGTGTGTTGAGGGCACCTGCATCTATGTCAGGGGATCTGTGTCTGTGTTAGGGGATCTGCACGTGTGTGTTGAGGGTATCTGAGGGTGTGTTGAGGGTATCTGAGGGTGTGTGTTGAGGGTACCTGTGTCTGTGTTAGGGGATCTGCATCTGTGTTAGAGGATCTGTGTGTGTGTTGAGGGTACCTGCGTCTGTGTTAGGGAACCTGTGTCTGTGTGATGAGGGTATCTGAGTTTGTGTTAGGGGACCTGTGTCTGTTAAGGGACCTGTGCCTGTGTTAGGGGATCTGCGTCTGTGTTAGGGAACCTGTGTCTGTGTTAGGGTATCTGCGCTTGTGTGTTGAGGGTATCTGAGGGTGTGTGTTGAGGGTATCTGAGGGTGTGTATTGAGGGTACCTGCGTCTGTGTTAGGGGATCTGTCTGTGTTAGGAGACCTGTGTCTGTGTGTTGAGGGTATCTGAGGGTGTGTGTTGAGGGTACCTGTGTCTGTGTTAGAGGATCTGTGTCTGTGTTAGAGGATCTGTGTGTGTGTTGAGGGTATCTTCACGTTCACTGAGTATTAGGGTGTAAACATTTTTATGACTTTTTGGCAAAATTTGACTTTGAACATTTTATATGTATTTTATTTTTTTAAAAATGAATTACTTTAGCCTTTTTCTCAGTTTCTCATCCTCCACTTGGGTAAGGCACAGGCAGGTACATAGAGCCAATGTTGACAGTGTCACAAAACCTAGATGACCCTGTGGAGTCCTGTCAAGGGATCCTCCTAACCGGGAGCTGAAGTGGGGGTTAAGTGTGGGCTCCCAAACACATGTCCCATTGCCTCCTCAGGCGGGACTCCCAGGAGCATGCTGCCGTCTCCCTATACTCCTGCAAGGGTGAGCACTGAGTGCCAGCAGAGGAAGGAGAGTGCCAGGGAGGGCCAGGTGGACGGGGAGGAGGAGGCTAGGATGGAGATTAAGCCCACCTGCCCCCTGGGTGTTTTCCACTCAGGTAATAAAACAGGATCAACAATTCGGAAAAAAAAAAGAACAACTCAAGAACAATCTTGAGATGATGCTTTTCTATTTCCCATTCAGAATAATATTCCAGAAAAAAGTTTTGAAAAGAAAGTTTTTGAATTTAGATCCATCAGAAAGTGAAAAATGTTTCCTTTTTTCAGGGGCGGCACCTGTGGCTCAGTGAGTAGGGCGCCAGCCCCATATACTGAGGGTGGTGGGTTCAAACCTGGCCCGGCCAAACTGCAAAAAACAAACAAAAAATAGCTGGGTGCTGTGGCCAGGACCCGTGGTCCCAGCTACTCGGGAGGCTGAGGCAAGAGAATCACCTAAGCCCAGGAGTTGGAGGTTGCTGTGAGCTGTGATGCCACCGCACTCTATCGAGGGTGACAAAGGGCGGCGCCTGTGGCTCAAGGGAGTAGGGCACCTGCCTCATATGCTGGAGGTGGTGGGTTCAAACCCAGCCCTGGCCAAAAACTGCAAAAAAAAAAAAGTTTCTTTTTTTCAAAGCTCTGTAAGTTGACCGCCCAAGGGACTACAACCAACTGGTCAACGTACAGTGGCAGTCAACTGAAGGAAGTAAGCCACAGGTTTTTTGTGTTTTTTTTTTAATTTGTTTGCTTTTTGCCTGGCTATTTGTTTTTGTTGTTGTTGTTGCAGTTTGGCTGAGGCTGGGTTCAAACCTGCCACCCTTGGTATACAGGGCCGGTGCCCTACCCACTGAGCCATAGGCACTGCCCAAGCTTACTGTATTGTTATGCACATGTGGTGCATGTCCAGTCTGTGAAACTTAGGTCCACTTAAGGAGGTGTTCAGTCAGCATAAGGAAATGGTCAAACCCAGCCCTGGCCAGTGGGAGGTGTAGGGAAGTGGTCAGCATGGGAGGTGTTCAGTGTGGGGAGGTGGTCAGTGTGGGAGATAGTCAGTGTGGGAGATAGTCAGTGTAGGGAGGTGGTCAATGTGGGAAGATGGTCAGTGTGGGGAGGTGGTCAGTGTGGGAGGTGGTCAGTGGGGAGGGGTCAGTGTGGGAGGTGGTCAGTGGGGAGGTGGTCGATGATGTGGTCATTGTGGGAGGTGGTGGGTGTAGGGAGGTGGTCACTATGGAGGTGGTCATTGTAGGGAGGTGATCATTGTAGAGGTTCTACTGTATTTTTTTTTTTTTGAAATTCTGTAAGTATTTTATTTATCACTGAAGAAAAAACACAGCAGCAAGTTCTGTGTTGGCTTCAATGAGACCAAATAGTTATTAATCTTTAACATAGCTACAACACTCCAAAATTGAAGTCAACACAGCCATTACTACAAATTACTTGTTGAAAGAATCTATCCTGAAAAGAAAGAAAATTAGGAAAGAGAATCTACTGTGTGTTTAAAGTCTCTGTAAGCATGAAAGGAGAAGCCTCAGAACACGTCTCATTACTGAGAGACCTGGGAAGTGCGCAGTTTTCCAGGCAGGATAGTTAAACCATAGTGCAGTGATAGGCACATACCCTCTTTGAAGGGTATGAAATCAGTATGAAATCATTTTCCCACTAACTTCTATTTTCAAAAAGTTAGCATAGTTTTTAGTAATGAAACTATTTTTATTTTATTTTATTTATTTTTTGCAGTTTTGGCCAGGGCTGGGTTTACACCCACCACCTCTGGCATGTGGGGCTGGTGCCCTACTCCTTTGAGCCACAGGCGCCGCCCATGAAACTATTTTTAAATAAAAGCTTGCTTAGAAAAGTATGAAGTGAGGGTGGCGCCTGTGGCTCAGTGAGTATGGTGCCGAACCCATATACTGAGGGTGGCGGGTTCAAACCCAGCCCCTGGCAAACTGCAACAAAAAAAATAGCCAGGTGTTGTGGCAGGCACCTGTAATCCCAGCTACTCGGGAGGCTGAGGCAAGAGAATCACCTTAGCCCAGAATTTGGAAGTTGCTGTGAGCTGTGTGATGCCACGGCACTCTACTGAGGGCAATAAAGTGAGACTCTGTCTCTGCAAAAAAAAAAAAAAAAAAAGAAAGAAAGAAAGAAAAGTATGATGTGAAAAAATGTAAGCTCAGAGATGCTAGGTTGGAATCCAGGGCCTTTTCCATTTGCTGTCTGTCATCCCCAAAGCCCTGCAGGCTCCTCCAAGATCCCAAGTCCCTGAGGAATAGAAGTTGAAAGCTGGTGTGAGGAATGTGTAAGCCTGAAAGCTTTGCTCCAAGTTTGTGACTTTTGGCTGGTTAACTCTCTAATCTTTGATTCCCTGATCTGTAAAGTAGGGGATAAGATGTAGGTGATCCCTAGAACATCTCCCAGCTCTAAAATTCTATGATTTCAAATTCTATCTGATGACAGATTATCCTACATCTGTCTAACCAACCCCAGATATTCCCTCTCAGAGCAAGCCAGGCTATGCCAAGAGGAAACAGCTCTGGACTCTGTCCTCTGCACTGTCTGTAACCTGGAGGCATATTTCATTTTCACAATGGCTATGGAACATGAAGTGTTCCAACATTGTCGAGTTTATCTGAGCGGTGAAGACTGTTCGTGTCGTGATGTATTTGGAAACTGGCTTCTAGTTCATAAATATCAAATTACCTGGCACACAGGAGGCATTCAGTAAACAGTTGTTCCTGCAACTATGCTAAAAACCAGACTTTTACATGTTAAAAGAGTGAATTTTAAATTTTATGGTATGTGAATTATATCTCAACATATAAAAGTTGTCAAGTGAAGGAATGAACAATTCCCATAGTTTTATTTTTGGATATAGAAGTAAGGGAATTTGTTGCAATTTTACTTTCAGGTTTTTTTTTTGGACAGAGTCTTATTTTGTTGCCCTGGGTGGAGTGCTCTGGTGTCATAGCTCACAGCAACTTCAAACTCCTGGACTCAAGAGACCCTCCTGCTTCAGCTGCCGGAGTAGCTGGGACTATAGGCGCCCACCACAATGCCCGGCTATTTTTAGTGACAGGGTCTCTGTGGAATGCGGGACTGTGAGACAGCAGAACCCCCACAACTGGGAGGTGTGTTCAAGGAACGACCCCCCAACGCCTTCTCCCCCCTTTGTAAAACAACAACAGTCCTTTCTCCTTGCTCCCTCTGCCAGAAGTCATGAAGCTTCTGTGTACTTCCCTATCTTTTGCCTAAAATCACACAGCCTTCTCTCCCTAAAGTTAATCTTCACCCCGTGTACTAAGATTCACTTCATTAAGAATATCGTTCATGATACAACTCCTTTTACTTATCCATTTACTTTCCCTCAGCCTTGTAACATTCCCCCTGCTTTCCTGGCTGATTTGCAACATTGTTAGTATTGCAACTTTGTTTAGGTTCTATATAAATAAAGCTCTTCACACTCTTCTTTTTTTTTAAATTTTTTTTTGTAGAGACCGAGTCTCACTTTATGGCCCTCGGTAGAGTGCCGTGGCCTCACACAGCTCACAGCAACCTCCAACTCCTGGGCCCAAGCGATTCTCCTGCCTCAGCCTCCTGAGTAGCTGGGACTACAGGCGCCCGCCACATCGCCCGGCTATTATTTTTTTTTTTGGTTGCAGTTTGGCCGGGGCCGGGTTTGAACCCGCCACCCTCGGTATATGGGGCTGGCGCCCTATGGACTGAGCCACAGGCACTGCCCTCTTCACACTCTTCTTGCTGGCTGCAGTCACCAGCTGCTTCCAACCTTCTGATCCCATCTCTTCGTCTTTCCTAAATCCATGTCTCTTATTTTCTCAATTCCCTGCCATTCCTGCTCTGGTTTGTTCTTCTCTCTGGTTCTCAAAAGTCTGGAACTCCTGAGCTCAGGTAATCCACCTGCGTAGGCCTCCCAGAGCGCTGGGATTACAGGCTGGAGCCACCATGCCCAGCCTGTTGCAATTTTAAAATCCTGAGTTTTTTTTGGCTCAGAATGAAACAACAATATCAATGACAAAATCCATATAAATTAAAAAAAAAATTTAAGGGAATTTAAATCAAATGCCTAATAGCACCCCTTGTTGTCTGGAGACATTAAGGATATTTGGGAAACATAATGTTTTGGCCAGTATATTATATGATAGGATTTTCCTTGCTACTTTTTCATATGCAAAATAGTGCCTAGATGATAAATCTGTATGCATTTTGAAATGTTTTCATGCTTTTTTATTTCTCTTTTCTTTTTTTTACATTTCAGGTTAATATGAGGGTACAGACAACTAGGTTGCAATGTTTGCCTTTGTTAGCTGGAGTCCCTCTTGCAGCTGTGTCCCCACCCGTCTGGTTATGCTTTTTATTACACTGATATTTAATGCGGTGAATTCATGATGCCTAATGTGTTGCAAATTGTCTCTATAGGTCAATATCTTAATGCAATGAGAGCCCTGGGCTTTCTCATTAACTCTAAAAACTTGTAATGTTTGATCAGATTCACATGAATGTGAGTTTATGTACTTCCTCTGTTCTGAGTAAATGAATATTTGCTGGGGGGGGGCAGAAACTTATAAACCATTTTAAAATACAAACTTTTGCATTTGGCCTGTTTCTTCTTCTTTCCTAGGAGAGGGAATCATAAACTATTGTAAAGAATTCTACAGCTTACATACATTTTAGAGGCAAAAATAATTTAATTCTGCTTTAAAAGCCTGTTTAATGCATGCTATGTACTATTTAAACTCAGTGCTAAGTCATTAGAATGCGTCTATCAGCCCTGGAACATGGAGGGTCCTTAGTCACCCTCTAACCCGCTCATGTTACAGGTGATACAATTAAAGTCTGCAGTGCTCTCACGGTGTCCGAGACTGCCCAGCCACTGGATGGCAGGATTGGTTCAGTTCTGTTTTTAGCACCTGTCCCCCCCACCCCCCCAAACATTTCTTAAATTGTATGGTGACAGAAACTAGCTGCGCTCTTCACAGTGGATTCTGGGGAGATCTGAAGAAATTTAGGCTTGAATAATAATGGGTTTATAATTCAGAATTACTTGATAATTCAAATAATTCTAAAATCATTAATTTACATTATCTAAATTCACAAATAAGCTTGATGCCTTTTCCTTATCTTATTCCCTCATTTTCTTTTCTTTTTTTGAGACAGAGTTTCACTATGTCACCCTCAGTAGAGTGCTGTGGCATCATAGCTCACATCAACCTCAAACTCTTCGGCTTAAGCGATTCTCTTGCCTCAGCCTTACAAGTAGCTGGGACTACAGGCATCCTCTACAAGGCCCGGCTATTTTTTGGTTGTAGTTGTCGTTGTTTGGCAGGCCCAGGCTGGATTCGAACCCACCAGCTCCAATGCATGTGACTGGTGCCCTGGCTGCTGAGCTATAGGTGCCGAGCTCTATTCCCTCATTTTCAATAACTATTCTCTTCTATTGATATGTGAATATTCATATACATCTTAATTTTTTATAGGATATTTGAGACAAACCAGCAACATATTTTTTAGAAGGATAAAATTCTTAGGTTTGCTTTGTACTGTGGTAACAAGTTTGGGTAATTCCTCAATAGCCAGGTATGAGGGCAAAACCGGTGGTCTCAGCTACCGAGGAGGCTGAAGTGGGTCACGTGAGTCCAGTCTGAGAGGAGCCTGACCAAGACAGTGAGGCCCATCTGTAAAACATAAAAATAAAAGAGAATCATGATTTTTTTTTTTTTTTTTTTTTGGCTGGGGCCAGGTTTGAACTCACCACCTCTGGTATTTGGGGCCGGTGCCCTACTCCTTGAGCCACAGGCACCACCCAAGAGAATCATTATATATAGCACATTATAGTGACACTGGTATGTTTGTTAAAAATTACTCTTGGCAAAAACTTTACTCAGAACATTCCTGGCAAAACTTGGGTTGTTATTTAGCTGTTCTGAATGATTAAATACAGTTCCTACTGTAACCCTGCAATCTGAGGAGACTGAAGATCAGAAGGTGGGGGAGGCGTTTTTATTGGCTTATTCCTCTTAGGGAGGGAGGAGTCTCTCACCTTAGTTTATTTGTCTTTGCCTGTGGGGTATGAGTTGAATAATCTCCAGTAGCTGTGGTAACAGCAGCAGGTGTAGTGGGTTTACCAGTGTGGTTCTTATTTCTTTATTTTTTTTTGCAGTTTTTGGCCGGGGCTGGGTTTGAACCTGCCACCTCCGGCATATGGGGCGGGTGCAGTGTGGCTCTTATTTCATCAATTATCACTGATACTTCTTTTTTTTTTTTTTGAGACAGAGCCTCAAGCTTTCACCCTGGGTGGAGTACTGTGGCATCACAGCTCACAGCAACCTCTAACTCCTGGGCTCAAGCGATTCTCCCGCTTCCACCTCCCAAGTAGCTGGGACTACAGGCGCCCACCACAACGTCCGGCTATTCTTTGGTTGTAGTTATCATTGTTGTTTGGCGGGCCTGGGCTGGATTTCAACCAGCCAGCTCAGGTGTATGTGGCTGGTGCCTTAGCTGCTTGAGCCACAGGCGCCGAGCCTATCACTGATACTTCTGTTATCAGTGATCAGTTTTGATAATACTCACTTCCTGACAAACCAGAGACTCGCTAAGTGCACACTCATGTGAGCACACAAACACACACACACATACACAAGTGTGCACACACATAGACACACATGTGCACATGCCTATAAAGACATCGTTCAGCCCTGCAGTGGATGTGACACCCCCGTCCCAGCCCCTGAAGACCGAGAGAGACACTCACGCCCTGTCTGTGCAGAATGCTGGCTGCTCATAGCTGCTTCCCTGGAAATTAGCCATGATTAGAGAAGTTGCCTCACCCACATTTATTCCCCTTAGTTGATGTGGGAACACAAAGGCTTAGCCTGGCCTGCGTTCAGAACTTCTCTGGCGGGGCTTCAGCACTCTGGGTGGACCAAGACCTCTTTGCACAACGTCTTTCCCTCTCCCAGACCTTGTCCCTGACAGATCCCTCCTCCCCAGAGCAAGCCTCCTGCATGCACACCTCAGGATCTCAGGTCTGTTTCCTGGGACCCAGGCCCACGGTGGATGACAGATAGCATACGTGGAGAAGGAGGCAGGTGGAAGAAATTTAAAGGGGTTGATTAATTGTGCCTCTCACGTGAGGCACAATCCTGGGGGAAAAGACAAGAAGAAAGGCTTGGAGATCAACTGCACCTTCTTAGATCCTGCTACTGGGGCGACTGTACCCACATTGCTGTCACTGGATTATCTTCCTTCGTTCATCTCTGAATTTGCGACTTCCTTGTCCTTCCGTTCTTCACTCTCTTTTCTCTATATGTCTCCTTAGAAATATTTTCCATTCTGTTAGTCCTATGAAATTAATTAGCACCTGTGGACAAATGGATTCCTAAATCTTTGACTATAATTCTAACCTCTTCTGATTTTTTTTTTTTTGAGACAGAGTCTCACTCTGTTGCCCTGGGTAGAGTGCCGTGGCATCACAGCTTACTGCAACCCCTAACTCTTAGGCTCAAGGGATCCTCCCACTTCAGCCTCCCAAGTAGCTGGGACTACAGTCACCCACCAGAACATCTGACTAGTTTTTCAATTTTTAGTAGAAATGGGGCCTCGTTCTTGTTCAGGGTGGTCTCGAGCTCCTGAGCTCAAGGAATACTCCCTCCTCGGCTTCCCCAAGTGCTGGGATTACAGGCATGAGCCACCATGTTGGCCACTTTTCTGAGATCTTGATAAGCATTACCTACGCCTATCTGACCTGACCTTGAAATTTTTTCAAGGAATTGGAGTTTATGTATGAGGTAAGGCTCTTGCATCTCGTTTGGCCTTTACGGTTCTAATGTGGCTCTCTCTGCTCTGGACCACTGCAGGTGACACGTCGTCACAGTGGTTCTCATACCCAGTGGTCTGAAGCCCAACATCTAAACCCTATGTGGGAACAATGGGCCTTTTACTGCTGTTGATTCTAGGAACACACTGTCCTTAAAGATACATGCATAAGTACAGAACACATCAGCAATCTTTTTTTTTTATTATTCTCATTTTTTTATTATTAATTCATAGCTGTGTACATTAATGCAATCATGGGGCACCATACACTGGTTTTATAGACTGGTTAACACTGGTTTTCATCATACTGGTTGACATAGCCTTCCTGGCATTTTCTTAGTTATTGTGTTAAGACATTTACATTCTACATTTACTAAGTTTCACATGTACCCTTGTAAGATGCACCGCAGGTGTAATCCCACCAATCACCCTCCTTCTGCTCCCTTCCCCTTCCCTCCCCTCCCCTTCCCCCTTCCCCGTATTCTTAGGTTCTAAGTAGGTTATAGCTTTCATGTGAAAGCCATAAATTAGTTTCATAGTAGGGCTGAGTACATTGGATACTTTTTCTTCCATTCTTGAGATACTTTACTAAGAAAAATATGTTCCAGCTCCATCCATGTAAACATGAAAGAGGTAAAGTCTCCATCTTTCTTTAAGGCTGCATAATATTCCACGGTGTACATATACCACAGTTTATTAATACACTCGTGGATCAATGGGCACTTGGGCTTTTTTCATGACTTAGCAATTATGAATTGGGCTGCAATAAACATTCTGGTACAAATATCTTTGTTATAATATGATTTTTGGTCTTCTGGGTATATGCTTAGTAGAGGAATTATAGGATTGAATGGCAGATCTATTTTTAGATCTCTAAGTGATCTCCAAACATCTTTCCAAAAGGAATGTATTAATTTGCATTCCCACCAGCAGTGTAGAAGTGTTTCCTTTTCTCCACATCCATGCCAACATCTCTGGTCTTCGGATTTTGTGATATGGGCTAATCTTACCGGGGTTAGATGATATCTCAAAGTAGTTTTGATTTGCATTTCTCTGATGATTAAAGATGATGAGCATTTTTTCATATGTCTATAGGCCATGCACCTGTCTTCTTCAGAGAAGTTTCTCTTCAAGTCCCTTGCCCAGCCTGCGATGGGATCATTTGTTCTTTTCTTGCTTATAATGTTTGAGTTCTCTGTGGATTCTGGTTATTAAAACTTTGTCAGAGACATAACCTGCAAATGTCTTCTCCCATTCTGAGGGCTGTCTGCTTGCTTCACTTACTGTGTTCTTGTAAATTAAAAAAAATAAAATGAAAACTTCAATCATTAGAAAAGAGAACTAAAGGAAAACCGTCTGGCCTGTATGTAAAACATGTTAAGACAGTAAAAATTAATGAAATATAAAGCGGTTCATATGTAAAAGAGCAAAATGACAGCTACAACAACAAAAGCCACAGTAAATACAAATGTTCCAGTTAGTATGTGTTTAATTGAAAAGTGAATTATGAATCTTCTTATTATATCATTCAAAAATCTCTACTGGGTTAATTCTTACATTAATCTAAACGAAGTGTAACGTGAAAACAGATAACCTATTAAATGGCTTAGAGAAATTCAATATTAAGCACCTAAGAGAATCTAGGGAGAAAAGAATGAATAACAAGGCTGTACATTACATGTTTCAACAGTGCTAGGACCTAAGTGTTTAATTTCTGATTAAAATTTTCGTTTTATACCAAGAAGTTAGCTTTCCTAAACTTCATATATTTAGAGCTTCTATAATTAAGAGAATTTTAGTTACACTGGGATGTGAAAATATGATTCAATAATACAAGGTAGCAAACTGCTTAAAATAAAGATAACATCTAAGCAATCACTAGACTTTAATGGAGCTAACTATGGATGCCTAAAGCATTTATTATTGATATTAAATCCACAAAAACTCTGGACTAGTAATTAATTATAAATGGAGCCATCACTCTACTTATGTCAATGATTATGTTCAAATCTACACAATAAGTCTTTCCTAACTTTATTACCAAAAATTCATGTCCTTGAGGACTACTTTTTTTGTTCACAAATCAAATGCTCACAAATAAGATCAAAGTTCTGTAGTTTGATGTTCTTGACTGTGCAGAAGCTTTTTAGTTTGATCAGGTCCCAGTAGTATATTTTTGAAGCTGCTTCAATTGCCCAGGGGGTCTTCCTCATAAAATACTCACCCAGACCGATTTCTTCAAGGGTTTTCCCTGCACTCTCTTCTAGTATTTTTATACTTTCATGTCTTAAGTTTAAATCTTTAATCCAGTGAGAATCTCTTAGTTAATGGTAAAAGGTGTGGGTCCAGTTTCAGTCTTCTACAGGTTGCCAGCCAGTTCACCCAGCACCATTTGTTAAATAGGGAATCTTTTCCCCACTGAATGTTTTTAATTGGCTTGTCAAAGATCAAATAACGGTAAGTAGCTGGATTCATCTCTTGGTTCTCTATTGTGTTCCAGACATCTACTTCTCTGTTTTTGTGCCAGTACCAAGCTGTTTTGATTACTATCGATTTATAGTATAGTCTGAGGTCTGGTAGCGTGATTCCTCCTGCTTTGTTTTTATTTCTGAGTAATGTCTTGGCTATTCGGGGTTTTTTTCTGATTCCATATAAAATGAAGTATTATTTGTTCAAGATCTTCAAAGTATGACAGTGGAGCTTTAATAGGGATTGCATTAAAATTGTATATTGCTTTGGGTAGTATGGACATTTCAACAATGTTGATTCTTCCCAGCCATGAGCATGATATGTTTTTCCATTTGTTAACATTTTCAGCGATTTCTTTTCTTAGAGTTTCATAGTTCTCTTTATAGAGATCTTTCACGTCCTTTGTTAGATAAACTCCCAAATATTTCACCTTCTTTGGCATTACTGTGAATGGAATAGAGTCCTTAACTGTTTTTTCAGCTTGACTATTGTTGGTATATATAAAGGCTACGGATTTATGAATGTTGATTTTGTAACCTGAGACACTGCTGTATTCCTTGATCACTTCTAAGAGTTTTGTGGTAGAATCCCTGGTGTTTTCCAGATATACAATCATATCATCTGTGAAGAGCGAAAGTTTGATCTCTTCTGACCCTATATGGATACCCTTGATCACCTTTTCTTCCCTAATTGCGGTGGCTAAAACTTCCATTACAATGTTAAAGAGCAGTGGAGACAATGGGCAGCCTTGTCTGGTTCCTGATCTGAGTGGAAATGATTTCAATTTAACTCCATTGAAAATGATATTGGCTGTGGGTTTGCTGTAGATGGCCTCTATCAGTTTAAGAAATGTCCCTTCTATACCAATTTTCTTAAGTGTTCTGATCATGAAGGGATGCTGGTTATTATCAAAAGCTTTTTCTGCATCAATTGAAAGAATCATATGGTCTTTGTTTTTTAATTTGTTTATGTGCTGAATTACATTTATAGATTTACGTATATTAAACCAGCCTTGAGACCCTTAGATAAAACCGACTTGGTCATGAATATAATTTGTTTGATGTGTTGCTGGATTCTGTTTGTTAGGATCTTGTTGAATATTTTTGCATCTATATTCATTAGTGATATCGGTCTATAATTTTCTTTTCTTGTTGGGTCTTTTCCCTGGTTTGGGGATCAGGGTGATGTTTGCTTCATAGAACGTGTTAGGTAGTCTTCCTTCTTTTTCTACCTTTTGGAATAGGTTGAGTAATATAGGTACTAATTCCTCTTTAAAGGTTTGGTAGAATTTTGATGTGAAGCCATCTGGTCCCGGGCTTTTCTTTTTAGGGAGGTTTTGTATGGTTGATGCTGTTTCAGAACTTGATATGGGCCTGTTCAACATTTCCACTTGATTCTAACTAAGTCTTGGAATGTGACGTGCTTCCAAGTATTGGTCAATTTCCTTTAGATTTTCATATTTCTGAGAATAAAGTTTCTGGTAATATTCATTGAGGATTTTTTGAATTTCTGAGGATTCTGTTCTTGTTTTGTCTTTGTCATTTCTGATTGATGAGATTAGAGATTTTACTCTTTTTTTTCCTGGTTAGGTTGGCCAAAGGTTTATCTATTTTATTGACCTTTTCAAAAAACCAGCTTTTTGATTGATTGATCTGTTGTATAATTCTTTTGTTTTTAATTTCATTTAATTCTGCTCTAATTTTGGTTATTTCTTTTCTTCTACTGGGTTTGGGTTTGGAATGTTCTTCCTTTTCCAGTTGCTTGAGATGTCCCATTAAGTTGTTAACTTCCTCTCTTTCCGTTCTCTTGAGGAAGGCTTGCAGTGCTATAAATTTCCCTCTTAGGACTGCCTTTCCGGTATCCCAGAGGTTCTGATAATTGGTGTCTTCACTGTTGTTTTGTTCCAAAAATTTGGCAATTTCCTTCTTAATCTCATCTCTGACCCAGCTATCATTCATCATAAGGTTATTTAACTTCCATGTTTTTGTATGAGTATGCAGATTCCTGTTGTTACTGAGTTCAACTTTTATTCCATGATGGTCCGAGAAGATGCAAGAAATAATTTCTATTCCTTTAAATTTACTGAGGTTAGACGTGTGACCTAAGATGCGATTGATTTTGGAGTATTTTCCATGGGCTGATGAGAAGTATGTGTATTCAGTTTTGTTGGGATGAAATGTTCTGTAGATGTCTGCTAAATCCAAATGTTGGATGGTTAAGTTTAAATCTAAAATTTCCTTGCTCAGCTTCTTATTGGAGCATCAATCTAACATTGCCAAAGGAGTGTTGAAATCTCCAACTATTATGGACCTAGAGGAAATCAAGTTGCTCATGTCTGTTAGAGTTTCTCTTATAAATTGAGGTGCATTCTGGTTGAGTGCGTAGATATTAATAATTGGAATCTCATCATATTGGGTATTACCCTTAACAAATATGAAATGACCATTCTTATCCTTCCTTAGTTTTGTTGGTTTAAAGCCTATTGAATCTGTAAATAAAATTGCAACACCTGCTTTTTTCTGATTACCATTTGCCTGAAATATGGATGACCATCCTTTTACTCTGAGTTTATTTGTCTTTTAAAGTAAGATGTGACTCTTGTATGCAGCAAATATCTGGCCTGAGTTTTTGTATCCAGTCAGCAAATATCTGGCCTGAGTTTTTGTATCCAGTTGAGCTCAGTAACAAGGTCACAGGGTTTGCACCTGCCTGAATCACAAGTGCCTCTTTAGAGGACAGTTTAAGCCATTCACATTAATGGCTAATATTAATAAGTCTGGTAAAATTTTGGGTATTGAGTTTTTCAAAACTCCAGTTTACATTTTTAATTCTTTCGCCACTGTGGAAATTGGAGTTTGATCAAAAGTTTCTGAGTGAGTTTACTTTTGTGGTAGAGGATTGGGCTGGTCATTATGGAGGATAGGTCTGAAAATATCCTGAAGAGCTGGTTTGGTTATGGCAAATTTCTTGAACAAATGAATGTCATTAAAGTATTTAATTTCTCCATCATAAATGAAACTCAGTTTAGCTGGATACGGGATCTGGGGTTGAAAGTTATTTTGCTTTAGGAGATTAAAAGTCGATGACCACTCTTTTCTGGCTTGAAAAGTTTCAGCAGAGAGGTCTGCAATCATTGTAATATTCTTCCTTTTGTAGGTAATGTCTAGCTGCTTTCAGAATTTTCTCCTTCATATTCACTTTAGTGAAGTTAATTATAATATGCCTGGGGGATGTCTTATTGTGATTGAATTGTGCTGGGGTTCTGATACTGTCTGCTATCTGAATTTCAGAATCTCTTGGCATATCTGGAAAATTCCCTTTCATAATTTCATGGAGAAGGGCCTCTGTGCCTTGCGAGGCCATTTCATTACTTTCAGGGATTCCAATGAGGCAGATATTAGCCTTCTTTTAATTATCCCAGAGCTCTCTGAGAGAATGATCCATTTTTGCTCTACATTTCTCTTCCTCCTTGAGAGTTTGGGAACATTCAAAGGCTTTGTCTTCAATGTCAGAAATCCTTTCTTCTGCTTGCTCCAACTCTGTTACTGAGGGATTCTACTGTATTTTTCAGATTTTTAAGGGCTGCAAATTCTTGCTTCAGTGCGTCAAAATCTTTGGTGGTTTTGTCTTTAAATTCATTAAATTCTTGAGACAACTTTTGAATTTCTCCTCGAATTTCTAATTCTGAATTTTGAATTGCTGCTTGAATTTCTAATTCCAAATTTTCCTCCATTGTATTAATCTTGTTTGCAATCTAAATTCTGAATTCGATTTCTGACATCTCAGCCAGCTGTTTATGAATGGGATCTTCAGTTACATCTGCCATATCTTTCCTTGGGGGGGTTGATGTATTCTGGTTATTCATGTTACCAGAGTTTTCCCACTGATTCTGCCCCATGATTATTTTACACCGTTTGATTTTTCCCCTGGAGCTTTGTCAAGGACCCATATAGTGCTATGGCCTGAGAAACTGGGGACCTGCTTGGTGTGGTGGGGCTAAGTGGTTCGGTCTTTTTTTCAGCTGGTCTCTGTTTGATCCTAGTGAAACAGTTACTCTGGGTTGAAGTCTCAGCTGTGGAGAAATACCAGCAATTAAGTCACCCCGCCCCCCACAGGCAACAATTAGAAAAGGAAAAATCAAACCTTCCTTCAACCACACACCCAGGGCACCACCTGAATAGTCCTCGGGTGATTGGCTCAGTTCAAAAGGTCCAAATCAATTGTCTCAGTCAGCACCTGTCTCAGGTGGGAGAGTTTAAAGGTCTCTGGCAACTGGATCGCAGGGGTCTGGTGACTACTCAGATATGGCTTGCTCCGGTACTCCGTGGAGTCAGGAGGACCCACCCAGCAAATAGATCAGTCTGAGAAGGTTGATGCCTCCTTCCCCACCTTGCACTTCTGTCATACGCAGTCACGGATCGCCCCACAGGGCTTTGACCCAGGTGCCTGTAATGAACAGATACTCCAGGGTTTTGCACCTGCCTGAATCACAAGGAAATCTATTTCTTGTCAGCCAGGCCGCTGCGCTCTGCCTCTATCTAGCAGGGGGAGGTGAGGCCTGACAACCTTGGGTGCTTGATGGAGGCTGGGGGGTGTCCACTCAGTTCCAGCCCCTCCCCTGATGGATGTTACTGACAGAGCAGAACAGAACAACTTTGCAGGACTTGGTTTCTGTCCCTGCTAAATTCCCCTGCAGAAGAGAAGCTGTTTTGAGTTCCTAGAGCTTGTGCCTCAGGCCCTGTCTTTGCTCCTGCAGGTTTGTATTTGATTATCTGTCAGTTCTAGCCTCCTGTCTTCCTTTGTCTATAGGCTGACGATCCCCTGAGGGCCGCGCACGTCTTATGCTCAGTAAAGCAGTCCTCTGGGTCAGCCCCACCCTGGGAACTTCCCGGCTCTGCGCATGCGTTTCTAGTCCCCACGCTCCATCCAGGCCAGTACCGCCTGAGGCATACCCTTAACTCACTGGGCCTGCATTTCTATCCCAGATCTGTTCCATGGTGGTTGCCACCTGAGTAGATGACTGGCCTCCTCTGGTTGCCCAAGGAGATAGTGGGTGTGGCTTCAGAATATCCAGGAGTGATCCCTATTGTTGCTAACAGATGGCTGCTGCTCTGCACCTTGGGGCACCGCCACTCTGGTGTGGTTCCCTCTCAGCCGACTGTCCTCTCCTCACTCCCATGCCCTAGAGTCAGCACTGACCAGCTGCAGTTTAGGCCCTGTCCACACCCCTTGAGAAATCGCCCAAGAATCTGGACTCCTGGGGGACAGGTCTCCAGACCTCTGAGTGAGAGTGGAGGGAGTGCTGGGAGCTTAGAATTGCAGGTAGAGAATATATACAGTTTTATACAGTTTTATGCCTGGCAGGAGAATGCTGTGGCACCCTAATAGGGGAGGTAGTTCCAGTTTTTAGAGGGTCCCTCCCATGGAGCGTAGTGTGAGGAACTTTGAACTCTGCTCGTTTGTTTGTGGGGCACTCCGAGCTGTTCTCATGCGGGAGGGGACTCCCATCTGCTTGGTGATGGATTTTATACGTTTTGTTTGTATCCTTGTGGTCGCAGCTCGCCTCAGCAGGGTTGATGTGCGTTCTTCAACCTTCTCTATTGGTGCAGCTCTAATCCACCAGGTTACTTGCTAAATGAGCCTCTGTGGAAAGCTGGCTTCAGTCAGCCATCTTGTTTCCGCCCCGTCTCAGCAATATTTTTTAAGAGACATTTTTTTGAGCACAGGAGCTAGATGCTGTTAAAGCTACTAAGGATATGAATAGTTGGCAAACATCCCTGTCCTCGTGGGGTAGTGGGCTGGGTGTGTCTGTTGATGCCCAGAGAGGAGGAGGAAACGCTAGCCACAGTGCACCCTTGCTCACTGCTGGCCAGTGTGTAGAGGGAGGGGCACTGCTTGTCCTACAGGCACCAGCATCTCCTGTGAAGCTGCCCAAGAGGTATGCAGATAATCCTTGCTTTACCTTCCTCAAACATGCCTTAGGCTCAATAAGAAAAGCTTCCTTCCTTGATGAAGCAACTACAAATTTATGTGAAAGCTCATAACTGACATATTTAATAGGTTGATATTTTATGATATCGTACTGATAGAACATAGTAACCTTCCTCCTTCCTGTTTAGACGAATTACACAAAAGAAGCTGGAGGATTGCTACACAGAAGAAGCTACAGTGGCCGGGTGCAGTGATTCATGCTTGTAATCCCAGAACCCTGGGAGGCCAGGGCAGGAGGATCCCTTGAGCTCAGGAGTTCAAGACCAACCTGAGCAAGAGTGAGACCCCATCTCTACTAAAAATAGCAAAACTAGCTGGGCATCCTAGTCAGGCACCATAGTCCCAGCTACTCAGGAGGCTGAGGCAGGAGGATTCCTTGAGCCCAGGAGTTTGTAGTTGCTGTGAGCTATGATGATGATGCTACAGCACTCTACTGAGGGTGACAGAGTAAGACTCTGTCTCCCACCCCCAAAAAGAAAAGAAATCCAAAAAACCCAAATACAATTTACAACACACTGAACTGTAATATGAATTAAAAAATAATTACTACCTAGGATTTTTCAAAAAGGAGCACTCAGTGAGAGAGGAAAGAAAATGAGGTGAGTTCTGTTCTGCTGGAGAGTCTGGGCAATGGAGGGGCATGCTGAGGGAGAGCATCGGGGATCTGTGTGTTCAAAACCCTGATGTTAGTAGAATTGACCCACAGGAAGGGGTCTCATGCTGAAGCACATATTTATATTAATGTCGGTTACAAACAGAAGAAAGTTTTGAAGTCATGGGGAACTGTAAGGTCACTGAGACCTTGTAAAAACAGATAAGGATGAGGCAATGCTGACTGTTTACATTCTTTCCTTGATAAGTGCAGCATTAGCTAAAACCATGGTTGGTGTTGGACTGAAGGAGAACAGTCTGCAACAGACATCTCTGTGTAGGGGTCCCACTCCTGTTGGCCTGGGCAAGGAAAACCATCCCCATAATAAGGATGTCATAACAGGAAAACAATAAGAAGAGGAGGAAGCAGTTGGGGACAGAGGTGGGTCACCTGCTGGCGAGTCAGTGTCACCTGGAGAAGGCTGGGGAGCCACTGTGGGGTGTGGGAGGCAGTGATAGGAGGAATGGCTGTGCAAGAGAGATGAGGACATGAACACAGCACACTTTGCACTGAGAGGCCCCGGGCGCCTGGACGTCTGGAGTGACCAGGGGTTGTGCTCACTGCAGACAGCAGGAGCCAGCGTCCCCACGTTGCCTCATTACTCCCACCCTGAACCTTCAAGGCAACAAGCAGATTAGGCAGAGTTTTTCCCGGGCTGGCTTACATTTAGATTTTCCCCTTCTTGCTCCTCAAAAGGGTACGAGACAACAAGACCAGCCAGGTCACAGGAATGAAACATATGGTCACAGTGCACTTTGAATACAGTGAAGAATGACTTGACCCCCTCCACCAGGTCTTTGCTCAGAGGTCACCGTTCAGCAAGCCTGCTCTGACCACTCTGAAATTCACCCCAGGCCGTCTTACTCTCCTTTTCTGCTTTATTTTCTATATAGAGTTTATTACAAACCAACAACAGTGTGTGTGTATGAATAGTGTAACGAACCTCTTATATTCCATCACCAAGCTCCACTAATTATCAGTATTTTACCAATCCTATTTAATGTGTTTTGTTTTTTTCTGGTGTATTGTAAAGCGAGTCCCAGACTCTGCATTTTGCTTCTTGTCTTACACGTCCCTTTTCTCTCATGCTGAGTGAGCTCAGGAGAGGCAGAGATGTTCATCTCCCGTATTCATGGACACATCCCTAACATCTTAGAGAGGTTTTGGCACAAAATAAATGCTCAATAAATATTTTTTTCAGTGAAAGAAAGAATGTGGAAAACAGAAGTGATGCTTCCAGTGTCTCAGTATTCAAGCGTCATCTCCGCTGGTCCCAGCGGTGGCAGCAGAGCGCTGTCCATTCATTCAACGCTTCTGCAGCAGAGTGGTTTGGTCCTGGGGTACCCAATGGTGTTTCCAGGTCGGTTTTGTATCCTAAACGTTCCTGAATTTGTTTATTAGTGTTAACAGGTTTTTTTCTTTTTTTCTAATGTAGTCTTTCAGAGTTTTCTACATATAAGATTTTGTGGACTGTACTCAGAGACAATTTTACATTTTTATTTAAATGCCTTTTATTTCTTCTTACCAGGTCATCCTGGTTAAGGACATTTGTAGTACTGCATGGAACTGAAGCCATGAGAGTAGGGACTCTTGCCTTGCCTTTTCTTTAAGGACCAATACCAAAGACCTTCCTTTATTACAGTATTAGTTCATGGTAACTAAAGGAAAATATTACTTTCAGGAGAACATAATTCCCTTCCTTCCTTCCTTCCTTCCTTCCTTCCTTCCTTCCTTCCTTCCTTCCTTCCTTCCTTCCTTCCTTCTTTCCTTTCTTTCTTTTTTCTTTTGAGACAGTCTCAAGCTGTCCCTCTAGGCAGAGTGCTGTGGCATCATAGCTCAGTTTTCCTCTTGCCTCAGTTTTTCTATTTTTAGTAGAGATGGGATCTTGCTTTTTGCTAGGCTGGTCTCAAACCTGTGAGCTCAAGCTGACCACCTGCCTCGGCCTCCCAAAGTGCTAGGATTACAGGCATGAGCCATCGCTCCTGGCTGCCACATTGATAATTGTTTTGTATCTGGAAATGAAATTAGGAAAACCATCCCATTATAATAGCACCCAGAAGAATAAACTTAGAAATAAACTAAACTAAGGAGGTAAAACATTAACATACTGAAAATTAGAAAATATTTATGAAAGAAATTAAGAGGATAAGCAGATATGAAAACACTTTGTCTTCATGGATTGGAAGATTTAATAATGTTAAAATATCCACACACCCCAAAAATAATCTATAGATTTACTGTAATCCCTATTAAAACCACAATGGCACTTTTTACAGAAATAGAAAAAGCAATTCTAAAATTCCTAGAGAACCAAAAAAGACAAGAATAGCCAAATCAATCTTTAAAAAGAACAAAGGTGGAGGCATCACACATCCTGACTTCAAAATATATTATAAAGCTACAGTAATCAAAACAGTATAACACTGGCACAGAAACAGATTCATAGACCAGTGGAAAAGGACAGAGAGCTCAGAAAGAAATCCACATATATTCTGTCAATGGATCTTCAACAAAAGTGCCAAGAACACACACTGGGGAAAGGATAGTCTCATCAACAAATGATGTTAGAAAACTGGATATCCACATGCAAAAGAATGAAATTGGACCCTTATCTTCCACCATATACAAAATCAACTCAACGTGAATTAATGACTGAAAGCTAGGGCTTGAAACTTTAGCAGTAGTAGTTTGTAGCAGAAAGCATAGAGGAAAAGCTTCATGACATTGGTCTCAGCAATGATTTCATAGATATGATGCCAAAAGTACAAAAATAAACAAACATACACAGGCAACACTGTAGCAGGGTACCTAAAGCTTTTGTGGGGCAGAGGAAATAATCAACAGAGGCAATTTATGCAAAGGCAAGCTATGTCATGGGAAAAGATATTTACAAACTACGTGCTGATAAAGGGTTAATCTCCAGAATACATAAAGAACTCCTATGACTCAACAGTAAGAAAACAGGTAACATGATTAAAAAGTGGTCGAGGGGCTTGAATAGATGTTTTTCTAAAGAAAACATACAAATGGCCATAGCTATATGAAAATTGCTCAACACCACAAATCATCAAGGAAATACAAATTAAAACCACCATGCGATATCCCTTCACACCTGTCAAGATGATTTTTATCACAAAAAACAAAAGACAACAAATGTTGGCAAGAATGTGGAGAAATGGAGCCCTTGTGCCCTGCTAGTGGGAGTGCAGTGCATGCCCCACAGTGCTGTGCAAGACGGTACAGAACTCCTCACAAAACAGAAGAATAGAATTACCCGTGACCCTGTGACCTCGCTTGGCTGTATATCCTGAATAACTGGAATCAGGCTTTCAGAGATGTCAGCTCTCCCATGTCACAGCAGCACTGTTCACAACAGCCAAACTGGAAAAACAACTAGACACCCAGGGGCTGATAAATGGATTTAAAAATGTGGTATTCACATAAATATATTATTCAGCCCTAAAAAAGAAAAATTCTGCAATATGTAACAATATGGACAACCACTGAGAAAATTACGCTAAGTGAAGCTGGCTAGTGACTGAGGAATGAACACTGCATGGTTACAATCACATGGGGGAATCTCAGCTAGTCAGATCTACAAGGTCTGTCCAACCCCATGAGGATCTAAGATAGATCCATAAAGTCTGTCCAACCCCATGAGGATCTATGATAGATCCATAACATCTGTCCAACCCCATGAGGATCTAAGATAGATCCATAACGTCTGTCCAACCCCATGAGGATCTAAGATAGATCCATAAAGTCTGTCCAACCCCATGAGGATCTAAGATAGATCCATAACGTCTGTCCAACCCCATGAGGATCTAAGATAGATCCATAACGTCTGTCCAACCCCATGAGGATCTATGATAGATCCATAACGTCTGTCCAACCCCATGAGGATCTAAGATAGATCCATAACGTCTGTCCAACCCCATGAGGATCTAAGATAGATCCATAAAGTCTGTCCAACCCCATGAGGATCTAAGATAGATCCATAACGTCTGTCCAACCCCATGAGGATCTAAGATAGATCCATAACGTCTGTCCAACGACATGAGGATCTAAGATAGATCCATAACATCTGTCCAACCCCATGAGGGATCTAAGATAGATCCATAAAGTCTGTCCAACCCCATGAGGGATCTAAGATAGATCCATAAAGTCTGTCGAACCCCATGAGGGATCTAAGATAGATCCATAAAGTCTGTCCAACTCCATGAGGATCTAAGATAGATCCATAACGTCTGTCCAACCCCATGAGGATCTAAGATAGATCCATAAAGTCTGTCCAACCCCATGAGGATCTAAGATAGATCCATAACGTCTGTCCAACCCCATGAGGATCTAAGATAGATCCATAAAGTCTGTCCAACTCCATGAGGATCTAAGATAGATCCATAACATCTGTCCAATGACATGAGGATCTAAGATAGATCCATAACGTCTGTCCAATGACATGAGGATCTAAGATAGATCCATAACGTCTGTCCAACCCCATGAGGGATCTAAGATAGATCCATAAAGTCTGTCCAACCCCATGAGGGATCTAAGATAGATCCATAAAGTCTGTTGAACCCCATGAGGGATCTAAGATAGATCCATAAAGTCTGTCCAACTCCATGAGGATCTAAGATAGATCCATAACGTCTGTCCAACCCCATGAGGATCTAAGATAGATCCATAAAGTCTGTCCAACCCCATGAGGATCTAAGATAGATCCATAACGTCTGTCCAACCCCATGAGGATCTAAGATAGATCCATAAAGTCTGTCCAACTCCATGAGGATCTAAGATAGATCCATAACATCTGTCCAATGACATGAGGATCTAAGATAGATCCATAACGTCTGTCCAATGACATGAGGATCTAAGATAGATCCATAAAGTCTGTCCAACCCCATGAGGATCTAAGATAGATCCATAACGTCTGTCCAATGACATGAGGATCTAAGATAGATCCATAAAGTCTGTCCAACTCCATGAGGATCTAAGATAGATCCATAACGTCTGTCCAACCCCATGAGGATCTAAGATAGATCCATAAAGTCTGTCCAACCCCATAAGGATCTAAGATAGATCCATAATGTCTGTCCAACCCCATGAGGATCTAAGATAGATCCATAAAGTCTGTCCAACTCCATGAGGATCTAAGATAGATCCATAACATCTGTCCAATGACATGAGGATCTAAGATAGATCCATAACGTCTGTCCAATGACATGAGGATCTAAGATAGATCCATAAAGTCTGTCCAACCCCATGAGGATCTAAGATAGATCCATAACGTCTGTCCAATGACATGAGGATCTAAGATAGATCCATAAAGTCTGTCCAACCCCATGAGGATCTAAGATAGATCCATAAAGTCTGTCCAACCCCATGAGGACTACAGGCACCCACCACAACACCGGCTATTTTTTGGTTGCAGCTATTGTTGTCATTTGGCGGGCCCAGGCTGGAATCCAACCTGCCAGCTCAGGTGTATGTGGCTGGCGCCTTAGCTGCTTGAGCCACAGGCGCCGAGCCTCTTTACAACAGATTTAAACCCAACACATCTGGAGCAATCGTGCTGTCACACGTGGACTCGCTGGTAAGGACAGCCTATCTGAGATGGAAGATAGTGCATAGGAAAGGAGAGCCATGATCCGGCTGGATGATACCAGTCGAGCAATTACCAGGTGTCAATTAACCACACATCACTTTAGTTGTACAGTAACCATTAGGAGCACGGTCCACATTTATCATCCATGATCTAGAGATGAGGAAAATGAGGCTAAGTGTCTTGCCCAAAGTTTCACAGCTAATGGCAAAGCTGAGATTTGAACCCAGGCCATCTGGATCTGGAACCTGTGTTCACTATCATTATGCTGCACTGTTTAATATGTACCTTAACTAATAAATATATTAACTTCAGAGAGAGAGACTGTGTGTATCAGTAGCTAGCCCAGAAGGACACATCAATGGGAAGAGAGGGCAAAAAAACAAATAAATAGAGAAAGATACAGTACTTGAGACATTAAGAAGGAAGAAACATTAGGATTTTTTTCTAAGATACACTGTATAAAGAATAATACAGCATGCAACATTTTGAGAACACACAGAAATTGTATCCATTTATTCTGAAAACAAACAAAAAACCAACCAATGTTTTATCAGGGTAACTATATATGAGTCCAATGGAGTTAGCTGAAAACAATTTCTAAGGTTCAAACAAAACATAACACACTATTATAATGTGAATTCATCCAGTGGATTTCTAAATACTACCATTAAACACAAGTTTTATGAAATGTCTTGATTATAATTTTAAAAAGATGATGTGAATTCTGACACTTTTGTCAGAAGATCACCCTTGGAAAAAAGAAAATACATGCTGGGAAACACCCAGCACCAACTATTGCTACATAATAAAAAGGCTACATGTGTTTCAATTATTAGAGAACTGTTCTGATGCCCACCACTCCTTAAAAGATTACAGGCTCAGTAATGGAACATAAATCTTGAAAATACATACAATTTGGCTCGGCACTTGTGGCTCAAGCGGCTAAAGTGCCAGCCACATACAACTGAGCTGGCGAGTTTGAATCCAGCCTGGGCCTGCCAAACAACAATCTACATACAATTGGACAACTTGAAATTAATTGTTGTTTTTATGAGCTGTTTAACAATCTACCAAGGGTGACAAAGTGAGACTCTGTCTCTAAAAAAAAAATAATTAATTAAAATTTGAAAGTATTAAAAGTTACAATTTATAATCCTGTCCATACAAAATCACATATAGCATGTACTAGTCATGCGTTCATCTGGGTCCTCTGAGGAACAGAAGCCAGGATGGAATTAAATGTACAAAAACATGAATGTAAACACCTAGGTGAGGTGAATGGGGAGTTGGAAGAGGTTGGGAGAGCCGCAGGGCTGCAATGCATGTCTCATTCTGAGTGAAGAGAAAAGAGGAAGGTGGGCAGGAAGGAGGCGAGGGGAGGGAAGGGCAGATGAAGCCTTTTCCATCACCGTGTAGCGTAAGGAGAGGTCTGCCAGGCCACTGGCGAGTCCTGGAGCCCACACACAGCAGAGGAGCCCACCCTGGGAGGGCCTGCTGCAACCGGGCTGGAGGCAGCACCTGCGCTGGAGGCTGCTCAAGAGAAGCCCCAGGGCTGCAGTGCGAATGCAGTGACTGGTTGCTAGAGCTCTAGGCCGATTAGAATCCTGCTTTAAAAGATCTGAAATCCACAAGCCTTAAATTGAAAATAAAAAGATTTTATGTCAATTATTGAAATAAGTGTTTTAAAAATCAAGTTAGCAGTTATTACTAAGTAATACTTCTTGTGTTTTTGAGTTATTTATTTATTAAATTTTTTTTTGGAAATAGAGCCTCAAGCTGTTGCCCTGGGTAGATACGTGCCGTGGCATCACAGCTCACAGCAACCTCCAACTCCTGGGCTCAAGTGAGTCTCCTGCCTCCACCTCCCAAGTAGCTGGGACTACAGGTGCCCGCCACAACGCTTGGCTATTTTTTTTTGGTTGCAGCCGTCATTGTTGTTTGGTAGGTCCAGGCTGGATTCGAACCTACCAGCTCAGGTGTATGTGGCGACACCTTAGCCGCTTGAGCCACAGGACTGAGCCTATTTATTTATTTATTTATTTTTAGAGACAGAGTCTCACTTTATCACCCTTGGCAGAGTGCCATGGCATCATAGCTCACAGCAACTTCCAGCTGTTGGGTTTAGGTGATTCTCTTGCCCCAGCCTCCCGAGTAGCTGGGACTACAGGTGCCCACCAATACGCCCGGCTATTTTTTGTTGCAGTTTGGCTGGGGCTGGGTTTGAACCCCCCACCCTCAGTATATGGGGCCGGTGCCCTACTCACTGAGCCATAGACCCTATTTTTTTAATTTTTAATTTGAAAAAAAGGGATGATAACAATGCCTATCACACAGGAATTTTATGATTAGAGAGATTAATAGATATAGATGTACCTTAAATCTCATAGCATGTCACACAGAAAATGCTATGTAATGTTATGCTAGGTGACAGAGCTACAAGGAGACAGATGATGCCAGCTGTTACTAACATTATATTCTGTTTCTCTTTCTGACACAGAGAAGACGACTCCCCAGATCCCTTGCTTTTGAGTAGAATCGTGCCCCTGGAATCAACAAAGGAAATGTGAGAAGTGGTGCAGTCAAGAGCCCACTTAGGATTCATCTTTCTTCCCCCGCTGGTCATGGAGGAGGCCCCAAGATGAAGGAACTCACCCATCCGAGCAAACAGGGTGTCTGGAAGGTTACGGCAGCCTCCTGTCCCGGATTAATTCCTGGATGGCAGTGAACTTTACATAGAGGGAGAGGTGGACTTGTGTCTGCATTTTTTTTTCTTTTTATTACAGACACATAATGTAGACTCATCTGACAGAGGCAGCTATTATTGTTATTATTATTGTTATTTCAAAGATGCTCTCATTTAAGTGTGACTGAATTTCATTTGGGGGGATGCTATTTATAAAATAAGAAATGTGGCTTGGTGCCTGTAGCACAGTGGTTAAGGGGCCAGCCACACACACCCAGGGTGGCAGGTTCAAACCTAGCCCAGGCCAGATAAACAACAATGACAACTGCAACAAAAAATAGCCGGGTGTTGTGGTGGATGCCTGTAGTCCCAGCTATTTGGGAGGCTGAGGCAAGAGAATCACCTTAGCCCAGGAGTTGGAGGTTGCTGTGAGCTGTGACTCCAGGCACTCTACCAAGGGCGACATAGTGTGACTCTGTCTCAAATAAATAAATAAAAATAAAATAAGGAATGTATTAGGGTAAACACGGAGGGCAATCAGAAGGCAATGGGAGTCTAATTCTGAGCCAGGAAGAAGTGAAAAGACAACAGGCAGGCAGGGGAGGACTGGAAGGCCATGGGAGCATCTTAGACTGCCGTAAAGTCTAAGAAAGAAAACAAGGAATTCATTATTTGGAGTCATTTTTGTTTTGGCAAACAAGAATAATAGCAATTCTCTTGTATGGCTACTAATACCTTTATTCTAAAAGCTAAGGTTTTAATTCTTACAGAGGAAATACATTATGTAAGACAATTATTTTTATCCTGACTTTTATCATATTTTAAAACATATGAGTAGCCCAACAAAATAAAATAACTTTTCTGAAGTTGAAAGGAAGTTATCTCCTGGAATAAACTCCTACACCAGTTTTTCTGATAAAGCGTCTCACTGTGTCTGTTCCCCTTGTACATGTTTTTCTGAAATAAGCTGGAAAACGTGAGATGAGCAGTGATTCCCATGCAGTGAGGTAAATGTTGATTTTCCTGTTTTCAGACCCACATTTACTCCATTACTATTTCTTTTAGCATCCACCTTGAATTTGATATCCCAGATTCACAACTTTTCATGATTCTTAGACCACCTTAATCTCTCACCTGAGTTATAACAATAATCTCTGAACTACCCCCATGTTCTCCCCTTATCCTCCCTCTGTTCTGTGCTCCACACAGAGGTAAGGTCTTTTTTTTTTTTTTGAGATAGAGTCTCCCTGTGTCAACCAGGCTAGAGTGTGGTGCCTTTGTGACTTACAGCAACTTCAAACTCTTGGGCTCAAGCAATCCCCTGCCTCTGCCTCCCACGGGGACTAGAGGTGCCTGTCACAATGCCCAGTTAGTTTTTCTATTTTTAGTAGAGTTGGGGTCTCGTTTTTGCTTAGTCTGGTCTCAAACTCCTGAGCTCATGCAATACCTACCTTGGCCTTCCAGAGTGCTGGGATTACAGGTGTGAGCTACCATGTGGGGCCTCAGGGGTCCTTTTTTTGTTTTTTGCAGTTTTTGGGCAGGGCTGGGTTCGAACCCACCATCTCCAGTATATGGGGCCAGCGCTCTACTCCTTCGAGCCACAGGCGCCGCCCCAGCAGGGGTCCTTTTAAGGAATAAGTCATATCAGGTCACTTCTTCCCAAACTTTCAAAGACTCCCTTTGTATTTGCAGTCTTTATTAATGTCTACAAACTCTGCCAGCATCTTTTTTGGGGAGCCTTATCATGATCATATATTTAAAATTGCCTTCTACGTTCCCCAGATCCTTCCCAATACCACTCTTTATTTTTCATAACTTCTATTGAATTCCATTTTTATTGAAAATAAATAAATGCTTTATTTTTCATACCTTCTGTTACTAGTTGAAAAGTTTATTTATCAATGACATTGATTTTATTATTGTCTGCTTTTCTTTGCCATAATTTGGGTTTCTTGAGGATTATTTTGTTTCCTGTTATATTTCTAGTATCTAGATTATTGTCAGCCTAATTAGCATTCAGTAAATATTGTTTAAGTGAAGAAATAAAGATTTCTATCCAGTTAGGGTAAAGTAGGTCATTCATATTCATTATAAATGAAGGGGGATATAACTCAAAAAGTGTATGTCCTTCGTTGTTAAAAAAAATAAGAGGGTGACTTAAAGACATGTCTCAAGAGCAGTTTGAGTGTTACAACGAATTATCATTACACAGCCTCATGATGTGTGTATATCCTTTTGGGATCTCCAAGTATAAAGAGGAGTATTATCACAAATTTTGAAGCATAATCTGTCACATAAAACTTCTCTAATGAGATGATTTATAGAATTTTATTTAAAGCTTTAATCAGACATCCTCCTGTGGTATTAAATATATCACTGTTCCTTGAAATAGAAATTTAAAAAGATAAGAAAGACGCTTTTTAATGGGACACAGGTAAGTTATGATAGCACTTTACTTATACTTCTCTTTTTCTGTTAACATTTAAATAAAAATAGAATTCAATTTTTACCTTAGGCATAAAAGTTTCCTCTTGGTCCCTTGGCATAAAGATTGAAGAGTTGTTCTGTTATACCTATTATAAGAAAGTCAGTATGTGAAAACTAAGCTTATAAATATTACATGAACAAAAATTACTTGATAGCATTAAAGTGAAACTTCTTAATTTTGAACACTAAGTTTAAGACAGCTTGCTCATCTTTTGATTTCAAAAATGTGTAGACATTAACGAGAGGTGGCTATAACCACGGCCATAACTCCCTGCTTTCCTGGTAGAATGGGCTCTGCCAACAGTCGCCTGCTTCACATTCATTAGGCATTTCATTAAAACTCACGATTAAATAATATAATTTGGAGCAAAAAGGTGGAAAGGAACTCTGAAAACTGCATCCCTGATAAAATCTTGATGAAATCCAATAACAGTATGAACTTGGGCTAGAAATCATAAGTTAAGTTTATGCAAAATAATCTATTTTTTTAGAGACAGAGTCTCACTTTGTTGCCCTCAGTAGAGTGCTATGGTGTCACAGCTCACAGCAACCTCCAGCTCTTGGGCTTAGGCGATTCTCTTGTCTAAGCCTCCCAAGTAGCTGGGACTACAGGCACCTGCCACAAAGCCCGGCTAATTTTTTGTTGCAGTTTGGCCAGAGCTGGGTTCGAACCAGCCATCCTCAGTATTATGGGGCTGGTGCCCTACTCCTTTGAGCCACAGGCGCCACCCCTATGAATAAAATTTAGAAGGTTCATGAAATTGGATGGGGAAAAACGTACCTTTATTTTTAGCAACTTCTAACTAGACCTTAGCATTAAAAATACTTACAAATGTAAACAACATACCACTGTAATAAGAGCAATTTCTTTAACCTTATCATTGAGAGAAAACAGAAATTTTCATATCACATTGGAGTTGTTGCAGTTACCTTGAAATAGTTTACAACCACAACTTTTTGAAATTATGGTAGTTATTAGACTGCCATTAGATTCCACAAAATATAACCAAAAAGTACACATTACTCTAAATTAATTTTAAGACATTCTGATAACTGTTTTAATAAGATTGGTTTCTCTCATAATCCTACATACTTTTAAAAGCATTTAAAAATTATTACAGGAAGAGCTTTATAGACTTCACTAAAATCCCAAAAAAGTCCACGGCACAAAAAAGGTTAAGAATTTTAGCATAAGAAATGACATCACCTCAGTGGGACATCAGGGAAGAGTTTTCCTTAGCTCTGTGGGGACCGAACACGCACAGATCCTCACACGACAGAGGAGAGTCTCTTGGACTCCTTCCCCTTCCTGACCAATTTTTCACGACTCACTCCCTTCTCAGGGACTACACATACACCTCGTTTTGTTTACTGTGTCTCAGTTGCTGAATGGTTGTTTTCCATCAAGGGTAACAGCTTTAAATCACAGGTCTCAAGCCCATTACGAACATTAATTATTGTCTGGCCTCTCTTAATGAGGTGGGTGAAAACTACTGTCATCTCCTACCTGTGAAAATCAGGTCCAGACAAGTTTGGTGATTCTGTTCTTAGGCCACCTGAGAAAGAGTGGCTCATTTCCAGAATCAATGCTTATTCCTCTCACACGTAGTTTTTGAAAAAAATGCCCCGTACACCTGTTGCAAAGTGTTCTCTGAAAAATATTAGATATCTTAGTTGGAGGGAAAAAGCCCTACCTTAAAATAAACTATCAAAACCACCATCCACTTTGAAATAAAGCCGTTAGTTCCTTGTTTTATTTAGAAACGCTACACAGCAAAAGTCAGAAAAGACCAAAATGAACATTAATTACTGAAATGCATTGACTTGCTTTTTGCTCTGAAGTCACCACATCCGGTAAATACTTAAGTCTTTTTGTGATACATTTGTTTCTTCAGGATTTGCATTGTTTTAAGGGTGTTTGTGGTCTGATCTCATCTGTTTTTGTTGTGTGGCCAGTTCATCTGGCTTGACAGGATAGTGTGAACAATTTGAAAATTCTTTGTGGGGGTGGCACCTGTGGCTCAGTGACTAGGGCGCCGACCCCATATACTGGAGGTGGTGGGTTCAAACCTGGCCCCAGCCAAAAAGTGCAAAAAAAAAAAAAAAAAAAAATTCTTTGTGATTTCTGTTTTTTTTTTTTTTTCTTTTGAGACAGGATCTTTGTTGCCCTGGCTGGAGAGCAATGGTGCGATCACAGCTCACTACAACCCGAAACTCCTTGGTTCAACTAATCCTGGTTTCTCAGCCTCTTGAGTGGCTAGGACAACAGGTGTGTACCCCGACACCTGACTGACTTTTCATTTTTTGTAGAAACAGAGTTTGGCTATGTTGCTCAGGCTGATCTTAAACTCTTGGTCTCAAATTTTCCTCAAGTTAACCTCCTTCTCAGCTTCCCTAAGTGCTGAGCCACCTCACCCAGCCATGATTTGTCTTTTTAAATGGTATTTGCTCTTGAATAATAACAGTGCTTTGCTAAATTTCTACTGGCTTGGCAAAGAAGGCAAACAGAGGAAATACAGTTGGGTACAACTGAATGAAATAAATAAGAGGGAGGAGGGAAAGCCCCTCTGTATAGAAAAATCTCAATTAATACACCTTAGAAGAATAAGGAAAATCAGAAATTTGCATTAGGCAAATGCCATAGTGATAATTATCACTGGCAAAATACATTGAAAGATTCTAAAATGAGTGGGCAAAAGTTTGAGGAAAACAGGATATTTGCATAGTCTCAAATTATTGGCCTGAAGGTATTTTTTAATAATGGAGGAAGAAGGATTACATGAAGAAATTTAGATAAACCACTGTGTTGGGTGGCACCTTGGCTCAGTGGGTAGGGCACCAGCCCCATATACCGAGAGTGGTGGGTTCAAACCCGGCCCCAGCCGAACTGCAACAAAAAAAATAGCTGGGCATTGTGGCTGTAGTTCCAGCTACTCGGGAGGCTGAGGCAAGAGAATTGCCTAAGCCCAGGTGATTCTGTTGCTGGGAGGTTGCTGTGAGCTGTGTAGTAGTAGTTCCAACTACTCAGGAGGCTGAGGCAAGAGAATTGCCTAAGCTTAGGAGTTGGAGGTTGCTGTCAGCCACGTGACGCCACGGCACTTTACCAAGGGTGATAAAGTGAGAGTCTGTCTCTACCAAAAAAAAAAAAAAAAGAAAAAGAAAAACCACTGTGTTTCTTGTCATTTAAAAAAATGATATGGCAAACTAAACTTACTGACTTTTCTCTCCAGCTTTCCCCTGTATTTTCTAGTTACATTTAAATCATTAATAATTAGCCAATTTGGCTGAGTATGTTGGCTCACACCTGTAATCCCAGCACTCTGAGGCGGAGGCAGGTGGATCGCTTGAGCTCAGGAGTTCCAGACCAGCCTGAGCAAGAGCAGGACCCTGTCTCTACTAAAAATAGAAAAAAACTATTGAAGTGTTAAGGTGGGCACCTATAGTCCCAGCTACTCGGGAGGCTGAGGCAGGAGGATCACTTGAGCCCAAGAATTTGAGGTTGCTGTGAGCTATGATGTTGCAGCACTCTACCAAGGGTGACAGAGTGAAACTGTCTCAAAAAAATAAAAATTATCCAATTTCCTGAGCTAGAGTTCTTAGAATAACCTTTGACTGTTCCTCCATGACCCATTCTCTTTCCTTCCACCCTCCTTCCCTTCCCCTCCCTCCCTTCCTTCCTTCTTTCCTTCCTTTCTGTAATTATTTATCAGACACTGTATTAGCCTTTGACATTATCATCCTGAAAAAGCAGATGTAGGCCCCCTTTTCTTGGAATTTTCAATATAGTGAAGAATGCACCTAATAAATACAATAAGTGAATAATTAGAGCATGTGAGAGGTGCCATAAGGAAAGTCCAAAGGGAATGTGGTAGAAGCTTCCTGAGAAGAAGGGGTTGCTCCCTGGGGCTGAGACCTGAAAAAGGAGAAGAATCAATACGGCAAGCTGCGAAGGGTCAGGCAGCTGTCATGGAGATCTTTTGCTCTGAAAGAGACCCTGTTAAGAGAATGAAAACATTCACCAGATACATTTCTGACAAAAACTTGTATTTGGAATATACAAAGAATGCTCAAAATTCAGCAACATGAAATAACTCAAAATATATAAACAAAAGTAACTAAAAAGGACATGTTGACAATAAAATAAGCACATGAAAGGTATCTGTACTCAGTGTGGGAGCACAAAGTCAGATCACAGTGAAATGCCCAATACAACTGTGAAGCTGGGGGAAAATACACCCCCAAACTGCCAAGGGTCAGTGAGGTGTGGAGCAACTGGAACGTCCATGCTTTGCTGGCGGGAATGCACATGGGCACAGCAACTTTGAAAACAAGCGTGGTGGTTTTGTTAACGTGAGCAAATCTAGCCCACACGAACCGTTCTGCACCCGACACCCTCCCCAGAGAGCACCAGGCCTGCTCTCACTCACTTACCCCCAGAGATCAAAACTTGTGTTCACACAAATGACAGGAATGTTTATTGCACACTATTTGTAATAGTCAAAATCTGGAAGCAACTCAAATTGGAAAGAATGAGTGATCCGCTATGGTGTATCTATGCATTGGGAGACCTCTTAGTAATAAAAGAAGAAAATCACACTACATTCCTGCAGCCGTGGGAATGAATCTCCCACATGTTCTGTGAAAGTGAAAGAGGCTAGTGCCAGCCGCCCCATGGTAAGTCACTCCATTTATATGACTTTCTAGAAAAGGCAGGTCTGTGGTGGCCAGGAGAGCAACGGGGATGGGAGCTGACCACAAAGAGGCAGCAGGAGGGAGTCTGGGGGGCAACGAAACTGTTTCGTAAAAGGCTGTGATGGGGTAGATGTAGCTCTGTGCATTTGTTAGAATCCACAGAAATATAAACTAGAAGTAGCGAATTTAGGTAAATTCAAAACCTATAAATGTTTTACAAGTCAAACAAGACATGGACTGAGAAGAAGGTTTACATTCTTGGCTGTGTGTGTGTCATTGGTGACTGAGCAGTTCTGATGGAGCAGGGCTCCTGAGTCCACCCTGCACTGCGGTCGAAAGGAGGTAAAGGGAGCAAAGGGAAACGTCAGCTGGACTTTTTCTAGAAGTTCAGCTATAAAGGGGAAAAGGGACCTGGCTGGTTGAGAATGTGGGTCCCTAAAGTTTTCACTTTTTTGTGATGAGACCAGTTTGAAACAAAACTAATAAAAATGCATAAGAACTCTACTGAGAAAAATATAGAATTTAATAGAAGGTATAAATGTTCCAAATAAGTAGATATATCACACTTATTGATGGGATAACTTAATGTTAGAGAAATATCAATGTTCCCTGAATTAATTTATAAATTTATACAATCTCAATAAAAATGCAGATAGGATTTTTTTGGGGTGGACTTTGCCAAATGGATCCCAAAGCTTGTTAGGGCAAGCAATGTATAAGAATGGCCAGAATAATCTCTGAATATTGGAAATTGTCTCATCAGAGATAACTTAAAGATACAGTATTGAGCTGTGTTAAGAGAATATGTGTGGTTCTGGGGCAGGAGGAGACATTTCGTTTGAGACATGAGTGGGGTCTCCTTGGGGCGCCCTGCAGGTCTGACCACAGGGCAGCTTAAGTCCTCCACTTTCCCTTACTGAAAGTCACCAAAACCGTTTGCTGGATTATCTGGAAAAGGGAAATGCCCAGATTTTGGGGGAGATTTCTAGAATAGGCTGAGAATTCACACTGACTGCTAGGGATTCCAGATATCCTTTGGTGAAATGGTCAGAGTGGGGATTCACAAGGTTGGATGATAAATGGAGCTTTGCTCTGGTTTCTGTCACTGTTGGCCCAGCCAGTCCACACAACGGACCTGCAGTAATTCCCTTTGTTCCTAAATTTGCAGTGAAAGGCAGTGCATTTGCAGACCAGCAGACTCCTCACCTCACCTCCAGGGCTTATGGGCGTATGACTGAAGTGCTAGGACGGGCCAGATGGAAAACACTAGAACCACTGTGCTCAGCCGAGTGCCAAGTCAAAGGCAGCGCCATGTCCCCTGGAGGGCTGTGGGGTCACCGCCACCTGGAAAGTCCTGGGGGATGCAAAAGCATTGACTTAGCAGCTGCAGACTACTGGGGTGGGAGAGTGATACAGGATTTTCACAGACTTAATCAGGCTGTGACCCCAAATACTGCTGGTTTTATAGACCTGGTCTCAACAGAGCAGAACAACAGAATCTCTGACACCTGTACGCAGCCATCGCTTTGGCAAATGTTTTATTTTCTCTGTTCCAAACAAGAAGCAATTTGTTTTCACGTGATGAGGACAAAAAATATATATTCTCCACTGCTTTCAGCTCTGTGGCTTTCTGTCATTGCCCCGGCTACACAGGACTTGAGTTCACACTTGTATCTGCTGGGAAGCTGCGCTCCAGGGATGGAGTAAATCCCACAAAAACATAGTGTGTTTCTAGGGCCCCTTGGCTCTGGGATCTCCTGAGATCTCTTCAGAGCCCAAGCTAACTTGGAGTATCTTCTACCCACAAGCATTACACAAGAGGCCTGATGCTCTGTGGGCCTCTTTGGACTTGGATCCAACATATACCTCACTGGAAGGATTCGCTTTGCTCATTCACTGAGTTTCAAATGGGGATCAGAGCAAAAGGGTGGTCTGCAGCTGGTCCACAGCACAGTACAAGCCATCCTCCCATTCAAGCTGTTGGAATCAGCAACTCTGTGGCCATTAGGGCTATTCTGTGGAGCTTCCAGCAAATGACAGCGCACGCGCCTAGGATTTAAAAACAAAGTCACATGGATATTCACTCTTCTCTTGAGAAACAGCACCTGTCTAGCCACTCAGTGTTGGATCAGATATAACATCCAATCATGGGACACCAAGCGACCGGGCAGTCTGGCATGGCTGCTGCAAATGTGCCTCTAAGCCCCACAGCTCTAACGCTGGGCAGAGCAGCCTGTAACAGCGGTGTGAGAGTCGGACTCTCCCAACACCTGCCCCTCCTGGTTGGCCATCTCGCCTCCAGCTCACCTGTGTGACCTCGTGGGAAGTTCCCACTGACTGAGGGAGGGAAACCAGGATGGTAATGTGAATTAGTGGCTTTTGACGTCACAGAACGACTTCATGCGATACTGCAGAGGAAAATGTGCACCACTCCACCACTTTGGATAAACCAGCTGGTGCTACTGACTCAGCACGGGTTTACACCCCATTGGGTTGTAGCAGAAGGTTTTCTCTCCTGTGAAGAGTTACTTGCTGTGAGCACTCTTGTGAACAGAACACAGGGCTAGATATGGTCAACAAATTTCAAGGTAAATGTCATGAAGTTGTACTGGATTTGCTAAATTTAGTGCGTGTATGTACAGATGGTGGACCTCTCCTGACAGGAAAACATGAGGGTTGAGTGCACAAATTTAAGAAAAACATTAACACACCCAGAGGCTTTCATTTCTTTTCATGGTATCTCTCATGAGGGAAATCTCTGCACTAACTCTACTATTTTAAGGAGACACTTTGCAACAAGTTATAAGAATTGTTAACTGTATCCTGAAAAAACCAGGGGGTGTTATCAGTTTCCTAACATGCTAAAGTTGGACCATGAGGTATTTGCTGTAGATTTGCCCCATATCATTCTAATGTGGGGTGGCTGTGGCAGGGACAGGCATTAAATTTTTTCTCTGCCATAATAGATAGTTAAATTTTATGAAGAACAGAATCAGCAATGTGAATTATCAAGAAGATTTCTATGGGAATGCAGCATTTCTGTGTGTTATGCCAAATCAAAACAACTGGAATATTTCTTTGCAAGGTAGAACTAAGTCTATATACAACATGTGGCAAAAACGTTTTGCATTTCAGAAACTTTTTTCAAAACACTTCTTCAAAAGGAAATTTCAAATGAATATTTTCTCCAGTTAGCAGAGGTCACTGATGAGCAGGATGATATATGCAAATCATTTGGAGAACCCATAGCTATTATAGGCCTATTAATTGGAAATTACAATGCAGGTTTCACTGACTTTAAGAACCATGACATCACATTTAAATGTGCATTTCGGCCTCACCAGTCAATAGCACCAAGTCCTCTAAAGAGCCACAGATAGGGTTGACTGAGCTCTCAGTAAATGGCATATTAAAACAATTGGTTGATGCTAAGACAGATCCAACTGAAATACAGAAAAGTATGGTGGAATTCCCACACCCTCAGCAACACACTTGGAAAATGCTTTCTTGCTTTTCAATGCTTTGAATCTCCATTCTGCTGCCCCAAATCAAGGTGCCTGTAAGGTTACAAATGACTGATACGCATCCAGAGATCAGCTGAAATGGGGATCTCCATGCTGTGACCAGATGGTCAAATGCTTTCCAATAATAAGTTAAAGGTTAGTTAACTTTAAAAGTAATAGTTTTTTTAATTATTAAATACATAGTAGTTAGATTTTTACAAAATAATGCACATTTTAAAGTAAATTGAATGGAAGTTTCTTGGATGAGGCCTTATTTGATGACAGCTAAATTAATGCAGCTTTCAACATGAAAAGGTTCCCCACTTCTGCACTAAATGGTCAAGATTTAATAAAATCAGCTGAGCTTAGGAGTGCACATGGGTAGTCCCAGCTACTCGGGAAGCTGAGACAGGAGGATCCCTGGAGCCCAGGAGCTTAAGTCCAACATAGCAAAGCACAGTCTCCAAGGAAAGAAAAACAAAAAAGTTATAAAATAAAATTAACCATTTTTACCACCTCATCAGTATATTATTGACATAAAATCACATTTTTTTCTGAGAATGCTGAGTGGTGACGAATGTCAGTTCCCTGCGTTAATTTGTGCTGATCAGAACGGAGGCTTTACCCTCTATTGCTTTTACAGCATCAGTATCAATGTGAACACAAAAGAAGTGGCAATAACATCTTAGTTCTGCTTTATTTTATTTTACTTTTTTGTAGAGACAGAATTTTACTCTATGGCCCTCGGTAGAGTGCCGTGGCCTCACGCAGCTCACAGCAAACTCCAACTCCTGGGCTTAGGTAATTCTCTTGCCTCAGCCTCCTGAGTAGCTGGGACTACAGGCACCTAAAATAGTTTCGACCTCGTAGACCCTCTGAAAGGGGGTTCCATGGGCTTTACTTGGAGAAACACTATTGTATAAGTTAATAAAATATTAGCAGGTTCATTGGTGGTGGTGCTGACAGACGTGTCAGACAAGGAATACAAATTTTAAAGCCAAATTTCTCCAAAGTCAGACTCAACGAAATCAGCCTGCTACCAGATTGCCGGTGGTGTCCAGGGGACTCTCTATTCCAGAAGCCTCAGGATGACCAGGATGCCTGTGTGGCCAACGAGAGGCCTCGCGTGTGGTACTTTTGCTTCACACCAAGTAGTGTCTGTCTCAGGAAAGAGCACCTGTGTGGCCAGCTTGGGTGGCCAGCTTGGGGCCACTCCGCGGCTTTCCTCCTTCTTCACTTAAAAGAGCAACTGTGGCTCAAAGGAGTAGGGCACTGGCTCCATATGCCAGAGGTGGTGGGTTCAAACCCAGCCCTGGCCAAAAACTGAAAAAAAAAAAAAAGAGCAACTGACAGATAAATCAAGGTTATTTGGACTTGGGTGTTCAGCAGGTATTTTCTCAAAGTTGAACGAAGTGAGTCTGTCATTTTGAGGAAAACAACTCAAAGTATTTGTTACTAGTAAAAACATTTAAGCTTTCAACCAAAAGTTAATATGTTGGAAAACTCTACTATCATGAGCTTGAAAGCATCCCTTAACATAATACCAGCGGTGACACTGAGGAGTATAAGTCTGTCTCTGATACTGTATAATGAAATGTATCACCTTTTGGAGGGTCCAAATAGCCCAGTAAAGCAATATTTTTCCAATGATCAAAGCATAATGGGTAAAAAATCAAGCATGGAAAAGTGTTCATTTAAAGTACAAGACAGACCAATAGTTTTAATGTTAACACAGTACATTAAATAACAAATTTAAATAAAAGGCAAAAGACAGATTGAGAAAGCTATTTCAGCACATGCTGAAACTGTCAGAGTAAAGAAGCGCTTTATATTAATAAATGACCTAGATCCCTGAGCCGTGTCTACTTACTGGGGTACAATAATTCAATAGAGTTTTCAAAAGATGCTTGAAAATTGAAAATTCTGGAAAATTGAAAATTCCAATATGTTGGAATTTCTTCTTTATTCCTTAATACTTTCCTGGGCAGATTTCAAAATATTCTGGTGATTTTATTGTTCAATGAGTCCTGAATAGTTTAAAACTACCACCTCATGGTCCCACTGCTAGTACCACAAAGTACTGCGTCCCCGGCTGGCTAGTGGGGTGACTTCAGGAAATGAGTCTGGGGGTTGGGAAAATGTTACAAAAACTGTGCAGGCCTTGTATAGTCAAAAATAGTTACTCTGAAGTCTACTTTTTCTGCCCCTCATTCTGGTGCTCAGAGAGTGGTGGGGAATGAGTGGAGGAGGCTGTGTGGGATGGGGTTTCCCTGCTGCTCATGAGGCTCCGTGGGGGACAACCGCTCAGGGCTTTCTGGGCACTTGGCTTCTTTGCAACCTGTAGTACTTCTCATCTCTGTACTCCAGCTTGAAGCCTATGCTCAAGATAGTAGAAAAATCCACCTAACACCCTGTTCCATAATAACACTTCAACAGAAAGAAGACACAGGCAAGAAATTCACGAAAACACAAATCTCTAATATACATTAACCATCTTAGTTAATCCCCAAAATTGTTACATCAGGGTAACAATTTCATGTATCATATTTCCATTAAAAATTATAACACTAAAATGTTTCAAGCTTATGATGTAACAGGCAATATCCTATACTGCTGGTGGGACTTCACACCAGGACAGCCAGCTACAAAGAGCAATTTGGTGACCCGGGTCAGGGACCACAAGTATATCCATATTCTTTGATCTACTAACTCCTTTTTCAAGAATGTGCTCCAGCAAATAATCTTAGATGCTATCAAGGATATATGGGGAAAGATAATCTTCATGAAATTAATATGGGTAAACATGGGAGCCATTTAAGTGACCATGAAGAGAATTGTTAAAAAATTATTGTGTAGCCATATGGATGAAATATTATATGGCCAGTATAAACAATGTTTTAAATAATTTTTAATATGGAAATTTATCAGAGTATAATATTAAATTAATAAAGTGAGATAAAAATTGAATGCATTCTATGATAACGACCATGTGTTTTAAATATCATATGGAGGCCAGGCGTGGTGGCTCATGCTTGTAATCCTAGCACTCTGGGAGGCCGAGGCTTGAGTTCATGGGTTCAAGACCACCCTGAGCCAGAGCGAACCCCCCTTCCCCCTCCCCATCTCTACTAAAAATACAAAAAAAAAAAAAAAAACTGAAGCAAGAGGATCGCTTGAGCCCAAGAGTTGGAGGTTGCTGTGAGCTATGATGTTGTCATGACATGACACTCTACCCAGGGTGACAGCTTAAGATTGTCTCTAAAAATAAAATAAAATAAAATAAACACCATACAGACATAAAAATGGAAGAAAAATTTTTTCTATGAGTATATTTTAAATGAATAAAGTGGAATATAAAACTGAATATATAGTATGAGTCTAAGTTTGCTTTTTAAACTACACAATAAGGGCGGTGCCTGTGGCTCAGTGGGTATAGCAATGGCCCCATATACCGAGGGTGGTGGGTTTGAACCCAGCCCTGGCCAAACTGCAAAACAAAAAAAATAGCTGGGCATTGTGGCATGCGCCTATAGTCCTAGCTCCTGGGGAGGCTGAGGCAAGAGAATCGTCTAAGCCCAGGAATTGGAGGTTCAAAAAAAAAAAACTATTAGAAGAAAAAGTCTGTATTATATGTCTTGTTTTTGTAATTAAGATACATTAAAATCAGATAGCTTTTCTAACAATAACATTTATGTTTTTCATATTTTACTAAATTATTTAAGTGTATGTGTCAGTTGGGAGATGATAATGTTACATCAATAAAGAGATTTATTGAATACTTACACATAATTCACTTTTTTTTTTGAGACAGAGTCTCTCTTGGTCAACCTTGGTAGAGTGCATCTTAGCTCACAGCAACCTCAAACTCTTGGGTTGAAGCGATTCTCTTGCCTCAGCCTCCCAAGTAGCTGGGACTACAAGTGCCTGCCACAACTCTCGGCTATTTTTTATTTATTTATTTTTTAGAGACAGAGTCTCACTTTATCGCCCTTGGTAAAGTGCTGTGGCGTCACAGCTCACAGCAACCTCCAACTCCTGGGCTTAGGCGATTCTCTTGTCTCAGCCTCCCAAGTAGCTGGGACTACAGGCGCCCACCAATGCCCAGCTATTTTTTGTTTGCAGTTTGGCTGGGGCCGGGTTTGAACCCACCACCCTCAGTATATGGGGCCGGCGCCCTGTCCACTGAGCCACAGGTGCTGCCCCCGGCTATGTTTTAGAGATGGGGTCTCACTCTTGCTCAGGCTGGTCTTGAACTTGTGACCTCAGGGAATCCACCTACGTCCGCCTCCCAAGTGCTGAGATTACCCTGTCCAGCTCCATAATTCACTGTTAATGATTATCAACAGATAAGACATGTCTCTGTTTACCTTCTAGATGGAGGATGGGAATATATGCATACAGACTAAATGCCCACAGAACACCCTGAATTATCAGTTCTAGGAATAGAACTGATTCAGGAGCTCCAATTTCAAGGAAGGATTGTTCCTAAAAGGAGTAGTGGCAGCAGGAGACGTAAGGTGTGATTGGGCTTCTAAAATGGATAGGTTTTTTTTTTTTTTTTTTTTTTTGTAGAGACAGAGTCTCACTTTATGGCCCTTGGTAGAGTGCCGTGGCCTCACACAGCTCACAGCAACCTCCAACTCCTGGGCTTAAGAGATTCTCTTGCCTCAGCCTCCCGAGTAGCTGGGACTACAGGCGCCCGCCACAACGCCCAGCTATTTTTTGGTTGCAGTACAGCCGGGGCCGGGTTTGAACCCGCCACCCTCGGTAGCCCAGGATTTTTTTTTTTTTGAGACAGAGTTTCACTCTGTTGCTCTCTGTAGAGCACTGTTGCGTCACAGCTCACAGCAACCTCCAGCCTCCAGCTCTTGGGCTTAAGTGATTCTCTTGCCTCAGCCTCCTGTAGCTGGGACAGGTGCCCACCACAACACCCAGCTATTTTTTGTTGCAGTTTGACCTGGGCTGGCTGGTGTCGCCCAGATGGATAGGATTTTTTTTACAGAAAAGAGTAATGAAAGACACAGAGGCGTGGGAGATACTGACAGACAGTATCTCTGGATACCCCAGATAGCATTTCTGGGAGCTCAACACCAGCCGTGAAAGCACCAAGAAACTGGGTGGCTCACACAGCAGAAATGCGTTATCCCATAGTTTGGGGGCTGGAAGTCTGAAGTCCAGGTGTTGGCAGAGCTGTGTTCCCCCCACGTTCCATCCACCTCCAAGCTTCTGGTGGTTTGCACCTGTGCTGGCTTATTGCTGTGGCCGCCTCACTCCGGCCATCCCTCCCTATGCTGCATTCCCCCTGCCTTTGCACCAGCTGCCTTCTGGTCGTGTCTGCCTCTGTGTCTGAATTTACAGGACACCAGTCATCCTAGGTTGGGGCCCATCCTTACAACTTCATTTTAATTTATTTACTTCCATAAAATCTCTGTTTCCAAACATGGGCACATGCTGATGTCCTGGACATTAGAACCTCAACATGTCTTTTCTGGGGGACACACTTCTACCCATAATGACTTACATATAACAATGATTTGGAATAATATGACCAAGTTTGTTGTAAGCTACTAGGGCAGAGTGTAAAAAAAAAAATTGTATACACAGCCGAGGAAATTAATTTTAAAAATACAAATAGGTGATGGAGAGCGACTGAAAATATTCAAGAAGGGTCCTCAGCCTCCCATCAAGATCCCCTTGAAATAAGTGGGAAATATGAAATAACATATATATTTGGTAGTCTGTCAGTAGTAGAAAGAAGGTAAATAAGCTTCATTTGGGTTTGGTCTTATTTGTTTGTTGGTGATGAAACCATAACATCACCCTTCCCCAGGTGGGATGTGAGGAGTGCAGTGGTGGAAAGAGAAGCTGTCAGAGGACAGAGGAGGGACAGAGAAAAGACAGAGGAGGGACAGAGGAAGGACAGAGGAAGGACAGAGGAGGGACAGAGGAGGGACAGAGGAGGGACAGAGAAAGGACAGAGGAGGGACAGAGAAAAGACAGAGGAGGGACCGAGGAGGGATAGAGGAGGGACAGAGAAAGGACAGAGGAGGGACAGAGGAGGGACAAAGGAGGGACAGAGAAAGGACAGAGGAGGGACAGAGGAGGGACAGAGAAAAGACAGAGGAGGGACCGAGGAGGGACAGAGGAGGGACAGAGAAAGGACAGAGGAGGGACAGAGGAGGGACAGAGAAAAGACAGAGGAGGGACCGAGGAGGGACAGAGAAAGGACAGAGGAGGGACAGAGAAAAGACAGAGGAGGGACCGAGGAGGGATAGAGGAGGGACAGAGAAAGGACAGAGGAGGGACAAAGGAGGGTCAGAGGAAGGACAGAGGAGGGACAGAGAAAAGACAGAAGAGGGACAGAGGAGGGACAGAGGAAGGACAGAGGAGGGACAGAGGCAGGAGTAGCCTGAGGTCTGTGGGGGAGGTCTGCTCTTAAACTCTGGTTTGAATCACACAAAACAACCAAAAAAGTGAGTCATGGAGCAATCTGCAATGTTTATGTACAAAAGGTGCCAAAACTGTCTAGGAAGTGGAAATTCTATTCGAAGTTTACACTGGAGACATTGTCCAGTGACTGAAGCTCTGGTGACTCATGGCCAGAGCTCATTATAAAACCTATAATGAGCTTAATTTTCACAGACCACATGTTGGGCAATTGTCCTGGTATGGTAACTTTATTGTGACATCATGCTCGTTTAAGAACAACTTTATTTCTGGAAAACTTTATTCTGTACATTATTTCTCTGTACCATTTTGCATGAAATCAGTGCAAAAGCTACTTGGCACGGCAGTAAATGACTTGTTAAGGACTCTATTAGTGCAAATGCATGCAACTTAATTATATCCCTTAGGTTCAAATTCTGGATGTAAGCACTCACTTGACAGGGCAAAGTCCAGAGTTAAGTTTTTATAGAGGTCGTGCATGAAGTGTCAGCCATAACAGTCAGGGCTCCTCCACCCTACATTTATCTCTGAAGCAGTCACAATAAGTGGACTTTGGAAAGCCAACAAATTTTATAAGTAAAACTAGTTTAAATGTAATATCACATTTATTTTTAGGCACTGGGAAAATTTCTTCTTTCCTTTTAGCCTTAGAATTTTCAGATTATTTAGTAGAAATGTCACAAAATATTGGGAGAAACAGGCAATGAGTAAAATTTTTAATTGCTGAGTTTTTGTTTTTTTTTTTTAAGTCAGCATCTCAATCTGTCCCTCTGGGTAGAGTGCCTTAGCATCACAGCTAACCGCAACCTCAAACTCCTGACCTCAAGTGATCCTTACACTTTGGCCTCCCAGAGTGCTGGGATTACAGGTGTGAGACACTGTGCCCCACCTGAGATTTTAATACATGTAAGAGAACAGCTTTAGATGCTCCTGTTCTTTGCCAGGGAGTTATTTCCCTGTAGAAACTTTATTACAAAAAAGGGAAGATTTATTCAGATACATGTTTACTTGGCGGCCTGTGGGTAGCAGAAAGAAGGCAAATTTCCATAAATGATGGTTTATTATGATGTTCATATCTGCTTCCAAGTTGTAATTAAACCTGAATCTAACTGTCCTCCCCGACCACCTCCATCTTTCTCTTCTATTGAAGGCTTAAGAACAGTAAGTAGACTTATCTTTTATTCCAAAGAGATAATTTCAAATTTATGAAGAAAATGAATCAAATGACAGTTCAGCATTGGAGAGGTTAATACATGGTTAAAATTCCAAGATGGTGAGACTCATCTCCAGGCCAGATATATTTTCATAAATAGTTCTGTAGATGGTTAGGGTGCCGGCCACATGCACTGAGGCTGGTGGGTTCAAATGTGGCCAGGGCCTGCTAAGCAACAGTGACAACAACAACAACAAAATACCCAGGCATCGTGGTGGGCGCCTGTAGTCCCAGCTACTTGGGAGGCTGAGACAAGAGAATTGCTTAAGCCCAAGAATTTGAGGTTGCTGTGAGCTGTGATGCCACGACACTCTACCAAAGGTGACATAGTGAGACTCTGTCTCAAAAAAAAAAAGTTTTGTAGAAAAAGCTTTTGGGGAGGGGGCCACCCCTGTGGCTCAAAGGGGTAGGGCACTGGCCCCATATGGTGGAGGTGGCAGGTTCAAACCCAGCCCTGGCCAAAAACTGCAAAAAAAAAAAAAAAAAAAAAAAAAGAAAGAGAAAGCTTCCAGGGGAGAGCAGGGACTTTTCCATAATCTGGTTCACCTGTGGCAATTTAAATATTCCCTAGGTTGGCTTTGTTAATCGAGGACTCAATTTGTTCTACGGCTCCAATCTGAAGTAGGTCTACTTCCTTTTAAGCCACAGAACTTGCAGAACTTCCATTCCTAAGCAGCAGAGTATTACTAAGAAAATAAAAACAAAAGAGATGTGTCTTCCTCCTGTGAGTTGAAAAAAGAAGAATAAAGCATGTCTTCTCCCTGAATGGGAGAGGAGAGGGCCGGCAGTTTGTTTCCAGCGGCCTAATCTAGGTCTTCTCTTTCTACCTCTGGTTTGGCAGGAGAAAAGCAGACTGGCTAATCTCAGCAGAGGAAAGAATGGAAGCTGGATTTCCACCTGGAGCCGACGAAGGTGGCTGTCTCCACCAGGTAGCTTCCTGGAGGCGGAGTTACGGGGTGCAGGTGAGGGGCCATCCACAGAAGGGGCGTGCGTGCTGTGGTTTTGAGAATCATGACAAAAGTTTTCTGTGCCCAGAACTCCCATGAAAGGTGAGGGCTGTTGGTCGTCTGTGGGTATCTCGAGGTTAGATGAGGTCAGAGCAGAGGATGGAGTCTTCCTCCTGTTTATCAGGGAACCTCAGCCGCTCCTGGGGAGAGCTCCTCTGTGATAGTTAATATCTGCTGTTTTCACCTCCCTGGTGAGTATGGGCATGACTCCAAATTTAATTTGATGTAGGAAGATAAAGCAATGTAATGCTTTCTGTCCTGGGTATAGAGGAGACACGTGCTTTCTAGAAGGTTAGAGCTGGCCAAGATTGTCATTGAGATTAGCTTCAAATCCTGACTTTGTCCTGAAGGTTCTCAGTTACTCTGGGGTCATTCAATGCTGAGTCAAGTTTTTTTTCTTTTTTTGCAGTTTTTGGCCGGGACTGGGTTTGAACCCGCCACCTCCGGCATATGGGGCTGGCACCCTACTCCTTTGAGCCACAGGCGCCGGCCCTGAGTTAAGTTTTGTAGACTGCCTGATGATAAAATTTCTGGAGGATGACAATCACTCAGAAGAGCCTATGACGTGTCATGGCCCACGGTGACGCGTCTGCCGCTCCGGCTCACCCTCTATTCCATCTCTTTACCCAATCACCCTGCTTCCTTTTTTCATTTGTTTTCTTTCCTTATCAATTTCTCTCTAGGCCATTTGAAAACTCAAATATCAAAGGCAAAGAGAGGATATAGTTGAGTAAATGGGGTCGTATTGAAAGGCGATGGTGCTGACTGGCTACTGGCTTCAGCATGAGGGACGAACGTGAGATTGAGGGCACAGTGTGGGGCTCACACAGGGTCTGAGGAGAACAGTTACCACTCAGCACTGGATCATGTGGAAAGTGGGCCCAGAGTTGCCAGACTCTCTGATTTCTCAAGAGAAGTTGGAGTTCTTTTTCTTTTTTAAATAGAGACAGAGTCTCACTTTGCCACCCTCTGTAGAGTACTGTGGTATCACAGCTCACAGCAACCTCCAGCTCTTGGATTTAGGAGATTCTCACGTCTCAGCCTTCTGAGTAGCTGGGACTACAGGTGCCTGCCACAGCGCCCAGCTATTTTTTTGTTGCAGTTTGGCCAGGGCCAGGTTTAAACTTGCCACTCTCGGTATATGAGGCCAGCACCCTACTCACTGAGCCACAGGCACCGCCCTCTTTTGCTTTTTTTAAAATATAAATACCCTGAGGCCAGGCACAGTGGCTCATGCCTGTAATCCCAGCACTCTGGGAGGCTGAAATGGGTAAATTGCCTGAGCTCATGAGTTTGAGACCAGCCTGAGTCAGAGTGAAACCTGGCTCTAAAAGTAGCCAGGCATTGTGATGGGTGCCTGTAGCCCCAGCAACTTGGGAGGCGGAGGCAAGAGAATCACTTGAGCCCAGGAATTGGAGATTGTTGTGAGCTGTGATGCCACAGCACTCTACCCAGGGTGACAGCTTGAGGCTCTGTTTCAACAACAACAACAACAACAAAAAGAAGACTGTGCTTCCACTCCATCTTTTACTTTGTAAAGAACATGCTTACAGCTCCTCTTGAAGAACACATCTAGGAAGATAAATACAAAACTGAAAGCAAGACTTGGCTCCGTGAAGGTCAATGATATTTGAGAGGCGGAGTTGGAAGGTTCTTCACTTTTCACTGTACACCCTCTGTTACTTTTTTTTTGAGACAGTCTCACTGTGTCACCCTGTGTAGAGTGCTGTAACATCACAGCTCATAGTAACCTCAAACTCTTGGGCTTAAGTGATTCTCATGCCTCAGCCTCCCAAGTAGCTGGGACTACAGGTTCTTGCCACGACACCTGGTTATTTTTTGTCGTAGATGTCGTTGTTTGCCAGGCCCTGGCTGGGTTCAAACCCGCCAGCCCCGGTGTATGTGGCCGGTGCCCTAGCTGCTGAGCTGCAGGCGCTGAGCCCACCCTCTGTTACTTTTTGAAGTCTGTTGCCTGTGTATGCATCATCTATCTGAAAAAATATCAAAACCGTATGGGAAGCTAATTAAACATTTAAAAAACTCTGAGTAGCCCAGCACTGAAGGGACCCCTAATTTGTAGATCGCAGGGTCTGTAGGTTGCCGGCCTGCAGCCTCTGTGCTTGCTGAGCCAGGAGGAAACTTCTGACTCTCTCTGTGAGTGTAGCGAGTGTAACTCAGCCTTCCTCTAAACCAGTGGTTCTCAACATTCCTAATGCTGTGACCCTTTAATACAGTTCCTCATGTGGTGGTAACCCCCAATCATAAAATTATTTTCGTTGCTACTTCGTAACTGTAATTTTGCTACTGTTATGAATCAGAACGTAAATATCTGATATGCAGAAGACCCACAGGGGTTGCGACCCACAGGTTGAGAACCCCTGCTCTCAGCAGTCACTCAGTGAATGCTCCTATGTGAGCAGGCACATGTCCTCACCTTTCACTTCTCTCATTTTGCTTTCTTTCATTCTAGAGTTCCCTCTACCGTGACCGAAACCAGTCTGGCCCCACAACTCTTGTTTGCTTCCTTTTCCTCTGCCAGTCCCCACCCACCATAAAGACATGCCTGTGTCACCTGGGGTCAGGGCAGAACTGGGGCCCCACTTTTGGCTTCTGACAGACACATGTGAGTTTAGATTCTAGCTGCTGCTTATGAGTCAGATAAATCTTCCCTAAGTTCTGAAGTTAATTTTTTCATCTGTAAAATGGAGATAAGAATGCTCACTTGGGAGAATTACTGTGAGACATATATATATATATATATATGTATATATTTTAGGAGAACCCATATACATACATACACACACACACACACATGGGTTCTACTGTATATCTGTATAGGTTCTATATGTATGTAGGGTAGAACCTCTGTCAGTGACCACCCAAGGATCTGTAACAAACTGATCAACATATGGAGGTGGTCAACATAAGGAACTAGATCTGCTGTACTGATACGTACATGTGGTGCGTGTCTAGTCTATGAAAATTGGGTCAGCTTAAGGAGGTGGTCATTGTAGGGAGATGGTCAGCTGTGGAGGGTAAATATATATGAGTTTATATATAAAGTGCCCTTAAGAAAGTGTTCAGTACAAAGCTTTTTAAGTGTAAGTGAGCAATAGCAGTCGATTTATTCTCAAAGTCTCAAGCAGTCACCTGTCTATTATCAAAATTATTGCTTAGGGGCAGTGCCCGTAGCTCAGTCGGTAGGGCACCAGCCACATACACCCAGGCTGGCGGGTTCGAACCCAGCCTGGGCCAGCTAAACAGCAATGACAACTGTAACAAAAAAATAGCCAGGCCTTGTGGCGGGCACCTGTAGTCCCAGCAAATTGGGAGGCTGAGGCAAGAGAATTGTTTAAGTCCAAGAATTGGAGGTTGCTGTGAGGTGTGATGCCACAGCACTCTACCCAGGACGACAGCTTGAGACTCTGCCTCAAAAAAAAAAAAAAAAAAAAAAAAAATTTGTGTTTAGATTTATCCATCACACCATAATGCAAGTAATTAATACCATATTTTAATTTTAGCAGAAATTAAAATGGTAAAGCCAGAGGAACAAAGCTCAAACGAATGGGGTTTAAGTATTAACAAAAGGAACTTGTTTGCTGCTGGGGAGGGAGCAGGTACGGAGAGGCTCAGCAGGGCCTGGGAGCAGGAGCCATCCTGGGGCGTCCCCTGGGACCTGGCACCCTGGGACTGTTAAGGTTAAGCGTTGTTAATTGAGGCCTTGGCCCCCCTGCCCTCCCCCAAGGGAGGAAAAACAATATGGGCTGCAAGTGGCTCTGTGTGTGTGTATCTGAGCTACCTCTGGAGAGAATTTCTGAAATCTCTGAGGATTTCAGAATCCATCCTGAGCACAGAATCTGAGAATTCCACATTTTGAGAAATCTCCCCTGTGCCTCTCCAGCCTGCCAGCTGCTATTATTTTAATCACAGGCGAAGAACATTAACAGGGCACATCAAAGGCAGCTGAGAGACAGAATATTCCAGAAGAGCCAGAAAGGGCTTGGACAGAGCAGAGGCGGGTCTGGCTCCCGCGCACCCCTGGGTGGAGAGAGCGGAGGGCTGGAGGGTGCGCAGGTGAGGGGCGAAGGACTCATTCCAGCCTGGACCAGCGGCCACGCCGTCCTCGCCAGTGTCCAGCTGCCGGCTCTGCTGACCTTTCAAAATAAAAGGCCGTTGACTAGCCTGAAAAAAAAAAAAAAGTCTGGAAATACCCATCTCCGTTCACCGTGCTCCAGTTTCCCGGTTCAGCGCTGCGGGCTGTGCGGGCGGCCGAGCAGCACCCCCACGTCTGTGACTTCTACCCGTAGCTCCCTCTAAGGCGACCAGGGCGCTTCTCAGAGACCCAGGGCCTCGGTCTCAGCTAAAATCTCTTGCGGGTGTGAAATGAAGTCAGACAGTCGGTGCCAGGGGCTGGGCTGCCCCGCTTTCGGGTCGGGGCACCTGCAGAGATGAAGCCCGCAGCCCCCTGGACAGGAGGACAGACCAGCCCTGAATCTGCTTGGAAAGTGCCCAGCTCCGAGCTTCACAGGCGCTTCCTGTCTCAAAACCAAGTTCCTCATTTGGTCTTCAATGACAGTAAAACAGGGATCAGAAACTGTCACTGTTTGTTCAAAAGCAGAAGCTAGAATCATTTCAAAGAAAGAGTGAGCCGAGCTGAAACCGAAACACCACTTTCACCTGCCTGCCAGGGCCTTCCAGCCCCTCACCCCACGGGCGGTTGCGTAAACACCGAGGTGTCTTTGCTCATCTCCTAAATTAAGGTGTAGCTCGCTGTTTTTGATATTAACCATCTTATGGGCGCCCGAAATAGACTTTAGTGGCTTGTTGAAGATTCTGGCCTTTCTGCAGTGTGTACCCATCCCTGTACTTCTGAGAGCTTTATTCTTATTCAGTAAGTAGACTAACTTGCACTATTAATCAAAATTTTCTATGAAATAACCCAAATTTCAATGCAAAGTACAGAAATGTGTGGCATACAGATGTTTTTTTCATTTTTCTTTTAAGAAAATTTTGTAACTTTTTGGGGCTCCAGAATCAGGTCCCCCCCAAAATATTCAACCTTAAAAACAAACAACGGTAACAACAAAACATTATTGGGAGCTTCCATCCGTTCCTCATGACTGTGGTGGCTCACCTGGCACTTCAGCACATACTCACATTCAGACGTGGCCAGTGTGGTAGATCACATCTGGAATCCAGCACTTTGAAGAGAGGCAGCTTGAGGCCAGGAATTAGAGACCAGCCTGGGCAACTTAGTGAGACCTCATCTTTACAAAAAATGAAAAAACTAGCGGGGTATGGTGGTGTGCAGCTGACGTCCCAGCTACTGAGGAGGCTGAGGCAGGAGGATGATGGGAGTCTAGGAGTTTGAGGCTACAGTGAGCTGTGACAGTGAAACTGCACTCTAGCCTTGGAGACAGAGTGAGACCCCGTCTCTTAAAAGTTGGTGATAGAAAAGAAATAAAAATGGAGGGGATGCTTGTGGCACTTTCATATCTTCCTCAGCTGTTCCCTTTGTCTGAAAAGCTCTTTTCTTATTTATTTTTCTTTTTTTTCGGAGACAGAACTCTGTTGCTCCAGGCTAGAGTGCCGTGGTGTCAGCCTGGCTCACAGCCACCTCCAACTCCTGGGCTCAAGTGATCCTCTTGCCTCAGCCTTCCAAGTAGATGGGACTACAGGTGCACACCACCAGAAAACCCAGCTAGTTTTCTATTGTTAGTAGAGAAAGGGTCTTGCTCTTGCTCGGGTTGGCCTTGAACTCCCAAGCTCAAGGGATCTACCTGCCTCAGCCTCCCAGAGTTCTGGGATTACAGGTGTAAGCTACTATACTGGCTGATTCTTTTCTTATTTCTTTTTTTAAGTCTTTTAAGGTAAAACACATTTATTTTATGCAGTGATTTGATTATCAGACTTTCTGGACTCAAAATTCTTTTTACTGTCTTAAAAATTATATCCCAAAGAGCTTTTGTTTAGGTGAGTTATATCTTTTCTTTTCTTTTTTGTAGAGACAGAGTCTCACTGTACCGCCCTTGGGTAGAGTACCGTGGCGTCACACGGCTCACAGCAACCTCTAACTCTTGGGCTTAGGCGATTCTCTTGCCTCAGCCTCCCGAGCAGCTGGGACTACAGGTGAACGCCACAATGCCCGGCTATTTTTCTGTTGCAGTTTGGCCGGGTCTGGGTCCGAACCCGCCACCCTTGGCATATGGGGCCGGCGCCCCACTCACTGAGCCACAGGCGCCGCCCATCTTTTCTTTTCTTATTTCTAAGTGATCTTCTCATTTAACAAGGCTTAATTCAAATATTATTTCCTATTAGAAATGCTCTTATATCTGTCTCCAAATCTCAGATTTCCTTTCTTATTTTTGTCTTATTTTTGGCCATTTCTTTTTAAAACTAATTTCTTTTTCCCATAGTCTCCCTCCCTCTCTTCCTCCCTCCCTCCTTCTTTCCCTCCCTTCATTCCTTCCTTGAGGGTCTCACTCTGTTGCCCTGCCTGGAGTTCAGTGGCATCATCATAGCTCATAGCAACCTTAAACTCCTGGGCTCAAGTGATCCTCCTGCCTCAGCCTCTGGAGCAGCTGGGTCTGTACGTACGTGCCACACCTGGCTAATTATTCCTGTTTTTAGTAGATATGTGGTCTCCTCTTGCCTGGGCTGGTCTCAAACTCCTGACCTCAAGTGATGCTCCCTCCTTGGCCTCCCAGAGTTCTAGGATTACAGATGTGAGCCACTGCATCTGACCTCTCAACACATATTCCTGATTTTTATTCTTGTAGTTTTATCCCCTGATAAGCTCTGAATTCCTTGAGCATATATGAAACATTTATACCTGTGATTCTTGTAATATGTACATTGTCTAATATATAGTGGATAAAACACTGTTCAAGGGAACCAATTTGGGATAAGGAATTGGTCGCTTAAAATGACCTAAAATGCTCTCTTCTTTCAAGTTCCTAGCCCACACATTCCTATTTTTCTAGATATGTCTGTCACTGCTCCAATGAGGCATATCTGACACCTCATTATTAAGCCATCTTCAATGTCAGATTCTCACTTCTATCAACACTACAAAATTGTACATTATTTTAAACTTTTCAAACCTCTTTTGTATTTAGTTCTCACGACAATTCTGTAAGGTTTTTAAAAGAGAAAACAAAAACCTAAAAGGCATTAAGGATTTTGGACTGAAGCTTAGGTATTTTAAACCCTCAGTGTAATTCCATATGATCTACAGCTTATTTTTTTTTAACTTTTTATTTTAGAATAGTTTCAAGCTTACAGAAAAGTTGCCAGCATAGTGCTAAGAACAGCCCTGTGGTTCACCCAGATCTGTCCGGCAGTGTGGTGATGGCTTGAGGTTTTTGCTGGAATAACTGAAGAGAACAAGAGCAAGTAAAGCTCTAGCAGGGAAGGAGCCTCATCCCAATGGTTTGGACAGCAAACCAGGCCCCATCCTAGAGCTCAGACACAGGACAGGGCAGTGCTGGGTCTGCACACAGCTCCTGAAGTTGGCCAGCTACTGCTTGGAAGTTCCCAGAGCCTCCATCACTTCTGTTTCCCTAACATGCTCTCATCACAAATGGCATCTATCCATCCACATCAGAAAGTCCCAAAACATTAGTCAGTCCCCCAAACAACCAGCTCCCCAAAACACCCACCTGCAAGGTGTCCATCAGTAAGTAGCCTGTTCATGTAACAACTCAGGCCGGCCCTACCCAAGCCAGTCCCCAAGCATAGCTTCATCTGGCCCACTGCTTGTGTCTAATGCCTCCCGACCGCTTCCCACTGTCCGCTTGACCACATCCGGCTTTGCCCCATCCCGTACGCAAAGGACCATTTGGAAGTGAATTGCACATGTGCTCCTGAACACACTAGTGTGTGTCTCCCAAGAATAAGGATATTCACTGACATCTGTGATGAAGTGATCAAAATAAGGAAAGCCAGCATTGACATAATACTTCAGTCGATACACTCAGGAAAATTGTGCAGATTTTTCTAATTAAGTCCTTTATAAATTATGACCTTTTTTTGGACTACACATTACATTTTTATATCTCTTCAGTATCCTTTAATTTGGAAGTGTTCCCCATTCTTTTTATTTCATGATATTGACAATTTTAAAGTGTCCAGGGCATTTACTTGGTAGAAAGAACCTTAGTCTGGTTTGGGATTCCATCCAGGCTATGCTTTGTAGCACAGTGCTGTGTAAAGAGTAATACTGTGTCCTTCTCATACCATCTCGTCACGGGGTGTATGGCCGCCATCTGTCCTATCCTGGTGCCTGCCAGGTCTTTCTACTATCCAGTTACTTTTGCTCTGTTTTTATTTATGCCCAAAGGTTTTATTTAAAAAATCCGCAGGGGTTAATTATGGTACAGGTGACTGGTGTGCCCCAGCTCAGGGCCTCCTGGACCTCCCTTGACTCTGGCCACACTGAGGGGACCGTCCTCTGCCAGGTGAAAGTCTGTGCCATGCTCCTTGATTTCTGCCCTATTGTGAGCTCCACGGGCAGCTGGGACACCTGTGGAGGGTGACAGGTCTTCCCTGCACATTGTGTGTGACCACCATGGACAGACCCCATTGAATAAACGCTACCCTCTTCCACCCCTTGTGTCACACTTGTTTTTTCTTCTTCTAATAGATGTAGGGGTTATAAGCTGAATCCCAGGACAAGTATAAGTATTGTATTATGGAAAAGTCTGGCCTTTAAAGTTTACCCATCACCCAAATAATGTATATTATACCCAATAAATAATTTTTCTTTTTTGTAGAGACAGAGTCTCACTGTACCGCCCTCGGGTAGAGTGCCGTGGCGTCACACGGCTCACAGCAACCTCTAACTCTTGGGCTTACGCGATTCTCCTGCCTCAGCCTCCCAAGCAGCTGGGACCACAGGCGCCCGCCACAACGCCCGGCTATCCAATAAATAATTTTTCATCTTTCACTCTCCCTTCTGCTTTTTTTTTTTTTTTTGAGACAGTGTCCTACTCTGTCACCCAGGCTAGAGTGCTATGGCAATCAGAGCTCACAGCAACCTCAAAGCTTGGGCTTAAGAGGTTGTTGTGAGCAACTCCTGCCTCAGCCTCCTGGAGTAACTGGGACTATAGGTGCTGCCACCATGCCCAGCTAGTTTTTTTTCTTATTTTTAGTAGATACGGGGTCTTGCTTGCTCAGACTGGTCTTGTATTTCTGAGCTCAAGGGATCTTTCTGCCTCGGCTCCCAGAGTGCTGGGATCATAGGCTTGAGCCAGCGTGCCCCAGCCTCTCTCTGTGTCTGGCCTCTCTCCCCTTTTAAGTCTTCAGTGTCCATTACTTCTCAAGGTGTCCCAGGGTGGCCTTACCTTGGCTCCCACTCCTGGGTGAAAAGGAGCCCAGGCTTACCTGGGAGTAGCTAGTGAGCTGCATCAGGACACAGCAAATGTCCAGACTCAGGTGCAGACCTAACCACATCTTCCTTCTTCCCCTACATGCAGACACTCCTCTTCCATGCTAATGCCATTCTGGGCTCTGATTATGTGCAGACACTTGGCTCCATGTCTCCTCTGCCCACTGCTCTTGGCAGCACAGCGCCTTCCAGTCTGCCCTCCTGGGGACCATGCAGGGGAACGAAGGGTGTGGTGACGGTGACTGCCTGGCTGCACACACCTCCTCCTCACCTCTCTCACCATCCTGCCCTTCAATTTCCAGTTTCTTCCCTGGGTGATTTTCACTTTGTCATTGCTCATTTCTTCTTGAGAGGGAACTCATCTCCCTTTTGGAAAGAAAACAGAGAAAAGGTGAGATTATTGTTTATTCCTCCTTGGTTGCAGAAAAGCTGACTCTATTATCCTGTTTCTAAAATAAAGCAGAATGTGGAAGCACCCAGTAAGTAGTGTAGGACGCTTGTGGAGTCGGGGAATGCTGGACCAGCAGCTTGTTGGGACAGACACCTGCTCTGGCCGGAACATTGGACCAAGGATGCTCTGTGGTCCCTTCCAGCTCTGGGAGTTTATGCTTGGAATATCAACTTAATTAAATGGAAATGTTTGTCAAAAATCCAAAGGGAAGGGCAGCGCATGTGGCTCAAAGGAGCAGGGCTCTCATCCCATATGCGGGAGGTGGTGGGTTCAAACTCAGCCCCGGCCAAAACTGCAAAAAAAAAAAAAAAAAAATCCAAAGGGAAAAGTTTGCTCTGGATCTGCAATCCAGCCTTATTGTCCTAAGAAGGACGTGATGTGAGGCAGTACAGACCATCAGTGTGAGAGGACGCTGCTGTATACCTGTGTGGTTATGGGAGCAAAAAAGTGGAAGCTGACCACACAAGGCCGAGGCATATTTCTCTGTTACCGAAAAACACGTAAAAATCCCACAATCTCATTATCTCAGATTTCTATTCAATCCTATGAGAGTGATAGGGAACCTCTCCCTTCCTCCATTACAGGAAGCGGTAACTGTTTATGGAAGTCTTACAATCTGACCTGTGACACGGAACTGAACTGGGAGCACCTGCCAGTTTCCAATGCCCATGATCGCGTCTTGCTGCAGAGAAACGAGTCTAACTGCCTTTGCTAGATTTCTTCACACCACAACAGAAAGTGGGTGCTCTTGGTCACAAACCATGGTGAAATTACAAAGACCGTGTAATGAAACCCTGTGATTTGAGTTGTCCAGCCAGGCGTGGAGGTGAATGTGCAGCAATTTAGCTACTTGCAGTGAGGACGGCTCTCTTCTGGGGACTACACTAAGGGCAGGAGAATAAGCAGACAGGACACCGCGACAGTCCTGCTGTCCTGTAAGGTGACCAGCCCAGGGCACTGGGACAGTCCTGCTGTCCTGTAAGGTGACCAGCCCAGGGCGCTGTGACAGTCCCCCCTGTCCAGTAAGGTGACCAGCCAAGATTCTTCTCAAGTAAAACAGAGCAGCAGATAATACCGTTTCCATTACTGTAATTACTGGCCTTACAGTTTTAATACATGGCTGCGACAAAATAAGAGGTAATGGTAATTTATGCCACAGACGGTTGTTTCGTCGTGGGCAGTGCAGACAGGTGGCGCTAAGCAACCGGCCGAACTTTCTCAGCCTGTGAGGTGAAGTGGGCTGAAGGTGTTACTAACAGGCTGGACCTAAGAAAGCAACATTTTAATGGTGGTCTATTTCTCTGCCCCTCTCTTAGAGCCAGTTCTATTGCAGTGAGGAAGGATTAGAATTAGGCCAGTAACAGCGGGAAAAGGAATTGCTGCATTAAGACCAGAGAACCTGCAAAGTCTCTGTTGCTCAGAGAACCAACGTCAGCTGCTGTTCTGCTGGAAGCAGGAGGGAAGGGCGGTTCACAGAAATGAAAAAAGGAAAGAAGTATTTCTCAACAAGTCCACTTCTTGTGGCACGGGGTGAAAGTGAACTGTAGTTTCAGAGTTTGCATTCCTCAGAGGCCCCGGCACCGCGGTGCCATTCTCTTTGCTAGAGCGCCCCCACGCGGCCGCCCAGCTCGCAGGGCGCGTCGGGGACGGCGGAGGCGGCTCCGGAGAAAGCCTGACTGAGCGGACTGCGGGGCCGAGGGCGGAGCGGAGCGCGGTGGGAAGGGAGGGGGGCGGAGCGGAGCGCGGGGGTGGGGGCGGAGCGCCCGGGGGGAGGGCGGAGCGGAGCGCGGTGGGGAGGGAGGGGGGCGGAGCGGAGCGCGGTGGGGGGAGTGGGCGGGGTGGAGGGCGGAGCGCCCGGGTGGAGGGCGGAGCGGAGCGCGGGGGTGGGGTGGGGTGGGGTGGGGTGGGGTGGGGTGGGGGCGGAGCGCCCAGGGGGAGGGCGGAGCGGAGCGCGGGGCGGTGGGGTGGGGTGGGGTGGGGGCGGAGCGCCAAGGGAAGGGCGGGGCGGGGGGGGGCGGAGCGCCCGGGTGAGAGGGCGGAGCGGGGGGCGGAGCCGAGCGCTTGAGGGTGGCTAGGGCCAGCGCCCAGCCCCGGGGCGGGGGAGCGCAGGCTCAGACCCAAGTGCAGGCGGTGCGCTCGCTTCTCCCTGCCCTCTGGTTTTGGTCACCTTCTTTCCTGGTCTGCACTTTGCTCGCTCTGTGACTGTGTGGCCCCATGTGCTTTGAGTCCACCATTTTCTCTTGGTCTCCAGTCTCCTTCGAATTCCCAGACCCTGGTCCACTGGTCAGATCTTGCTCTCAGTGTTAACCTGGCCGTGCTGTCTCTTGGACCACAACTGAGGGGCCGTGAGCTCCCGGAGAGCAGTCACACCAGGACAGCTGACATCACCACACTGCTGCTCTCAGGCCACGGCTGAGCCCCCGGGTACAGTCAGGTGCTTCTGACCAACAGGCAGCAGCTGCTCCAAAGATCCTCTGCTGCTCCAAAGCCTCTTCCCACCCCCAGCTCTACTTCTTCTTCTTCTTTTTTTTTTTTTTTTTTGCAGGTTTTTTTTGGCCGGGGCTGGGCTTGAACCCACCAACTCTGGCATATCCTATCCCTTTGAGTCACAAGCGCTGCCCACTCCCAACTCTTCTTACACCCAGCAGATAGGACTCTGTCCCCTTCACTGAGCAAAGCTGGGGGCAGGGAGTGAGGCTGCACCTTGCCCTCCTCACCTCAACACTAGCTCACAGGCATTTGAACTTCCCCTTCTGCAGGGAAGATGTCTGCACCCATAGACTGGATTTGATCCAGTGAACTCACTTTGTTTTAATCAATCATCCCTCCCTCCCTCCTCTTTTACTTCAGAAAATGAACAGAACAATGGTTTATGTTATCAAAAATGAAAACAAAAGCAAAACTACTTTGTCACTTTTGTGTCTCTATGTAGAAGGTAAAGAAACCAACTGAGGACAATTTATAGAAAAAAAGTGGTCTCATTGGAAAGATACTGGTGTCACTCACAGCATAGCAGAAAATACTAAACAGGCAAGCTCCTGAGGGTCATTGGAAGCGACCATGTGGACGTTCAGGGCAGTGCATATGCACAAACCAGCTCCAATGGCCTTCCTCCCTCAAGTTCAACTCTGCCACGCAAGTTCAGCTCCCAGGAAGGGAATGGCCTAGCTTGCCCACATGTGCCGAGGAGACCCCATGATGCTCTCCCCATTGCCTTCCATCGGGCCTGGTTCAGGGAACATGGTTTTGCCCTTGTCTGGCTTGATTTTTCTAGCAGTGAACACTGATGAGTATTTTCTCCTCCCAGAGTCCTTTTCCTTTGTTTTCTGTCCCTTAAAAAAAAAAAAAAAGCACTCCTTTTAAGTGTCCATTTTAGGTTTCTTTTTTTCTGCGTGAACAGTAGATGTTGTCTTCCTCATTGCTCTAAGATTCTCCCCAGCTGTGTGGCTTTAATTTCCAGCACGGTTACATCACAACTTAGACTTTCTGCCAAGCCTTTCCTTAGAGTTTAAGACTGAATTCTATGCATGAATTTCCAATAAAATTCAGTGTATTTTAAAACAAACTTCAAGGCCTGGCACAGTGACTCATGCATATAATCCCAGCATTCTGGGAGGCTGAGGCAGGTGGATTGCCTGAGCTCAGGAGCTCAAGGCCAGCCTGACCCCGGCCTTGTGAGAGTGCCTTAAATTTGACAGTACCTGGATTTGTCATTATGATGTTGTGCTGGAAGTTGAAATAGTCTGATATATGAGTTAGGCCAGTGTGACAGTGAAAGAGAGTGTAGTTTGAGAGATAAGGGCCCCTGAGAAAGAAAATTACCTTGCCATCCATGCTGAGAAATTCTGAAATAAATTAGGGCCGAGTGCTGAATCCCCAGAGCAAAGTTTCACACGTAACAAACTTTGAACACATGTTGGTTGGATGAATTAATTTTGACGCACTCATCTGTGAGAACCAGAGGTCCTCTAAAGAAACACACAGGTGAGAGTCAGAAATTTTGTCTAGTTGAGACCTCTCTTGGCTGATAGTCCGGATTTCCTGCTAACAAGAAAGTGTGTCACAAACCGTCTGCCTTTCCTGAAGGTGTTTATAACATAAAGTACTATCAGTTTCTTACTCTCCAACACTAGTTTCTTACTGATATTATTAAATTTCAAGGTCACTTTGGAGAACCTTCTGAGGTCTATCATGTCTTTGTTCTTTTGCCTGTGTTTGCATGTGTGAACACTCAAAAACACGATTTTCCCTAATTATCTAAACATATTTAAACCACGTTTACCCACCACTACCAGAGAAGATTGATACACGAATCAGGGTCAGTGCAGACTGACCTGCAGACAGACCACAGACATGTCAACAGAGTGTCCCCTTCTGCCAGCGTCTACCGCACTGTCTCCATGTGTGGAGAATCAGAAGACGTTACACTCTGTACCACTGCCAGCGTGCCTGGTTTCATAGTGTGGTTTAACTGTCAAGTTAGTGTGAAGGTCTGTGCTTGCTAGATTCTGTCCTCCAGGAAGTGCTGGAGGCCCACACCACTCAGGGCTCTCCAAATCCCCTTTCACAGGTGACAAAACAGAACACTCTACTTCCGTCTACAGGTTCTTTATTTTATTTATTTACTTATTTCTTTTAAGACTATATATTTTTAATTAAATCATAAACACATAGATCATGTAAACATTAATGCATTTATGGGGTACAGTGTGCTGATTTCATATAGAATTAGGATTGCTTACATCACACTGCTTAATATATACCTCATCTCGTTTACTTAATTATTGTGTTAAGACATTTATACTCTGTACTAATAGATCTGACATGTACCCTTGCATTATGCACCATAGGTGTGACCCCACCATTCACCCTCCCTCCATCTGAGCTCCCCCCTTCCCCTCCCATCCCCCCTCCTCCATTCTTCATCTTGGGCCATAGTTGTGATCTATTCTTCATATGAAAGTGTGAGTGACTGTAAATTGGTTTCATAATAGTACTGAGTACATTGGATATTTTTTCTGCCATTCTTGAGATACTTTACTAAGTAGATATGTTCCAGCTCCATCCATGTAAATGTAAAAGAGGTAAAGTCTCCATCTTTTTAAAGGCTGCATAATATTCCACAGTATACATATACCACAATTTATTAATCCATTCATGGGTCTATGGGCACTTGGGCTTCTTCCATGACTTGGCTATTATGAATTGAGCCGCGATGAACAATCTGGTGCAAATATCTTTGTTATAAAGTGATTTTTGGTCTTTTGGATATACACCTAGTAGAGGAATTGCAGGACCAAATGGAAGGTTTACTTTTAAATCCCTGAGTATTCTCAATACTTCTTTCCAAAAGAGACATATTAGTTTGCACTCGCACCAGCAGTGCAGAAGTGTTCCCTTTTCTCCACATCCACACCAACATCTGTAGTTTTGGGATTTTGTTATGTGAGCCACTCTTACTGGAGTTAGATGATATCTCAAAGTGGTTTTGATTTGCATGTCTCTGGTGATTAAAGATGATGAGCATTTTTTCATGTGTCTGTAGGCCATGCACCTGTCTTCTTCAGAGAAGCTTCTGTTCAAGTCCTTTGCCCTCAATGAAATGGAATTACTTGTTCTTTTCTTATTAATAAGTTTGAGTTCTCTGTGGATTCTGGTTATCAAACATTTGTCAGAAGCACAACCTGCAAATATCCTTTCTGATTCTGAGGGCTGTCTGCTTGCTTTACTTACTGTGTTCTTAGCTGTGCAGAAGCTTTTGAGTTTGATCAGATCCCAGTAATGTATTTTTGGTGTTGCTTCAATTGCCTGGGGTGGGGGGGGCCTCCTCTCCTGTTTCATATGAATATGAAAAGTATTCATAAAGTATTCCCCCAGTCCAATTTCTTCAAGTGTTTCTACGCAGTATCTCCAAAAATCTTTATAGTTTCATGTCTTTAGTTTAAATCTTTTATCCAGTAAGAGTTAATTTTTGTTAATGGTAAAAGGTGTGGGTCCAGTTTCAGTCCTCTACAAGTTGCCAGCCAATTCTCCAGCACCATTTGTTAATTAGGGAATCTCTCCCCCAGTTTATATTTTTGATGGGCTTACCAAGATCAAATGACAATAAGTGTCTACCTTCATCTCTTGGTTCTCAATTCTGTTCCATACATCTACCTCTCTATTTTTGTGCCAATACCATGCTGTTTTGATCACTATAGATTTATAGTATAGTTTGAAGTCTGGTGGTATGATTCCTCCTGATTTGTTTTTATTTCTGAGTAATGTCTTGGCTATTCGAGGTTTTTTTCTAGTTCCATATAAAATGACGTACTATTTTTTCCAGGTCTTTAAAGTATGATAGTGGTGCTTTGATAGGGATTGCATTAAATTTGTAGATTGCTTTGGGTAATATGGAAATTTTAACAGTGTTGATTCTTCCTAGCCATGAGCATGGTAGGTTTTTCCATTTGTTAACATTTAATCTATTTCTTTTCTCAGAGTTTCTTAATTCTCTTTATAGAGATCTTCCACCTCCTTTGTTAGGTAAATTCCCAAATATTTCATCTTCTTTGGCACAACTGTAAAGGGAATAGAGTCCTTGACTGTTTTTTCGGCTTGACTGTTATTGGTATATATAAAAGCTACTGATTTGTGAGTATTGATTTTGTATCCTGAGACATTACTGTATTCCTTGATCACTTCTAAGAGTTTTGTGGTTGAGTTCCTGGGGTTTTCCAGGTATAAAATCATATCATCTGCAACGAGTGAAAGTTTGATCTCCTCTGACCCTATTTGGATACCCTTGATTGCCTTCTCTTGCCTGATCGCGATGGCTAAGACTTCCATTACAATGTTAAAAAGCAGTGGAGACAGTGGGCAACCTTGCCTGGTTCCTGATCTGAGTGGAAATGTTTTCAATTATATTCCATTCAATAAGATATTGGCTGTGGGTTTGCTGTAGATGGCCTCTATCAGTTTAAGAAAAGTACTTTCTATATCTATTTTCTTAAGTGTTCTGATCATGAAAGGATGCTAGATATTGTCAAAAGCTTTTTCTGCATCTATTGAGAGAATCATATGGTCTTTGTTTTTTAGTTTGTTTATGTGATGTATTATATTTATAGACTTATGTATATTGAATTGAACCAACCTTGAGGCTCTGGGACCTCACTTGGTCATGGTGTATAATTGTCGGAAGCTATATAAGGCACAGCTTGGCCTTACTTCCTCTTTAAGTAAAAAACAGTTTCACCTTTTCCTGGTAACTTTACCCGGCAACTAGCCAACCAATCACCTTATGCCCCATCTTGCTTATTCTAGCCAATCCCCAGTTGGCAACTCCTCTGAACCTCCCAACAAGACACACCCTCCTTCCCCGTAATGCTTATAAGGCACAAGTTTTTTCAATAAAGTTTGAGACTTGATCAGAAAACTGTCTTGTCTCCCTTTCTCGCGCCCCTTGTTTGTTTTTCTCCTTTAGGTGGTTCCTGCGTCCCCCGTTGCTGTCCCGCGGGTGGGGACATATAATTTGTTTGATGTGTTACTGGATTCTGTTTGCTAGGATCTTATTGAATATTTTTGCATCTATGTTCATTAAAGATATTGGTCTATAGTTTTCTTTTCTTGTTGGGGCTTTTTCTGGTTTGGGGATGAGGGTGATATTTGCTTCATAGAATGTGTTGGGAAGTATTCCTTCTTTTTCAATATTTTGGAAAAGGTTAAGTAATATTGGTACTAGTTCCTCTTCAAAGGTTTGGTAGAATTCTGATGTGAAGCGATCTGGTCCCAGAGTCTTCTTTTTTGGGAGATTTCGTATAGTTGATTCTATTTCAGTACTTAATATAGGTCTGTCCAGCATTTCCAATTCTTTCTGATTAAGTCTAGGAAGTTGGTGTGCTTTCAAGTATTGGTCAATTTCTTTCAGATTTTCATAATTCTGAGAATAAAGTTTTTTGTGGTATTCATTAAGGATTTTTTTAATTTCTGAGGTGTCTGTTGTTATTTTGCCTTTGTCATTTCTGATTGATGATATTAGGGACTTTAATTTTCTATTTTTGGTTAGGTTGGCCACAAGTTTATCAGTTTTGTTGAATTTTTCAAAAAAACAACTTTTTGATTCATTGATAAATCTTTTGTTTTCAATTTCATTTAATTCTGCTCTAATTTTAGTTATTTCTTTTCTTCTGTTGGGTGTGGGGTTAGAACATTCTTCCATTTCCAGTTGCTTAAGATGTCCCATTAAGTTATTGACTTCCTCTCTTTGTATTCTCTTGAGGAAGGCTTGCAACTCTATTGATTTCCCTCTTACAACTGCCTTTGCAGTATCCCACATGTTCTGATAATTCATGTATTCATTATTGTTTTGTTCCAAAAATTTGGCAAATTTCCTTCTTAATCTCATCTATGACGTGGCTATCATTCAGAATAAGGTCATTTAGTTTCCATGTCTTTGTATGAGTATATAGATACCTGTTATTAGTGAGTTCAACTTTTATTGCGTGATGATCCAAGAAAATACAAAGAATAATTTCTATACTTTCAAATTTGCTGAGGTTAGACTTGTGACCTAAGCTGTGATCAATTTTAAAGGTTATTCCATGGGCTGATGAGAAGAATGTGTGTTCAGTTTTGTTAGGATGAAATGTTCTATAGATTCCTATTAAATTCAATTGTTGTATGGTGAAGTTTAAGTCCAAATTTTCATTGCTTATTTTCTTAATGGAGGATCTATCCAATGCTGCCAAAAGAGTGCTAAAATCTCCAACTATTATGGTGATGGAAGACATGAAATAGCTCATGTCTGTTAGGGTCTCCATTGTAAATTGAGGAGCATTCTGGTTGGGTAAATACATGTTAATAATTGACATCTCATCATGTTGTGTTTCCCTTAACAAATATGAAGTGACCATCCTTGTCTTTCCTTACTTTTGTTGGTTTAAAGCCTAGTGTATCTCCAAATAAAATTGCTTTTTTCTGATTTCCATTTGCCTGGATTACAGATGTCCATCCCTTCACCCTGAGTCTATATATATCCTTTAAGGTAAGATGAGATTCTTGTATGCAGCAGATATCTGGCCTGAGATTTTTTTTTTTTAAACAGAGCCTCAAGCTGTTGCCCTGGGTAGAGTGCTGTGGCATCATAGCTCACAACAACCTCAAACTCCTGGGCTCAAGCAAGTCTCCTGTCTCCACCTCCCAAGTAGCTGGGACTACAGGCGCCCACCACAATGCCCGGCTATTCTGGCCTGAGTTTTTGTATCCAGTCAGCTAACCTGCGCCTCTTCAGAGGACAGTTTAAGCCGTTCACATTAATTGAGATTATTGATAAGCCTGGTAATATTTTGGGCATCAAGTTTTTTGAAAGTCCAGTGGACATTTTGAATCTTTTCACCACTGTGGAAATTGGGTTTTGGTCAAGAATGTCAGAGTGAGTTTACTTTGGTGGTAGAGCATTGTGCTGGTCATTATGGAGGATGGGTCTGAGGATATCCTGAAGAGCTGGTTTGGTTATGGCAAATTTCTTCAATGTGTGTATGTCATTAAAGCATTTAACTTCTCCATCATAAATGAAGCTCAATTCAGCTGGATACAGGATCCTGGGGTGAAAGTAGTTTTGTTTTAGAAGATTGAAGGTCGATGACCATCCTCTTCTGGCTTGAAAAGTTTCAGCAGAGAAATCTGCAGTCATTCTAATATTCTTCCCCTAGTAGGTTATGATTTTCTTACATCTGGCTGCTTTCAGGATTTTCTCTTTCATATTAACTTTGGTGGAATTAATTGTAACGTGTCTAGAAGATGCTTTATTCAGGTTGAGTCATGCTGGGGTTCTGAAACTGTCTGCTATCTGAATTTCAGTATCTGTTGCCATTCTTGGGAAGTTCTCCTCAATTATCTCTTGGAGTAGAGTATCGGTGCCTTTCGGAACATCCTCTTCTCCTTCAGGGATTCTGATGAGGTGAATGTTGGTCTTTTGGAGTTGTCCCACAATTCTCTCAGAGAATAATCCATTTTTGCTCTCCACTTCTCTTCCTCTTTGAGCATTTGGGAGTCTTCAAAGGCTTTTTCTTTAATGTCAGAGATCCTTTCTTCTGCCTGCTCCATTCTGTTACTGAGGGCTTCTACTGTATTTCTCAGATCTTTGAGGGCTGTAAGTTCTTGCCTCAAGGTGTCAAAATCTTTAGTGATTTTGTCTTTGAATTCATTGAATTCTTGAGACAGCTTTTGAATTGTTCCTTGAATTTCTAATTCCATCTTTACCTCCATTCTGTTAATCTTATTTGAAATCCAAATTCTGAATTCAATTTCTGACATCTCAGCCATTTGTTTATGAATGGGATCTTCTGTTGCATCTCCTTTGTCATTCCTCGGGGGGTTGATCTACTCTGATTATTCACGTTGCCAGAGTTTTCCTGCTGATTCCACTCCATGATTATTTTTCACCATTTGGCTAGAGAAGCTGGCAAGGTGAAATTGAATTGAGGGCTCCTAGAGTTGTAATTAAGGCCCTTTACCCAAGAACTGGGACTGATGATTGTGGCTTTTCCCTTTGAGGTTTACAAAGGGTCTATTCAGTATTACAACCTGAAACTCTGAGGACCTGCTTGGTGTGATGGGGCTAGATGGCTCTGACCTGTATTCAGCTAGTCTCTGTCCAATCCTAGTGAATCAGTGGCTTTGGGCTGAAATCTCAGCTGTGGAGATATATTTGCAACTAAGACACCTCAGCCCCGCCACCCCCCCACAGGCGACAACTGGAAGGAGAGAATCCCACACTCCCACAACACAACCAAGGTACAACCTTGGTGGGTCCTTGGGTGATTGGCCCAGGTCAAGAGTTCCAAAACAATTGTCCCAGTCAACACAAATACATCAGTTGGGAGAGTTCAAAAGGCCTTCAGCATCCATGCAGCGGGGAGCCCACTGGCAGCTCATGTATAACTCACTCCAGTGCTCTGTGGGTGAAAGGCCTGTCCAGCAAAATAGTTCAGGGGGTCTGGTGCCTCCTTCCCCACCTTGCACCTCCATCACACCCAGGCACAAATAGCCTATGGGGCTGTGGCCCAGTTCCCTCCAATAAGCAAATGTGCCAGGGATTTGGGCCTGCTAGAGTCAGAGGGAAGTTAACGCCTTGTTGGCCAAGCGACCACACTCTGCCACCAGCTGGCTAGGGGAGTTGAAGTCTGATTACCATGGGTGCTCAATGGAAACTTGGGAGTGTTCCACCTGAGCTTGTTCCAAACCAGAGGTTAACAAAGCAGCAAATGTTTTTTATCCTCAGAGACTGTGCCTCTGGTTCAGCTGCTCTGCTCCTCTGGTATTCCTGCAATATGAGATTTAGCTCCCTGTGGCAGTCCACAGAATTGAGGCGGTGTCTCTCCAAAATTTGACACTGATGGGATTGCTGTATTAATGCTGCTGCTAGGTGGGAGGTTTCTCCACTCAGTTTCCCACACCTCAGCAGTTCCTGAGCCTCCACCCATCATACGGAGACCCAAGTCTCTGCCTGCTGCTGAGTTGCTCTTTCTCAGTGCCAAGCCAACCACCTCCCCTGACCCCCTGTGCCTTTCTGCACTGTTACTGGATTCACAGGTACAGCGTAGCTGTGCTACCTCAGACCATGCAATGCCCAGTCTTAACAAAGAACTGTGAACATTCTGGTATTTGCAGGGGTTGGGCTTCTAGACCACCAGGCCAGGGGGAAGGGTGGACTAGGCGTTCAAAGTGGCAGGGAAAATATTTGTTCACCCTTCATGCCAGATAAGAGAATGTCTAGGCTAACAGCAAGGACTCTCTGGAGAAGGAATCCCAGCTTCCAGCAACTTGCTCCCTTAAGGTGAGAGAAGAAGACCTCAGTTCACTGCTCACTAGTAGAGCTCTCTCTCACAGCAAGCAAGCAAGCGACTTTCTTGGGAGAGGGGTTGGACACGTGTCTTCTTAGGGATGGGTTCTGTACCTGAAATTTGCCTTCTTGGAGTTGCAGCTTGCCTCAGCAGAGATGTGCAATTATCAATCTCTTCTCTCAGCTTGGATCCCACCCATCAGCTTTTTTGGGTTCTTTCTGGCCTTTATCTCTCCCTCTGGATGGGAGCTTCTGTTGAAAGCTGGCTTCAGTTGACTATCATCCCCCACACCCTTTTGCTCTTGTTGAATGTTAAAATTGGAGTTTGGGAAAATAGCCAACCCAAGGTTTTAGTAGAACACAAGGCACATTGAAACGAAATGATAAACAAACAAAAATCAGACATACAAACACACAATCAAAAACAAACAAAAAACAAAATCAGAAAAAAACTCAAATAGCCTTATGTAAGCAATCTCAGCAACCATAAGAAGGGGCGCGTTCGGCACCCATAGCCCAGTGGCCATGGCACCAGCCACACACACAACAGAGCTGGTAGGCTCCAACCTGGCCCAGAGCCTGCCAAATATCAATGACAACCACAGTCAAAAACAGCTGGGTACTGTGGTGGGCACCTGAAGCCCCAGCCACTTGGGAGGCTGAGGCAAGAGAACCGCTCAGCCCAGGAGAGTTAGAGGTTGCCATGAGCTGTGATACCACAGCACTCCACTGAGGGCAACACAATGAGGCTCTGTTTATTATTATAAAATAATAATAATAATAACAACAACAATAACTCCTCTAAGAAAGAAAAAAGGAAAAAAGAAAAAGGCACAAGCAAAGAGAGAAAAAAAGGCAACAAAAATTTTTATATATATATAAAAACATAGGACTATAAAGTAGGGATGTACTTTAATAGCAATATATTTGTGCTGCAATATACTTTCTGGACACGAGGTGGCGCCACCAGTGGTTCCCAGGCTTATACATACCTCCTGGCTTAAATTTTCTCGTGCTGCCGGATTATCTGCTGGCGCCTACACCCTGCAGAACTGCTGATTCCACCCATCTCAAAAAATCATCACAGGCAGGTTTCTCAAATTCTCCCTGCAACAGTTCCTGTGAAGTGTGGGATATCCTGGGCCAGTTCTGAGTGTAGGACGACTGTCAGCGGGTGAGACTCAAATCCTGTGCCTGCCCCTGTGGGAAAGGTGTGCCGTAACCACCATCTCCCAAATTCCAAAACAATGGCCTCTTCCTATCTGGTATCTTTCCCGTCTGAGTCTCTTTCCTGCCACCTAACTGCAGTGGTGCCACACCAGCTGGCACCCCACTCTGGCCACCTAATTCCACTTGGGAGTCCACACTTCACCAGTCTTTCCACACAATACCTAGTTTCCTCACAAACTGGGAACTGCAATCCTCCATGGTGGGGCTGGTTGCGGCTGCTGCGGTGCTGCAGCGCGGGGTAGAACCTTTCCTGCCAGTCTCTGCAGCTCTGGATTACACTCTAAGTCCAGCAATCCTGCACACCCAGACTGCCACTCCACACCCATATTCCACACCGGGAATGATCTCGTCCACTCACTCTGACCTGTTGTTCCGGGAGAGCTGAGATAAATGTCCTTCCCGTCCACCATCATGCCTCCTCTTTATTTTTTTAATAAAAATAGTTAATGTCAATAAAATTGCTTGGGTTTCTGACCATAAGACGTGTGTGTCTTTTATTTAGATTTACCAATTGTTAATAGTTTGCCAGACTGGCTTTATCTCCTCTCTCTCATTTTTTCTTTCTTTCCTCATTAACATTAGGGATGATGTAATTTTTTTCAATGCATTGTAATTTGTTAGCATTATTATTATTGTTAAATCATAGCTGTGTACATTAGTGCAATCAAAGGGAGCATTATTATTATTTTGATGACAAATAATCAAAATTTGGCCACGGGGAGTATCTTCAGATGAGCTCCTTCATGTCTTTGACATGATCGTATTCATTCATTCATATTAATGAAGTCCTCCTGATTTCATCTCTTAGAAGATTGAATCTTCAGATTGTTATTATTTTACTCTTTTCCAAGTGTATCGCTTATAGATATAAATGATTTAGTAATTTGAAGTAATTAGTTGGTGTATTTTATACCTTTAGGGTAGAGAATTCAAATTAATCCACATGAAAAAAAAGCAACAATCCCATATATCAATGGAGAAGGGAGATGAACAGAACCCACTCTAAAGAAGACAGATGAATGGCTAATAAACATATGAAAAAATGCTCATCATCCCTATTTATTAGAGAAATGCAAATCAAAACCACCCTGAGATGTCATCTAACCCTGGTGAGAATGGCCCACATTACAAAATCTCAAAACTGCAGATGTTGGCGTGGATCTGGAGAGAAAGGAACACTTTTACACTGCTGGTGGGACTGCAAACTAATACAACCTTTTTGGAAGGAAGTATGGAGAAACCTCAAAGAACTCAAGCTAGACCTCCCATTTGATCCTGCAGTCCCATTACTGGGCATCTACCCAGAAGGAAAGAAATCCTTTTATCATAAGGACACTTGTACTAGACTGTTTATTGCAGCTCAATTTACAATCGCCAAAATGTGGAAACAGCCTAAATGCCCACCAACCCAGGAATGGATTAACAAGCTGTGGTATATGTATACCATGGAATACTATTCAGCTATTTAAAAAAATGGAGACTTTACATCCTTCGTATTAACCTGGATGGAAGTGGAAGACATTATTCTCAGTAAAGCATCACAAGAATGGAGAAGTATGAATCCTATGTACTCAATTTGATATGAGGACAATTAATGACAATTAATGACATGGTGGGAGTAGGGGAAAGGGACAGCAGAGAGAAGGAGAGAGGGAGGAGGGGGTAAGGAAGAGCAGAGAAAGGGAAGGAGGCAGGAGGTGGGGTCTCAGTGTGCGGCACATCTTTTGGGGGCAAGGCACAATTGTAAGAGGGACTTTACCTAACAAATGTAATCAGTGTAACCTGGTTTCTTGTACCCTCAATGAATCCCCAACAATTAAAAATAAAAGACATGAAATTTAATATTCTTATACACTGTGGTAAAGTATGAGGTTGGACAATTAAGTTCACAGACTCCTCCTAGAAAGAGTGCTACGTCCTTCATTGCTGAATACCACAATGGGCACCAGATAGCCGAGGAGGGCACCTTGAAGGTGACCACAGTGATGTTCAGCATGGGGGACATAGCGCCTTTCCTAAGAGAAGTTTACAAACATAATTGTCACAACTTGTGTATCTTTTCAGGAATAATTCTCTGTATTAATTTCAGTGACTAACACTGGAGGCGGTAATAACGAACCTCAAATTGGCTTTTGCTTCTTGGTGTAACTTTTTCTGCAATATTTTGCTCCAAACCACTTTATTGGTGTTCACCATCCTATGAGATTGTTTCTTGTGGATTTTTAAATTAGATGAAATTTAATAGACCTTCAGAATTGTGAATCCAGCTAGACGGTAAAAAAACCCAAAGTGCCACAGGAACTGTTAGATGAACAATATTGCTCAGAAATGCTAAATTGCAGACCCTTCTCAAAGAATTTTCCTGGAGAGAGAAAACTTTTCAGCACATACAACGTGTAGTGCTTTTCTTTTTTATACTATGTGTTTCTTAAGAAAGCTAGACCTTTCAAAATATTTTCTGCCTGATACTTGTCACTTCTTTTTTTAATCATCTATAAAATGAGGATGATCATAATAGTCTTTATTTCATAGCAGTGGTGAGGTTTAAATATCTTAATGTACACAAAGGATTTTGAACAATGCCTGATAATTGCCTTTTTGAAACATGAACTAGAACTCTTGTTTATTTCCTGTATTGACCCTATTTTCCCTGGTTTCTATCTTGTCTTGGCATCTTCATTTCACCATATACAACAATGGAAACCATAGATTGTGCTTTTTTATAAACAAAACAGCCAAAACCTTTTGGCAAGTGGAATACAAATGCAGATATCCTTTCTGTTTCCAGAACTATTTTTCTTCAAATTAAAATAACCCTATTGACATTCTTCTTTTTCTTAATACATCTTTTTAAAAAATATTTTTATTGTTAAATCATAGCTGTGTACATTTGTGTAATCAAGGGGTACAGTGTGCTGGTTTCATATACAATCTGAAATATTCTCATCAAACTGTTCAACGTAGCCTTAATGGCATTTTCTTAGTTATTGTATGTAGACATTTGTATTCTGCATTAAGTAGGTTTCACCTGTACCCATTCTAAGATGCACCATAGGTGTGGCCCCACCCATTACCCTCCCTCCACCCTGAACTCCCCTTCCCCTCCCTTGGCCCTTTCCCCATATTCTTGTGCTATAGTTGGGTTATAGCCTTCATATGAAAGCTATAAATTAGCTTCATAGTAGGGCTGAGTACATTGGATATTTTTTCTTCCATTCTTGAGATACTTTGCTAAGAATATGTTCCAGCTCCATCCATGTAATCATGAAAGAGGTAAAGTCTCCATCTGTCTTTAAGGCTGCGTAATATTCCACGATATACATGTACCACAATTTGCTAGTCCATTCATGGGTCGATGGGCACTTGGGCTTCTTCCATGACTTAGCAATTATGAATTGGGCTGTAATAAACATTCTGGTACAGATGTCTTTGTTATGTTGTGATTTTTGTACTTCTGGGTAGTATATACCTAGTAAAGGAATTTTAGGATCGAATGGCAGGTCTATTTTTAGATCTCTAAGTATTCTCCAAACATCCTTCCAAAAGGAACGTATTAGTGTGCATTCCCACCAGCAGTGTAGTAGTGTGCCCTTTTCTCCACATCCATGCCAACATCTCTGGTTTTGGGATTTTGTTATGTGGGTTACTCTTACTGGGGTTAGGTGATATCTCAAAGTAGTTTTGATTTGCATTTCTCTGATGATTAAGGATGATGAGCTTTTTTTCATGTGTCTGTAGATTGTGCATCTGTCTTCTTTAAAGAAGTTTCTCTTCAAGTCCTTTGCCCACCCTGAGATGGGATCACTTGTTCTTTTCTTGCTAATAAGTTTGAGTTCTCTGTGGACTCTGGATATTAAACCTTTATCAGGGGTATAACTTGCAAATATCTTCTCCCATTCTGAGGGATGTTTGCTTGTTTTACTTACTATGTTCTTGGCTGTGCAGAAGCTTTTTAGTTCGATCAGGTTCCAGTGATGTATTTTTGATACTGCTTCAATTGACTGTGGAGTCCTCCTCATAAAATATTCACCCAGGGTGATTCCTTCAAGAGTTTTCCCTGCACTTTCTTTAAGTATTTTTATAGTTTCATGTCTTAAGTTTAAATCTTTTATCCAGTGAGAGTCTATCTTAATGATGAAAGGTGTGGGTCCAGTTTCAGTCTTTTACAGATTGCCAGCCAGTTCACCCAGCACCATTTGTTTGATAAGGAATCTTTTCCCCACGGAATGTTTTTAATTGGCTTGTCAAAGATCAAATAATGGTAAGTAGCTGGATTCATCTCTTGGTTCTCTACTCTGTTCAAGACATCTACTTCTCTGTTTTTGTGCCAGTACTATGCTGTTTTGGTCACTATTGATTTATAGTACAGTCTGAGGTCTGGTAGTGTGATTCCTCCTGGTTTGTTTTATTTCTGAGTAATGTTTTGGCTATTCAAGGCTTTTTCTGATTCCATATAAAATGAAGTATTATTTTTTCAAGATCTTTAAAATATGACAATGGAGCTTTGATAGGAATTGCATTAAAATTATATATTGCTGTGGGTAGTATAGACATTTTAACGATGTTGATTCTTCCCAGCCATGTGCATGGTATGTTTTTTCATTTGTTAACATCTTCAGCTATTTCTTTTCTTAAAGTCTCATAGTTCTCTTTATAAAGATCTTTCACGTCCTTTGTTCGATAAAATCCCAACTATTTCATCTTCTTTGGCACTACTGTGTAAAGAATAGAGTCCTTGCCTGTTTTTTCGGCTTGGCTATTGTTGGTATATATAAAGGCTACAGATTTATGGGTGTTGATTTTGTAGCCTGAGACATTGCTGTATTCCTTGATCACTTCTAAAAGTTTTGTAGTAGAATCCCTAGTGTTGTCCAGATATATGATTATGTCATCTGCAAAGAGTGAAAGTTTGATCTCTTCTGACCCTATGTGGATACCCTTGATTGCCTTTTTTCCCCTAATTGCAATGGGTAAAACTTCCATTACAATGTTAGAGAGCAATGGAGACAATGGGCAACCTTGCCTGGTTCCTGTTCTAAGTGTAAATGATTTCAATTTAACTCCATTCAATACGATATTGGCTGTGGGTTTGCTGTAGATGGCCTCTATTAGTTTAAGAAATGTCCCTTTCATACCAATTTTCTTAAGTGTTGTGATCATGAAGGGATGCTGAATATTATCAAAAGGTTTTTCTTCATCAATTGAGGGAATCATACGACCTTTATTTTTTAGTCGTTTTATGTGCTGAATTACATTTATAGATTTACATATATTGAACCAGCCTAGAGACCCTGGGATGAATCCCACTTGGTCATGGTGTATTATATTTTTGATGTGTTGTTGGATTCTGTTTGTTAGGATCTCATTGAGTAGTTTTGCATCAATATTCATTAGTGATATTGGTCTATAATTTTCTTTTCTTGTTGGGTCTTTCCCTGGTTTAGGGATCAAGGCAATGCTTGCTTCATAGACTGTGATGGGTGGTATTCCTTCTTTTTCTATATTTTCGTTTAGTAATATAGGTACTAGTTCTTCTTTAAAGGTTTGGTAGATTTCTGATGTAAAGCCTTCTTGTCCTGGGCTTTTCTTTTTAGGGAGATTTTGTATAGTTGATGCTATTTCAGAACCTGATAAAGGCCTGTTCAACATTTGCACTTCATTCTGGCTAAGTCTTGGTAGGTGGTGTACTTCCAAGTATTGGTTGATTTCTTTCAGATTTTCATATTTCTGAGAGTAAATTTTCTTGTAATATTTGTTAAGGATTTTTTGAATTTCTGAGGGGTCTGTTGTTATTTCATCTTTACTATTTCTGATTGATGAAATTGGAGATTTTACTCTTTTTTTCTTGGTTAGGTTGGCCAAAGGTTCATCTATTTTATTGACCTTTTCAAAAAACCAGCTTTTGGATTTATTGATCTGTTGTATAATTCTTTTTTTTTTTCAATTCCATTTAATTCTGCTTTGATTTTGGTTATTTCTTTTCTTCTGCTGGGTTTGGGGTTGGTATGTTCTTCCTTCTCTAGCTGCTTTAGATGTCCCATTAAGTTATTGACTTCTTCTCTTTCTGTTTTCTTGAGGAAGGCTTGCAGTGCTATAAATTTCCCTCTTAGGACTGCCTTTGCAGTATGCCAGGGGTTCTGATAATTCATGTGTTCATTGTTGTTTTGTTCCAAAAATTTTGTTATTTCCTTTTTAATCTCATCTATAACCCATGTATCCTTCAGCCTAAGGTTATTTAGCTTCCATCTTCTTGTATGGGTATGCAGATTCCTGTTGTTATTGAGTTCAACTTTTATTCCATGATGGTCTGAGAAGATGCAAGAAATAATTTCTATTTTTTAAAATTTGCTGAGGTTAGATTTGTGGCCCAGGATATGGTAGATTTTGGAATATGTTCCGTGGGCTGATGAGAAGAATGTGTATTCAGTTTTGTTGGGATGAAATGTTCTGTAGATGTCTGTTAAGTCCAGATGTTGAATGGTTAAGTTTAAATCTAAGATTTCTTTGCTTAGCTTCTTTTTGGAGGCTCTATCCAGCACTGCTGAAAGGAGTATTAAAATCTCCAACTACTATGGAACTGGAGGAAATCAAGTTGCTCATGTCTGTTAGAGTTTCTCTTATAAATTGAGGTGTGTTCTGGTTGGGTGCATAAATATTAATAATTGAAATCTCATCATATTGAGTATTACCTTTAATTTTTTTTTTTTGCAGTTTTTGGCCAGGGCTGTGCTTGAACCTGCCACCTCCAGAATATGGGTCCGGCGCCCTACTCCTTTCAGCCACAGGCACCACCCCAAGTATTACCTTTAACAAATATGAAGTGTCCATTCTTATCCTTCCTTATTTTGGTTGATTTAAAGCCTATTGCATCTGGGAATAGGATTGCAATGCCTGCTTTTTTCTGCTTTCCATTTGCCTGGAGTATAGATCACCATCCCTTCACCTTGAGTCTATATTTGTCTTTTAATGTAAGATGCGATTCTTGTATGCAGCAGATATCTGGCTTGAGTTTTTGTATCCAGTCAGCCAACCTGTGCCTCTTTAGAGGACAATTTAAACCATTCACATTAGTTGAGAATATTGATAAACCTTTCAAGAGTCTGGTGGACATTTTTAATCCTTTTGCGACTGTGGAAGTTGGAATTTGATCAAAATTTTCTGGGTGGGTTTACTTTTGTGGTGGAGGATTATGCTTGTTTTTATGGGAGATAGGTCTGAGAATATCCTGGAGAGTTGGTTTAGTTGTGGCAAATTTCTTCAACATGTGAATGTCATTAAAGTATTTAATTTCTCATTGCTTCTCAGCCTTTTGGCTAAGATCAAGTGTAAAGTATTTAATTTCTCCATCATAAATGAAACTCAGTTTAAATGAAACTCAGTTTTGCTGCGTACAGGATCCTGGGTTGAAAGTTATTTTGTTTTAGGAGATTAAAAGTCGATGACCATCCTCTTCTAGCTTGAAAGGTTTCAGCAGAGAGATCTGCAGTTATTCTAATATTCTTGCCCTTGTAGGTGATGGTTTTCTTTCAGCTGGCTGCTTTCAGAATTTCCTCTTTCATATTAACTTTAGTGAAATTGATTATGATGTTTCTGGGGGATTTCTTATTTGGGTTGAGTTGTGCTGGAGTTCTGAAACTGTCAGCTATCTGAAATTCAGAATCTCTTGGCATGTCTGGAAAGTTCTCTTTCATAATCTCATGGAGAAGAGACTTTGTGCCTTGTGAAGCCACTTCATAACTTTTGGGGATGCCTATAAGAGGAATATTGGTTTTCTTTGAATTACCCCAGAGCTCTCTGAGAGAGTGATCTGTTTTTGCCCTCCATTTCTCTTCCTATCTGAGAGTTTGGGAGCATTCAAAAGCTTTGTCTTCAATGTCAGAAATCCTTTCTTCTGCTTGCTCCATTCTGTTACTGAGAGATTCGACTGTGTTTCTCAGATCTTTAAGGGCTGCAACTTCTTGACTCAATGTGTCAGAATCTTTTGTCATTTGGTCTTTGAATTTGTTGAATTCTTTAGCCATCTTTTGGGTTACAGTTTGGAATTCTAATTCGATCTTATTTGCTATCCAGATTCTGAATTCGATTTCTGACATCTCAGCTATTTGTTTGTGCATGGGATCTTTTGCTGTGTCTGTCCCATTGTTCCTTGGGGGAGTTAATCTACTCTGATTATTCATGTTGCTAGAGTTTTTTCCTTGATTTTGTCTCATGATTGATTTTCACCATTGCCTCTGGCCATCCTCAGAGTTGGAGTGGTGTGTTTCCGAGATTAGACCCCAGGGGATCACTCTATTGTTGCTGGATCTTTGTAGGGAGTGACCCTGTGTAGCTCTTCTGGGGCGTTCCCAGACAGGGAGTTCTGGTTGTGGGAGCAGCTCTGGAGTGTGACACCCCTGATCCAACAACAGGGTGGGGGTGATGGTGCACATGGTTCTGGGAGTGCCTGGCACCCTCCTGGCACAGAAGGCCCAAGGTTCCAGCAGTCTCTGGCCAGGAGAAGGGCTCCATGCAGAGGCAGGGAGGGCTCTGGAGGGCATGCTGCTACCAGGGTCCCTGGCCAGATGAGCAGGTGGTGTGGAGACAGGGAGGGTACAGGAGGGAGGATGTGGGGTTGCCCGGCTCCCAGAGTTCCTGGTCAGGGCATGGGGAGGCCCCGTGGGAGGGGTAGCAGGTCCTGGCACAGCTCTTACAGAGGTCCAGGAGGGTGCCAATCGTGGGTCCTGGCGCAGCTCTTCTGGAGGTCTTAATACATCTTTTTATGTTTAACACCTGTGAACTGTTTTGGTGTTTTTGGACTTGGCACTCAGTTGAACTGCCTTGGAGAGAGCTTGAACAGGATTGTGGAGAACTTTGGGCATTGTGTAGGGCTGCAGACTGAGCTGCTGAGCCAGATGGAGCTAATAGTGTTTGGCTGTGGGCCGCAGGGAGCCATTGTGAAAGAACTTACTTGTCACTTCTTAAGAAAGCTATCCCTTGTTTTCTAGTCCTTTCAACATATTTTCTATGTATGTCACAATATTTTTAGTTTTAAATGGAGAAAAATATATGCATTTCCAGAACTGGGTTATGTTCATGACTTAAAGGAGATTTTTGGTTGGGCATAGTGGCAATGCCTACAATTCCAGCACTTTGAGAAGCCAAGAAGGGAGGGTTGCTTGAGGCTAGGAGTTCAAGGAGCATAGTGAGACCTCATCTCTAGAAAAAATTTTAAAAAGCACCAGCTGGGTTTGGTGGCCTGTGCCTTAGTTTCAGCTACTAGAAAGGCTGAGAGGTGGGAGGATCACTTGAGTCCAGGAGTTGGAGTTGCAGTGAGGTGTAATTGAGCTACTCCATACCAGCCTAGTGACAGAGACAGACCCTGTCTCTAAAGAAAAAAAAATGATTTTGGAGTCTTTCACACCAATGGGATATTGTTTATGTAATAAAACAAGATTTTGCTAAAATGTGCACAGTTGTCCTGAAGTTTTAAGTATAATTTCCCAGTATATCCAGGCTTGCTTCAGAATGGCCCTGAGGGTATAGAAATTTTATTTTTAGTCTCAGGTCTTTCATTAACCAGCTCTATTTGTACCTGAGGCAAATCATTTGACTAGTAATTGAGTCAAAATTTTTTGAAAAAAGTAATCTGAAAATGTGCAATCTGTAGTATACGGGAGTAGGTTAAAAAGGGCATGTCTTTGGGATTACTTTCTATGTATGGGAAACAAAAAGGTTTGACTAGATGATTTCTAAATCATTCCTAATTTAAAATTTCTATGACTCCTTGATAACAAACCTAAAATGTTATTATCTGAAGAGGGACTAAGATAAGTAGTTTCTTTCACCTGCAAGTTCATCTTCTGCTGGAGATGCGGGTAAGAGGCTGCAGCTGGGCCGACAGGACGGATGCCGTGTACTTACACTTGCTCTTCTCTGCACACAACTTGAAAACAGAAAGTATTCAGAGCACAGCTCTGCCCTGGCATAAACACGGGAAGGAGGATGGACGGGCAGTTAGGAAAGAGTTCTTCTTTACCCTTCTAAAAAAAATTTTTTTTAGTGCATTAATACTAGCTCACACAGCTCTCTCACGTGGAAGAGATATTAGAAAAAATACATTTATCTGAGAGACACTGCTGCTTCTGTACCTCTAGATATTATCTCCCTAGTCCTGTCTCTCTGCCCCTCAGGTTTAACCACATCCTATTATTTTCTAAGAAATGGTAAAGTATTTACTGCATTCACGATGATAGGCTCTCTCCTCAGAGCACTGCTCATCTGCCTGCAAATACATTATTGGGGAAAATTTATTCAGTTCAATGAAGTAGCATTTCCTACAAACTTTCTGGAAAATATTCCTCAAAGTGTTGTAACTTAGACATCCATTTACTGCTGGCTGGCTGATCAAAGGGATTCAGAGAGCACAGAACAATTGAAGTGGAGGCAATTTAAGCGTCCCTTGTTTCTGACTGTGTCCACACACTGCTGACTTTTAGAACAACTTGGGAGAAGAACAATGCCTCTGCCTCCCCCAAGAAATTCCTCAAATTCCTCCAGTGACAATCAGAAGAAAGCCTGAGGGGCTCCTTGTGAGACCTTTATCATATATTCAGTGACTTTATGTAATCAAGTTTTGATTGTTCTGGTTTCAAAAAGAAAATCACAATGTGTTCTTACTTAGATAAGGAATAGTTTAGGGTTCTGCAGTTGATAAAACACAATTAATGACACAGCTCCTAAGGCATGAGCTGTGTCATCAGACAGACCTGGATTCCAAATTCTAATACTGGCTCAGAGGTTTGTCAGCCCTGGGACTTTGAGTGTTACCTTGCGGGAATCTAAGCCTCAATTTTTCATCTGTAAAATGAGACCCCATGTTTAGTGTTCCAAGGTTTTTTTTTTTTTCCTAGACAGAGTCTCATTTTGTCATCCTCAGTAAAGTGCTGTGGCATCACAGCTCACAGAAAGCTCCAGATCTTGGGTTTAGGCAATTCTCTTGCCTCAGCCTCCTCAGTAGCTGGGACTACAGGCACCTGCCACAATGCCCAGCTATTTTTTTGTTGCAGATTGGCCAGGGCCAGGTGTGAACCCGTTGCCCTTGGTATATGGGGCTGGCGGCCTACCCACTGAGCCTCAGGTGTTGCCCTGTTCTAAGTTTTAAATGAGAAAAAACATGCAATAAACTTAGGATAGTCCTTGGAACACATAAAATGCTCAGTAAATAATAGCTGTTATTGAATTTTAATTAATTTTTTAGTCTTTTAATTTTATCTTTAAAATTTGAGGATATTTTAAAAATTTAACTAAAATATCATCATCTGGCTCGGTGCCTATAGCTCAAGCGGCTAAGGCACCAGCCATGTACACCAGAACTGGCAGGTTTGAATTCAGCCTGGGCCTGCCAAACAACAGTGACAACTACAACTAAAACATAGCCAGGCATTGTAGTGGGCACCTGTAGTCCCAGCTACTTGGGAGGCTGAGGCAAGAGAATTGCTTAAGCCCAGGAGTTGGAGGTTGATGTGAGCTGTGATGCCATGGCACTCTACCAAGGGTGATAGCTTGAGACTCTGACTAAAAAATAATAATAATAATAATAAAATAAAATTTTAGAAAGACCAAAAATCACTTTGCAAAAAAGATATTTGCACCAGATTATTCATTACAGCTCAATTCATAATAGCCAAGTCATGGAAAAAGCCCAAGTGCCCATTGACCCATGAATGGATTAATAAATTGTGGTATATGTATACCATGGAATACTATGCAGACTTAAAAAAGATGAGGTCTTTACCTCTTTTATATTTACACGGAGGGATCTGGAACATATTCTCCTGAGTAAAATGTCTCAAGAATGGAGGAAAAAGTATCCAATGTGCTCAGTACTTCTATGAAACCTACTTATATGTACTCACACTTTCTTAAGAAAGATAGAACACAACTATAGCCCAGGATGAAAGAGAGAAATGGAGTGGGAAGGGAGGGGTGGGGGAGGTTTGATAGAGGGAGGGTAAAAGGCGGGACCACACCTATAGAGCATATTGAGAAGGTACAAGTCAAATCTGTCAAGTGTAGAACATAAATGTCTTAGCACAATAATCAAGTGAATGAGGTAAAAGCTATGTTGATTGGTTTGATCTAACCACATCAGATCGTATAAAAAAAAATAAGCACATTGTACCCCACATATGCATGAATGTGTTCATGATCTATGTGTATTTGACTTAATAAAAAAAACAAATCATTATCACTCCTCAAAGAAATGAATAGTGATTCCTTGCTCTCATTAATAATTCAGCTAATGCTTGTATTTCCCCACCAGGCTTATTCAACTTAGGGTCTAAACAAGACTCACATGTTAAGTTGGTTGATGTTTTTCTTAGCCATTTTTAATCGATAGGTTTCTCTCTCTCCTTTTCCTTTTCTTTTTTATAGCTGGTTTTTATTTGTTGAGGACATGTCTCATTCATTCTGTGGCATTTTTCACATCCTTTTTGTTCGTTTGGTTGTGTCTGCCATAGTGTTACTGGAAATGTTAACTTAAAAAGATAAGAATTTAAAATTTAACACTAATTGAAATTTGGTGGATAATTTGGCGAGACCCAGCCGGACTTTAACCCCCGAGATGGTGCTTCGTTACTTCTTTGCACCCGGGCGGCTGCCACCGGCATGAAGATACCACTCCAGACAAATACCGATGCCTGGTGACTCATCAGTTCAGCTCTAGCTATTTGTCCCCTCAAAAAGTCACGTTGGATCACGAAGACTCTGCCCTTATGCAAAGATTAATCTGTTCATGGCTTAGTGAATTAATTGGTTAATGCATCAATCTGTTATTGTGAAAGGGGGACACCAGCCAATAGGAAGGGAGAGATCTGAGCAGACAATCAGCCTGCGGTGCCTGGCCCGGGACACCTGTGACCCTGCCCCAGGATACCGGTGATCCCCCCACACCTGTGACCCCATTCTGGGACACCTGTGCCACCTCAGTACTGTCACAGAAGCCCTGCAGCAAGGAGGCCGTCACCACATGGAAGCCTCAATCTGTGCCTTTCAGCCTTCATAACTATAATAAACACAATTCTCTTCTTTTAACATTACCCACTTTCAGGTGTTCTGTTACATGCATCAGAAAACAGACAAATACCATTCCTGAGAGCAATGGTTCTACAGGTGACTGTGCATGTTAACAGTTACATTAGGGACACAGTAAGAATTAGTAATTTAAGAACGTGCTCTTGCTTTTGCTGTTTGACATGGAGGAAATCATTAAATATTTTTGAGCCTTTGCTTGCTGGTCTATAACAGAGGGATGCTGCGTCTCATAGATTAGCCATGGGAATGGGAACATACGAACGCTTTGATGAATAATAACTTGTTTTTGTTGAATAAAAAGCAGCAGTACTGGCTGGGTGTGGTGGCTCATGCCTGCAATTCTAACACTTTGGGAGGTGGGAGGATCATGCCAGGAGTTCAAGACCAACTTGAGTACCAGACTGAAATGCTGTCTCAACAAAAAAATAGGACAATCAGCCAGGCTGATGGCACCATCTGTAGTCCCAGCTGCTCAGGAGGCTGAGGCAAGAGGATTGCTTGAACCTATGAGTTTGAGGTTTCTGTGAGCTATGATGGATGGCACCCTAGCCTGGGCAACAGAGTGAGGGTCTGCCTCAAAAAAAAAAAATGTGAATGCATAAGAACACAAATGTCATTTTGAAAACTGCTGTTTCTAAGAATATTAGATACATTTGTCGCGAGGTTCATTTGGAGGAAAATAATGTCCCAAGTTCAGTTGTAGCAAGGCTCAGCAAAGGCCTAGTGTCAGAACACCTGACATGTTCAGTGATTTAAATCACAGCTCCTAAATTCCACTTAGAGCTCATTTATGACATTTTTTTCTTTCTTTTTTTTTTTCCACTAAAGATGCCCCAAAGGTCTTTAGGGGACTTATAAAAATTTTGATTCACAATTAGTATTGGTATCACACTGGGTGACAATAGGAAACAGCACAGCTGTAGAATTGCAGTTGTAGAATAGCATAAGGCAGGCTCTTCGGGGTCCAGCTGAACATTTAGCTCTCTCTCTTCTGGTGGACTAGAGGTCCTCTTAGTAAAGAAATAGTAAGTCCAATGAATCCCCAACAATAAAAAAAAAGAAAAAAAAAAAGAAATAGTAAGTCACACATGCGTGTACTGATAGGTCGGAACAATGGTTCTCATCCCAGGGAGACTTTAAATCTACTGACATCCAAGGTTCACCCAAGATGAATTACAAGTCAGAATTTCTGGAGATAAAGCCCGGCATTTATTGCTGTCAGATCAAAAAGCTAGAATTGTCTCCCTTTAATTTTGTCCTTAGTTAAAAATGGAGAGCTGGTGATGAAATCAGTTTTGAAAAACCATTTAAAATTCAGGAATTCCAGTAGGTCAGGAAGAAGCAACGTGAGGTCACTGTCACAGCTGTGTCCTCTGGGAGCACAGCTCCAAACCCCAGGCTGAGCCACTCTTTAGGGGTTAGCTCCTTGAAATTGTTTCTTTTTTACCTGCTTTTCCAAATTAGTCAACTTTAAAGACTATACAGACAACTGAGTTTTCTAACAAGGATGTTTTTCTTTTTCTGTTGCAGTTTTTGGCCAGGACTGGGTTTGAACCCGCCACCTCCGGAACATGGGGCCGGCCCCCTACTCCTTTGAGCCACAGGCGCCGCCCTATGGATGTTTTTCTGGAGACTACTTTTATATGTGAAATATCTTAGGAAAGTCATTTACTCAACCAATAAAGATTGATAAAAGAGTTTTTCATAACTCATCCAAAATAATCTAATTGAAAATATCAGTGTTTTTGACAGTTTTTTTCCCTCAGTAACTGTTAGAAAGGTTTTAATGTGTAACCTGCTAGAAAGGAAGTTGCTTTTGGAAAATCTGTTTTATTTTCAAGAATGATTATATCTGGGAATAGAAGAAGAAGAAAGTTTCCTTGTACAACTTAAACTTCTCTAAGTTGTGGATTTTGGAGGTTATAGTATTTTACCAGCCACCTGCAGTTTTGACTGTTTTGAGGCATTTACTTTACTGGTAGTATGAAGTAAAGGGATGATCAATTAAAAATCAACATGACTTTTGAGCTGAATTTTCCAAGTTGTGCATTTTTAAAACACTATGCACATAAATATTCTATTAGTTTATTCTTTTGTTATTACTTATCACTGAACTTCACTCGCTCTTTGAAAACTTCTACAGCAATTACTCATTTTTCCTTTGTATTCCATTTACACTGTTGCCCGACCATCTTTCATTATTAGTTTGAACTTAACCCAATCTGTTGAAAAGAAAATTGGTGGATGATTCCTCCAAGGTCCTTCTAGACTTATATTTCAATAAATATAAGACTAAAATTAATCTCGGCCACATCTTGGTGAGTTATTTCTATTGATCTGCCTGGCATACCATAAACAAACCTTCGCCACTTTCACTCCATTAAAAACAGATATAAAAGTGAAACATGTATTGAATGTTCTGTATTCAGCACTTTGTGCGTATGACCAGAAAATAACTTTTTCTTTATGGTCCCATATCACACTTGATTTTTAGAGTTTCCTTTTCTTACTGTTTGATAGACACTAGAAAAAAACCAAAAAACAGATTCTGTAGTTTGTGTCATTCACAAGTGTTGAAAAGTCTCCTCTAGACCAACATTCTAATCTCCCCTCCAGTTTAAAGTTATTCCCTGTAGACTCAGCGCTAACCCCATTTCAGGGATTAGTGGGTGAGGGTGGGGTGGGAGGTCTTCACCGTTCTTTTAGTCTCCTTATTTCAAATCTTTTCCACTTCTCGCTCATTATGCTTCATGTGTGCACGTGTATATGTATATATGTATGTGTGTGTACCTATGTAAGTGCATGTGTGTATGTGTATACGTGTGTGCATGTGCACATATGTGTGTGCCTGTGTGTAGGTGTGTATATGTATGTGTATACGTGTGTGCATGTGTGTATGTGAGTGTTTGTGCATGTGTGTATATGTGTGTGTGCATGTACGTGTATGTGTATGCCTGTGTGTAGGTGTGTGTATACATGTGTGCGTGTATGTGTGTGTTTGTGCATGTGAGTATATGTGTGCCTGTGTGTAGGTGTGTGCATATGCATGTGTATATGTGGGTGTGCATGTGCATATATGTGTGCCTGTGTATATGTGTGTGTATACGTGTGTGTGCATGTGGGTATTTAGAGGAGAAGCCCACTGGTTAAGACAGTGGACTCCGAACTGGAGACCCGAGGTTGGATCCTGGGCGCTCACAGCTCCCTGACCTTGGCTGTAACTTGGCTGTAACTTTCCAACCTATAAAATCCCAATAATGACTTTATTTAATACTGATTTACGGTTCTGAGGATTATATGAATTAACTTACATAGAGCATTTACTTGATAGTTGTTGGGTGTTACTGATATTTTTTACTGAGTTCTTATTATTTCTCCCCTCTCTCCCCCCGCGGGGCTGTGTTTAGATGTTGATCGTTCTTTCTTCTTTACCTCGGGTGACCACAGTTAGTTCTTCCTGTGGGAAGATTTTGTGTGTTCTCCGCCTCCTTCTCCACCCCGGGATCACCGCGCTGTTTGCTGCCCCTTGGAGAGCGCTCGTGGGCCGACGCCTCCCGGCCTCCCTGCGCGGCGCCCACGAGGAGAATGTGAAGATTCCGCAGCCAGGACCGACGAAAGCTGCAGGTGTAGCCATCCAGCCATCTGGGCCTCTTCTTGCCCCGGCGTGGGTGTCCCAGCCGCCTGCTGCATGCAGACCCCCCCTGGACCTCCACCTGAGCTTTTCTATCCATTTCCAGACACCTGGCACCAGGAGACAGGTGCAGGGCTCCTGCCCAACCCCCTAGTACGCTCCTGAATGCGCCTACATACTCATGTTGCTCAGTAAACTCCCACCTGAGGAGAGAAATACAATATCTGCTGCTGAAAACGTTTCCTCTGAGTGCTCCCCCCTACCACCCTAACGGTCCGGGCGGTGGGGGCTGCGCGGGGATTCCCGGTTCTGCACGGTGGGGGTGGGGAGAGTCACTTCAGAGACTCCCCCTGTTCACCGCGCCTCTGACCTTCCCCGGAGCAGTCACGGTCTGCGTTTGAGGAGCTTGTATGTTTTTGGGTAAGACACAGGAAAGATACCGTTTATGGGTAATCTGTGGATCGCAGTTGTGTGGCAATTCATATTTAGGCCAAGAAAACAGGATTTTGGGAAATTCAACTCCAGGGGTAGATAGACACACATATTCCTCAGCATAATAAGATGCGAGAGATACTCTGGAAGGTGTTGGTGTTGGTAGCATGAGGAAGCCGGTGGCTCTGTGCTGAGAATCAGTAAAGATGTTTTCTCTTGTGTCTTCTGCCCTCAGCAACTGAAATTTCTGGAACAACCTGACAATGGAATGCGAAGGAGCTGGACGAGGTGGGTCTGGCCAAGGGGATAAGGGCGGGGATAGAAGGGTGTGGAGAGGTTGCAGAGGCCTGGGAGGAAGGACTCAGAGCAGGGCCCAGGGCAGACACACCCGCCTGGCTGCATCTCGCTGGCTACGTGGGGCGCCATCTATCTCCACAACAGTGGGGGAGCTGGGGAAGGTGCCAGCCTTCAGGATGGTCCGCAGAGACTCCGGCCTCCGGGTACTCCAGTCTTTACATGTCTTCCTGCACTGGAAAGGCTGGACTGTGCAGCAAATAGGGTGTCTTGGAAAGGAAGGAGCTTGTCTTCAGAGGCTACATGATATGACAGAAACACAGGGCTTTGGGTGGCACCTGTGGCTCGAAGAGTAGGGTGCTGGACCCATATGCCAGAGGTGGTGAGTTCAAACCTGGCCCCAGCCAAAAACTGCAACAAAAACAAAACAAAACAAACAAACAAACAACAACAACCAAAAAAAAAATCCCAGGGCTTTTGCCTTGTCCCCTGAGCCACTCATTCTGGGACAAGCCGCTGTGTTGTGAGGACCAAAGGCAGCTCCCTGGGGAGGATTGTGGGTGGGGAGCTGGGACCTTCTTCCAATGGTCACATGAGTGACCAGTCCTGGGAGTGAAGCTGCTCACCTCAGTCATGTCTCCAAGTGACCACAGCCAGGGCAGGTATCCTGACTACAATCTTATGAAGAGACTCTGAGCCCACCACTGGCTAAGACTGAAATTTTTCCCAAAGAAACTAAATCTCTGTTCAAAGATCATAAATCTCTGTTGCTTTAAGTCATTATGTGTTGAGATCATTAATTATGTGGCAATAGAAAACTAACACACCCAGAGATGAGTTAAATAGAGAGTTCATTCTGAGTTTCCACCGCTATGTAGATTCTGTAGGGGTTGAACCTGTTACTGTAACTGGGGTTATTAGCTTATTCTTCTAAATCCTGTGTGTCTGCCTCCCTGGTTCCCAGCAAGACTTCAGGAACACGGACTGTGCCGTCCACCTTTCTATTATGACATGTGTGGAGTTCACGTTATAATTTTAAATGCTGAAAAGAGAAATACAAGGCACAGAGAAATACTATAACTTGTTGACACTGTGACTAGTTATGTACAAGACTGGCTGGCGTGGAGAGACACTGAACGTGATGCGTGAAGTGCTGCTGTGTGCACCTGTCAGTGGGAGCCTCAGTGTCACACTGGCCTGCTGAAAATGGTGGAGCTCTTAGTTCCCCAGTATCATCGACATTTTCTCCCCCCACCTTAAAGAAAAAACGACTTTTTAATTCTTTCTTTTAATAATAGAATATTCCAAAACCCTGCCTTTGTCCTATGCATTACAGGTTCATTTCAAAACCCAAATCCTTAAAATCGGCGTGGCTTAGTGGATTAACAACGTGCTGAAGTAGAGACCTTGTTACGCCTTCTATGGTTTTATGCAAAAATCTGGTAATTGAATAAAAGGACAAGTACTAGTGATTCTAACAACTGAGACACTATTTAGAGTTCCTTTTTAAGTGAAGAAAAACCTATTAAAATTAATTCATTCAAAAACCCCCACTGTATTCAGAAAGGCAATTTTAAGTAGAATGACACCAACGATCTCCCTTGCTCAGATGCAGCTATTTACATATTCGCCATCTGGAGTCACTATGGAGATTTCAGTACCACCTACCTAAGTATTAGCATAAAGCACGCCAGCCAGCCAGATGTATCTATTCATTCCTTTTTTATGTGATTTTTCCCCTCCTTTAACATTGTCATCAAACTCAGAGATCTTAAGGCGTTCCCCACGCATTCTATTAAGGAGCCCAGTATCCTCCACACCCTGTGCAGAAATGCTCCTGGAATTGGTCTTAGGGCAGCCCAGTCACTCTTGGATTAGAAGTCTGAAGCAGTGATCACTTTGCCTTTATTTATGCAACATGATTTGAAATTCTGGAGCAGTGTGACTCACTTCTAGCTTAGTTATAGGATTGAGGAACTGAGATAAATGTCTACCAAGGCAAACACGAAACATTTAAAAACACTCTTGCTAAAGCAATTAAATTCTTATTAAATTTTTGATTTGTTAGCTGGGATCATTGGTTCTCACTTGTATCGACACTAATCAGTGTCCTGAATACTAATACTTCCTTCTTCCTTTCCAGTTCAAACTTGACTAAAGAGAGGATTTCCATTCAGCATTTGCCCTCCCAGGTCCAGGGCCAGGACTCACCGTGGACACTGGCACCAGGGAATTCTCCCCTGCAGGACGGGTGCTCAGACACACCTGCAGTCCATCCTGACGCCTTCCTCTCCGGCTCCTCTGACCACAGCCATCTCCTTTGGCCTGTCCTCCTCAGCTTGTCCTCCACGAATGTGCTCATTTTCCTGCTTGAGGTTAGGAAAAATTAATTGAGCAAATGATGAGCATTTACAGTGAGCTGGTTCTGAGTGGTGGGGGATTCTCATGGTGCTGGTGGAACTTGATGAACTGGGGGAATGTGTGTAACCCACCCCAAGACCACACAGAGCTCGGAGAAGAACCAGGCTCACGGCAGTGCCATGTAGATTATCCCCCTCACTACATCTACATCTGCTTTGGTGGAACTTCAGCTCCTTGAAAAGTCTCCTATTTGCCTCGATTGACGTTTATCTCCGGTTATCCCACATCAGCCGTCTTTGGGGGTGCCCTTAAATCCCACAGTGCTCAGACAGAGGTCTCTGAGCCATAGCACAGTGGGCATCAACCTTTCTTCTTCCTGTCCAGTTTAAACTTGACTCTGGGGGCGTGCAGTGTGCCTGGTGCAGCGTGCTGTGTGAGGGCAGGCCGCCCATGGACGTACGGCCGAGATTGTGAAGCAGCACTGATTTCGGTGCTCCACGCTCATCCGACTGTGAGCTAAGCAGCTCACTTGTATTTCTGTTAAGGGTTCCTTCCCTCAGGTCCCTGGACAGATGGAAGGAGGGGGAGCCTTCAAGGAAGAGAGGACGCCACAGAACAAGGGGGGCCACACTCCACTTACGCTACTCTTCCCACTCCTTGCCCAGAGTATTTTTGTTAAGAGAAAACAATGAGCTCACTTCTCCTGTCCCTGCCTGAAGGCTCTTCCCCTCCTGCCCACCCGGCAGAGTCTCTGTGGCTCTGACTCACCTGTTCTCTGGAAAGACTCAGACCTGTCGAGGATGTGCCGAGAACGACTTAGGCTTGTGTGGGCTTCTCTCCGTGTTAATTAGCGGTGACAAGGGTGGTAGTGGATGGTTGGTGGCCAGGTTAAAAATAAATGTAGAGGGAAAATGCTGGCGGCCTTCATATCTCCAGAATATTCCTGAAGTTGCTGTTTAGGGGACAGGACATCTCATAGAAAGTGACTATAGGCTCAAAGGTTTTTTTTTTTTTTTTTGCAGTTTTTGGCTGGGGCTGGGTTGGGGCTGGCACCCTACCCTTTTGAGCCACAGGTGCCACCCGGCTCAAAATATTTTGAAAGTACCATAAGAGCATAATATTAAAAATTAGATGGTATTGCACTATTCTATAAGGCAATCCAACTTTGGCAGACATCATGCCAAATTATTATAAAGCTTGTTGTCTACAAATATTAAGATTATAAGAGACCTTGTAGTTAAACAAATGTCTATGTAAGTAAGTAACCGTTATCTAAAGGCATTGCCTACCTAGCTTGACTAGCCACACATATGAAAGAAGACTTTTTTCTTTTGTTTTTCAAGGTAATTACACACACACACATATATACACATATATATGGTTTTTATTTTTTACTTTTTATTTCAGAATGTTTTGGTTACATGAATTGCTTTTGTCCAGTTTGAGTCAAAGTCAGGCATGTGCCCCTTACCTGGACAGGTGTGAATTTGCCCCTTCCCTCCGGGGCTCCTCCACCTGCTGCTTTCTGTTGAGTTTTACTACAAAATGTGCACAGTGCTGATTGATTAGTTCCAGTTTGGTAGCAAGTACACGTGGTGTTTGTTTTTCTATTCTTGCAAAAACTTCACTTAGAACAGTGGCTCTCAACCTTCCTAACGTTGTGACCCTTTAATACAGTTCCTCATGTTGTGGTGACCCCCAACCATAAAAATTATTTTCATTGTTACTTTATAACTGTAATTTTGCTACTGTTATGAATCTTAATGTAAATATCTGGTATTCAGGATGGCCTTAGGCGACCCCTGGGAAAGGGTTGTTCGACCCCCAAAGGGGTTGCGACCCACAGATTGAGAACCACTACTTAGAAGAATGGTCCTCAATTCCATCCAGGTTGTTGCAAAAGTTCCCCATTTTTTCATGGCTGAGCATCACTCCTTGGTGCACACATCGCATTTTATTAATCTACTCATGTGTCGATGGTACTTGGGTTGGTACCGCATCTTTGCGATTATGAATTGTGCTGGTATAAACATTTCAGTATGTGTATCTCTCTGATAAAATGACTTTTTTCCTTAGGCTAAATATCCAATAGTGGGATTGCTGAATCAAATGTAGGTCCACTTTCGGTTCTCTGAGGGATCTCTGTACAACTCTCCAAAGAGGTTGTACTAGTTTGCAGTCCCTCCAGCAGTATATGAGAGTTCCTATCTCTCCATGTCCACACCAGTATTTGTTGTTCGGCACTTTTTGATAAATGCCATTCTCACTAGAGTTAAAAAGCATCTCATTGTGGTTTTGATTTACATTTCTATGATGATTAGAGATGTTGAGTATTTTTTCATAAATTTATTGACCATTAGTCTATTTTCTTTTGAAAAGTTTCTGTTTCTGTCTTTTGCCCACTTTTTAATGGGGTGTTTGATTTTTATCTTATTTGATTTGCTTGAGTTCTTTGTAAATTCTGGTAATCAGTCCTTTATTATATGTACAGCATGCAAATATTTTCTCTCATTCTACAGGTTATCTATTTGATTGTGAGCTTGGCGGTGCAGAAGCTTTCTAATTAGATCAGGTCCTATTTTTTAATTTTTTTTTGCTGCTGATTGTTTTGGGGATCTTCATAAATTCATTGTGTAGGCCAATTTCTTTCTTTTTTTTTTTTTGTCTTTTTTTCTTTCTTTTTTGAGACAGAGTCTTACTATGTCTCCCTGGGTAGAGTGCTGTGGCATCACAGCTCACAGCAATCTCCAACTCTTGGGCTTAAGCAATTCTCTTGTCTTAGCTTCCCAAGTAGCTGGGACTATAGGTGCCAGCCACAGTGCCCGGCTATTTTTTGTTGTAGTTGTCATTGTTGTTTAGCTGGCCCAGGTCTGGTTTGAACTCGCCAGTGTGGTTGGTGCCATAACCACTGAGCTACGGGTGCTGAGCCACCTAGGCCAATTTCTCTAAGAGTTTTTCCAATATTGTCTTCTAGAATTCTTATATTTTCTTTCCTTAGGTGTAAGTCTTTTATCCACTGTGACTTAGTTTTTGTGAGTGGTGAGATATGTGGCTTCTGTTTCAATCTTCTACATGTGGCTATCCAGTTTTCCCAGCACCATTTATTAAATAGGAATTCTTTTCCATGGTGTATGTTATGGTCTGCTTTGGCAAAGACCAGATGGCCATGTGAAGATTTTTTTTTTTTTTAATTTTTAAGGTTTTTTTTTTTTTGAAGATTGTTTTACATCTGGTTCTCTGTTCTGATCCACTGAGAAGTCTATGTCTCTCTTCTTGTGCCAGTGCCATGCTGTTTTGGTTACTATAGCCTTGCAGTATAGCTTGATGTCTGGTACATTTTTCTTCAAAGAAAGATAAAGTTCTGGGGAAGACACACGTGAGTGTGTCACACACCATGGGCGTGTCAGTGGACAGCAGGAAGGGGTCATAGAGTGTCCCTTTCAATGAACTGGAGTTTTTATCTTACTCTTTTATTTAGCTTAGCACAGTGGCCTCTAACCACATGTGGCTACTGACCCTTGAAATGTGACTAATCAGAATTGATGTGTGTCATTATATAAAACACACCAGATTTTGAAGCCTCTGTATAAAGAAAGAATATAAAATGCTTTATTGGAAATTTAAAATATTGATTACATTTGGAGTGATAATACCCTGTTTCCCCGAAAATAAGACATCCTCCGAAAATAAGACCTACTTACGGAAAAGATAAGATGTCCCCTGAAAATAAGACCTAGCACATCTTTGGGAGCAAACCTTAATATAAGACACAGTCTTATTTTCGGGGAAACAGGGTATTTTGGATATACCTGTAAATTGTGAAAATTAACTTTCCTTGTTTCTCTTTCCTTTTTAAATTGTGGCTTTTAGAAAATATAAAATTATATATGTACATCTTGGAAGGATGCAGGTGAAGTTTACTAAGTGTAGAGTATAAAGGGTTTGAGCACAATAATTAAGAAAATGCCATGAAGGCTATGTTAACCAGTTTGGTGAAAATATTTCAGACTGTATATGGAACTAGCACATTGTACCTCATGATTGCATTATTGTACACAGCTAGATTTAATAAAAAAATAAAAAAATAAAAAAATAAAATAATGTATAAAAAATTATATTTGTAGCTCAAATTATATTTCTGTCTAAGTGCTATATTCCAAATACATCTGAACCTTTTCTTGGTGACTCAAGGATTCACAGACAAGGTCGAACTTTTGGAGGAAAGAGCGAACCCGGATACGGGTCTTCTGACTTAGATCTCAAACCGGGATGTGAGTGTCCGAATCTCAGTTTTATTTTCGTTTTTGTTTTACTAGAACGATGGGTGTAATATTATTATTACCTAGGTCCAAAAACCCAGATATGCAAAAAGTACAGATTTAGCTTTCCGTAATTTGGAAGTAATTTCTACTACGAATGTCTGTTTCATCCGAGTCTCAGCCGAGTCAGGTCTGCTCACCGTGCACCTGTGCGCGTGGCTGGTGCGGGGACAGGGGACCTGTGACCCGGGTTCTTCGTCCCGCGGGACGTTCTCTCCTCACCTGGGGTTTAGTCATCAACACCAGCATTTCATTCTCGTCCCGCTGCAAGGTCTCCCCGGATGCTGGTTCTCTCGTCCATGTCAGAGCCAAGCCAGTCATCCCGGGGGTGTAGCGAGGAATAAAGGCGGAGGCCCGTGCAAAGCGCCGAGGACGCTCCTGCGGAGGCCCCCGCGCTGCCGACCGCCTCGCGCTGGCCTCGGGGCCCCGCAGGTTTGCTGCCGGGGAAGAGGCGAGTGGGGGTCCGAGCTCCTATTGCTGCTTTTCTGTAGTTGGGAGTCAGCAGAGAGACTGGGTACACGGCGGGACCACAACACACAGCAAAACACAGCCTCGGTCTCCAGTCACTCTTGGGTTTTGACCAGGAGACGAGCAGGTGGGACCAGCGCTGGGAAGGGTTGGGGTCTTGGGTGAGAGTCTCGGGTGAGGCTGGGGGACCCTCTCCCGAGGGGGGGCTCGTGAGTGTCTTTTGGGTACCTCCGCCGCGCAGTGCTGGGAGAGCTGCTGGGGGCTGCGAGGCTGGTGCAAGTGGCAGTCCCGGCCTGGGGACCTCGCGGGTCAATAAACAGAAGGCAAGGCGGGCCGGGTGCTCTGAGCTGCAGGTGCTTCGGTGGGGATGTCAAAGCCGGGCCATGGCTGGAACTCCAGATGAAGAAACCCCATTCGTTAGAGGGTAGCAGAAACTTATTCTTAGGGCAATATCAGAATATGTTAAATTACAGCGAAGGAAGATGCTTTCAAGAGAAGAGAATGCTGGAGTGAAAGGGAGGGACAGCTCTTACCCGCCAGAAGATAAAATAATTTTCATAAGTTTCTTTAAAACTCATTTATTACCATTCATTTTCTCATCTGGTGACTATAAGCTGCTACTAAACAATTATTGTACATTCATAGGGTAACATCATCAGCATTAAAAATTTTATCTACTAATTACATTTTACAATATGCAGACTGGGAGAGGGCTTTTTATTTTTTTATTTCTGTTTTTGGACAGAGTCTTACTCTGTGGTCCTAGGTAGAGTGCTGTGGAGTCATAACTCACAGCAACCTCAAACTCCTATGCTCAGGAGATCCTCCTGCTTCAGCCTCCTGAGATGCTGGGATTACAGGTAGATGCTAACACACTAGGCTAATTTTTTTTTTTTTTTTTGGTGGAGACAAGCTCTTGCTCTTGCGCAGTCTGGTCTCTAACTCCTTGCCTCAAACATTTCTCTTTCCCTGGCCTCCCAAAGTTCAGGAATTACAGGTGTGAGCCACTATGTCCAGATGGAAAATACTTCTAATATTAAAATTGTAGTAGTTTGTAGAGGAATGGACACCATGCTTGCAAAGGACTGTTACTGATTCTTATCACATTAAAGGAAATGCTGAGAACAGGACAGTCTCCTGGCAAGCCTAGTGATGTTTTGTGACTTGGGGGCAATCTCCCAAGTCACTCAGTGTTCTGAGTGGAATGAGATAAGATCGGTCACTCACTAGTAAGCAGGTGTTAAGCCTGGATGCTTGGTACTTCTTCATGGGAGTTGTGGGGAAAGAGCATGTGCAATCCTTATGCATGCAGCCCTCGTGTAATTACCTTAACTCTCCACACCTGTTGTGTATAACCTTAATAAATAGCCGTTGCAGAGGGGGCGCTGGGCTACCCTGCACCTGAGGTTAGCCCACCTCCCGCAATGTTGTACTTCTAATCTGTGTCACGCCTGGTTCCTTTCTGTGGTGACCGAGACCAGGGCCTTAGGGGTTGCGACAGTAGTTGAAATATTTTGTATAAGCTTGAGGGAAACCAGTGTTTCGCAAAAGCATGGTTTGAAAACCACTGCTAGAAATTTTAAATGCTTTAATACTATCTGATGGTTTTCTGCTTTGCACTCTTATTAAGGGGTTAAGACATGATCTGACTTTTGAACAAGGTATCAGGTTTGGGTTAAAGAAACAGTATAGATACGCTGTAGAATGAGTGGAGTGCCGAGAAGGGAGGTGTGCAGACAGACTTTACTAGGACACGGAGGAATCAGGCGAGATGTAGAAAGTGTCCTTGGGAGGTGAGGTTTGATGGGCAGCACTTGTGTGATGGAGCTGTCTCTCACTGAATCACTTGGTGGCAGGAAGAGAGAGATGTTTGTTGGAAATAACCTGAACTAAAAGGCTCATACATCTCTTAACAAGAATTTGGGAATTTGGAGTGGTAATTTCTACTCAGCAGTGAGTGTTGCTGAGATGCAAGGTGTGACTTGCCATCTAATAAATTTATTTAAAGTTGTTCTTCACCTCATGAGTTCCATTTTCAAAACGTTAAAATTTCAGTCCTAAAAGGGGGTTATTTTGTGTTTAAATTCCTTAAGCATGTGGTAAGAGCCACTTTACAAGCAGTTTTCTGAAACACAGTTTTGAGATTCAGTTATTCTGAACTATGGTGTGAAGTATAAATGTCGGATTTTAAACCCCCCCTTCCTCTCAGAGCTGCGTTTTTTAGAGTGATGATTTTTAATGGGCTCTTTGAGAGAAAGGGCAGCATATGCCACCAACACAACGATGAAGGGTCTCCACCAAACCTCCTGGCTCCAACAGTTTTTCCGTGTCTTCCAAATCTCATTTGCTTGTGCAGTTTGGGGATGTTCTTTAAGAAGGAGGCAAAAATACTAATTTAGGTATGAAACAAATAACAGCTTATAAAATTTTAAAAGTTGACAAGTACTATAAATATAACAAAATCTAGAAAGAAAATTATACTTTTGACTGGGTGTGATGGCTCAGGCCTGTAATCCCAGCCCTTTGGGAGGCGGAGGTGAGAAGATTGCTTGAAATCAGGAGTTCAAGACCAGTCTGAGCAAGACCCCATCCCTACAAAAAAACAGACAAAATTTTAGCCAGCTGTGGTGGTGTGCATTTGTAGTCCCAACTCCTCCAGAGGATCCCTGAGCCCAATTTTGAGGTTGCAGTGAGCTATGTGACACCCCTGAGCTTTAGCCAAGGTAGCAGAGCAAGAAGTTATCTCAAAAAAAAAAAATTAGACTTTTACCAATAGTCAAATTACACACTGATTGCTTTTTTTCTCTATAGTTTTTTGTGTATACTTTTAGTTGGCATTTTTAGAAAGACAATTTAGTTCATACATTTCAAATCATGTTTTTCCTTCATTAACAACAAACTTCCACACCAGACATCTTAAGATACATCCAAGTGGGGAGTAGCCCCCTGCCTGGGCCCTGTGTGGCCACAGTGTGGGAGAGCCTGTGGTGCTACCGGAAGGAGGTATTTCTGAAAGCCTTGCCTATCCTGGGATGATGGCGGTAACTTAAATATATATTGAAGTGGCAGAAAACCCCATAAAGATATACCACAAACCCTAAACTAAATGTACCCTGACTTAAATTTTCCTTACCAGATTCTAAAAATGCCACAGCCATTTCAAAAGCATCCTGCAGAAGGGCCCTGTGATGGGAGGAAACAGGGTGAAAACAGACAGAGATCCTAAAATAAGATAAAATACCTTCATTTTGCAAATCTTACTTAAACATATAATTATGAGAATGTGGCCTTGGTAAGACCGGGAAAATGAGAGACCCCACAGCTTAAACCTCTGGCTACCCTAGTTAAATGACACCCCTCTCTTTTCCTACTTGAAGATAATTCCAAAAAATCATTTATTAATGCAAATGTATTAATATATTTTCTTGCTACTAGAATTAACGTGTGAAATTTTCCATAATTAAGTGTAAATATTTATACTGTGGGTATGGGAACCACGCATGAATAGAAATGAAGTATCTTTAAATCACAAATTTGCAGTGGATATTTTAGAGCAGTATAATTGAATCTTGCTTATAATTATGGTAGACAAACAGCTCTCTTTTTTGAAATGGATTTTTCCTTTTTATTCCTAGAAGGGCAGGAGAAAGGAAGAAGACAAAATAAAATAGGCCAGCTTTTCTTAGGGGTGGTTGACTCCAGAGTGGAGCCATTCACAGCCAGAAGTGATTTCAAAATCAAGTTGCCTTTGGCTTTCACTTGGAAGTTGGAAGGTCAAAGTGTTAATAAAAATGTAATGGTTTTGGTGGCATCTGTGGCTCAAAGGAGTAGAACGCTGGCCCCATATGCCGGAGATGGTGGGTTCAAACCCAGCCCCGGCCAAAAGAAATATATATATATAAAATGGTTTTCATGGCAATCCTAATGATGATGATGGTATGTGTGTTGTTAGATGAGTGATTATTTTAATTGGTGCTTTTTTTTTAGTCCATTAAGAGATAGCTTGCAATTGGTAGTTACGGGGCCATGATTTATTCCCTTCTCCCTAGATCATTAAAATGACTTTGCTATTATTTCTGAATTTTCGTTGTGTGATAGAGCCAAGCAGTTTGACACAGAGAATTAGTCTGATAGGAAGTTTGTTAGGTCAGTCCCAATTCTGCTTTCATTATTCACATAAAATCAGCTGTTTGGCATCTGCTTATTGACTCTTAGGGAGGTTTATGAAGAATGTGTACAGGGATCTGTGGCAGGTGCACACAGTACCCCCACCCCACTGTGCCTCTCAGTACCTTACCCATGTTCAGCCGTATTCCACAAAGACTCAGCGGCCTTAGCCAGGCTTGTTGAGGGCCTGCGCACTGCCCTCTCTCTGGTAATGCAGCCCGGACTTTCCTCCAGGCTGATACGTGGGTTCTGTGACGTAGTCTGCTAGAGAGAAATGCCATGTGGGATGGCTCTGGGGATGAGGCACCAAGTGGAGAGAGAGGCCACTTGGAGGAGAGCCCAGATGCCCCAGTCAAGTGTCCAGCTGAATGCAGCCACATGAGACACCTGTGTCAGCTCTGCAGGGGACAGAGCCACTCGGGCAACCCATAGAAATGTGAAAAACAACATATATCGTGGAAACAGGTTTACAGAAAGTTTTAAAAAATCATCTCATCTATATCTGAAAACCTGAATGTAATTTGAATGAGAATTATAGAGCCTTATTAAACTGAATGTCCATAAAAATGGCAAATATTTCTTTGGCACTTTACATGTACAAAATTTTAATTTTAATGGCTAACATTTATTAAGCACTATATACCCGATAGTTTACATTTTTATTAATTTTAAAAATCTATTCAGCAATCTTACTGGATAGGTGCTATAGTTTCTCACAATTTATAGATGTGGAAGCTGAGACTTAAAGATGATATGTGTCCAGCCCAGCGTTACGCAGCTACTGTACCATGGATGGAGACAAGGAGACTCGCACAATGTATTCTGTACAAGTCATGGGCTATGAACATTGTCTACACCCATGAAATTATTATTGTAAAAGATGATAATATCATAACATTACAGATCATAGTATTTTGAATCAGAAAGACACAGATTTGAACAGTGGCTCTGATCCCAGCTTTGTGACCTTGAACAATTTGCGTGAGGTCTCTGAATCATGGTTTTCCTGTCTACACAGTGAAGAACTATTATCCCTTCCACAGTTGCTGAGAGTGAATCCCGGCCTGTGCTGGGGCCAGCGTGTGTCTGCCTTAGCTGGCTGTGCTCAGCATTTCCCAAATCTGCATTCAGGGAGGTCACATTGTGAGCTCAAGGTTAAATTAGGATTTAACACCATGGAGTCATTAAATCCTAACCAGCCGAAGATGTCTAGCCTTCAGTCTGACAAGATGAAATTTGTCGATTGACTCATGGCAAGGGGAAGCAGCCAGCCTCTGTCTCTCGGACTACAGTGTGTGCAAAATTATGATTTTGTTGCCTTAATTGACTAAGATTCTCAATTTTATTTATTTCACCAGCTACTCCTATCTTGACGAATACATAGTCTAAACGAAAAAAATCAGGTCATGGGCATATTATTCAGGAGTCTTTTGGTTGCAAGTGAATGAGAATCAGCTTCAGTTTAGGAACTGAGTGGCTGCCTGTGTGGTCTGAGAGGGCCTATTTAGATGCAGTCCTAGCTGAATCTAAATGTTATGAAGATTTGGGTCCAACTTTTAATGTAACTATCTCTTTTACTGTTATTTTTACACCAGCGCAGTCTAGGAGATGATTCTACCTCACCTCACTGGGTTATATTGGTACTGAGTCACTTGCTGCAACTGGCCCCTGCACTACACTCACTGCTGGACTTACACACCTGTCCTTACAGGCCAGGAGGTTGGGGGACTGGTCACTCTATAGCCAGGGGAGGTTCTTTGAAGGAAAGCTGGCTGCTGTGAGCAGATGTGCAGAGCCAGCCAGGGAGGCACGGGCAAGAGATTTCCACAGCAGGGAGAAGACAGGTGCATACCTGGGGTATTAGGAGGAAGGATGCTGGGTTGCATATGTAGAACACAAGCGTATTCACTGAACCTGCTTTTTAAAACTGAGTTGCAGTGAGTGTGTGGTAAGTTGGCAACTGATGATGGGGACAGTAGCTGCTGCAATGTGATAATTAATTTTAGTCATAATGAAAGAGATGCTTTGTCACATGGAGACCAGGTGTATCAATAGCACATCTACCAATGTACAGAGGATGCCACATCTGATTGAAAACAATTGCAGTGGTATTAACTTTTCTCAGAAGTAAAACCCCAGGGCAGTTATTCCATATTGAAATTGCACACACAATAGTTCATTATTTAGATAATAATGACACATTTAGAATTCATTTAGAGAGCAATTAACAAGTTGACTGCTCAGCCACATCCTAGTCTGATTTTCATAATGTGAATAAAACTTGTCAAATAGAAAAAAGTGATTCAAACAGAAAGTTCTTTGTTTTTCAACTATATCATAGTATTTCTAAGTAATTAGGTACTGGATAAAGGATGGAAATTTTTGATTTTCTAGAGCTTATAAAGCACATGTGTGTATATCATTGATTCTAGTCTTGTGGTATGTGTTTTTATATAATAAATAAAAAAATAAATACTAAATATAAATGTAATTATAAATCTTTTATAGATGTAAGGCAGTTTGAATATTTGCTAAAATTTTAAAATTTTGTAAGAAACGATTCTCTCATTAAAGGGCTCTGGAGAGGAGTTAAAGTGGCAGTTAGGATTGGTTTGCCATTAGGAAGGAGAAAATGTTCAATATCCGAATAGTCTTTCTCCCCCTTTAAAAATTATTTTAAAGCAAAAATGAATATAGGCTATGAATATAGAAAGCAAATCTATATGTTATGTAATCAATTTATTTACTTTAACGTGTATTTCCCTAGATAGGGGGGTACACGACATGGTTTTTTGTTGCCTGGATGAACTGTGTGTTGGTGGAGTCTGGGCTCTGGTGCACCCACGCTGGGCAGTGCTCAGGGAACCCGCAGTAACTCTCCCTCACTCCTTCCCACCTTCACCTGCTGAGTTCCCAGCATCTGCCGTGTCAGCTCCCACTCACAGGCGAGAACATGTGGCATTTGGCTTTCTGTTCCTAAGTCACTTCACGTGGGATAATGGCCTCTGGTTCGTCCAAGTTGCTGCAGAAGTCATCAATTTCATTCTTTCTGCGTCTGAGCGACATTCTGTGATTTGTGTATTTATTTTCCAGATGCACATTTTCTCTGTGCACTGATAAGCTGAGGCACAGACTTGTGCAGGTGACTTTTTGATGTGATGACTTAGATCGAATGGAGGTCTACTTTTAGATCTGGAGGAATCTCCACAGGGTCTTCCATAGAGAGTTTACTAATTTGCTGTCCTACCCACAGTGAATACACGTGTCTTTTTTTCTGCATCCAATCCAGTATTATTATTATTTTTGTTTGGAGTTTTTGGCTGGGGCTGGGTTTGAACAAGTCACCTCCAGTATCTGGGGCTGGCACTCTACTCCTTTGAACCACAGGCACCATCCTCTGTGCCAGTATTTATTTATTTATTTATTTATTTATTTTGAGACAGAGTCTCACTGTGTCACCCTCAGTACAGTGCCGTGGCGTCACAGCTCACAGCAACCTCAAACTCTTGGGCTTAAGCAATTCTCAGGCCTCAGTCTCCCATGTACCTGGGACTACAGGTGCCCACCACAATGCCTGGCTATTTTCTTGTTGTAGTTGTTATTGTTGTTTGGCGGGCTGGAGCCAGGTTCGAATCTACCAGCCCCAGTGTATGTGCCTGGGCTCTAGCCATTGAGCAACAGGAGCTGAGCCATGGCTTTTTTTTTAAATTTTTTAATTTTTTTAAACTTTCAAAAAATAATAATGGATAATCTGACAGAGCCAAGATGGTATTTCATTGTGGTTTTAATTTGCATTTCCCTAATGACTGGTGAAATTTTTCTTATAGATTCTGGAAATTAGTCCCTTGTCAGACATAGTTTGCAAATATTTTCTCCCATTTTATAGATTGTCTGTTTACTCTGTCAATTATTTTCTTTGTTGTGTAGAAACTTTTTAATTTAATTAAGTTCCATTTATTTATTTTTGTTGCTATTTGCCTTTGGGCTAAAAAATTCTATGGGTAGGCCTATGTCTAAAAGAGTTTTTCCTACATTTTCTTCTGGAATTATGCTTTGTTTTTTCACACTGACATTCTCATACAGATGCCTTCTCACCGGACAAGCTTTCAAACTTTTTTTTGTGAAGACAGTCTCACTCTGTGCCCTGAGTAGAGTGGTGGCAGCTCACAGCAACCTCAGACTCCTGGGCTCCAGCAATTGTCCTGCCTCAGCCTCCTGAGTAGCTGGGACTATAGGTGCCCGACACAACATCTGGCTAATTTTTCTGTTTTCAGTAGAGACAGGGTCTCACCCTTGCTCAGGCTTGTCTCGAACTCCTGAGCTCAAGGGATCCTCCCAGAGAAACACCTCGGCCTCCCGGAGTGCCGGGATTACAGGCAGCACTTTAATACCCAGCCAGCTTTCAATCCTTATTTTTGAATTTACTTTAGATGGCCTTTTACTCCCTTTTAAGGGGGAGATTGTACATGAGCCTGGTAAGGACCGTGGTGTCTTGGGAGTGCTTTCAGGGGGCCAAAGCTCTGAGTGAGTTCCTTAGTTACAGATGCCTTAGTGTGGCAGTCTCCCCAGATCCTAGCTTTCTGGGGGCTGTAGTGGACGTGTGACTGTGCATGTGGGAGTTTCCCTGCCTCTTGCCCAGAAGGAGATGGAGATGTCTGGAATCTTGTCTCGCTCACGTCTAACAGCATGAGTTATACTGGGGTGTCCAGTTGAGTCTCCAGGCCAGTGGATGGTGATCGTGGGAAGAGCTGGCCAAGCCCTGTACGTGGCAGCCAGTGCCTTTAGGGGTGGTACAAGCTGGCTGTCCTGACAGCGGGTGGTGCTGACTGAGAGAGGCGGCTGCAGTGGTGTGGTGGGGCCTGCACTCAGCCCTTGCCAATTAGGAGTGGTCAGATGTCCCAGCTGATGTGCTGGGCCCTGGACACCCCAGAGGCCCCTGTGTCATGTTCCTCCACCACTGAGGCCAACGAGCAAAACCATTTGGGGCTGGGTTGGGCAGTCCCACATCTGGGCTCTCCAAGGGTGCCAGTGCCCCCCTTAGGGGCTGAAATGCAGATCTCAGGTGGCTGGGGGAGGCTTACAGGGGACAGAGGCACCCTCACACCAAAGAGCCTGCACAGTGGGGTGAGGGGCAGTCTGGAGCTCACAGCCCAACAGGCAGAAGGAGGGAGTTGGCTGCCTCCTGCCTCCGATCCGGAAGGTCTCCCTGTGGCATCCATCTGTTGATAGCAGGCTGTACCAGCCCCAAAAGGAGATGGTTTAGGTCATGAAGCACCCCAGGCTGTGAGCCCCCTGCCCAGACAGGAAGTGTGGTTGCTGCAGCCATCCCAGTGTGGAGGTTGGGGGAGGACACCGGCCAGTGTCCTGCAGTTCATGCGCAGGCCACATGCCCCCTCAGCTCTGCCCAGCTCCTTTCCTGCTCGAGACCGGCTTGCAAATCTCTCTTCCACACCCTAAAGGATGTGACTGGATCCTGGGGGACGAGGCCAGGCCAGTGGACCTCTCCTCAGCCCTTGAGTTCTAGTGATGACTGTGACAGGGAGAGGTGGCTGCCCCCGCTGCCTGTGGAACAACCAGGTGGGTCAGCTGCAGTGCAGCCGAGTCCAGCTGGTGAGGGCATGCCCCGCTCTGTGGGCAGCCAGATGAGCAGTATTGGGCTGTGGTCCCAATACCCTGCATCTGGCAGTAACCCAGTAGTGCTGGGAGGCTTGACTTTGGGGCAGTGGTGGCAGCAACAGCCTCAGGGCAGGGCTTGTAGCTAAGGGTGGGGGGTGGGGGTGCTTCTCAATCTGCTGGGGCCATAGGTGTCTGTGACACTCCACGTGAGCTCTGGCAGGGCCCGTGTGGGCTCCCATAGCTCCCTGTGCCACTCTGGAGGCCCATGGGGGCTGAGGGTCTCTGTAGCTGCTAATAAGACTGTAAAGGTCTGTGGTGGTAATGTGGGTTTCCAAGGGCCCCTCATCCACTGGCTGCCTGGGTCCTGGCCTGGAGGCTGCGCAAGGCTCTCAGCATCCCTGAGCTGGAGCGGGCAGTGTGCTTCTCCCACTTCCCTGGGGGTCTTCTGCCACCTCTTAGTCACATTCGAGTGTCCTTTCTCTGACAGTCTGTTCCAAGTATGAGCTTGATTCTTCCCTGAAGAGCAGGTGATTGGCCGTCTCACCTGAGAGTTTATTATATATGTGCACTCAAATGTGATAGGTACTATGTACATATAAATAACCTGCTAAAAGCCTGAGAGAATAGCGAAATTTGGTACATGCTAATTTCCTGCCACATTACCGGATTATGCTCCTGACTTCCAATGGGCAGGACAAAACTGGAATTGGTGGGGTCAAAGTCTCCTAGAAACCTGAAAATCAGCAGAAATTCAGTAAGTGCTGCAACACACAACACAATATAGATATCTGCAAAGGTTATAAATTGTAAATAAAAGTTTGCAAAGCATCTTCTTCCAAAACAAATCACAAATCAAAACTGTGGAGACCTTCAGCCAACAGATAACTTATTTCCTAAATCACTTTCGAGACACTTTCTGTGATGCTACCATCTGCCATGGCACACATATATATATTTTTTCACCATTTCTGTGTCATGCTTAGTACATTGCTGTCCAGAGTATGTTAATGAATTGCCCACCGTGTCCTGGGCACATTACACACATTTCCTTTAGGAAATTTTCCCATGAAGTGAGGAGTCAGAACTGCCTGATTGCAAATCTCCTCTGCAGTTTCCATTCTGGTAGAGCTTCCCCCACCTCGGGGTGTTACAAGGTCGCTGTACCTGATGGTGCCCTGTTCACCCCCTAACATGCATATGGGCCTCACAGACGCCTGCACCACATTCTCTCTGGTCCCCTGCAAAGTTCCGAGCACTAAAGCACGACTCAAGCTTCTTAATACTTTGGGACTTTTTGTCTCACCCGACTCACAGTCCCTGTGTCAGGACTCAGGTTCTCTCAGCCCAGCTGCCTGATCTGGGACAGGGGCTGAGCCCTGAGCACCTCAATCTTCATTCTCCAGCTCTCTCATTTGCCCCTGAGACCCTGACTCCTGCTCCCAGTTTCATGGAGTTTCTATGAGACCACTAAATTTGAACTTAATTAATTAATTTATTTTTTGCAGTTTTTGGCTGGGGCTGGATTTGAACCTGCCACCTCGGAATATGAGGCCAGCACCTTACTCCTTTGAGCCACAGGTGCCACCCATTTGAACTTATTTTAAATTAATCTTGTGTTCTTAAGTTTTAATACTTTTTTGTATTAGATAAAATTCTGCTCTGCAATACTGGGGGGGGCAACAGAACATATTCTTTTTAACTTGGACTTTACCTCTCTGCTTTCACTCTTCTCATTTTTCTAAGTGTAAAGGGCAGTAGACCACCATGTGGCACAGAAAGTGGAGAGCACGGGGGCTGGAAGGAGGTCCCGGCCCTCATCCTCTGTCCAGGTGTCATCAGCGTCACTCCTCTGCCAAGAGGTGCTGCTGGAAGAGAGGCTTCCCTGCCGCCATCCAGGTCCCGCTGCTCCAGAGCCTGCATGCGGGGCCCTCACATGGGGCTGTGCCAAGGGCTGGTCTGTGGCTCAGACTCTCTTCAGGTCTCATGACTTGGCAGGCAGGTGTCATAAATGTCCAGGAGCTCCTGTCCTCCCTAATCTCTGTCTCTGAGAGCAAAGTATGAGAAGATGCGCTGGATGAGAACACCAGAAAGTCTTCCAATCCCCTCTTGGAAGGGATTGGAAAAAAGCTGCTCTTTTTTCTCTGAAATGAGCCATTTTCTGAAATTAGTTCAACAGTAACCCCTATCCTCTTCTCCCACTGGGACAGCCCAGACTAATAACTGAAAGATTCTTTAATGCTCAAACAAAAGCCTGATAAGAAGCCTGTTACAGACAACCTCTGTTTCTGCCCCTGAAGCCCAAAGCTGTGAAGGAGCCGGGGAAGTCAAGTGTCCCAGAGCACCACGCTGGGAACTCCTGCTCTGAGGCTGTGGTAACTGCCCCCCAGCTACATTTGCATTTCTTCTGAGACCATCATACAGGAGAGGGAATAAACAGAAGTTATTAACCCAATACATTATCCTGCAACATTGCTTTTCATATATATTTTAAAACAGTGCCAATTAAAAAATGTGGAGAAGAGAAGGAAAATGTGTGACTTTTGTCGTTTTTGCGCTTTCTCCCCAACTCATGGCAGACACAGGCAATTTGTATCAGCTAATTTCTGTCATTTCTATCAGTGATCCACATTCTCGAAGTAATGGATGAGATGGCCAGTGATAACGAACTAGAATTAGAAATTAAGATCAGAACATGCTTACTACCTGTTTCCAAAGGGTTGCGGGAAATTCTGAAATTTAGTGATGTTTGTAATGGGGTGGGATGTAGTGGAAAGGTGAGGGGTGGGGCAGAAGGTCTCGGCTTTTTAAATAAGCATGTTTATATCGCAAGTCCAGTAGGAATAATCAGACTTTGGGAAAAAGATATGTCCTAAAGAAACTGATTTATTAATCTTGCAAATTAATTGGCTAAAAATGAAGTTTCTGGTTGGGCGCAGTGGCGCCTGAAATCTTAGAGAAATCTGATGCAGGAGCTCAGGAGTTCAAGACCACCCTCAACAAAAATGAAACCTTGTCTCTACTAAAAGCAGAAAAATTAACTGGGTTGTATGGTGGGTGCCTGTAGTCACAGCTACTTGAGAGGCTGAGGCAGGAGGCTCACTTGAGCCCAGGAGTTTGAGGTTGTTTTTCATATACATTTTAAAACAGTGCCAATTAAAAAATCTGGAGAAGAGAAGGAAAATGTGACTTTTCCTGTGAAGATGCACTGGATGAGAACACCAGACTAGGCTGAGGCCAGGACACTCTAGTCTGGGTGACAGGGTGAGACCCTGTCTCAAAAATAAAAAAATAAAAATTAAAAAAAAAATCTCTGGAAAAATACATGTTTCATGGTATACCTATTTTTTAGCAATGACCAAAACTACCTGTGAAACCAGATTGCTATCAGAAAGTTACAAAACAGTTTAAAGATTAAAAAAGAATTTGGATATTCCTAAAGCACAAGGCCTCCAAGATGTACCCCGTTTTCCCGAAAATAAGACAGTGTCTTATTTTAAGGTGTGCTCCCAAAGATGAGCTAGGTCTTATTTTCAGGGGACGTCTTAGCTTTCCTGTAAGCAGGTCTTATTTTCAGAGGATGTCTTATTTTCGGGGAAACAGGGTAGTATCATGAGCCATCTCTAAAATAGGAATATATGTGCCCAGCAGACCCGTGAACCACTGTGGATGTCCGGCTATGTCCAGGGAAACAGAACCAGAAAGAGATATTTACTTATTTGTTCATTTGTTTATTGGAAGGAGTTGGCTCGTGTGGTATTACAGAATCAATACATCCCAAGATCTGCAGGGTGGACAGCAGGTGACAGCCCAGGGTGGGCTGTGCTGCAGGGCCAGGCTGAAGGCCAGTGGGGTCACTAGTCTGAGGACCCCTCTTTTCCTTGGGGGAGGGTCTTTCTTTTTGGTCTGTTCAGGCCTTTGACCATTGGAGTAAAGTAGATTGCTCTCAGGTTAGGAAGCCAATCTGCCTTACCCAGTTTGCTGATCTAAACGTTATTCTTATTTAAAAACTCCCTCACAGAAACACCCATGATAATGTCTAACCAAACATCTTCAGAGGTCCTCATGCTACGGCCCACAGGCCACATGCGGTGGTGTGATTGTATTTGTTCCTGTTTTGTTTTTTTACTTCAAAATAAGATATATGCAGTGTGCATAGAAATTTGTTCATAGTTTTTTTTTTTTTTTTTTTAACTATAATCCAGCCCTCCAACGGTCTGAGGCACAGAGAACTGGCCCCCTGTTTAAAAAGTTTGAGGATCCCTGACTGTGGCCTGGTCAGTTTGACATCTGGACAACTCACACCTGGGGATTCTTTCTTTTGAAAGCACTGAGCTGGAGCCAAAGGGGTATTATACTTAGCCCCCGTTTTTTTTTTCTTAATATAATACAGACTGCAGTCTATTTTGTATTAGTCATATTTATTATTTTGTTTTCATGGAAGGATTTTAGTAAACTATCCAGATTGACTACCATAACAATTACAAATGTTATTTCAGGTTTGCTTTTCCAGATGACTGATACTCATTTGGAAAAAGGGTATTCAACTTCATTGCATTAGATGACTTTATCTAAACTTTTCTCACAATTCCAAGTGGGCAGCTTATTCAAACCCTAAAAATACCATTGCATTAATCATATGTGTTTGCAATTTATTTATTTTAAGATCTCGTGTACATCAAATTTGTTACTTAATGTTACATATGTATCACAGAAATCTGCACACAGACTCACATTTGTGCTTTTAATCCACATAAGAAATTTTAAAATGAAATTTCCCTGTAGAGTTCTCATGTATCAGTATTACTTCTTCAGGGTCATATTTCCTTTCCCCCAATTTGTTTGAACAGTATTTGAAAACTAACTTAAAATATTTGGTAAGCGTTCTCAAAATCTGGCTTTTTTTCTTTTGCTTTGTTTTCTGATGTAAAACACAAACAGGTGAGAGAAAACAGAGCCAGATTCACTTGGCCCTGGTGCGAATTTCACCTACTGATATTATCATACATAGCTGCTAAATACACTTTTAATATTAACAGTCTTAGCTATAATTTAAATTTTATTCTATCTGCGAAACTTATAAGCTCTGAAATCACAACTAATTATTCCAAGAGATTTAAATCTAGTTTAGTGGGCATGTGAATTTACAAGACTGCAAAAATCACAGGATAATTCTCACTTTTTCCAGTTCATCTCTGGAAAATGCCTTATAAATGCATTGGATTTTCCCATAGGAACCTGCCATTGTGGTTACATTCCTGTTCAGTTTCTCACCATTAAATAAGTTACGGTTGTGAGTAGCAACATATTAAGAAAGAAAAGATAAAATGGTAAACCTGAAATAAGCTGCAAAAATAAAATATAATGAGGTTGTAAGTGGCATGGAGTTAGAAAAATGTTTTCTATGTATTGTTGAGACACTAGTTAATGTATTCTAATTTCCATTCACTTTTCTAATTCACTTATTTAAAAGCTTTTATATTCTTTGTACTGCGGGGGATATAAATGTAAAGACATGTTTTCTGTCGTCCATAAATGAAAGAACTTGAAAAGTACAGTGAAAGTAGCATGCTTTGACATAGTAAGGTGGAGATACTCTCCAAAGGAGTTACACTGATGGTTTTTGTTTAGTTTCTTCCTTGCAGAAACATTTTATTTTTTTATTTCTATTTTTTTAAATTGCTTTTATTGTATATCAATAGCGTTTATTGTATATTCATAGTCAGATTAATGAAATTTCACTTACGTACAGAATTATGTATCCATTACCAGATATACAGCATTTCACCATCTCAAAAAGTTTTCTTAAGAGTTAATTAATTAATTTATTTTTTAAATTATTTTTGATTAAATCATAAGTTTATACATTGATGCATTTATGGGGTTCAGTGTACTGCTTTGATATACAATGTGAAATGATTACATTGAACTAAGTAACACATCCATCACAATTATACTCATTTCTTTCTTTTTTTTTTTTTTTTTTTCTGTAGAGACAGAATCTCACTTTACCGCCCTCGGTAGAGTGGCATGACGTCACAGGACTCAGCAACCTCCAGCTCTTGGGCTTCAGTGATTCTCCTGTCTCAGCCTCCCGAGTAGCTGGGACTACAGGTGCCCGCCACAACGCCCGGCTATTTTTTGGTTGCAGTTTGGCCGGGGCTGGGTTTGAACCCGTCACCCTCAGTATATGGGGCCGGCGCCCTGCTCACTGAGCCACAGGCGCTGCCCTATACTCATTTCTTAATAATTTTGAAATGTACCATTGCATCATGCACATTAGGTGAGGTCCCCCAAATACCCTCTCTCTGCCCATATCACCCCTCCCCTCTCCTCTCTCTCCTCTTCCCTTCTATTTTCTGGACTAATCATGAGCAGAGACATTTTATTTATTTATTTTATTTTTATTTGTAGAGACAGTCTTACTTTGTCACCCTCGGTACAGTGCCATGGTGTCACACAGCTCACAGCAACCTCCAACTCCTGGGCTTAGGTGATTCTCTTGCCTCAGCCTCCCGAGTAGCTGGGACCACAGGTGCCCACCACCACGCCCAGCTATTTTTTTGTTTTAATTTGGCTGGGGCCGGGTTTGAACCCACCACCCTCCATATATGGGGCTGGCGCCCTATTCACTGAGCCACAGGTGCGGCCCAGCAAAGACATTTTAAATTACGGTGTTAACCTTACTGTGTGCTAAACTTTATGTTGGTTTTTTTTTTTTTTTTTTTTAATTTAGACATTGCAGCATCTAAATACTTACAGGCATTATTAACACTTCAGTCACAGTAGGTTAAAAAGAGTTTCTTCTAATTCGTCTTCTCTTCCATCTATCTTTAAGCCTCTTTTTCCTCTTATATCCATAGTGGACGGTTTGAAAAGGAAAAATTCAAGAAAAAATTTTCAAGGCTAGACAGGCGGTCTCCCTAAGTGATGTACAAATTGTTGTTTATCAGGTTTGAAAAGGTGGCACACGCTAGAAATAATCAGACTTTGAGAAAAAGATATATCCTAGGGTGGCGCCTGTGGCTCAAAGGAGTGGGGTGCCGGCCCCATATGCCGGAGGTGGCAGGTTCAAACCCAGCCCCGGCCAAAAACTGCAAAAAAAAAGATACATCCTAAAGAAACTGATTTACTAATCTTGCAAATTAAAACACAGGAAACACAGGACTTTCCTTTGTATTTGAGGTCTGCTTCCTTCTTTTCTTTCCCTTCCAAACTCAGAGGGAAGGTTTGCTAGACCGTCTGTGTGTGGGAATCACAGATTCAGCAGGTGCAGGGGATATGGAGTGAAGTTCAGGGGTCACGTACGCAGCCTCGAATGAGCAGACACAAAATGTGCTGTGTGGAAAAGAAATCTGTGCCTGGGGCAGTGCCTGTGGGTCAGAGGAGTGGGGTGTCCACCCCATATGCCGGAGGTAGCGAGTTCCAACCCGGCCTGGCCAAAAACTGCAAAAAGAAAGAAAAAAATAAATCTGTGCTTTGGGTTATTTCCTAACTGACGATTAAAACTATAGATCAGATTTCCACTGTACATTCCAAACATCTATTTTTAACCGGACAAGTTTATCTACTTTTAACTATTTTTTAAACAGGCTTTTCTACTTTAATACGTTGGACTTTGTCATTACCAAGTTTGTGTTATCATCTACTATTGTTTTTAAATAAACGTAGTAATAAAAAAATATTTTTTAGTAGTAATAAAAAAAGTAGGTAAATGACTAATAGTTCCATTTGTTTTTTCTGATATGTGAAAAATATCTAGTTTCTCCGATCCAATGTTAGATGTGGACATGAATTAAACACATGCCATGTCTTGTAACACATACACAATATTGAAGTACCCTCATTACAACGGTCTTTTCACTGTTTGGTATTAATATAACATAGTGATTGCAATTCTGTCTCTGCCACTCGCCAACTCTGTAACCTTAGGCAAATGTAACATCCTTTCTTCAATTGGAAATGCCAATGATAGTAATAATTCCTCATAAATTTGTTATAAGAATCAAATGAGTTAACCTTATAAAATATTTAAATAGTGCCAGACACATTCTAAGTGCAATATGCATGTTTGTTAAAAAACAAAATACTTTCTCTGGTTCTAAATGTATACACAAACACCAGACTCTAATAAATAAAGTAATTCACCTTCTTTGTCTTATCTTTATTTCTCTTCTCCTATCCCCTATTCTCATATTAAGCTTCAGAAGGAGAACGAAGTGAGAAATTACTCGGAAAGACTGGCCTATGTGTGCCACCTTTTCAAACCTGAAATTACACATTATATCAGTTCGCGTACTTTTGGAATGAAGTTACAAAATTAGGTTCAATCCCACTGGTTTAAACCAGCTCACAAGGTGTTGAGAGCACAGGGAGGGTGGACTTCGGGGCTGGCCATCTCTGTGAGTGCAGAGCCTGGGCCTCGCAGCCCCTCAGTTTGCCGCTTTCAGTGTTGGTGGACTTGTCCTTGGACCGACTTGTCTCATAAGGGAAGTTTTAGGCTTTATACAAAATGCTAAGAGAAGTTTCAGGCTTTATTTAATGGAACATGTAGAAGATGACAGGAAGTCTATTTGCTTTTAAAAGCTAAGACATTTCTACCTCTACTGGTTATCTACACAAAGGAAAATAAATACTTCTATCAAAAAGATACCTGCACTCAAATGCACTCACAGCCCAACTCACAACCACATGGATGTGGAAGCAACCCAGTGCCCATCGATTCATGAATGGATAGAGAAAACTGGTACTGACATTCAGGACAGGCTTGTGAGAAGAGATGACCCTACCTGACCCGAATACACACATATCCTGGAGGACGATGGGAAGGACCTGCAAAGCCACCTAAAGTGACATCAGAGGAGTCAAAGAAAACAGCAGATGACCAACACCTGGTGAGTGTCCTCTCGGGAATCTGACAGCCACCTTGACCTGACGGCCTCCCCTCACCTGATGGCCTCCCTCACCTGACGGCCTCCCCTCACCTGACGGCCACCCCTCACCTGACGGCCTCCCCTCACCTGACGGCCTCCCTCACCTGACGGCCTCCCCTCACCTGACGGCCTCCCTCACCTGACGGCCTCCCCTCACCTGACGGCCTCCCCTCACCTGACGGCCACCCCTCACCTGACGGCCTCTCCTCACCTGACAGCCTCCCTCACCTGACGGCCGCCTCTCACCTGACGGCCTCCCCTCACCTGACAGCCTCCCTCACCTGATGGCCTCCCTCACCTGAGGGCCGCCCCTCATCTGACAGCTGTTCTTCATCTGACAGCTGTCCCTCAGCTGTCATTGGTATTTTCAGTTTGCACTCCATTTTTTGTTATCATTTGTAAAACCATGCTTTATTTTTATTTATTTTTTTTTTGAGACAGAGTTTTATTATGTCACCCTCAGTAGAGGGCGTTGGTGTCACAGCTCACAGCAACCTCAAACTTTTGGGCTCAAACCTCAAGTGGTCCTCTTGCCTCAGCCTCCCAAGTAGCTGGGACTACAGGCGCCCGCCACAATGCTCGGCTATTTTTTGGTTGTAGTTGTCATTGTTGTCCACCACACAGGTCTCCTTCTCACCGGGGAGGCTCAAGAGTTCATTGGTGTCAGCAGTAGGTGTGTCTGAGTGAGGAGCTCAGCCAAGCGGAACTTTAAGTGCTGTAAAGTGGTCTTTTAAGTTACAGGCATCATTTTTAGGCTTTATTTGATAAATAAATAAGGCCAGTCATAATCAAGCCAACACAATCCATCTTGTCTTTCCATGGTTTTGACTCTGGCACCAGGGCTCCACAAATGTAATCATAATTTCTCGGGTTATTTAAAAATCAATATCAATTTTTTCTATTTTGAAACAATTTGCAAGACTTGTATCAAGAACTTTTTTTTTTCTTGGAAGCATATGAAAGTAAGTTTCTGCCACGATGCTCCATTAGAGCCTAATAATTACTTAATGTGAGGACGTGCTGCCACCAAACACCACATAATCACCCGAATGAGAAAGTAACTTGCTGTGTCCCTTCCACCAGTCACAGACTCCGTTCAGGTCTTACCAGCTGTCCCAATAATACATTTTAGGGCAAAAAACCTAGTTGAGGGTCACATGTTGGTTTGTCATTTAAAAAAAATCTCTTTTAATCTTGCATCCCAGGCTTCTTTGACTTTCATGATGTTTACAGCCAGTTCTCAGGCGATGCCACCTGCTCGGGGCACTTCTGATGCCTTCTAGCGACTGTGTTCAGATTGTGTGTAGGTGGCAGGAGCGTCACAGAGACACAGGCGAGATGGTGACGTCCTCTGACTGGGTTCTATCAGGTGGTCTACAATCTTAGTTTGTTTCATTACTGGTGATTCTCCCTTTGAACCCTTAACTGAGGGGATGCCTGTCCAGTTTTTCCACTGTAAAACTACTCAATTCCCTGTGTAATTCACAGTGTTTGGGGACAGTTTCTGTGCAGGTACATTGGACTCCAGGGCTGCTCAATGCTACTTTTTTTCCTTTTTGCAATTTCTTTGGTTCTGTGAATTTGTAAATGCATAAATTACTCTTTGTTCATCAAGCTTTCCACCACTGGTTGTAGCAGCCATTGATGTATCTTGACCGAGTCAGTGATGACGACGGGACGATGGCCGCACCCTCGATTCCCCAGTGTCATTGTCCCTGCTGTGTTTACCAGGTGCGTTCCAGTGCAGGGTCCTCTTCTCCCTGTTTGTTAATTTAGAACAATATGGGCTCAAAAATTAGTTTATACAGTGGGCTACCGTTTCTTACCATTGCCCACTTCGATGCTCTCATTGCTCTGGACCTGGTCAGGGGGAGGTCCTTCAGGCTGGTGTCTGCATCAGCTCGGCATGTCCATTTCTTCAACTGACCACTCTATCACCCAAGAAGTGGCTTAAAAAGATGTCCCAGCCCCATCTTGTACTTCCCTAGTTCCAGCCCCATAATCAGACTTTTCTCCAACAAGTTCCTTTTCTTTTCAGTGGAAAATGATATTTAGATTTGGGTGCTAGATGTACAGTTCTTGGGCAGTCTCTGCAGTGGAAGGCAGGAAGATGTTTCAGTTCAAATGGACACTGCCAGTCTTGGCCCGACACCTGCACAGAGTCGGTTACAGTCAGGAGACCTGGAGGGAGATCTGGAGGGTCTTCATGTCTCTTGCTGCTTTAACAGAGAACAGAATTCTATTTTTCATTTCAGCATACTTAAGATCTATTTTCAGCTTTGCAAGGGGGTGATTCTTTTAACCATGTAGAAGATTTTGGGTAACAAAAAATGTTTTCATGAAATGTTCCTCTATGTGAATCTCTTACGGCTGCTGTAACAAATCTGTAAGAAATCAGTAGGGGTGATAGAGTGTACAAGTGTGATTCCCTCTCAGTTCTCAACCATTTCACTGGGCTGCAGGCAAAGTGCTGGCGGGGGATTCTTTTTGGAGGCTGTAGGGGAGAGTCTCTTTTTCTGCTTCTAAGGTAACCTGTGTCCTTGGCTGTAGCCCTTCCTCAGCCCTTCCATACTCACTTCTAATCTGTTCTTCCACTTCCCTCTTGTAAGGACCTTGTGGTTACACTGGGCTGACCTAGCGCAGATCACGGCAACCTCCTTAATCTAATTAAAGTCTCCGTTACCAGGTAAAGTGATGTCTCTGAAGCCATTAATCACCCCCCCACACACAATCTGCTAATTTGTGTGACCGTCTAACTATTTTTATGGAATAAATTTTACTGTTGAGTTATATTGATCAGAACATTTTCATTTGCAAATGTTAGAACAAAAACAACTCCAATTAGGCTCAGGCAATGAAAAGGCTTTCCTGGTCCATGAATGGGGTGGCTCCCTGCTGCAAGTCCTGCTGAATCCTGGGTCTCCCATCCCGCGGCTCTGTGTACTTTGTGCTAACTCTCAGCCCAGCTCTCCACTCCTGCTGGACCACCAGTAATTCTGGGATTCTGTTCTCCATCTGGCAACCCCAGGACATAGATTTTTTTCCCCCTATAATGTCAATAACATATAGTTAATGACTTTCATTGGCCCCATCGTATGGGACTCTGTAAGTCAAAATGTTTGCTGCTCTTGCTAAAACTGCAACTGCTTGATCATTATAATTTATTTATTCACTTAAGATTTTCCTTGATTTCCACTTTACTATCTCCCCCCTCTTCTCTTTTCTCCTTATTTTTTAAATATTTTTCATTTCAAAAACAATTAGAATACAATACATAACTCCATGATTATTATTTCAAATGTCTCATTTAACATGTTTTAAAACTTTTTTATAGATAAAAATAATGTAGCAGAAAATACGACCTGAAGCTTTATTATAGTTGAGAGAGACTTATTTTATTTTTTGTTATAATGATTTTTATAATAACTTTTTTTTTTTTTTGAGACAGAGCCTCAAGCTATTGCCCTGGGTAGAGTGCTGTGGCATCACAGCTCACAGCAACCTCCAACTCCTGGTCTTAAGCAATTCTCTTGCCTCAGCCTCCTGAGTAGCTGGGACTACAGACGCTGGCCACAATGCCCGGCTATTTTTTGGTTGTAGTTATCATTGTTGGGCAGGCCCGGGCCAGATTTGAACCTGCCAGTTCTGGTGTATGTGGCTGGTGCCTTAGCTGCTTGAGCTATAGGCACCACCTTATAATAACATTTTAAGTAGATTGTTTAAAAAGTCCATTTTTACTGTATGTTAGTAAATCCTGAGATGAGACTAAAGTGTGTGGTTATGGAAGACATTTAGATATAAAAATATGAAAAATACATTCATATTAAAGATATAAGTCTTGGAAAAGTCTCATATACTTTTAGCAGTTTCTGTGTGTTGATTTCTTTGATATTTACATGGTTGCTTTCTTTTGTTTATATAACTGAAATATTTATGGAGCATAAATGGATTTGGGCTGCCTGCTGATTTGCGTGGATAAGGCATTGGTAGCTTTACTGCTGGGCATTTTTCAAAACTATAAAATATCAAACATCCTATTTATTTTCAGAAATAAGAGCATGTAAAATTTAAGGAAAAATAAGCTTATTTGAATAGTAAAGCACACATTTAAACTATTCAACTTTTTAATCAGGCAAGTTTTATTAACCTCTTCCAATACTTCTGTTTTTTAAATTCCAAAACTTGTAGTGTTCTTTAGTTGGAACCAGAACTTATAAGTCTTTTAATGCCTTTTAAATTAGAATTTAAACTCCTTTGCAGGAGAGAGAAAAAGAAATAGAAATATAGAAGGAGCTCAGTCAATACCTCTAGACCAGGCGTCCTCAAACTTCTTAAACAGGGGGCCAATTCACTGTCCCTCAGACCGTTGGAGGGCCGGACTATAGTTTAAAAAATAAAAACCACTATGAACAAATTCCTATGCACACTGCACGTATCTTATTTTGAGTAAAAAACAAAATGGGAACAAATACAATTCACACCGCTTCATGTGGCCCGCGGGCCGCAGTTTGAGGACGCCTGCTCTATACTGACACATTACAAAGTTCAAGCCTGTTACTTCACAATGCTTCTTTAATTGAAGAACTATAGTAAGAACTTTCCATTTTTGCACTGTGAATATCCAGTTGTTATCTGACAGACTATGATTGTCAAACACTAATAGACATTGTATAGATGCTATTATATCGTGTGAGTAAAATGACGGCCTCTTCTGGGTTAGTGTACAATCGTTCCATTGACATAGTAGGACACAGAGAGAGTGCAGTCATGAAGAAACTTAATTTTAATCTCTCATTATTCTTCAAAACCTTTTCTGTGGAGCCAATTCTCCTCTTGTCTTGCAGATAAAATTAAGACCACTCTCTCACTGGACATGCCAGATTCTCAGAAGAAAAAAAAAAAAAAGAAAAAGAATTGAGACCAATCTCACCAGTTTTCTTTTTTGTTTTTCTCTCTCTTGCCCTCATGACTTTTCAAGCCACTTTTATGTCCTTAAAGTCCCTTAGACAACCTCTCGTCATGAATTAAAATAGCATTTTCTTGCAATAGAATTATTTTCACATTCATTGAATTTTCTTTTTTTTTTTATTAAATCATAACTGTATACATTGATATGATCATGGGGTATCATACACTCGCTTCATAAACCATTTGACACATTTTTATCACAGTGGTTAACATAGCCTTTCCGGCGTTATCTCAGTTACTGTGCCAAAACATTTACATTCTACCTTTACCAAGTTTCGCAAATACCCCTGTAATATGCACCACAGGTGTGATCCCACCGATCCCCCTCCCTCTACCCACCCCCCCCTTTCCCACTTCCCCCTATTGTTAAGTTGTAGCTGGGTTATAGCTTTCATGTGAGAGTCCCAAATTAGTCTCATAGTAGGGCTGTGTACATTGGGTACTTTTTCTTCCATTCTTGAGATACTTTACTGAGAAGAATATGTTCCAGCTCCATCCATGTAAACATGAAAGAGGTAAAGTCTCCATCTTTCTTTAAGGCTGCATAGTATTCCATGGTATACATATACCACAATTTATTAATCCATTCGTGGATCGATGGGCACTTGGGCTTTTTCCATGACTTAGCTATTATGAATTGGGCTGCAATAAACATTCTGGTACAAATATCTTTGTTATGTTGTGATTTTTGGTCTTCTGGGTATATGCCCAGCAGAGGAATTACAGGATTGAATGGCAGATCTATTTTTAGATCTCTGAGTGTTCTCCATATATCTTTCCAAAAGGAATGTATTAATTTGCATTCCCACCAGCAGTGCAGAAGTGTTCCCTTTTCTCCGCATCCATGCCAACATCTCTGGTCTTGAGATTTTGTGATATAGGCTAGTCTCATTGGAGTTAGATGATATCTCAAAGTAGTTTTGATTTGCATTTCTCTGATGATTAAAGATGATGAGCATTTTTTGATATGTCTGAAGGCCGTGCGCCTGTCTTCTTCAGAGAAGTTTCTCTTCAAATCCCTTGCCCAGCCTGCGATGGGATCCCTTGTTTTTTTCTTGCTGATGCGTTTGAGTTCTCTGTGGATTCTGGTTATTAAACCTTTGTCAGAGATATACCCTGCAAATATCTTCTCCCATTCTGAGGGCTGTCTGCTTGCTTTGCTTACTGTGTTCTTAGCTGTGCAGAAGCTTTTTAGTTTGATCAAGTCCCAGTAGTGTATTTTTGAAGCTGCTTCAATTGCCCGGGGGGTTCTCCTCATGAAATACTCACCCAGACCAATTTCTTCAAGGGTTTTCCCTGCATTCTCCTCTAGTATTTTTATAGTTTCTTGTCTTAAGTTTAAATCTTTAATCCAATGAGAGTCTATCTTAGTTAATGGTGAAAGGTGTGGGTCCAATTTCAGCCAGCTTTCAACAGAGGCTCCCGTCCAGAAGGAGAGTTAAGGGACAGGAATTTAGTAAGTATCCTGGTGGACTTGAGCCTCACCAAGAGAGAAGGTTGAAGAACGCACATCAACACCGCTGAGGCAAGCTGCGATCACAAGGAGCAAACAAAAGGTACAAAATCCACCACCAAGCGGACGGGAGTCCCCCTCCCCCATGGGACCGGCTCAAGAGCCCCACAATTAAACAAGCGGGCAGAAATTAAAGGCCCTCCCACTACACTCCATGGGAGAGACCTTCTAAAAACTGGACCTACCCCCCCTACTGGGGTGCCGTGGCGTTCTCCTGCCAGGCATAAAACGGAATAAAACTTTGGGAATCATTGAATTTTCTTCTTAGCAAAGTATCTCAGGAGTGGAAGAAAAAATATCCAATATACTCAGCTCTACTATGAAGCTAAATTATAGCTTTCACATGAAGGCTATAACCCAACTATGGCACAAGACTATGGGGAAAGGGCCAAGGAAGGGGAAGGGAGGGGGGAGGTTTTGGTGGAGGGAGGGTAATGGGTGGGACCACACCTATGGTGCATCTTAGAATGGGTACAGGTGAAACTTACTAAATGCAGAATACAAATGCCTACATACAGTAACTAAGAAAATGCCATGAAGGGTACGTTGAACAGTTTGATGAGAATATTTCAGATTGTATATGAAATCCGCACATTGTACCCCTTGATTGCACTAATGTACACAGCTATGATTTAACAATAAAAATAAATAAATTAAAAAAAATAAAGATTCTCCCAGTTACGGCAGGATGGGCCTGGCGAGCTAACTCTGTTTCTCCTGGCCCCTCCTCCCCTCTCTAGAAATGTGTGTGAGTGAGTGGTGGATATGACTCCATTAGCCTGGCATTGATTTGTCATTGATTTGTCTGGGTTTCCCTGGGCCATGACAGATATGTGAGGTCAGCTTTTACTAGTAAACACGCCCCTGGGTGCTCTTGAGAGACACCACACATTCTTCCCTCCCTCATGGAGGGCCTGCACCTGCCGGTGAACCTGCCATCTTTAGACAGGCCCTGCCCCCTGTAGGTATCTAGGAAGTTTAGCCCTGCTGTGTTTTCTCAGGTAAGCTATGAGGTAGGCAGGCAAAACCCAGGTCCCTGTCTTGTGCTAGGACCACATCGAGCCAAAGGAACAATGTCTCTTCTCTCTGCCTTTTGAGGACTGGCCAGCTGGATTTCCCACGTGGCAGGTCTCTGCTTAGGCAGCTGCCATCTCTCAGCTCCAGAGGGAGTACCCTGAGTGTTCTGACTATTAGTGCCTCTTCCTGCGAGCTTGTGGCAGGCATGGTGACAACCCTTCTCTCACTTCACCTTCCCCGGGACCTTCTTCCACCTCTCAGCTGAGGGCTCTGTGTGTCCCATGGCGGTCCCAGGATGCAGAAGCAAAGGTCTTAGGCCCCCCAAGACCTGCTTTGTGGGTATAGAGGATCCTTGTGGAATTCGGGACCACTTGCCACCTCTTTTCCAGAAGTCTAAACCAAATCTGAGATAGAGAGTCCTATTTTAAATCCTGTCACAGCGAAAGATCACTAATTAGTAAAGATTTCCTATTCAAGGACCGTTTATTTCATAGCTGAAGTACAAAGTGGAAAAATCTAAGTTATGATGGTTTTTTTCAGGTAATTTCACCACTGACTATTATCACATTTTCGTCACTTTGGTTTCTTCATTTATAATATTCCTACTTTTCTCATGATGAGGCTGTGAAGATTATAATAGCCTAAAGTACCTGGAACCTGTAGGGGGATTAGCAATTATGTAATGTTCCCCCCATTATGTTTCTGGCAGGCAGCTGTTATGCACACATTATTATCTACACCTTGATAATGGAGAAATTGAGGCTAAAATGAACATTATTTTGGAATAAAAATGTATTAAACTTGAAATATCACTTACCCAGACCACCTATCTTCCCAAGTAGCTGTGAGAATTCTACAGACAGGGATAGAGCAGTGTCACCCTCTCTGGGGTTTCCTCTGCTCGAGTTCTATGGTAACTGAAGGCAAGTGCTTGATCAAGTGTGTGCTGCTCAGCTGTCAGTGTTGGGGAGCTCCATCCATCAGCTGTGTGTGGGTGACAGCTGGTTTACAAACACTCAGCGCATATGAAATGCACACTTGTTACCAATATTTTGTTAATAGGCTACTAAGACGCTGCAGTGAAATAGTGTCATTTTAACAATTAGTTAAGTAGAATGGAAGTCACTGATATTACAAACAAATGTTAATACTTAACTCCAAGATTACATGAGAGCGTCTTCTTTCTTTCTTTCTTTCTTTTTTTTTTTTTTTTTTTAACACAATATGTAGTTTAGCATGCTGTGGGATTTGTACACCATTTCTAAAATTTGACATTTTGTATCAAATGTATCAAATTTTGTACTTGACATTTATATATGCATACCTTTTAAGCCAGCTATTCTACCTATAGAAATACATCTTTAAGAAAATTGCCAGGTAAGACCAATGGGTATATTTGTAGGTGTATTATTGCATCTTTTTTTTTTTTAGTGTAAAATATTGGAAATACCTAAATGACCATTGGTATAAGTTAAATATATCAGGATACATCAATATAATGTAGCACTATAAAATCACTAATAATTGCTACATATCTCTTTTCACAATTAAATATTTCCCAACATATTATTAATCAGGAAATGCATTCTACAAACTGACATTGATCATATTATTCCGTTATTATAAAAAATGTTTTCCTATATGCCTTGAAAATTCTGGAAGAATATACACTAAAATTTTCAGAGTGGTTGCTTCTGAGTGGAGGGATTCCTTTGATCAGTAAATGCCCGTCAGTCCTCGTGAGTGAGAACTGTTTCAGGGGTCTTCAAACTGCAGCCCGCAGCCACATGAGGCGGTGTGATTGCATTTGTTCCCGTTTTGTTTTTTTACTTCAAAATAAGATATGTGCAGTGTGCATAGGAATTGTTCATAGTTTTTTTTTAAACTATAGTCTGTCCCTCCAATGGTCTGAGGGACAGTGAACTGGCCCCTTGTTTAAAAAGTTTGAGGACCCCTGAGTGAGACAGCTTCCACTGTTGATGCTTGCTTTTCTGAGGTTTCACACCATGCCAACTCTACAGGCCCACTTTGGCCCGCAGAGGTTGTTTGCTGTGTCAATCTGTGGTCTTCAGGTGGTCTCAGGAAGCAGGTGGCGGCTGGGTCAGTGGAGCCACCACATCATTTCCTCTCCTTCTTAGTGGAACCTCAGTCTGTGTGTCTCCTGGTGCTGGGTCACTGTTCACCTCTGCAGATGAAACAATGGAATTTTTCATGTTTGTTCTGCAACAGCTTTTGACCCTTTCCTTTTATAGTATTTTCACCAATAGCTGTTATTAAAGTTGAAACTATCTTTTGTTATATAATGTATTCCGTTATTTTACATGCTTATTGAGAAGACGGAATTAAATATGATTTGAAGAGGTGCTTATCTGGAGTTGGTAGCAAGAGTGATGGTCGGAATACCTTTGCTTTGGGGACATGGTATGAGACAAGTAAGTTCATATGGAACGTGAACGGTGAAGGTTGGACTGAGTGAGAACGTGCAGTTTTGGTGCACAGATGCACTGTACAGCCGTGAGGTCTGGCTCTCAGCGTGCCCAGCACCTAAGCGGCATACCTCACATGCGGTAGGTAACTTCTCACCCTTCGTCCCGTGCCACCCTCCCACCTGTGGTGTCTCCAGTGTCCCTCATGTGTCATTCTTTAGCTCCCTCCTGTAAGTGAGCTTGAGTGATATTTCACTTCCTGTCTCTGGATTATCTCATTTAAGATAATGACCTCTACTTCATTTATGTTGCTGCCAAAGATATGGTTTCACGCTTTCTACGACTGAGTAGTATTCTGTGGGACATGCACATCGCATTTTTTTATCCAGTCGTCCACTCTTGGACACTTAGGGTGGTTGCATGTGTTTGCCGTAGTGAACAGTGAGTGCTGTGATAGGCATACGAGTGCTGGCGTCTTTTTGATGTAGCGACTTATTTTCCTTTGGGTAGATTCCCACCAGTGGGATTGCTGGATTGCATGGAAGTTCTATATTTAGCTCTTTGGGAATTCTCTGTGCCATTTCCCATAGAAGTTCTGCTAATTTACGATTCCTTCACATCCTTGCTAACATCTGCTGTTTTTGACTTTTGGTAGTGGTTATTCTAAGTCAGAACTTTTAAACCTAGCTTCAGTGGTCTCCCAAGATCTGCAAATGTGGATTAAAGAATCTGCAAACAGCCTGTAATTTTATGCAAAGTCTTGTGTGTGTCAGGGGCTGCTGTGATGTGGGTCTGGTTGTGCATTTTTCAGAGCACAAGTTTTATGCCATCCAGCAGATTTCTCTATGAGTCCATACACCTCAGGAGATTAAGAACCCCCAGGACACCTGCTCTGCATAACTCGCTTCAGCTTTTAGGTCTTTGGACTTCTACAGAGCTGTGTGAGAGGATGGTGCGGTAGGAGGTCTCTTTCTGACCCAGGGTCAGGAGGGGCACCTGAGGGATGCTGGTGTGTGGGGTCAATCTTTGGGATTGTCAGCATACATTTTCACATGATGTGGGGTTAAGAACACGACATCTGGTTCTGCATTGATGGGTTTGACCTTGGTGGAATGAGCCTGGGGAAGTTAGCCAACGTCTCTGCACCTCGGCTTCCTCCAGGATACTAACAGCAGTGCCCCTTGGACGATATCGCTGAGCTTAGAGCTGTGCCTGACTGGCACATCAGTGCCCAGTCACATTGGTCACCAATATTATTGTTGCTTCTGCCCCTGGGTCTGAACTTCTTTTTTTTTTTTTTTTTGTAGAGACAGAGTCTCACTTTATAGCCCTCCATAGAGTGCTGTGGCCTCACACAGCTCACAGCAACCTCCAACTCCTGGGCTTAGGCGATTCTCTTGCTTCAGCCTCCCGAGTAGCTGGGACTACAGGCGCCCGCCACAACGCCCGGCTATTTTTTGGTTGCAGTTTGGCCGGGGCCGGGTTATGAACCCGTCACCTTTGGTATATGGGGCCGGCGCCTTACCGACTGAGCCACAGGCGCCGCCCGGGTCTGAACTTCTTTCCAGCAGCCTGAATTCCTGGCACCAGGCTCGGATTAGGTCTTCTGTGTCCATGGCAGGACTGGGCTACTGTGGCCCAGGACTCTGCTGCCCCCGCCCTTTCTCTTACCTGAGCAGATTTCCCTCTGGAAGATGAGCTGCCTTTGATAGTGATTTTTCCATCTCACCCTGAGTTGGTGAGAACAGGCAGAGGCTGCTGTCCAGCTCTGTAGGTCTCAGAGTTTTCTTTGCAGAATGAAAGGATTAGGTTACATGACTTACAAGGTCACTTTATATCATGATAACCTATAAATTTATAAATAATAGAATCAGCGCACAGGTGAGTGGCGTGAAATGTGACCAGTATAGTTATATTTTCAAGCTTCAAATAATCACTCTGGACGTTTAGATAAAAACTTAGCTTTTGATGATACCTAGGTATACATTACATATGAAAAATATCTAGTTTTTGGAAAATTAAGAAATTATTTCCAAATATGGTGATAGCATTTTATTCAATTTTATACTAAATCCATGGTCTATGAGTCTGTGTCTGCCCGTGTATCTGTACAGACATGTACGTCTGCTTGTGTGTATGTATATATATGAGGGATAGTGTTAAAGAAAATTAAGGCATTATTTATAAATTAATTGGTTTTACAACATTAATAATATTAAATGATATTTTCACCTAATATTTTCATGTATATTTTCAAAAAGTAAAGCACTTAATTATAGAAACTCAAATTCCTAAAAATGTGGAAGACCAATAAACAAAGGTTTAGGAAGGCAAGTGAAGGATTCTAAGTAAAAGGGGATAGGATATTTTAGATTAAGTACAGTGGACTTCACAGTATTATTATAGCTAAAAAAAAAAAAAGGCATAAAACGGCCAGCAGAGGCCCTCAGTCCCGTAGCTTATGGATTCCGTTACTCTATCGGCCGGTCTGGGCAAAGCGCAGCCAGCTGGTTCCAAGGGGCTTGTTTGCTCACCTCAGATAACTAATCACAACAAATGGCTGCCAGGCTTAGGCAAGAATAGGAAAATATTTACCTTAAACATACAATGAACATGTACAACAGTTTACAAGGAGTTGGAAAACATTACATGCAGAAGCATGAGGAGGAGGAAACGTGCAGGTTAAATGTTGTGAAATCCGCAGTTTTCAGAGTAACTCAGCTGATAGAGGGAGGGATGGTGAGTGGAAGGCCATTCTCTGTGGGTCTCAGTTTCAATCTTTTCAGCTTTGTTTTTTCCTCAGTTTAACTATTGCTTTACTTCTGAGAGAAAAGGAAAACAAAAGAGTTCAAATAGGGTCTTTTCTTGGCAAAAATCCTGAATGCTCTGTTTTTTTCACTAAGGATAAATTTTAAAAAGAAATAATAAAAGGAGGGACCACACCTATGGAGCATATGACAAGGTACAAGTCAAATCTGTCAAGTGCAGAACATAAATGCCTTAGCACAATAATCAAGTAAATGAGGTGAAAGCTGTGTGGATTGGTTTGATCTAACCACGTCAGATCGCATAAAAAAAAATAAACTCATTGTACTCCACATACGCATAAATGTATTCATGCTCTATGTGTATTTGACTTAATAAAAAAAAAGAAATAATACAATCAGAAACAGAAGTAAGTCTTGAGAGGCTATCCCATGTGATGCTCTTGAGCTGCCCGTCTCCCTCACCCCTGTGTTTTCTTTTGTCTTTACACTGAGATTTGTGCATCATTGCAAGTTCTCATAAGAAGAAAACCTCCACTGGACGAGCACCAGCCTCGTGTGTTAGTCCCTTTGCAGTGAACAAAGCACTGAGGCTGGTGCTTTATAAAGGAGAGGTTCATGGGCTGCACACGCTGCGTCTGCGAGGTGAGGGCTCCAGGGAGCTTCCAGTCAAGGTGGAAGGTGAAGGGGGAGCAGGTGTGTCACGAGGTGGGAAAAGGAGTAAGAGGGAGGAAGGAGGTGCCAGGCTCCTTAAATAACCAGCTCTGCCTGAGTGACACAGAGAACGCAGTCGTCACCGTGGGGAAGGCACCAAGCCATTTAGGAGGGATTCACACTGAGGACCGACTCACCTGCCACACCAGGGTCAGATTTCAGCGTGCCGTTTGGAAGTGTCAAACGTCCACACCATGTTACTCTGGCACCTTTCTTGATAGAGAAAACCAGTTTCCTGGGGTGTATTAGAGTTAGTTGACAACATATGCAAGAAACCAAAACCTACATTTGGTCAAAAAAAGAAAGTCCGTCTGTCTGGGCCCCGGTTTCCTAACTTGTGTCCTCATGCCCCGAGTGTGCGGCTGTGTCTGAGGAGGAGCTGCGTCGGGGAGGGCAGGCCGAGGGGTGTAATTAATGACCTGACCTGGATGTATAGACTAGGAAGATGGTTGTGTCTCTCATGGCCAGCAGGCAAAATACCGGCCACCAGGTAATGAGGAGCAGGTTCTAAGGAGTGAAATTAGGATAAGTAATATCAAAGCCACAGAAAAACGGAGGGCAATTCTAGGCACCTGTCTTCCATTGTTTTTAACTCTTTTTGAGGTTCTTTTCTTTTCTTTTTTTCTGATATTCTTCTCTCTCTCCTCTCCCATCTCTCCCCTCCTGTCTCTGCCTCTCTCTCAGTGGCCAATGGCTGCCTTGGTGCTTACAGAGTCTTCAGAATTCAAACACAGTTGAACCGGTAATGGGGATGCATGAGACATTATTGGCCTTCCTCAAAGGAGACTTGAAGAATCTTTGAAAACTAAGCAGCCTTTCAAGATTTTTCCTTTAATTTTCTGCAGAGAAGTAGTAGGCAGTACCTAATTAATTCATGATAGCATCCAGAGCAAATCAGCCTCTTTGGAGAAGGACTTGTTTGCCTTACTCCCTTTTATACCTTCGCCAGCAAGAGTGAACCAAGTAAGAACAACTTATAACGGTAGAGATAAAGAGTCACTGCAAGGTCTGCTTGGTTGAGTGTGCCCTACTTTTTTTATTTCTAAAAAGCAGCCTCTCAAGGATTTTCAGTGCTACAAAAAAATGACACAAGTGACTAGTTTTTACTTACAGAAAGATGTACCATGCAGAGATATCAAAATACAGGTTTTGTATTTTGCATATATTGTCAATTAACCCTAGGGGTCGTTACTGCAGGCTGTGGTCTTACGTGGAGATGTTTGGGGCATATGCAGTGTTTTATTAATTTTAATGTTGTATGTGTCTAGAAACACTAAAATGTCTTGCAATATCTTTCCAGTGCATTAAAAATACTTCCAGGTGTATATAATTTATTGATCTATGTGTTTTTTCTCATAAAACACTATATTTGCTATTGTTTATTTGAGCCATTATATTATACCCAAGATTTCTATGAACACTATTTAACCTCTGGATAGGAATAACTAGCTCTAAAATACTTATCTGTTGCCCAAGGGAAAAATTTAGAGTAAAATTATTATATCATCTATTGCAAATAAATGCATTTGTTTTATATAGGACAAAGGTTTGGGTGTTTTTCTGGGGCATGGTGAAGTCAAAGGGGTTGGAATTTACTGCTTTTATTTTTTTCTCTTTAGGCAATATGTGTTTATAAAATGGACTAAACAATTTTTTACTCACCAATAAACTCCAGTGACATAAATCAGATGACTCAGGCATAGATAAAGTCTGAGTGTTTGTTGCTCAAGAGTCAGGGCAGTCTTTCTTCCCTTTTTTATTTCTTACTTTGTGGGCTTCTAATCCACTGTGGCATCTAATGCCAAGGATACAGGCAGTGTCCCTAAGGGCTGGGCACTGGGTCTGCAGCAGACAGGGGCAGGTGCAGTGGGAACCGCCCTTCTTTTCCTCACACAGCTGTTGCCGTGGGCACCCCGGGAACCGAATGCTGCGGAAATGCGGAGAGTGGGTACAGGAGGTGAGATCCAAGGCCGTATTTTCTCCCTGCACTTGAAAATACACTCACAGGGTCCAACCACTTGTTTTCATACATTTCATAAATACATTTAGTGTATTTCTGAGCCATTTTGCACTCCTCTTTCACTCCTAGGTAATGAGTTGCTCACAATCCATCAATTTTTTTTACTTCCCTAGTTTTCAGTCTTGCATGTGAAATATTTCAATGCCCACCACTCCTTCATTGGTGTTCTCAGGCTGAGTCATGGAGGAGAAGGGTTGAAGGAGAGAAAGCTGACAGACAGTTTCTTTCCCACGCCCCCGAGCTCGCAGAGGGATGGGTTGGTGCCCAAGTCCCTGCAGGACGGTCAGACCTTTGCATTCTAAAGGCAATGTGATCGGTGCTACTGAGAAACTTGGTCTTTGAGTTACACTAAAAATGTAAATGAATTTCAAAATTAAATTTGAGTTTTTTTTTTTTTAATATTTGAGATAGAGTCTCAAGCTGTCAGAGTGCTGTGGTATCCCAACTCACAGCAACCTCAAACTTTTGGGCTTAAGCGATTCTCCTGCCTCAGCCTCCTGAATAGCTGGGACTACAGGCACCTGCCACAATGCCCAGCTATTTTTGTTGCAGTTGCCACCGCTGTTTTAGCTGGCTGGGGCTGGGTTCAAACCTGCCACCATCGGTATATGGGGCCGGCACCCTACCCACTGACCCACAGGCGCTGCCCTAAATTTGAGTTTTGGATTTTCACTTTCTTTTTTTTTTTGAGACCGAGCCTCAAGCTATCACCCTCGGTAGAGTGCTATGGCATCACAGCTCACAGCAAACCCACCGGGCTTAAGCAATTCTCTTGCCTCAGCCTCCCATGTAGCTGGGACTACAGCTGCCCGCCACAACACCTGGCTATTTTTTGGTTGTAGTTGTCATTGTTGTTTGGCAGGCCTGGGCTGGATTCGAACCCACCAGCTCTGGTTGTATGTGGCTGGCACCTTAGCCGCTTGAGCTACAGGTGCCAAGCCTTGATTTTCACTTTACCATTGATTTCCACTGATGGGCAAGAAGCATCACTATGAAACTAAACCAAACTAAATGAATCAGTGAGAAACTTACATGGCGATAGAGACAAATATCTTGGGCCAGTCTCTTGTCCAAATGGGGATGGTGATGCTTTTATCCTGTTTTCCTGTCATTCTTTCAGTAGCTGAACACAGATGTGTGTGAATGAAGAGTCCGTGTCTTTAGATAAAGGGACAATTTGTAAAGTTTCTCCTTCTCCCCATATTATTTTCCCCATTTGGGCATTTCTTATTTCTACTCTGTGACAAAAATGGGAATAATAATCTTTTCCCAATGCCATACAAACTTTGCCAGGATGGAAAAAAGGTTAAATCAAAGAAGACGTCTGTTAAATATCAAATGGATGTAGTCACAGGGAATGGACTGGCTGGTTCTCTGTTTTTATTCAGATCTTGTCCTAGTACAGGGCAGATACACCACGTGTGTGTGCACGTGTGTATTTGTGTGTGTGTGTGTGTGTGTGTGTATTTGGGGAAACTGGGAGGGGGTTGTTCTGACCTATGATCTGACTGTTTTGGGCTGTGATTTAAAGAAAAACTCCAGAAAAGGAATATTCTAGTAGCAGCGAAAGATGGGAAGCTTATATGCTATCAGTCCATACATTTTCCCCTCTCCAGAGTTTTGTTCTTCTATCTTTGTTTAAAATATACAAGGAATTACCTGGGGCAAAATACTGATGGTTCTGAGGTTTTTTTTTCAAACAGAATCATCTTTACTACATTGAGGAAGATGATATACAAAGTTAATTCTATTAGTTTTCATATCTGAGATTTTTTTTTTTTTGAGACAGAGTGTCATTCTGTCACCCTGGGTACAGTGCCATGGCATCATCATAGTTCACAGCAACCTCAGACTCCTGGGCTTAAGTGGTCTTCCTGCCTCAGCCTCCCGAATAGTTGGGACTATAGTTGTGAGCCACCATGCCCGGCCAGAGGATGACTCTGTTTTTTAAATTGATTGTTTTTTAATGCTGAGGCAGCAGAACAATTGGGGTTGACAAGGGGCTGGTTGAAAAGGCATATTTATTTATAAGCCCTTTTTCTAAGCTTCTCTATTCTTTGCATTTAAAGTATATGAGGATAAATGTTCCCCTATACTTAATTTTTTCACGTAAATGTTAAGTCACCATTAGTATGCAAATGTTTTATTAGAATTTCATTAATTATGAATTTATATTTATGTGAATAGGGACTTAACTGAAATTTACCTTTATGTTTTTACAAAAAATGTTATCAAAGTAATTAACAGTAAGTGAAATTTCAATAGCACATCTACCTAATTAGGTAAATCAGTTGTTTCCAGCCAGCTTAGAAATACTCTAAACATAATATAGTGTAATTGCTGTTTATAAATGCATAAATTAGATTTCAGTGACTTCAGCGATTTAATTAAAAATCATTCCTGTGTATTCATTATAGCAGGACTTTAATGTCAGATAGCTTGGTTAATATGTACAATGGGAACAATATACAAAATAAAATTATGTAATATGTATAATAGATATAGAATGATAGGCACTTCTTATTAGGTAAGATTTTTTTCTTACAATTAATAAAACTTGATAAGGTTTTACAGTATCATTTTTTTTCAAAGGACAATAAAAAACAAAGAAGACTTTGAAATGAAGTCTTCATTGAATGATCAATTTATTCTTTCATAAGCTCCTTAGAGTTAGAAAGATTACTTTGGACATTATTACCACATGCTGCAGTATAATTTTGGCAAAAGATTAAAAGAGATCTCTAGATAACAGTTGTGACAATGTGAATATTCAAAAGTACTTTCTGGAAATGTAGCTACTTTGATTATTTTTAATAGGAAACATTGTATTGTATAAAATACCATACAATGTATAGTAGAAAAGGGTAAAATAGTGCAGATGGTGAGAATTAGCCTTGTGGTGTTAGCTGAGGTGCTAGGCGTCTCTGACTCTCCATTTCCTGACATCTAGCAGGAAGAATTTGTACGGAATCACCTGTAGGATTATGTAGAATTTTAAAATGACCTGTATGTGCACTATTACTATATTACAACCACAAAGAACTTCAGTATCATGTAATCTTGAAGAGTATACTTATATAAAACAGCAAGACTTTTGAAATATGCTTATTTATGAAATACATTTATTAGTTAAAAACATTTCATTTTGAGGAAACTGCTGAGCTTGCCTGATTCTTTTCATTCAAGTAAAAGCTACTTTATTTCCTGGCAGAGGAAGGCTTGTGCTGTTGTGGGCACTCACATTTTAGAGACTCTGAAGAAACCCATGTGCCTCCTCACTGTTGGCCACAGTTGGTGTTGATGGTACCAGGCGAGGCAGTTGTTTGGAGTGAGGTGTTCAATGTTGGCCTTCCTGCATGCGGTATTTTAAAAACCTCGCTTGGAAGAGAAGTTTATTTTTCATACAGGAGCCGGTGATTGTTTAAAAACGGAATTAGGTTCTTGTTGTCATGGCAACACAGGATCCCACACTTCCACTTTTCACCATGTACATCTCCCTGAGTCAGGCTGTTTATGAGTGTTTTTTTCATTGGTGGGAGTACGTGGTTGCTGACATCAGGAGAATAGATCAGCAAGTGACATCTGCGGACCCTGTCAACTTAACTTTCTAAGATACAGTAGGTGTTCCAAAGAAAGTGATTATAGTGGAGATAGGATACTAATTTTACTTCCCATGTTAATCAGAATATTTGATGCAGGTGGTTGTGACAAGCAACTCTTGTTTGTCAAGGGCTTAGTACAACAAAGGGTTCTTCTTTCCTTGGTCATATCATGTGGACAGAGCTAATCTCTCCCGCCAGGGGACTGGTTCCTGCTGACCCTGGGAGGCTGCTGAGAGCCCTTCTCTCAATCTCTTTCATTTGCCTAATTAAGACACAGGAGACAGAGCACTGGAACCACAGAGGTTGTCTCATGGCTGGTTCTGGAGGTAGCAGGCCTCAGTTCTGTGCATGCTGCAGGGGCCAGCCATATGCCCCAATTAACTGCGAGGGAAGCAGAGATCCATAGCCCTCCCGAGGCTCAGAAAGAGAAAACAGGATCGGCCAGCAGTGTGTCTCTGTGATGGTGCCTTTTTGTTTACAAATGTTTTATTTTTAATTGGCTTATCTTTAGGGAAATTAAACCTTTCTATTTAAAATTCACTTTGAACAATGAATAGGTGGTAGCTGATGTATTAACTTAAATTTATCCTCATTCCCTTTGCATGACAGACTTGTTCACTTTTTCTTTCCTTACAATTTGGGGTCTTCTTAACTTAACTGTTACATGTTTATTTTTTTGTATTTATTGCTACCTTAGGATCTCATTTTAATTATCAAGCTTTTTGCTTCTGTTAAAGACAACTCCGTAACTTACAAAGCAATAATCGTAACAGAACTTTTGTAATTCCTCAGAGGCCAGATGAACTTCATTTGAGGAGATTGAAAGTCAATTATTTTGTTCTAAAATATCATTTTTAGTTTGACTATCCAGTAATTAACAAAAAGGTGTTTCACGCCCCTTTTGCTGTTCCCTATGTCTGCAGTGAGTGTATGGCCATGTGTGACCAAAGGTCACATGCTCTTTGACACTTGTCCAGTGATCAGTGGACACTGTGGCCCATCCCCTGAGTCTGTGTGAGTTCTGAGGCTGCTTTGGTGACACAAAGTGGAAAGAGGAAGCGGTGCTGGTTTTCAGCTCTATGTCACAAGGAACAGCAGTTTCCACTCTGGTCTTTGGGAATAGACGCTCTTGGAATGAGGCCACCAAGCTGTGAAGGTGAAGCCACAAGTGGGGCCCTGGGTAGCAGCTGCAGCCAGAGTCCTATCCCACGGCCGGGTCCCATCCTGCAGCCAGAGTCTCATCCCACGGCCGGGTCTCATCCCACAGCTGGGGTCCCATCCCATGGCCAGGTCTCATCCTGCAGCCAGAGTCTCATCCCATGGCCAGGTCTCATCCCACAGCTGGGGTCTCATCCCACGGCCGGGTCTCATCCCACAGCTGGGGTCTCATCCCATGGACGGGTCTCATCCTGCAGCCGGGGTCCCATTCCATAGCTGGGTGTCATCCCGTGGCCAGGGTCTCATCCCGCGGCTGGGGTCTCATCCCACAGCCAGGGTCCTATCCCATAGCCGGAGTCTCATCCCACAGCTGTATCTCATCCCACAGATGGGGTCTCATTGCATGGCTGGGGGCTCATCCCATGGCCGGGGTCTCATTGCATGGCTGGGGTCTCATTGCATGGCTGGGGTCTCATCCCATGGCAGGGTCTCATCCTGCAGCCGGAGTCCCATCTCACGGCCGGGTTTCATCCTGCAGCTGGGGTCCTGTCCCATGGCTGGATCTCATCCTGCAGCCAGGGTCCCATCCTGCAGCCATGTCTGCTGCCCACCACACGGGAGAGCCACCTTGGGTGCTGGATGACTTCAGCCCAGGCGCTTTCTAAATGTGATCAATAAGAGACAACAAACAGAACTGTCTGGCAGTTCAAGTTAAGTCAGAAATGTGAGAGGTCATGATATTGTTGTTTTAAGTGACAATGAAAGCCTGGATCATGTATTTCTTTATTGAAATTTTACTGCCAAAAGCTCCCAGCACCATCACAAGTTTTTACCAACCTTTCAGCATGGTTGAAGATCTCGGGATTTCGAGAGATAAACACGGGTCATTTTTCTTTCTATCTTCTGTGCATCTATTTGCCAGTCTGTGTATGTGGCTGTAAAGTCTCTGCCAGCTGGGACAAACTGGTGGAATGATATTTGCGTCTGGGTGACATTACCAAAGGACTGGGCTCAGTAAAATATATTTTACGAGGTTGGCAGGAGGTAACATCCTTACAGTTTTCTTGATCATGGTCATAAACTGGAGTTCTAAGAACATAACAATTTAGTCTATA